>NC_140033.1:24368377-25068377 GCF_963513975.1 Fringilla coelebs | reverse complement strand
TTCATTACAATTTGAAAATAAAAGAATTTAGCTGTCATAATTTGGCAAAATAAAATTGAGCAAGGATAATGGAGCATGCTGGAAAAATATTTAGGAAGGAAGAAAAGAGCTAAATGGCAGTACAACAATACCTGGGTATATAGATTTCAGGGACAAATTCAGACTCAAAAGGACAAAAAAAGTCAGACCAAAACAGTGAGATCCTAGAACACCTTCCCAATATCATATTTAGGAGTAAAGATTCCTATGCCATTTCAAGATATGCTTTGAGAAGTTAATGAAACACAACCACCCAACATGTTTAATTTCAGATAGAAGAAATAACTCAATAATCTAGGTGGTTGCATCCTATAAGACTTTGATGGGGTGACCCCGTTCAAGTTCCCTGAACAAGCTGAAAGACAGCACACTTTTTTTTTATTTCCTAAACTGGATTTGTAAATTTGCTTATGTTTCAATAAAATATATTTCTTTCCCTACACTGCCTCATTTATACCCATGCCTTTTTATCTTCACATTTCTAGTGTCAGCTTTTCTGCTGGGCATTCTAAGCACTCGGGTTAATTATTGTTTGCTTTAGAAATTCAAAGAGGCATGATGCACTGTGAGCTCCCACTGCTCAGAGGCCCTGGAGAGGCCTCTGAGTTTTACAGATAAATTGGTGCTACCCGTTACTAAACACAATCTTGTATCATGCTCACCTGCCTGGCAGCTGTGGAGCACATCCTACTTCTAGCAGGCACCTCTGAGTTCCAAAGAACCCTTTGATAACTGTGTCAACAAAAAGCCTCTACTCCTTCATTCTTACTTATTCTTATCATCAAATATGTGGATGTAGGCAGGATGCCCAGGATCTGGCCCTGTCCTATTACTTGGGAGAAAACAGTCAGAGTTTCATCTACTTTTTTATACCTGAGCCTTAGCTTCATAGAATCTAGATAAATCTATCCCCAGGTGTAAGAACAAGCATTTTTCTTTTAATAATTGTATAAGATGATCACCAGTAACAGTGTTTGGTGAAATTTGTGCAGAGAGACTGGTTGATTAAGAATTTTAAAGCCTGTCATTTCCTATACAGCACTCTACAATGTTACACTTACAGTATATTTTTCCATAAGTCTTCTCAGAGGCCAAAGCTGCAATATGCTTACAAAGAATATTCAATAAAAGAGAATTTGAGTATTGTTGATAGCTAAGTTCTGCCTCACAGATGTGACCTGTGCTGTGGGACTGTGTTGCATCACACTCCAGGGTTAAATTAAATTTGGTCTTCCTTCTCACTGTTGCTAGTTCAGGTGATGCTCCATATTTTTCTTAATCCCTGTCTCCTGAAGTCATACAATACACTGGGGCTTGATGTTCTCATTAAAAGAAAAGAATTTTCTAGTCCTTATAGGATAAAAGGCATTATGACTTCTACAAATCTGAGAATGCCCTCATCGTTGGATGAATAAAATGTAGCCTCATAAAGTTTTTATTTGTTATTTACATCTCATAGATTTTAAGACTAGCTTATGAGTCTGGATATCTGATTGATGACTTTTGAACTTCCATAGTGATTTTCTGATTGTGTTTATCTATAATAATTCACAGTATTGCTAATTCTTCTATATTTTACCATGGCACACAAAAATTGTATAGAGTTATATATATAAATATACAAATGTATATATATGTCTGTGTGTGTCTGCTTGTGTAGTTTTGGATATATGGGTACATAAAATATAGGATCAGAGAACCTAAGTATCTGTTGACTGGACATATACACAAAGAGAGAAAGTCTCAGGAAAGTAAAGACTCTTTTCAAATAATCATAATCAGGGCTTCCCACCTCATGATCACAGAGCAGTTACAGAAATATTCTCTTGAGTGAGGGGATTAATATGAAAAATCCTACAAGACCAAAAGCTAATGTCTTTGCTTATCTACCCTTGTAGAAGAATATCAAACGGAAAAAAATCATTTGAAAGATGACTCCCAAGAAGCACAGTGTTGACTACTTTGATGTATCTTAGTTAATTCTTTCAAATGTCCAAAAAACTACAAAATACAGCGGCACCATTAAAAACTATGCAAATTATTATAGAAATCCCATTGTGGTCCCCATTGAAAATGTGACCCACTTCAGGGGAGCACCAGGAAGATCAAGGACTATGGTTACATTGGTGTTGGCTGCAGCCAGCTGGTTTGGCCACTGACAGTACTGTCAGCCAGCAGTGTAACAATTGCACACTCCTGTCAGACATTACACTTAGGATATCTCCTTCAAACCAGGATTCTTTAATCCAGTCTGGTCCTATTGTGCTGCTCCCCTTCCTGCTCTTGCCCCTTCCAGGTGGTTGCATTGCACTTTAGTGTTGCATCTAACTCTTCCTTCTTTGGTGAGGAACATGTTGCTCAGGCATCCCAGATAATTTTTCCTTGTATTAGCCTGCTGCAACAAAGACATTTCGCTCATAAAGTACACACTAGCTGTCACTTGTATCCAGCACTGTATTCCTCTGTGGAGGACATGTCACCCATGATAGCTAAGCCAGCTGTCACTCAGGCACAGAACTTCCACCGGTATATCTAGGGCATGTCACTCATACACTTCAGCTGTCCCTTACACCAGATGTCCTTTAAATCTAGCACACCATTCTACATGTATGTGTTCATTACAGCTGTCCCTTTTCCCTATTGCTTTCCTCTCCTGTTTAGTAAATGTCATTCAATTGTTCACTCCATCTGTCTTCTTCACTACGTAATCCCTTTTCTGTCTATATACTATGTCACTTAAAAACTCTGCTCTACTTGTATCTTATGGCTGCCTGTTGTACCTACCACTTTGTGGTAGGTATTCAAGAATCATTTAGAGGCTTTAATAAGTCTCTGAGCATGCAGTTTAATACTTATCATTAGCACTCAAAATTCCTTCAATTTATCAAGTGTCTATGACAGGATAAGTTTTCTCCAGTGAAGTCTTTTAGGTTTTGATAGGTGTATACGAGCAAAATCCAAGTTTTGATAGGTGTATACGAGCAAAATTTCTCTTGCCTAGTCAGTGCTGAATTTCCTGAAGCACCAATTCATGCTTAGATTCAGAAAAGATTCACAAATCATATGTTCCTCCACCTTTTTTGCTTGACAGATCCATCACAATAATCATTTGCAGAGCATGCCTGTCCATCAAAAGGCAGAGAGGTTCTCTTTCCCCTTCAATGAGAGACTGAAAAGTATAGGTTCAAATCAGGAATACATGAAATTCTTCCTTCTTTACCTTCTCCCAGCTGTGGTTTATAGTGAGATCTTTTCTGCAGTGGAAGAGTACCCTAACCAAGGGATAATATTCACTTTTTAATTATTCTCTCTTATTAAATCCCTCACCTTGGTATTTTTAATACATCAGTAAATACCCTTGAAAGGGTGAGATGTGAACTTCTGACTTGCAGATCGACTTGTGGTTGTATGTCTGTCTATGGCTATATTTCATGAAGAATGTAAACACAGATGAAAGAAGGTTTTGGGAAGAGCTCTCTTGGCCAGATGCCCTCACCAACAAGAGATACATGCATTTTGTCAGTGTGCTTTTAACACTTTCTGAAAATCAAATTACAGCACAAACACCTTATACGAAAGGAAAGTCTTTTCAGCTCTACTATTCTTCTCACTGATTTCTATCATCTATCTTCTGGTTTTGTTTTCTTCCATTGAGATACAGTGTACTGTGGGTTGGTGAATGAGAAGAGGCAACTGGCTGGAAGCTTGCCTTAAAATCATAAATCATAGTGTTAAGCCCTTTACTTGTGGTGTGAAATGCACAGCAAGAGGAAGAAAGGAGATGAATAATGGTTTGGTGCACCATAATTTCAAATAACTTCATCTTCCTTGCTAATGAGCCATTAAATCTTCAGCTTTATGTTTTTCTGTCCACAACTCACCTTTTGAACTGTGAGTGTGGTTTAGGTCTTCTGTTTACCAAACTGGAACTCCTTTTAGGTACTTACATGATATCCAGATCTTCAACACCCTTGTTCAAACCCTCATTCATGAAGCCTTGATTTGTCTAATTTTTTCAAGTCTTCTCTCACCCCTTTTCTTCAAGCTTTTCTAACTTCTTTGGATGCTCTTTAAAAGAGCTTTGAAAATGCTGGACATTCTTCATTGAAATGCTGGGCAGAAATTGCAGGGTTTTGACAAGATGCTGCAGAGTAATCTCTGAGGGAATATGCCACAAACTCTCTTTTGCTGTCCACAGCTGGGCTCAGCTGCCCTGAAACAAGTGTTAGCACTCCATCATGTGGTAAAAATTCAGTAAGTCACAGAAACACATGGCTCCTCTGCTAAAACAGGTTTCAAAAGTGCAATATGATGCTGTGGGGAAGAAGAAATGGAGAAGATACATTGAAGGAGACATTGCTGGAGGCATAGCTCTAGATGCAATCTTCGAGGGAGGAGCTGTGTGTCAGAGAAGGTCACTTCTGAGGGACAAAGGCTCACAGGAAACTCATGGCAGAGAAACCCCTGAGAGGTTGTAGCCCACGGTAAACCTTTCTGGAGCAGAGCAACACCAGGAGGAACCGAGGATCTGAAATTAACACAGTGTCTGCGATCACTTCTGCCTCTCAACACCTCACCAAAGGAACTGGGGTAGACTAAGTGGACCATACAAAGAAAAAAGAGGACCTGAGGCTGGTTAGGGAGGAATAGGGCTATTTGACAGAAGGTGAACCTGCTGAAAGGAAAGAGAATATTTTTGCCTAATATGCAATTAAAGTGATGTTTACTCAATTCAACAACACAAATTTTGGGCTTCTGGTCAATAAGTTTCATTAATTAATTAAAATTCCAAGAGTTAGGACTATTTTGCCTGTGACAAAGAGTAATGACATATTTATGTGGTAAAGGCAAGTCCACAGTAAGAAAACAACAAAGGTCAATCTTTGCCCTTTTTATGAGGGAGTATTCTTCTACATTATATATATGGTCAATTTGTAGGAAGTTATTTAGACATTTAGTACAGAGAAGACTTGAGCTCCTCTAGGCTATTTGCAGCCACAAAATATTATATACTTTAAAAACATTGTTAAAAAAACCACATGCCCTGTTAGACCATTATAAATGTCATGTATGTAGGATGAGATCTTGTGAAATATTTTGATAAATGTAGATGTTTACGTTCTTGGTGAAATTAAGCATTCCCTTGATTGCCTCATGAACCTAAAAACCTAAACCTTTCCCAGTGCAACTCATAGGAGGTCTGTAGGCTTTCACATTGCTGAAACTACTTTTGAGGATTTGAGTCTAGATTACTAGCTCATAGATCTGATTTTTCCAAGATCAAGTGTCCTGCCATCCAGAAGCCAGAGCCTGTCCTGATAAGGCTTTAGTTTGACATGTGAAGCAGGGAAAAATCTTTACACTTGCTTACTGCTTGTCGCTGAACATGTCTCTTCATGAATAAATCTTCATTTGTAACAGCACAAAAACTTATCATAGAAAAATTGCTTCAAGATTTTCCAGTGAAAGCCCTTTCCATGTAATCAGGTTCCAAAAATTCCTCAGTGAAACACCTAAGAGCTGGGTGGTGTCATGCCTCTTAACATCCTCATAAATGGATAACATCAGAATTATTTCACTGAATGTGTTTATAGTGAAAAAGGTCATCTACACCTGGGGCGGGCTCTCAGAGGCGCTGACAACACTACTGAAGCTGATTGCCTCTAAAGAAAATACACATGGTTTTAGTTTATGTCTGCCTGTAACTTACTAAATGTATTTACAGGCTTGGACTTGCAACCTGCTGTGTGAATACAATTGCATCCATGTGTGGACCATGGCAGAGAAGAGAAGACAGATGATCATCTTTGCTTGGACTTTTCCCAAATATGCACAAAACAATTAAAAATGAAAAACCATTGTCCCCATATTTCTCTTCTCCTCACACTGAAGGTCATTGCACTGTCTGTTGTTGATCTGCAGAGGTTATGATCTTTCTCTGTCCATTCTTTGCAGGGGGGAACATACATGTCTCACAGTGGTTTCTGCAGTATTCCACCATGGATTCCTTTTGTCACCACCAGAGATGACTACCTTCCTTGCAGACTGAAACCAACAGTGAGCTACATTTGTGTTGGGAGTGGCTAAGATAGCCCTTGCCAACAAATTAAAATGTTTGGTCATTGTCCCAAAGTTTCTACCTTGGTTCAGTCAGAGCTTTTTTCCTAAGGAGAAAGCCCTCTTCTTGACTGTAATCCTTCCTTATCTGGAATGTCTACCAAATGAATGGATTAGACACATACAACATTCATGATGAGCTTGAGCCTGTTGAGAGGGGTTGTTTCCTCATCTGTATTTTACCAAGAACAAGGCCTTTGTCCTGACTGGGGCTAAATAGTTCAAATGATAAAAGCAATCATGAGCTTTGTTAATACTAATAAAAATATGCAGGTTCTAATTGTAGGGCCAGTACTTGACCCTGCAAGTTGCAGTTCACTGACTTGAACATCTTTGATGATTATCTCTCTTAATGTGCCCTGTAATAATGTCTCTGCTTACTAACTACTATTGCACAAAATTAAGATGCATCTGAACATTTAAAAATGGTGCACCTGAATATTTTAAGGAACTATCCAAAAGACTTTTTGAACTTTTGCAGATAATGTTAATCAAGCTAGGGATTCAGAGACTAAAAATAACCCTATATGGCAGGAAGAAAGAACTGGGAAAAATCTGGCCAATTAATTTTTCATGGATTCTAGGCATAATATTCAGGCATACAAGGGAATCAATATGCGAATATTTAGGGAGATTCCAATTAATAATTAAAAGTAAGCTTATTAAAAATAGTCAATGCTTTAAAAAAATCTAATAACTTGCTGTGTTGTAATTACTGACCCAGATCTCACCACTTATCCATACAGAGGGGGTCTTAGGTCTATATGGAATGGTGGTGGAGTCCAAGGGGCTCTGCATGAACAAAGGGTTTGGTCAATGTGGAGCAAATTGTAGGAATGAAGCCTGTGTAGATAGGATAGAGTAACATGGATAATGGATTAAAATAAGACATTATACAAAGTGCTACCTAATACAGATTTGCTGACTTGGAGATAAATACTTATTAAAACTGATAGATTTCAAATAGGTTGACAAAAGGGAGAAGAAAGTAATTACTAGGGTAAGGCTTCTCAGGGGAGAGAATTATCTAGAAGTGCCAGGCAGCATCACTGTGGTCACTACTGGAATCCATCTTATTTCTAATGACAACTTTGTTATCTCAGCCATGGAAAGTACAGAAGATTCACTAATTGTGCTTGGGCACCAAAGGCAAAATTTTAAAGAGATTAAAGGGAGTAGTCATGTCCATTATGCAGATACAAAACATATTTCCAAAGCTACAGGTGACATGCTAACAAATCCTTCTCCCTTGCAATCATTGTTGCAGTACCAAAGTACCTATAAACACTCTTCTGCCAAGAGGATTTTCAAAGTATTGATTCTGTGTTTGTTCAGACAAAGTATTGATGCTGGCTAACAATTTGTTGAATGTCTATTTCAATTTGAAATGAAGGCAACTCAGTAGTACTTTTTAAAATATAGGGAAGAGTGTCCTTTTGGACCGAATACTGAGAATTTGTTCTGACCCTGCTTGGAACCTGGTACCTCTCAGATTCCCAAGGAGTTGACTAGATACTGGAATATAGATATGTTGGACAGTACAACACCTATTCAAAAGCAAGTATTGGCTCTTGGCAATAAAAGACAAGTATGAGAGGATTATCCGGTTTCTGAAGCCCATAGATACGAAAAAAGAGATAAGCATCTGAAGTGAAATTTTGGAATAATTTAGGCATTTACACCCAAAGTGAGAGCTATTATAAATTTTACCTCTGAAAATTATCAAGCCTCTATGTTCTAGTCAGAATATGCATGTTTATAGCCTAAGTATCATAGTTTTCCACTTTTAGAAGTGAGATCAACTTGGGCAGGCTAAATAAAAACATCCACAATGCTGATCTAAAATTCAAAACTAATGAATAAATGACATACCGGAGTTCTCCAAACTCCTTGTCATCAAATTCAGAGAAATCCTTGAAAATGTTTTAGCATAATCAATTGCAGTGACTATATAAATTTCCTATGAAAATTATGGATGGTGCAAGGGAGGCAAGAACAGAAAAGCACTATATGTTATAAACAAGTTCAGTAATAAACATCATTTAGTTTTTTGTTATAAAATGATGTTATAAAGAAAGATTACATATAAGTTGAATGGTTGTACTACCATCTGTAGTCCCGCTCTCACAAGAAATTATTGAGTTTACAATTCAATGGAAAACTGCCTTTGGGGCAGCAGGAGAACTTAAGGTTCTGATGCCAATCTCACATAAACTCTGGGGTCAGTGGGTGATACTCCAGATACAGCCATATTTCCTGTTGGTTCGCTTAGTTTTGGTCCCTTGCTGTTTCTTGATCCTTGTCTTCTTCAGCAGTCCTTTAATTGTGGATATTTTTTGTGTCTGCCTGTAAAGTCAAGCACCAAGCGTGGACTTACAAAATCACGTTGTAAAGGATAAGTGTGGAATGGTTACACAGTGCTATGCTCAAGGGAAGGAGCTGAGATAGAACATGACTGAGTGGTTCATTCAGAAATAATAATAAAGCCACAACTGACACTAATAGTTCTCACTAAAGTTTAAAACTCTTCAAATTACTTTATTAACTGAGTCAGTTAAACTCATAGATGAATAGTAACTTTGGCTTACTCAAGTAAAGATAACTTCTTTTTCAGGAATAGATTTGTGTTTGATATTTTTGTCCGTTTTTCCACCTCTTTGCGCACTTGGGGTAGGTATTGCTTCCAAGTGACAGCTGTGAAGATAGAGAGTGAAGCCACATAGAGGGTATGGGGCACAGGGGCCTTGAGTTGGTAAGGCTCTATAACTTCATGTCCAAGTGCCATCCAGCTGTATGAAGAATGACATCAACGAAGCCTCACATGTCCTATTGCTGCATGTGAAGGAAGACACGTCTAAATGTAGACAAACTTGTAGGGTCTTGAAACAACAGATAGAGGGGCCCCATGGCGTTTGTTTACCAAAGTTTCAGGTCTGAAATGTACCCAAAGACCATTGCAGATGTGACTTTTTGGCAACTGTTTGTTTACTGTTCAGAGTTAAATCCTCATGGGCAACCGATGTGCCACATTGCAGTTTTTAGTTTTTTAAGTACTTTGTGGCATACTGGAATACTGAGCTCCAAGTTTAAGATCAAGGTCTTTAATGGAAACTTATGCAGAAAACACTGTAGTCAGCATGCTGGGCAGATGGACCTATGTAAAATTAAATGGACAATGCACTGCCAGAATGGAAGTTCTTTTAAGCATATCCAGCGTCCAGTCCTTGAATCCAGGAAGAAATGTACAGGTGATAACCTCAGCAGCTTGAGCCTGAAGTGCTAAACCACAGCGAGCAACCTGAGAATTCCCCTTGGAGTTAGTACCTGCAGCGGCAGTTAGTGCCAGTGTCCTTTTGTGTATCTAGCTCTGAGTCCCTGAGAGTGTTGGCTAAAGTCCAAACTGATCTCCTGAGTTACTTTCATTAGCCAGTCTAGCTCCAATCATGCACATTGTCAGTAATCCTATTTGCCATGCAGTCCAGATAGTTTGGCTGTTTAGCTCTTTTACGGTTTCCACCACACAAAAAAATGGTTTCCACGTAAAACAGGAGGGACTCTATATCCTCGCAATCAGGGTTTACATTATATATTACACACCCAAAAGTGGAAACTAAGGGCAGAAGTTTTGCAAGAATCAAATTCAAAGAAGAATTTTTCAACTTTACAAAGCAAAAACCTCTTCCATTTCTTGTGTTAATTAGTGTGAAGCAAGTGGGGCATGAACTGGGGAGCTGGAACAGACATGATATCAAACAGGAGCAAATGGTTGACATCTGTTCCAAATATCAGCACAACAGAGAAAATGTGGGGACAATGTGTCTGAAACAAAGTTTCATTTGAGGGGAGAGTCAACATAATTATCAATCAAAGGAGGCAAAAAAAAGGGTAGATGACAGCTATCTGAAAAATAGCAAATCCAAAAAAAGAACAAGAGTGGCAAATATACACAATAAACATCACAAGAAATAATAAATATTTTGATTGCAAATAGATTTGCATCTTGTGGTTGCCTGATAATTCCTAACTGAATTATACTGGATTGTAGAATAAACTCATGCCCTTTTACGTTTTTACAGCATAGAAAATCCACAGGGAACAGCTGCAGTTAAGAAACTTAGGCATTGGGAAAACTTTGTTTAGGATTTTACATTACCAAATGTGAGGAAAACTGTGTGACACACAAACCACCAATGCAAACAAGAACCTCTGGTGTCTAATAAAACTGTGCAATCTTATTGTAAAGCTCTCTCCTTTGTAAAGATAAAGTTAGTAAATTTCTCCATCTTTTCTAACCAATCACTTGTTTTCATCAAGGGATTGTTTTTTATTTCTTAAAGAAATAACATTCTTATCATGATTCTACTTCTTTTTCAAATGTGTCTGAAACTAAAATTGCCAGCAGATTAGAGAATTACTGGAGAGAAACAGACAGACAAAGAAGTGCAGACATGTGGAACCTGATTGAATAATATCCATTCCTCAGAAATACAGGTAAAAAAATACTAGACTCAAATTACCATAATCTATGGACAGATTTACCTGTTTATAACTTTCTGGAAATCACTTAAGGATTGAAAGAAGTATTATATAAATACTACCTAGGTATTCCCTCTGTGGTCTTTCAGATAAGGATAAGCCTGAGAGATGGAATGTTAGCTGTACTGAGATTCAAAATTATTTAATCTTTTTTTTTCAAAAGGTTGAAAGGTGTGTTGGGTTTGCATGGCAATATTTTGGTAGTAAAGGGGCTACAATAGGTCTGTGAGAAGCTGCCAGAGGCTTTCCCTGAGTCTGATGGAGTCAATGCCAGCCACCTCCAAGACAGACCCACCACCGGCCAAGGCTCAGCCCAGCAGTGACAGTGGTAGCACTTCTGAGATAATGCAGTTAATAAAGGTGAGGGGGACAAAACTGCACAGCAGCAGCAGGGAAGAGAGGAGTGAGTGATACTGTATGAGAGAAACAACTCTTCAGACCAGTGAAAAAGGAGGTAGAGGAGATTTACCAGGCATGACCAGTGGTGAAGACCCTGATGAAGCAGGCTGTCCCCTTGCAGTCCATGGAGATCCATGGTGGAGCAGAGATCCGCCTGCTGCCTCTGGAGCAGGTGGATACCTGAAGAAGGCTGTGACCCTGTGAGAAGCCCATGCTGGAGCAGGCTCCTGGCAGCACCCGTGGTCCTGTGGAGGAACCCCCCCTGGAATAGCTGGTTACTGAAGGACTGCACCCTGTGGAAGGGACCCATACTGGAGCAGTTCAAGTAAAACTACAGATTCATGAAGGACTGTCTCTTGTGGGAGAAACAGTAGGGGAAGAGTGTGAAGAGTCCTTCCCCTGAGGAGGAAGCAATGGGGGATGCAATATGTGATAAATGGGTTGCCATTCCTGCCACTTCCCAGTCCCCCTGTGCTGCTGGGGGGTGACAAGGTAGACAACATTGGAAGGGAAGTTGAGCCTGAGAAGGAGGGAGGGGTGGGGAGGAGGTGCTTCTTTATTTGGTTTTATTTCTTATTATCCTGCTCTGATTTGATTGATAAAAAATTAAATTTATTTCCAAAAAAAAAAAATTTTGCTCCTTTTTACCAGGGTGAAAATCGATGAGTGATGTTTCCCTGCCCTTATTCTGACACATGAGCCTTTCACTGTATTCTCTCTCCCCTGTCCGTTTGAGGAGAGGTGTAAAAGAGGGGCTTTGGTGGGTACTTTCATCTAGCCAGGGCCAACACCACACAAGATTAAATTCCGCAGATATTTTTATATAAAAGCAACTAAATTTACATGTGAAATGCAAACAAATGGCAGTGAAAAAAAGAGCTCCACACTGGACGAAAAGATGTAAGCGAAGAGATGATGCATCCAATTTTATATACTTGAGAATAGGAAAGATTAATGCAGGACATGATACTAGTCTATAAATACCTTCAAAGAAAGATTATAAAGAAGGGATGTAAGTAGCCACAACCTAGAGAAATAAGAAGGATAAAGAAAATGACCAAAAAAATAAGACTGAACGTGTTTAGCAGAATATTAGTAGAAGGCTGTGATTTGTAAAAACGAAGTTACCTTGTGTTTGTGATTCTGCAAGTAGAGATTATCTAAGGAGCTAGAAAAACAAAATATATTCATATATGACATAGCCTTGTGATACAGGAGCAAGGGGAGAGACAATACTGAGAGGGCAGTGAGACTTGGTGGATCTAGCACTGAAGGTAAAAGTCTATGTCAAGCTGTGGAGTCTGTTCAATAGGGCTGACAGACATGATTTTTTTCAGGAGAAATTTATTGTTTGGAACTAGAAACAGAAACTGACTATTCATTGTCATGATGTAGCCAGGGTAAATTCCTTCTGGTTTCAGGAAGAGAACCTGCTTAGAAGAATATTATTCCTGTAATTAATTAGCTTAAACATAGAAGCAGAAACTCTAGTTTCTGAAATAAGTTCCCTCAGCTATCATATGAAAAACAAAAAAACAACCAACTTCAAATGGAAAACCAAAGCAGAACTAGTTATTAATACATAGGATACAGTCAGTAACCCTTCTGTTTGGAAAAGCCAAAATTTTTTTAGCACCATGTCAGAGAATTTCAGGTGAGTCAGATTAGGATCAATAAGGCACGCTAGGCAGATCTCAGCGTCCAAGGGGGAAGGCTCAAATGTGCCTACTCAAAGCCAATGAGGAAAGAGTAAACTGTAACTTACAAACCATTCATTTCCTGTAACTAATGGTTTGTAAAGCTTGCATAAATCTTGGCGGACTCCTGGACCATATCTGCCTATTTATTGTCATTTGAATGGAATAAAATCCACATGCTTCAAAGCCAACCCACGATGCCAAACAAAGTGTGCTGTGTTAGGATAAGTGCCAGATTATATTCAAAAAAGCACTCTCATTTGGGACTAAGAGACTTGTGTCGCCACAGCCTTAGATATCTCTCCTACATACTGAACTTTCAGGTGGGTTAGCACTGGGATATGTCATGCTGCACAAGGCAGACCAACATTTAGAGGAGAGGCAGGAGCTTCCCAGTTGCAGGGCAGAGTGCCCTGGGCATGCCCATTGGATAAAAACTGGAATCTAGGAAGCTTTGAAACACTGAAGGAAATATCTGGTGAATTTAGATACCTTCAAATTACTAAGGGTTTTTTTGGGTTTTTTTTTTTTTGTTTTATTAGATGCAGATTTAAATATGTGTATTTCTTTCATTGCCACTGTAGGGGTTAGGTTTAACCTCTGTATCTGAAGTTTAGCTTCACAATTAATTTCATTCACATATTTTAGGGTGTTTATACAGTTTCTTTTTTTTTTTTTAATCTAAGATGCACGGATAACTAAATATTCTCTTAAAATCATTATGGTTTTTCTAAAACTGACTTGAAATCTTTGTTTTAAATAATGTTTCTTTTCCAGAACTGGTTTGATCAAAGAGCATTTCTGCCCTATCCCTGAAAAAGCATACTACATGACAGTCACTCATGCAGATGCATATAAACTCAGTAATTTTCATGTATATTCTCATTTGTTGTTTACCTTTGAGAAGTCTGTCTCTTTCCAGCTAATTAGTAAGAACACTACAGCCATGTCACTCTCTCAAGCTTGTTGTTGATGGTAGAAACAATAGAAAAGATCTGATTATGGCAGTCTGTAGCTCACGATTTAGAGAGGCAACAGCTGAATTGATTCAGCTACGTAGCCCAGTGAATTCAAAGTTGAAGTATGAAGGATTTCTATCTTTGGCTGAATACTTATCACCTTATAGGGCTTGAAGTTCTTGAACTACTAACAGATAAGAATAAATTCCCACATTATGATTGTCCTGAGTGTTTATATTCATAAATGTTGCAAAGGTACACCTAAGAGCAGCCACTCCTATCTGTGATACCCCCACAGTAAAACACCTCTACTCCAGCAACTACCAGTCCCCTTTTCAGGGCCAAATTGTTATGTCACATTATCTCAATCTTCTAAATCTTTAATATCTCCATGCCGTACTGAAAAATTTTTGGATAGAATAAAACAAAGATATTTCAGTGAGAATAGGCAAGAAGTTATTTTATGGCAACAAGAGGTTTCTGTAATTATAGACTAAAAAAGATCTGGTTTTTAACCTAAGAGGTATCTGAAAACTTTTTCTCTGAGAAGTCTGTGGAAATAAAAAACCACCATCCTTCTTGGGCATATTTTGCAATATTTTAGAACATTTATTTCAGTGCAGAAGTACCTCAGAACAAGCAGTGGTTTTGCAGTTGGAGTAAAGAAAGATGCCATCTGGGTTTCATTTGCAGCTGTGCTGCTGACTTGCTTTGACACCCTGAACAAGGCATTTAACATTCCTATGTCTCAGCTGTAAATGATAATTAATTACAGTTGTATCCAAAAGCTCCAGTCAAGATAAGGCCTAAACACACTGGCTACTGTACAAACAAGGTCTGACATTGTCCCTGCCCTGAAGAATCTAATTTGAAACTGGACGCAGCAAGCTGACCTGACACAAAAATAAAGAAGGGAATAGACAAGAGGAAGGTAATGAAAATAAGATAATGAGGTTACTTAGGGAGCCATCATAGAACTTGAATGTTCCAAAGCATTAATAAATTGATTAATTAATTATAATTAGCTCTCCCAAACTGCACCACAACCTCTCCACCACAGGTTTTGTGTAGATGCCATTGCAGAAAAAAATCCTGAAGTATCTAATGGAGAGTAGAGGTCAAAGATTTGGGGTTAAGTCTGACAGGTTAATCTATACATCAGAGTAATACAAAAAGAAATGCAGAGCTGATAAATTGAAATTCAATTGACATCCCTGTGGAGACAAAGGAATATACAGCTTACCATGTACAAAGGGATAACACTTTTCAATAATGTTTTAATTTAAAAAAAAATTACTCCTATGTGCATTTGCTATTTTATGTTGTTGCAAAATCATAATTGAATGGATGTCAGGTTGAACTTCTGTATTTCACTTGTTGAATTGTGTGATTTTTGCCTTCATCAATTAGCTGATAGTAAGTGAATATGTTGAAATAATAAGCAGCAGGTCATCAACAACTTGTGGTTTAGGCTTTTTTTTCATATATCACAGCTATCTTTTTTTTCCTTGCTAGTGAAATGAAAACCAAGGACTTTGACATCAGCAAGAATTTGTCTTTCTCTCCCCTATGTCTGTGTTCCATCTTCTGTCTGAACCACAGCTGCTATGGGTCAGCTCATACTCTACAGAAGTAAGTGTGTTTTCCTTCTGTTCCAGTTGCCTATTTCAAATGTGATGGTTTTTCTTTCTGAATTACTCTGACTTGGCTGATTGACTTCCACATTTTTTAATGTTCTCTTCTTCCCTTAAACCTCTTCTACCTCTTAGTTGGTAGTGAGATGAGATTATTTACTTTGCCCAGGCATATGAAACAGGCTACATAACTTAATTATAATTATGCCTGCATATGGGACTATATAGCAAGCAGATAGCTAGAACAGAGGAGAAATCCAGGCTTACAGCAGTGCTGACTTGTTGTAGATAACTGAAGCAAAAAGTTGCTGCTCCTGCATGCTGGTGAACTAGGAGAATCAGTGGAGAAAAGGAAAGGGCTTTCTCCACTAATCAGTTACAAAACTGATGTAGGAGATCAGGCTACTTTCACAGGCTTTACTGGACAGCCAGACCTCTGCTTGTCATAGGCAGAGTACAATGATAGTCTGTAGATATGTGGATGGAACAGCTGACTTGGAAACAAGAATTCTCTTGCCTAAGAATTTATTTTATTTTGCATTTGCTTGAGATTTTGAGGAAAAAAATAAAAAAGGAGTCCCAAAAATCAAGAGAGTTTTCAAACACACAAATTTGGAGATGGAGAGCTCCTTCAGGAAAGCTAAAGCAGCATGCTAATCTCCTCAATTGCAGGCTAGAGGTTGCTCTCAATTTCTCTTTGGGAGCTACATCCTGTATACAGTTATTCAGTGACATTTTCAAAATGGAATACATTTTGTTAAAGAGATCTAATTTTTAGTAAAAGCAATTTTTTTTCAAAGTGGAAAAAAACACCATGTATAAATAGCTTGTATCACTGCCCTCCTCGAGTTGAAGCCAATGGCAAAATTCTGCGTACTCCAAAGTGACAAGATAAAAATTTTAGAATCTAGTATTTTGCTACCACATGGAAACACAGTTTTGAAAGGTCTTAAAGGATCCATTGGGTGAAATTCATTGGCTGAGTATCAGGCCACAAACACACAGAAATGTATTTTTCCAGTATCAGATATTTCTACTCCCAATCCAAAGCTTTTAAACATCAACTTAGATCTGCTGTTTTCTACTTCCTCCTCTGGCTATTATTATTTCTCTGAGTGTGTTTCCAGTTACATGGGGAACAAATGGAGTTTGTAATTTTGGGAAATCATTGAGTTACATAAAAAATACCTTTGCTGTTTTGCCTGAAACACGCAAGATTAGCATAAAATATCTTTTGAGGTTTCAATGTACTGCCATTAATGGGAAATATTTAAAAATATAAAAGTGATACAAAATATAAGAAACTACTTCAGTTGCAAAGAAACATTTATTCCTTACATTTTGCATGCAGTTTTACCATATTGGTGACTTTAATTAGTGCAGAATCCTAGACTCTGCTGATTGGTTTACTGAATACCATAAAATGAAGTTTATTTAACTTTCTAAACTAAGGAAAGCAGGATAAAGCCAATTAAAATTTAATTAAAATATAATTAATCATTCAGGCTCACTGTGTCAACGTTGCTCAGGTGCTGACTGATGTCATCCTTCCTGAGCACTCTGCCCTCCACATTGGTGGTTTTCCCCTCCAACAGTATGTGGTGTCTCCCACGTACATTTCTTAGTTCCACCAATACTTTCAGTGCCTAGTTCAGAATGACAACTTCAGGAGGAAGAAGAAAAAAAAAAAAACCAACCCAAACTTCCTAATTTCTTTCTTATTTTTTGGATACTTTCCTCAGGCATACCTTAATTTAGACTTCTTATTGCCTTTTAAATTTGACAGAATATACCCATAAAATTTGTTAGTAATTGTTTCATTTCCCAGCTTGGCAGGTGTAGTTAACCTTGAAAGACTGATTGGACATTGCCTGCGCTGAACCCAACCTTTGCTGGTACCACAAAGGTCACAGAACCACTCTCACTGAATCTGTGCCTTTAAACACAGAAGGTTCTCTACATATTGGAATTGCAATGCTTTTACTGCCCATTAATTCATCATTAAAAGATGTTAACTTGTCACTCATTGTAAGACTCCAACTTAAATTCTCTCAGGCATGAAGTTCTCCGTATCTGGCACTGAGAAATCTGGAAATCTTTTGGACTAACACAGTGTTTGTAAAACACAGGCTCATTGTGTTTTTAATTGGAACAATTTATGGAGAAGAAAGGTGTCTTTCTTTACCTTTCAGTTTCACAATACCATCAGTAATAGTATTCTATACTTACATTATGAGAACATCCCAAGTTTCCTATAAAAACAATCTTTATTTTTCTAACTGTTGGACAAAGAGAGAATTCTTTATTGAAAAACTATTTGGTCTATCGTGATTGCATAAAAAGCACTCATGATTATCAAAATAATGCAACTCACATCCTGAGGCACAGCAAACAACAAATTTTGGACTTAGAAAAATAATAGAATAGAATTAAAGCATCATGAGAGCTAGCATCTGTTTTCAACAATGTTCATATAAGTTTGGAAAATAAAACTCATTGCTATTAAACTTAATGAATTAATATAATTATTTTCATTCATATTGCTTAAATAATGCATATATTGGAGAAATTTTGATGTTTTGCAGTTTAGATGTGCTGAGTACTATGATACATACAGAAAGAAATATAAATCTTAATCTGGACAATTTAACAATTAATAAAATATTGAGCATATATGAGCAATAACTACAGACATAGCTCACAAATATTTGGGGCAGTAATTTTTGCAGGCAAAAAAATGTTTTGAGCGGGAGCTTCACATCCACACATACACAATTAAAAACCCAAGATTAAACTGACATTCAAATCAAACATTTAAAATCACTGAGATATCAGAACCAATGCTACCAGCAAATTGTTTTATAGCTCTTTACATATACAAATTTTAATACACTCTGATCGTGAGTACATTTATTTCTTCTGCTTAAATTTTCGCTGGGTTGTGAAGATAACATCTTCCATCTCATGGCATAGATTTTGGCCACCAGGCTGAGAAGTAGCAGACATGAGCTATTATCCATAAGGCAGATGGCTCTCTAGAGGAGGAAACAATGTACATTTGTTCTGTGGTTTGCAGCTGCTCAGAAGATAGCAATGAGGTGCTGAAATTTCTGCCCCACAAGGGGAATGTTGATCTGAGTCTGAAACAGGATTTGAAGACAGCTTAGTCAAACACATATAACTGGCAGATGTTTTTGAAATGTAGTATAAAGTGGTTTACATTTCAGTCTATCATAAAAAAATGTAGGAGCTGCTCCAAACTCTAAGACTTTTTGTGACATCCCAGTTATCTGGTTTGTCAAATCAGAGTGCTGGTCACTGCCTTCTTATGAGGGGAAAAGTATGAAACACACATGTACAGTAAGGTTATTGTTATAAAAATATATTAGTAGCACTTGGTGGGCTAGACAAGAAGGAATTATTGCTTTTCCTGCTACAGACCAATGCACAAAAATAGTCTGCAAAAAATTAATGGAATGTGGAATATGCCCTTGCAATCACTAGTGATTAGTGCAAAAATAAGAATAATACATATATAGTATTCTGTGTCAGAGAAGTGCTGAGATACTTTTAAAGTTAAAATTTTGTAAGTGCATTGCTTATACACCACAGAGAGAGGTGGTAATACTGGCCTGAGACCAGTATTGCAACCACTCTTTTTCAAACCTGAAGGGGGTCATGACATAACAGAAGTCAAGACTTCCAAAATCAAGAGTATCTGTTATGGTGTAGATATTCTCAGTAATGGTAACACCTTTTAGGAGAGTGTTAGAAACATCTCACCTGTCCAGATGTTGCTGTCACCAGCACAAGTCAACCAAATCATCTGCAATGAAATCAATGGATATTAAAGTTTTCTCAGAGAACTTCTGTCCTACATTAGGTGTATGTAATAGGACAATGGACTACAGCATAGCAGTACCTGTTTCTTTCCTTTGATGGTGAAGGGGTGTGTAAGTTGTTGGTTCAGCTTCAGAGAAACTATGGAGAGGTGTTACAGGGTATCTGAAACACACACGTGGAGGTAGCAGGAGTGGAAAAACTCTGATAGGAGTCCTATGGGTTCTGGAAGGGCAGCAGGAAGCTGGAAAAATCAGAGGAATTCTTAAATTGCCTTTAAAACAGGTGGTAGATGACAGTGCTTTGGGTGTCTACTCAGCTGAAGGAGAGTCTTATCCATGGTGTTTGCCATCCATGCAAAGATTAGAGGCTACGTCCTCATTACTGCCACTGGGTCATTTGCAAGAACAACTTTTTTATCTACAGGCTTAACTTTTATGGACTTAGCCCTTCTATAAGAGATATATTTTAGTCCATGGAACATTAGCATAGGTCTTTAGCAACTGAAAAGCATTTTGGGCTTATAGACTGGTGGAAAACCCAAATGTCCATCCCCTATTATGTACTGTCTCTGAGTATGTCAGTCTAGCAGGCTGATGTAAAGTGAATGTTTCATTCAGGTGACTCAATTGAGCACTTGTTTCACAAAAATTAGCAGTGCAGTTTATGTCAGAAAAAACAAAAATTATGCAACATCAGGCACAAATGTCTACAACTGACAAAATGAATCTGCAGGGAAATGTAAATACAGAAGCCATTAAAGACTAGTCAAGGTACTTTTTAGGTCTCTAAACAATAACACTGAGCAGATCAGTAACAGAGACCTTAATAATTTGCAGTCTCTGCAGAAACAAAGAACTTCTATTACATTTATTATCAGATAGCAGCATTCCTGTATTGAAATCCAAATACAACAGAAACCTCCCTGCCCAGTGCAGTTATTTTGCTCATGAATAGGGGCTCTGTTTAAGATCAGAAGGGTAAACACACCTAGAAGGACACTACGCTTCTCAAAGTTAACTAGGAAACTGTTGACTCAGACTTTGCTGATGAACATCTCATGGCTTCAGGCTCCAAGAGTCTTCATTTACTGTTTTATTTTTTCTTGAGTAGAGTTCACTTAATTTGTAATATATCCAAAGGGTTAGAGTGCCGTCAAGTATGACAGCACACATGTAATAAATAATGCAGTATAACTGCTACCTTTAGCAATTTTTTTTTTCTTGGAAACAAAAATGCATGAGTCCATTTCTTTAGGTTGGATATTTTAAATAGGTATTGGTGGTAGTTTCAGTTATTCATTGCAGAACAATCCAATATTGCAACAAAATTACAGCCTTTTAAAATAAGCTTTGGAATTCTGTTTGAAAATCAATACACGAATACACTAAAATGCAAATGAAACTATTTATAAAATATATCAACAAATCAGACTTCTAACTTTACATGAAAATAAATTAATTTCTATATATTCACTCATATATGAAAATAACCTAGTAAAATTATTCAGTGTAGTAAGGCAACACGTAGATCAAATTTCCAAGCCACCAAAGCTAAATTATTTGGGGATTTTATTTCTTTTTTTTTATTGTTGAGGAACACTGCAGAGCAAGCCCTTCATAGTCACTGAAGATGGGTCTGAAGTACAGGGAGATTAACAGAGAGATTCATGTAGATTCCAGCTCTGTCTTTGAGGCACTGAAACTGCAGTGAGGTTCATGCACAGAGGAACCAACAAACTCCTGTGTTGTACAGACCCCCACACTCTCCCTCCAGAGAGAGGCCACGATACTGGAAAAGTAGGGGTCAGAATGGTTCATTGATGGATTTGAACCAGCTTAGGGCGGGATGTAGGATGCCCACAGACACATAAATTCTGACAGCCTGCATCTGGCATGAAGCCAGAAACCAGCACAACCTTGCACATCCTCCTGTGGACCTCTGACCCAAACCCATCTTACCTCAGGCACTCCTATATGTGTCACCATGTCATGATGAAGCAACATTGCTCAGAATCACACCTGGAAACTTGATCAGCTCTTTTGGTTTTTCAGTTTTGATCTGACTAACCAGCTAGTGTAAATGAATACTTCTCCACCAATTTATCCTGACTCAGGATCCTGTGGCTTTGCAAAATCTTAATGCCATTAGTATGACCTACATTTGGGGCAAGGCTTTAAAATTAGGACATTAATTTGTTGCTGATGTTTTCTTTGAAAAATCACAGTCTAAAACTTCCTTGTGAAGGGAAGTGGAGGGACAGGCGCTGATCTCTTCTCTTTGGTGACCAGTGGCAGGACCCAAGGGAATGGCCTGAAGTTGTGTCAGGGTGGGTTTATGTCGATATTTTAAAAACATTCTTCACCCAGTGTCTGTTTGGGCACTGGAACAGGCTCCCCAGGGAAGTGGTCACAGCACCAAGCTCAACAGAGCTCAAGAAACATTTGTACAACACTCTCAAGGACATGGTGTGACCCTTGGGGGTGTCCTGGGTGGGGGCAGGAGTTTGACTCAATGATCCTTGGGGGTTCCTTCCAGCTCAGCTAACTCTGTAATTCAGTATAGTCTGGCATAAATTAAAACTATAACTACCAAAAAAGTCGTATTTGGGCCAAGACTATAAAGACATTAAACAGGAAAAAGTACCAAAAGGGTGAAGTAAGACTGTGACCCTTTCTCTGATTTTTTCATTAAAGACTATTGGATATAAAGTTCCTAAACTTCTTTCACCTCTTGTGAAAAAGTGAGATACATTTCCTTATTTGCGAGAACTATCCTTGGTGCCCATTCTTGAAGAGAGATGTTGTGAATTCATGTGCAGACAGGTGAATTGATCCTCCTGGTGGCCTTGGGGTACTCATACATGGGGCATCTATGTTGTATTAGAAGAAATTTACTAAAATTATAAAGCATGGTGAAAAATACAAGTGTATTTACAAATATATACAAAGTGTATATACAAATATACCCTACATGCACACATTTATGTTATGTTATGTTATGTTATGTTATGTTATATTATATTATGTCATATTAGATTGTATTATATCATATCATATCATATTAGATTATATTATATCATATCATATCATATTAGATTATATTATATTTTTACATAAGTAATAGCTCCATGATTTACACATGAAAGCCAGGACAAAAAAAACATTAACTTCTTTGAGGAAATATTTCTCACCATAAGGTAACATGCATCCACACATTTTAGGGGATCTTTGTCCCCTGAAGTTTTATGAAGTTAATAAAACTAAGAGATCCTTTTTTTTCTGCAAATAGAAAACTATCTAAATGTATATCTCAGGTTATATTTTATTGATTCATACTGGGGGTTTTCTGCATATTATTGACATTTTATATTGTCACATTTTTACTCTGACATTCAAGTAGTAACACTCAATAAAGGTAGAGTGGGATTCTGAGGTCAGTGCTGTGTGTGAAGTCTGGCAGATGGTGCTTCACTTAAGTGGTAGTTTCACAAACATTCCCTAGCATGTTATCCACCATTCTCATAAAATCTACCTATATTTCAAGGCCAAAATCTGGAACAACATTTGTCAATCTATCTATTTCAATTTTTATAGTATACTCATTTCCATAATATGTCCCCACATATTATTATTAAAGATAAATTCCAGAAATGGATGATGAATAAGAAAGAAGAAAATGGTCTTGACCCATCAGCTTTTCCCTTTCACAATAGAGAATGAGAGTTGACTTTAAAGTAACAAGGAGTGGATCCAAACTTTCCTTTTTACTTCCTCTGATCTTCCTTTCTGTTTTTGTCTTTCTAACTTCTTCATCTTCCCCCACTTCCTTTTCAAATCATATATACTCTTAGTCCACAAGTTTCCATCACTCAGTCTGCAACTCCTTGCTGGCAGACATTTTCTTTTCCTTACATTTTCATTCTTTCCACCAAAAACCAGCTAACTTTTCTGAGCCACCCCTTCCCAAAAGCTTCCAGTCCAGGCCATCTGAGTCCACCCTCATCCCATCTCATTTCTTTACACATATGCAAATAGCCATTGTCTTACACTTCCCTCTTACAGTGCAGATAGAGTCTAACTTTCCATGTAGAAGCTCTCTGCACATCTGCTGAAAACCTTTCCTTTAGCCAGTTTTTCCCTCAGCCATTACCTTCATTCCAATCCTTCAGAATGGTTTCTATTGGGCTTTACCAAATCCTTGTGTACAAAATTCCTAGCCTGACCTAGCCTAGCCTTGCCTATCCTACAGGTTATGCTGGGGTCATCACCATAACATTCAACCACCTTGAGGAGAACTAAAACAAGAGTTAGGTTTGTCACATTGGTTTGCCAAATGAAATGACTGCATACTGTGCAGCTTGTTCTGGTAAACTTTCTTGTTTTAGGAATATATTTCTGCTGGATCTGGAGGAGTAGAAGAAGCAAAACCAGAATATGCATAGCTATAATTACACAAATTCACAGAACTCTGCGATTTGTTCCCCTATTTGTAAGCTTGCATTGCTGTGAAACCCTGTTGATAATCCACCCAATAGCAGCTCATAGCAGCTGTTAGGAATTGAAACTCTGCTGATTAGTTTCAGTATCCACTGTCACATTACAGCAGCTTTCAAAGAGCAGGACCCTGGTTCTCTCTGCATTTGTTTCTCAAGGACATTCCTAAGAGCAGTTATTTTCCCTTTCCTGTGGTAACTGGCTAATGTGGTTTCATCCCAGCCTTCCTCTTGTCTGATTTAGAAGTTCCTTATGAAGTATGCAACACATTAGTTGGGAAAATTGCTGTCCCTGAACAGACTTCTTCTGGAAAAGAAACAAGAGACTGCCTGGGTGGACCAATCAACAGAAAGAATGAGGAAGAAGGTACATTTTGTTCCTGATGGTTTTTCATTTCTCACGTTGATTTGTGTCAGAAGTATCTCAATAGCACAATAGCCTAGGCTAGTCTGCTCACTCTGACACCAGAAAACACAGTTGCAGCATGTTATTACTTAAAAAAGAAATTTTTTTTATAATTCCTGTTAGGTCAATCAGCACAAATTTATAGGCTGTATTTCCTTAAGCCTTTAACCTCACTTTTACTCACATTACTCTGTAATGTTAGACTGTTCGGAGCTGCCACTGATAACAGATGAACTTTTTAAAAATGCAAAAAATATTGTGACATAATAATGTGAAATAGATAATATGAGACAATAGTTTAAAAAAAAGCCTTGGCTCATTTACTTTTAATTTTGCCATCAGGTTAGTCCTCTGCAACTTAATGAATGGATACATGGAAGATGATAAATATAAAACTTCATCAGCTATTTAGACAAAGTTATCCTGCTACATCATCCTGAACATCATTCATATCAAAATGTACCTCCAGAAGTTTATTGTTTAAATTTACTCTGTAGAACCTCCAAAAATTACTTCGCATTCAGGAATCAAAGGCAGTAATGGTTTCTTTGATGGATTTTACTATTTTCATTTTATGCTCTGAAATTTTGAGGTATTTGGATATTTTTTTGCTCAGTGCATATGTGCTCTGGAGGTAGACACAGTGTGGCTCACAGTGAAAGTAGAAGTACTCTTGCATTACTTGTGTCATGCTCTTCTACATGCAGGATATGGCCCTGTGACTCAAATGGGTTTTGTCATATCATTCATTCCTATTCAGATAGGAAGAGAAGAAAAATACACTATTTCATTTTTTTTTCTATCATTCAACCTTCCCTCAACATAGATTTTGCCTTGAGATCTCTTTCCAACATGGTATTATGATTCCAATCCGTGATTCCTCTGATTCCAATCTGTGATAGGTAATTGTGGGGTTTTTCCTCTCATGAAGACTGAAGAACAGTGACCAGATTCAGAAAAGGCAGAATTGTATCAGATAGACTTATAGAACCTCAATGATAGAACCTTTACCTTCCACAGAGCAAAAATTCTATTCCCACCTCAAAAAAAAGACAAAAAAGTATTTTTATATTATTGCTTAACTGCCCATTTTTAATATTGCATCCATAAGCTATTACTCAAGACGCTTTATGTATCACCTCAACCTGATCTGAAAACCCTCTATATATTCACTTGACAGTGATACATATATGTTAAGCTATATGGCACAGGTAGATACCACTAGGCTACTTGTGATGCTGTTTCTGGGGATAAGTGGAGATTTTTCCACTCGTGTTTAACAAGTCCTTTTATCTTTCTCAGAACATTTTTTATCCTGAGCAGTTTCAACTCTGGTAATTATTTATTTTAGTGAATTTTCATTTGGCTGGTATACTCATTTGTGTGTCTCCAGTGAAGTGCAATGTTTCTATAGCCTTTCCAGATACTGACCAGGATATGAACAGGGAGTGAAAGGACCTTAATGATTTCTGAGGTACTGTATGTTTCCATTTTCAAATATAGCACCATGATATTGTTATTTGTAATCGTGGCAGTGAACTGATTAAATAAATTATAACACCTTAGAAATGCAGCTGAGAATTTTAAATTCATAACCTAGCCTTAAAATTTGTCAAAGTGATTTGAGGTCATTATGGAGATAAAAATTCAAATCAGTGTGAACAAAAAAGTAAGAAACTAAGTATAAAATTGGGTTATTCAGTTAAAGTTTTCAGATACTTTTGATATACTTCTGCATTCTCCATGGTTATTTAGACCACAGTGGAACCAAAGGGCTTGTAATTTCAGAATTCATACACATGTCCCACAAGCACATTCAACAGTATAATATTTACATTTAAAACAGACTAAGAAAGTTCACAAGTTTGCAACTGTCCCAAATTTTACACTTTTTTCTGTTAGCAACTTTTGCTAAAGTCATTTAAAGTTAAAATGTAAATTTCAGGCTAAATTCCCTGGTCCCTTAATTCTCCCTAGACAGATAGACAGCATTCACATATAAGAAATTACTTCTACTCTGAAGTATTCTATTGCTATAGAAAGAATATTGCAAAAAGTAGATTTGTACATATCAAAATGAGAGAAATGTTAAGCACAGCCACAGCAAGCAGGCATATTACACACTTGTACTCTCATACAAGTATCTGCATAAAGATAACCCAAAGTTGAAGAATGTCAACTGAAACTGCATATTCAAAGATTTGAAGCTTTTAAAATAAAAAGTTATCTGTAAAAAAGATAGTGACAACATCAATTTTCTTTACATTTTTTCTATCACCTCAGTCTTTAATTTTTAACTAAGAACAGTGTAATTAGAATGGTCTTCAGTAAAAAAGAATCCACCTAAATAATAGACGCTATAATGGGAGATTTTCAGTTTTTCCTTTTGATACTTAGATACAGCTTCTGCAGATGCCTGAGATAAATAGAAAAATCTTGCTTCTCTTTCCCTTTTCTTCCTTCTCCCTGGATACAAAATGCCTTTCTGTGTGTCCTTTTTGGGTTTCAGTTCCACAGAGACTTTCTGTTGTGCCATGAACCAAACAGCAGAAGGAAATATGTGAAGAATGAAGAAAAGAAAGCCAAGAAGAGACGGAGAATAATTCAAGGATAGTAAAATTCTATATTATTTTACACTGGACTAGGCTTCCTAGCAAGGTGGTGGATATCCCAAGCCTATCAGTGTTTAAGAGGCACTTGGACAATGAAATTGGTGATATGCTTTAACTTTTCCTCATCCCTGAAGTGGTCAGGCAGTTGAACTAGATGATCATTGTTGGTCCCTTCTAACTGGAAATATTCTACTCTGTGTTGAACGGAAGGGTTATTTATATCGCGCACAGATAAAAATTTCTCCTATAAACTGGGTTTAAGTGCAAGGCTTTCGAAGTCCCAGTGAGATTTCTAGCACTTAAAGCTACCTAGTCCTCATCCTAGACTTTGTAAGCATTGTCATTGCCCTTGAAGGAGCACAATCTGCTCTGCAGGGCCACTGACTGTCCAAGCAGCCACTTTGTGAAAAGCGGTAAAAAAGAAACTCCAAAAGCTCGGTTGCATTTTCTGAGAAAGTTTGCATTTTGTTCATAGAGCAGTGAATTTGCTAGGCAGAGTTTTAATGAAGGTCAAGGAAAGGGTCTAGAAACAGGGTTTATGAAAGTGTTGTAAGATTCATTATTGTCATTGTGTGGAAAAGGATAATTTTCCTAAGAGAAATGGTGACATATACATAATAAAGTCCCTGTCCCTGTCATGACAGCTCAAGAGCATGCCATCGTTACCACCTATGTCACACTGCAGGTGTGCCTGCCATATGGGTGACAGCCGCTGACTTCTCTGATCAACACATAATTATCTCTGAATAAAAATGCACATCGGAGTAGCTGGACATAATGGATTGAGGACCCAGGGCAAAATGCTCTTTGCCGCATCCAGCAGCACCACCTGGGGGTGGGAGGGGGCTGAGGGGAGCCACAGGAGCTGGGGCAACCTTGAGAAACCCGCGGCGGCTGGGCCGCCCCGAGGTTAGCGTGTTTATCCTTCCCGTCTCCTCTTGGATAGGGGAGGTCACTTGGTTAATGGCAGGATGCCCCTGATAGAAAAGGTCCTCCTGGTCAGGGCTATTCTCCACTTTCTAACCATACATCTCTCTCACAGCATCTGGATAGTTTCCATTTGCAGAGTCCCCTTCCCCCATAAGATAATAAATATCATATCACAAGGATGGCAGTGCTCCTTCATGGAACACTGACTGTTTATTAGAGGCAAAAAGTTTAAGAGAAATGCTAACAATGTTCATTAATGGCCTGCATCCAGGTTTAATGAGGCATGTCAATATGCGAACTGGGCAACATCAGTGGCATAATAGTGGTGGTAAATGGGAGTAATTGTATCCAATTGTACGGCACAGCTTCCAGGAATGAGCCCGAACTGCCAACTGACAATGACAGAGCAATTATGGGAAGGCAAGCGAGCTGTGTCAAATTAGCACTTGGTGAGAACTCATTTTTCAGAGATGTGCTTGCTCTACAACACCACAAGTGATAGCTACTTTATTGTGAGTGATAGGAAGACCAGCACTTAGACTGATGTTCTGATTTGTCAATAGCTGTATTTGAAAGCTTAGTGTCACAAATATATAGAGATATTCAGGGAGAGAGGCACACTGCTCATGATCCGAAGGATAAGAACGTCGCTGAGAAGGTCATCTGTCAGTGTGAGCTGTCAAAGAGAGATCACACTCTATGAAAAGGGAACATTCAGCCGACTTAAGTAATTACCTTTGACTGAGATTTGAAGATGTCTTCTTTTGTTGGCCTACATTGACTGCATAATTTATAATTTACTGCAATCAGTGAAAGGCCAGGAATTGTAACTAAGAAAATCCTTACTTTATTTCTTACAATTACATTTCTTCTTTTCTCCCTTAGTGCCTCAGAATGTAAAAGTAGGATATTGATGAAATATTTTTCAGTAACTCACTCAAATCACCTTTATCTTTTAAGATATCATACCCAAACTGGGAAGTTAGGGTTTTTTCTTTGGTTTTGGGGGCCTTTGTTTGCAGATATGGGTCATACCCTATGCCATCTTGCAAAGTACACTACATTCCTAATGTGGCTTTACATGCTTTGTAGGATTATCAATTGAAAAGGATAAGGAATAATTCAATTTTTTCCTTCTAGTGCAGAATAAGAAAAAAAACCAGATTTGGAGTACTAAGCACTGAAATTGTAATCCACATCTTATTCAGAGATACAGATCAGTTTGATATAGTTTTCAGGACTGAAGAAAGATAAGTATTGTAGCAAATATTTTAGGAACTTTGTGGATTAATAGAATTTTCATTGCTTGGTGCCTTTTTTTAACAGTAATCTCACTGGATCAATGTTTGAAAAGTAATTTTTCAGCCTTTAATAATCTTAAAAACAAAAGATTAATATGACCAATTATGCTCTAGGGTATAACAAGTAATACAGTTTTGGGTTTTATCTTAATAGGAAAAAATATCTACTTACATTTTATTAGCTAAAAATATAGCATGAATTGCTACCAATGTAGCTTTTGAATTTTTATTTTCCCAGGAAAAAAGTAATTTTTGGAAACCTTTTTTTGAGTTTCTTTAATCTATTTGCTATGGTGGGATGTTTTGTGTTTCCAACTTTCCAGTTCAGACAGGGAAATCTTAATTGGGAAGGGCTGAATGATTAATGAATTGCAACAAAAAGAGACCAGGGATTAGCATGCCTTCTGGCCAAAAACTGTTGTTTAATTCCAGGTGTATTGATTAGCTGTATAGTTATTGACAAAAGAATTAATTTAAGTACTTTAAGTCAATGTTTCTTTAGTTGAAAACTTTACCTTTAGACACAAGGAAATGCCAGTACAAAACTAGTCAATTAATATACTATCAAAGTCAGAGGAGAAAAGGCTTGATATCTTCACAATTTATATTTTAGGTAGGACTTTTTTATGTCATGTTAATTTTCTAAGATTCATCAAGGAGCCATATTTAAAATTTGTAATTGTGGGTTTAGTGATGTTTGCTAATTATTTCATGTTTCCTCTGAACTTTAAAGATTCTCCTAAAACATACTTTGTTTTCTTCAGTTTGAATTTCAGTACCTGACATTATTTTAAATTATATGCCTTGCTGATTCTGAAACACATTTTTAATCATTATTTTTTTATGTTTCAGAATTCTTTAGGCCATTCAATTTCCCCTATTGTTGAAAGCTGTTTAATTCACAATGCCTTGAGTACAGGCCCGTCATCTATTCTATAGTGACTATACCACTTAATAATGGAATAGTGCATCAAAGTGCCACTTAGGTCTCAAATTGTTATGTATGACTGTCAAAGCGGTGAAAAAAGCAAAAAGAGAAAAAAAAAAGGAAAAAAAAAAGAGAAAAAAACCCCTTGATTTGTCTTTACTACTGGAACGTGAATTTGTCAGCCAGGTTTTGAAATCACAACAGCATTGCTTGCATCCCCAGCGAGATGTCGAAAACTTGACAGGTACATATTTTTTCAACTACAAGCACTTCTATAATGAAAACTAAATACACAAATCTTATTTTTTTTTTTTTTGCTCTTGACAGATAGTTGTTGCCAATGGGATTTAATGTTCAGGTTTGAGTTGTCAAGAGAAATAACCAATAAGCAATCCAAGTAGTCAGTATACAGATATTCAAAAGCAAAATGCCTGGCTTATGTGATATACTGGGAAGATTTGAGTGTATAATTAACTAACTGAGGAACCAAGGACACTTAATCTTCCCTCTAATGGCAAGTTCAACCCATCACTGCCTCTCTCTGGGGGACAAACTGTAGCTTGTTTTCTGGTCACCAGGGCCTTTGGTTGTCATTTTGCTCTTTCTTATTCATCATATCCTTGAGTTCTGGCACTGTTTCTTTCATCACTACTCAGGCACAGTAAGAATTAACAAGATAAACTATGGTTCATTTCTGAAACTCTATTCATCATACTATGTATTTTTAAACTGTGACTGTTTATCTGCCTGCCAACTCTGTCACAAAATTATCTGCTTTTCTTTCAGAGCACAGAAAAGGAATATGCCTTTGTACATTTGTTGCCTGCATAAGCACAGGTTTACAATGTGTACACTGGAAACCATCAACAATATCTTAAAAAATGCTCTAAGATCAGTCATTTACCTCCAGGCTATTCACTCATTTATATGACACTGCATGCGTGTGCATGTGTGTGCAGTATTTAGGTGTAGAAAAGCAAAAAAGCAGGCTGGTGTTAAGGGGAATGGTGTGTGGAGGAGGCCAAATATATTTTGTATTGAGCAGCTACCCCTCTCAAACCTCCATTTGGGCTCTCAGCAGTGAGAAGGAGCGAGCCCAGAGCGGCAGAAGTGCCAACAGAGAAATGCTGCTGAATTCAAGCTTTGCATTGGAGGTGACCAGATAGCTCCAGGTGTGAAAGCCCTCTTGAACACTCCCATGCAAACAAGCCAACCCCCCCACCTCCCCACCCCCGGTGAAAAAAGTCCATTTGCTTAAGAAGCTCTCTTCTCAACAAAAGACATTGAAAATGGCTGCTGGAAGAATTAAAAAAGAAAAACAAATCAAATAAAAAATCAAATACAATAAAGGAGCTTTTAAGATGCAGGACACCCAAATGAGGAATGTAGCACAATAAGAGAGCAGTATGTTTAGTGCTTTCTGGACACATGCCAGGCTTGCAGAGCAGGAATCATGGGCATCCAACTGCTCTCCCTGGGTCGCTGATCTCTGCGTGCCCAGCTGTGGGGCATGGCACACAGCTGATCCAGAAGCTCAGACCACTTGTATGTCCTAATGTACCTCTTATGGATATTCACACAGCAGGGAGTGCAGCAGTGATTTTGTCAGCACAATTATTCTGGTTACCAAAGTACTGACTGTTTACTCAGCAAAATTTGTTACTTGGTGTGAAGAAGTTTTACAAGTAAACAGAAGAGTTCTCCAAGGAAAAAACCAGAACATGAGGTACATGGGTAAATCCAGGCCTTAAAGTGAGCAAGGAGAGTCAAAGTAAAGGCTGACACAACTTCTATACTTATTCTTCTTAAACCACTACTGCCACTTGTGTCCGTAAATCTGGCTTAGGTCATGGATCATTGATCCTGTGGACCAAAACATTTAAGGTCACTGGTATCAGAGTAGCTGATGTGCTTGTGTGTTATGGACTTGATCCTGAAAGGTGCCACCAGACAGAGCATGGGCTGATCAGCAGCCCACAGGATTGGACCTATGCTCTCTGTGGAAAGGAGCTTTACCCTTTTGCCTGGAAAAGATCGCAGTTTTATAAGAAATCTGTTTTCCGAATTGGAAAGCTGTGCCCTTCTTCAACTAAAAATATTAAATTTTGAATGACTATTTTTATCTAAACTGTAATTAGTACACAAATGTTTTGGTTTAAAAAAATAAGTTATTGAGCCCTCATAAACAGAAGAAAGCAGAAATGTACTTGGGACCACTCAATTTGATAGCTCTTTTTGATATGCACATTTATAACATTAAAACATCCATTTTCCCCAGTTTGGAAAAATTAGAAAAAAGTTCATTAGCCCTTTTCAAATGGCTGAAAGCGGATTATGATACAATTACCAACAGACCCTTAAGACACTGATAAAATAACTGACATTACTATTCCAATGCTAGAAAATTTACTCTAGATGGTTTTGAATCAAAATATGCATACTTGTCTGTTTAATGCAGGTAATTTTAAACATTAATTGTACCTGATAAAAAGCTCACACCCTGACTGATATACATGTTAGAGGTACTGTTGTTATCTGCAGGTCTGGATAGCTCAAGGTTATATTACTGGGTTAATAGGATGAGACTCATGGTTTAACACTCAGGCTTCTGACACACAGCCATAAAGATGCTGAATGAAATACAACTGGCTGTCTCTTCCTAGGAAGCAGTCTACAGGCCTCTGGTGATTGTTTCAGAAGTTAGAGAATATTAAAGGTCCTGCATTTCAAAGTGCCTCATTTGTAAAAAGGCTTATAAGTGAAATAGCATGGAAAAGACACCCACATGAAGAAAATCTATGTTTAAATATTTATCTGATGGTTTTTATTTTTAAAAACATAATATTTTGTACACGAGAAAAAAGATAAGAGAATTCCTCTCATGAAACAACTGATCTGTATCAAATCTGTATCTAATCTGCAGAGACATATTAATATCAAAAATAGACTTTATGAAAATAAGGCATAGCAAAGATTTCTTAATATATTTGATTAATCAAAACCCAAACGGAAAGTTCTGATCTTCCCAGATGCTGATGGCTTACAATTTGCTTCAGGGCATTATAAACCATGAAGCATCAAATGCTTGCATATTTTTTATAAAACACCAAGCTCTCAAATATTTCTGTAAAAAAGATCCATCATTAATATCTTACTGCATCTTTTCCTGGGCTGCATTGTATGGACACAGCATCATGGAATAATTCCTGAAGAAACACTTCCTTTTTTTAAAATTCCTTTTAGTCTGACAGGCCAGCATGCCTGATACAGAACAGAGAGCAGGTGATGGGGTTTATTTAGCAACAGCAAATAAGGAGAAGGAGCAAGGATCCTCAGCCCTGATGGCTCAATGGTTTGCCAGAGACAGGATACAAATAGTTTTCTTGTGTTCTCCTTCAGTCCTGGATACATTTTAGTCCAGCCTGTTTTGCTGACTTAGATGGCATTTGAGAATAATTTTAACTTATATTAAAGACTTGTCCACAGACTACAGGCTATTCTCTGAGCAGCACTGTAAGTGGGCAGAAAAAAAATAGAAATTATGAGAGAAGAAAGAGTAGACCTATTTCAACCAGAGGCTTTATTTATTGCATCACAAATTGCGTAAAAACAGAAGATCATAGATGTAAAAATACTAATAAATGTTTATTTTGCTCAGTCAGAGGATAAGTATTTTGTCAGTAGGTGCAATAACATGAGATACTCAGCATCTGCAGAGTGCTCTCTGGAAGCACGCACACCTTGCAGATGTTTTGTTATCATCCTTTGCCACCTCTGCATACTGAGTGGGGACAAATATTTCAGTGTCATACACACATATCAGTGGCAACATTCTGGAGGAAATGCAGGGAGGGGCAAAGGAAGTGGGCTGTGAGCTAACCTAGAGAGGGAAAATCTGTCCATCACTCCACCATTTAATGCCAGTAATGAAAGAAACCATCTGAGGGACTGTTTTGCATCACAGCATCAGGGGAAAAATAAATTGAAGAAAGTAGAAAATTAAAACTCCTCATATTATTTGGCTTTTTGTTTAGATATGGTGTTTAAATTGGATGTTGTACATGGTAACAAGGTATAGCTGCTCCTCCCTGTTAATCATCTAAAGTATTGAGCCATCTCTTTCTTAAAATTGGCAATGAATTTATTTTATGTTTTATACTAATACATGATGTATTTTGATGATTCTCAAGAGGGGAAAGTTGCCTTAGGTCCCTAGTTAACATCACAAGAATCTTAAAGCCAAGGCTAAACACAGTGCCACTATTGCCCTTTATTTATACATTATTTATTTATATGCATCCCAGAATTAGACTTTCTAAATATCTAACTACCTAGATGTATTAGTTTACACCCCACAAAAAAAAACAGAAAGGAAAGCAGGAATAAAATATTGAGAAGCTCAAGGAGGAGCTAAAGTTTTACAGACTAACTTGTTTAAATGGCATCAGAAATTGTCCAGATCTTTGTAAACTTCAGTGACATTGTAAACTATAGTATATTAAAAAAAGTTACAATACGCACTGGAAATAGAAAACAAGGTCAAGGGTTATATTATAGCTAAATGCTTTATTCAAACGTGGCCAAAATTAAACAAGGCTCATTCATTCCCTCTTCTAAGCCCCTACAGTCTGTTAGGCAAAAATTTTTTTCCCGTATTTTTAATTTTTCTTCATTGTTGCTCACATGAGTGTCTTGTTAACCCTTTCTTATTTTTTTTTTTTTTTAGACACCAAATAAAACCATTAGCATTTTTCAAGTTAGGAGAAACGAGAGTAGGATATGCACATATGACCTTGAAAACAGGGCTGGCGTCTGCCATGCCAAACTCTAAGCTAGCAGTATTGAAGGAGGCTTAGACTTTGATAAAAATGTCCAGAAGACAAGATGCATTCCCCAGCTCTCTCATCTGCTGGCATCTTTCACTTCCTCTCCCCACCTTTCTGTCCCTCCTGAACCACCTCTGACTTCATCCACAGCTGAAGAATGTGACCTTGGTCTCAGGTTACCCTAAATGAAGTAAATAAGTGCAAGCCCAGTCCCTATGGTTTATTAGTAAATTTATAATTAATCAATATGTGCCACCCAGAATTATTGTCATTTTTATCTCCCTCGGCATACCTTTTTATCTTTTTATAGTCCCCCCTTCCTCCTACAGTTTTTCCTTTGTTTCCAGTGACTGATCTGGCCACCTTTGGGGATATTCCAAGTTCAGAGTGAGTTTTACATTCTAACTTCAGATCTTACATACTGGAGATACGGGATTTCTATACCTGGCAGTACAGGTTGCCTGGGAGATTGGTAAATTCATACCGTGTAGATGAAGAAACCAGGTTCTACTTCTAAAACAGTGGTTCATACATAGCAAGATATTATTCTGATCAGTGGAAGTTAAAATGAATGTTGAAAGTACTGAACTGAAGTTTTAAAGGAATGAATGTAAGGAAAGACAACACAAACCTTGACTGATGTTCCCTGTGCATGCAAGAGACTTGTGGTCTCTTTGAGCTGCTACATAAAATTGCCATTTAGAAGGAAATTAGTAAAAAATTGTGCAAAATTGCCACAAATATAAGGGACATACCAGAGAATGTGGAACTGGGTCATTGTTTTAAAACAAGAACATTTCAGAGTGATGCAGAAAAACCCAGGATGCAGGAAAGAAAAGGAATGAAAAAATGGACAGCGGAGGATTTCCTCATAGTAATTATTTAATTTTAGAATAGGTGGAAAAAAGAAAAATGTTTTTATTTTGTGGAGTTAACAGAAGATATCGCTGATTATTTTTTTATTTCATCTTAGAGGGTATATTTTCTTTTTGATAGCAATTGATCCAATCAGAAAGGACTTTTGACCTTGTAAAAACCTTTGACTTTTACTTTTTATGATGTAAGGACCAGTTCTTATTTACATCCGTCCCTAATCAGCCCCTACAGGAAAATTTAAGGATAAAATGCCATCAGGCCCTAGAAATCAGTCAGGTGGACAAGAGGATACAGTTCATTAGCTCTGCTGCAGTACAAGGCTGGGGTACTCACCTGTCTCTTCACATCTACCTCCCAGTTACTCCAACTCTTGTAGTGAACTCGCATGAAATAATTATAAAGACAGGCACTATACATTAGGCATCACCATAAGAAATGTTTTCAGACACTCCAATAACTGAATAATGATGGTGAGGAATTGCAGTGTTGTTTAAACTGAAGTCACAAGTCGCTTTTTGCAAGATGACTAAGTGAAAAGCTGTGAAGATAGAGACATTAATTTCAAATCAATTCATTAAAATCAAAATTCATCCATGTTTTCACAGGAAATAAAGGGCTCCTCCTGGGTGAAAAAAGTTTCAGAACTTGAGGTTGTCGCCCTTTTAACTTGTTCCAGTTAAAACCAAAGTCTAACAAGTTTCAGAGGGGCAGGATTCCTCCACATCTGCCTACAGACTCACACCCAGGTAGCACTGAGTACCCCCAGCTCCCCAAAATGGGGAGGTTCTTTGAACTAATGCTGAATGACCACACTGGAATCTGCTGAGTTGATCTGTGCCATCACATGTGTTATGGTGAGTCAGGCCTGCAAGATGGAAAAAAGGATCCCTAATTGTGTGCAATGTTTTTTCTCCAAAAGCAATTCTAAAAATTCAGGAAGGAAGAAAACACTGGTGTGCAGAGACCTCTTTTCTTTTTCTTTCTTTTTCTTTCTTTCTTTCTTTCTTTCTTTCTTTCTTTCTTTCTTTCTTTCTTTCTTTCTTTCTTCCTTTCTTCCTTTCTTCCTTTCTTCCTTACTTCCTTTCTTCCTTTCTTCCTTTCTTCCTTTCTTCCTTTCTTTCTTCCTTTCTTCCTTTCTTTCTCTATTTCTTTCTTTCTTTCTCTATTTCTTTCTCTATTTCTTTCTTTTTCTCTATCCTTTTCTTCATTTTCTAATGGATACTGCTTATATAGGGCTTGGAGAAATGAGAATACGGATTTAATTCCTATAATGTTTCTGTAATCAATGCTTTGTATCTGAACAAAAGTGTAAAGAAGGGCATAAATGCACTAAGCTGCATTTCAAAAATGACATAGTAATTGCAGGACTGCCTATCTTACCTTGGCCTCAAGCATTTACCAGGATTTAAATTTATTTCAAACTGTTCTCTGAAGTCTGCCTAATTTTTTTTTTGTCCAAATAGCAGCAACTCACACTCAGTGAACAAAGCCCCAAGATTTTTTTTTTTTTTTTTTTTACTTACAGCTAAATTTAACTTTACCCATCCAATAAAAAAGAAATAAGGGAGCCTTTATTATCTCCCTGGATTTCTGGGTATGATACCACATCATAGAGAAGTGGTTATTAGAGACAATGGCCTACCAAGGTGAAGTTTGTAATAAAGCCTATTATGTGGTTTCACCATTGACACTAATGGAATGTAACAGTGATTTAGAATGATTTAATGGTTCCCAGGTTGTGCTCTAATAGTGCTCTTTATATTATGATGTATATCACAAAACCTAATGTGGCTGTTGTGATATATTGACAGTATTCATGCTGTTTCATTTTTTTAGGGGAATTTTAAAAACTGTCAAAAAAGAAAATTAATAGTTTGCAACTGCGTTATTTTCAAGGGATCTGTTTTTTAAATGTATGTGCATAAATTTCTATTTGGTGCCATGCTTAAGCTAATAAATTCATTTGCATTTTTATTCCAAAGTCATAAAAGTGGAATGCATGCATGCATGCATCTGTGTGTGTCTGTGTCTGTGTGTCTATGATTGAAGCCTTCTTTAAAAAGATAATCTTAAAATTTGTTTAAAAAATGCCTTTAATGGTTTCAAATGTTCATATAAAGGGAGTGTAAAACAAGTTTTCTTTGCACAGGCTGCAAAACTACACTAATTTTACAAAAGGGAGACAGCAAGGGGTATGACTACAGATACACTCAAAAAACACCCAGACCTTTAGGGGTCAGGTGGCTTTTAGACTTGCATTTAAAGTCTGGAATTTAAATAAAAACACAGTCATCCTGGAAGAGAAACAAAGGAAGATGTACTAGAGCTGAGATACCTTTTGAAATTATTTCTGGGCTTCTCAGCAATGCCTGACCTATTAGCTTTAAGGCATTTCTGGCATCAGGTAGGTTATGGAACAGCAGGAATTTTCTTGCATTTTTTAAGTTTTTTCCCCTCTTTTTGTAATTTTAAAGCATACATCATGAAATATCATTGCTCGAAAGACCAACACCTTCCAAGTGTGATGATGAGCTACCAGTGAAAATACCCAAAGAACAGAGTTCTCCCCAAAAGGAGTTTCATACCTAGCTACCCTGTGAATGTGGAGCAAACATCCTCGGTGTTTTTTCTGATAAGTGTTTTCTTCCTCATTCACAAAACATCAGGCTTTTTAAAACTAGTTTCATTTTGAAACCACACACAGATCTTTTGGAGTGCAAAAGAAGGTGGGAACCACAAAACTCATTGCTGATGCCTTGATTCCCTCATTAAACATTGCCAAGGGAGCAGATCTTCCAAACCAGTTGGCAAGTGCTGCTGGGGCACCACTTGCACTGCTCAAATGGAAAAAAAATCCATGTGGATTCATATTGCACCCTCCTTTTGGAGGTACAAAAGAGATTAATAATTTAAATTACCCAGCTGAATTTACCCCAGATTGCATAGGTTCCCATGATGACTGGAGTACTCTCCCTTAAGAGGGAGAGAGTCACCACGATCTAGAAGGAAAAGCGATGGGAGTTCTCAGAGAGGACACGGGTGGAGGTGAGCAGCTTTTGGTCTGTCATCACCATACCAAGAATTTCCTGAGCAGAGAGAACTTGCTCCTGCAAAGAGCCTTCTTTGCCAAACATGCCATTTACATGGCACTTGCTAATTGCTCAGTTACAGGGCAATAACATGACACTTGTCATATCCTCCTTCAGGTTAGCTTGCTTGTAGAGATTCTGTGGTGTTTGGGGCTTTTTTGGGTTTTTGGTTTTTTTTTTCCCTGTGAAAAGACCAGGCTGTGATAAAACTGCCTGTGAAGAGTTCAGCTGGAACACAGCCAGTCGTTGCCTGATGGGATCACAGTTTGCATGGCATGCGCTTCTAGCCTCATGGCAAGGGAATTCAGTGAGCACAAAAGGACAACTTTCCTCTTTCTCTGATTCATCCTCTGAAACTGTCCACAAAACCATAATTTTTCAAGTGTAAAAAGTATGTTCAGTCTGGAAAATGGGTTTATAAATAGAACCTTACACTGAATAATGACTTTGGGGCGCTGAACTGAGAGAGGACAGGCAGAACTTTGGAGAAAGTCATTTGGTTTTGACACTGAAGTTATTTGAAAGTTATAAGCAAGATATTTCTCAGGAGAAGTTCTCTCTTTTTTTTCCTTTTTGTATTGTGTCATCCCTGTGGAGAGCTTTGTGGAATCATGGAGAATCAAATTAGGGAAAGTGCCTGTTACGTAACCTCATGGTTCTTTAAAATAGTGGGAGCATCACAATCACTAGCGCTTCACCCTTCCCAAAGTTTATGTACACCTCATGGAAAGTGGGGTCAGGAAGTAGTGGAGACCATGTAATGAAATATAAAGATCATTTTTACCGCAATGCATAGAAATTTGCATAATTATTATCCCATTTTGACTTTTTAACTTTAGAGAATCTATGTGGGTCAGTTTTCCCTGTTTTAATTAGCAAAATCAAAATAACAAAAAATGGCAATTTCCTTCTTTCAAGCTCAAGTGGACTACTCAGCCTGTAGCAATAATTATATTTTTCAAATGTGAGGTGCCTAATTTAAAAAACGAGATTCCCAGTAGTTGCACGAGTTTTAAGGACAAGAAGCGACAGAAGCAAGTGAGCCTTTTTTCCTTATTGCTTCCCAGCCAAAAGTCCTCTCAACATACAAACTTTGTAGGAATTATGCCATTCTTGTAACTAAATTTCTGTGTCAATATTATTTATTGGAAACTATTTTACCCACTGGAGTAAATGAAGAGCAAGGTTTACTAATCAGATTACTAGCATGCTTATTCTAATTTATACGTTCCATGGCTAGCCTTTAAGCCACAGTTGACCTCTTATTTTTTATATTAACTGGAAACCATTCATCAAGTGAGTTACCCCTCTCCTTTCAAATCCACTTGTATTACTAAAAGGTTGAGTAAAGACCTCTGGGGAACAAGGGCAATTTTTGACATGGATCTCAACAGATTAAACTATGCAGGGACAATATAGAATACATTGGAGCAATAACATTATCACATCATAGCCTGATTGAGAGGCATTTCCTTGCATTTTTGTCCTTTTACCATAAGCCAATAGTAGCCACAGGCATTTGACTGGAGAGCCCGGAGGATTGACAGGCCTGGCAGTCATTACACGCTGGATTGAATACTAGATTACTCCAAAGTGGCTCAGGGTCAAGGATCAGTGTGTTCCCTTTTGGCACTAAATGACTTTAATATCCTTACTGTATTAGTCAATTACTTTAAAGCTGCTGCTCTCTGAGCTCTCTCTGCCCCCCTGCAGTTTACTATGGACATTTGAATTGCTCCCATACTTAACCCACACATCTGCTTTTAGCTGTCAAAAGAATAGTGCTACCACTGGAGCTATTGACAATGCAAAATGAACAGAGATACTTGCTGTCAGTGTCAAGTGGCACTTTCTTTCCATTGTTTGTTTTAAATAACTCCCAAATAATGCCACAGCGACACTGTTCCTAACTTAGGAAGAGTCCAACGGCGGTTTACAGCCTACCTTTAATTTAGTCTCAGCAAGACCAAAACAAGCAGCAGTAAATTATTTTGTTCGCACAGTTAGTTGTTTCTTGGGGGATAAAAAAAATGTTTTCCAAAGAGCTGAAGTGCTATGGTAAGGCATAAAATGAAGGGTTGCTTTCCACTCTTGCTTAAATTTCACAAGAGTCTCTGTGACTATAGCAAATTACACTGCACTTCTGAATTTATTGGTGCAACACAGTGAAGAATTTTATATCATGGCCACTGAACATTAAAAGGTCTGGCTTGGCTTGGTGTTAAACCAACATGTCTGGATTAAATATGAGCAGAACTGATCTGAATTTTAAAACTGCTTGAAAGTCATGCCTTTAGTGTTTTAGTGAAAGTGATATCACTGCACATGAAAGCACATCTGTGCTGTGGGGCCCAACTTGTGTGTGGTGATGTCATTGGGTTAAAAAAACAAGTCAGGACTTTACAGCTAGATACATACAGAAATAATTTTCCTTTACGAATATGCCTATTTTCATCTGCAGGAGGATAAATGGGCACTGCATCTTAGTGGGACAGCTCTCAGCTGCGTGGTTTGGTGAGCCCATGTTGCATGCAGACAGTCACGTTTTTCCTCTTTTTATATTAAGATATAACATGGGTATAAGAACTGGTTGTTTTGCTATTCTTGTGAAAAATGAAGCTAGCATTTTACAAGGAATAGCACCATGCCTATTTCTGCATGCATCAAATTTATCTGCTTTTTGGACAATCCAAGAAGGATCTGTCATGGCAAAGTTACCTTTCTTATTCTTCAGAGAACTGGTAAATGTCCTCATGAACAAGGGTTTTGGACTCTTCATTTAGTGCATGAAAAAAAATCAAATTTTGACATACAAGGTAGGTGTAACACAGGTCATTGCTGTTGGGAATCCTAAAAGATACGATATCCAGGCTGCCCAACCAATTTAGCTGCGCAGTGTCCACTCTGACCTGTTTGCCAATGACAAGGCCAAAGGAAAATATAATCCACTGTGCATTGTAAGATTCTGGAAGGCTTAGGCAGTATCAGAGACATTTCAGCTCCTGGCTTCAGCAGTCTTTGCATTTCACTGGAAATTACAATTGCTGTGTTAGGAAGCAGATGAAACAAGATTTTGAAAAAATATCTCAATCTCTAAGTGCATGCCCGTGTTATTCAGGATCTTTAAGCACATAAATATATTGTAGGTAACAGAGAAGTAATCAAAATGCAGATATATGATCAGTTCTAAAATACAAGCACACTTGCATGTTTTCAATACACAGCTACTCCAGGAAGGCAGACAGACAGTATGCTATGGACAGTAATATATATTTCGTTTGCACTGTGCCTCAACTCAGTGGCTAAGCATAATGAATGGTGCCTTGGGGAATGCTCTGAATAATTGTGCTAATTTAAAATTTAGTCAGCAAAGGACCTTAAAAAACTTGATACCTCTTGGTAATGATGCATCATTAGCACTTTTCATTCATTTATATTTTGTTGTGTTTAGGGATTTGGGTATTCAGGAGAAGAAAGGTAGTCTGACAAGAGAGTGATTGAATCAGCCCCCTTGATACCTGGGAGTGACAGAAGGTGAAGTACTGTAGCTGCAGTTGACAACTACTTTAATATGAGGCACTTATAAATATTTACAATTCATAAGGCAATGATGAGCTTCTGTATAGCACATAAATAATACCATAAGTATTTGGCATATTTATTTGGAACCTGATCATTAGTTGGAAGATAGCTCAGTGTTAAAGAGTTATGGAAACATTTTCAATTAGAAGTGCTTCCTTTGGAGACTGCACTGCACAGCTTTGAAGAAAATAATACACATGAAACAAGTGAGTTCACACTTCTAGAAAACTGCCATTCTCTCAACTTAATCAGGGGAGCAAATCATCCAACTCCTGTGTAATAAGATAAGTAAGATTAATAGAAACTGGTTCTCGATGATTTACTTGGCACAGATACCATAGCACTAAACATATGGCCTTTCTGCAGTGCAACAATAAACATATCAGAATCTAATCAAAAAACAGTGAGCCCTATTTACTGCACCAGTAATTGTGTTGGGGATACAATTCCTTTCATTAAGGAATTCTACTAATAAGTTATTTTTTTAGGCTAAATGAGACACTTTGGAGTGCATGATTTTGATCTGACTGTAATAAAAGGTTGACAGGTTGAAAATGAGGCACTTATTGACTGACAGAGTTCAATATTTTTTGTTCAAGACCGATATTTATATGCAATATAATTTTTTTGTTTGTTTCTCATATTAAATGTTGAACATTGTTGAAAAGAGGGGGGGAAACCCAACAGTACCACATTCCACAAACCACAATCAAATAAAATGGAAAAGCTTACCAAGAATGCATCCTTCTTTGGGGTTCATTATTTTTTTAAAAAGAAGCTAAAATATCTGTATTTTCTTAAACTATTTTAGGCAGAATAATTATCTGTAGGTTCTATCTCTTTAACATGAGTGCATGGTGCAGTGATGAGTGCTAAATACATTAATCAGGAGTGAAAACAAAATTGAAGCATTCTGGAGCACCCTCTTGGATACATAAAAAGATAAACTAATACTCAGCACAGGAGAAACATAATACCATACTGTGCTTGTGTGTCTAATTTTTATGGTTTTGTGACTTTGTCATTCCTATTTTTTTTAATATAACAATGAGGTTTTAAATGACCACTAGGGATGGACACTCCTTTCTTCCCATCCTGGTGTGTAATGAGAGAGACAACACCTCCAGCCATTATTCCTTCGAGTGCTGAGTGGGAGTGCAGTTAACTTTGATAGCATAGAAGTAAGTACACCTTTTATTGCATAGGAAAAAAAAATGTCGAGAGTAACTATTCAGTTTAACATTTTCTCAGAGTAATTACACATAAAATTAGCTACCATCAAACTTTTTAGCTACTTTTCCCAATCATATTAGCTGCGTACATACACATTTCATGTCTAAGAATGGAAGAATTATTTTTACGTGGCAATATCCACAGAAAAAATTTAGAGGGCATTTTTTTTCCATTTTAATTGTTGATAACTTTGTTTTTGAATCTCAAACTATAATTAATTTTTTCGATACTAGTATAGAAATTCAATCTGCAATGTCTTGCTCATATTAGTACAATGCAGTCACTCATTAATGCAGTTTCAAATATCAAAAAGGTGTCTGTTTTCTGTTTAATTTTTAGGCTCTTTGTAATAGGAGTCTTCTTGCCATGGATCATCCTGAGGTATGTAAACAACATACGAACTTACTTTGAATGATGTATATTCTCATAATTTTCTTTCATAAAATGACATATACAAATCAAAGAGCTAAAGCATGGAAAGTAACATATTTTGGTCTTGTGACTAATGGTAACCTGGTGCTATTGAATTACTGAACTGTGTCTGAGAACTAATGAGAAAAATTTCCCAGGGGAATCTTTATCCAATGCACTTGGAGAGCACCTTGGGGACTCATTCCGTGTCTGTCACCTTTCCCGTCTCATTGACACTCAGCTTCTTTACCACCATTACACTGTGCAACCATTTCACTTTACACTTCACGATTAGAATATTAAAAGAAGAGAACACTACACTACTTGCTCCAGATAGCAGAGTTGTTTTTGACACTTAAAATAGAAATTGTCACTGAAATATCACAAGGACACGACTATCTCCAGCTCCAGAGCGCCTAAAGAACATTTTAAAGCTCAGAGGTGTATTATTTTAAAGTGACTCATATTTTTTGTCATATTTCTTAAACAGCTTTTTTTTTTCATTTCTTAATTAACAAGAAAACACTTAAGGATATGTCATGTCATGAGGACCACAAAAATTATTTCTCTCAGGTTTATTTACTCCTCTCATAATAGCAAGGGCTGAGTCACTGGTATTGATCATATAATGATCAATTGTTAAATGAAGTAATAGAAACATCATTAGCAAAAATATATCATTTTTCATGTGGTAAATATTTGGTGAAGACTTGTGAGGTCTAAAAACATAAGGAAAACTCTTCAGTGCATGTAAATGGCTTTATTTTCATTGATTTAAGAACACTGCTGATTTCCCTCAGAGAGGATTTGTCTCATATATCTTACATCCATATTTAGAAGAACTTTGGTATATCCCGTTAGGGCCAAAACCTGCCTTTCTCTGAAAAGATCCTTCACTGAAGTGTAAGAAATTCTCCCATGAGTAAGAGCAGGGAGGATTTGGCCTCAGGGAATAAAGCTCAACTTTAAAAAGTTGGAAAAAAACCCAGCTGCATTTTTAGCTTAAAGAGTGCTCTAATTTCACCTGGTTGGTGATTTTAGACAGAAGCTAATTAAAGCCAACGGAGAATTTTAAAAATTAAGAAAGAACCCCACAAATTAGGACAGCAGGGGGAAAATAAGTTTCCTAATTATATATAATGAGGATGTCTTCTACATTGTGCAGTAAATGTTCACCTTTCCTATAACACTGAGACTATGCTGATTTCTGCTGTGTGGCCCAGGGTGCTACACATACAGCTGCTTGTACCCATCGCACAAGTATTTGATTTTATTAAAGAGTTCTAGTTAGCCAAATGTCTGTGGGGGTCACACACTGTGACTTGTGTAGACACTGAGAAGTAGGGAACACATTTGACTGGCAATGATATTAACAGAACTATTGCCTCCAGCGGCTGTTTTTGTCGCTCTGTTTTGCTGACATCGAGAAAGTGTGGGAAGATTATTTTGGCAAGTATTAAGAAGAAGCCAGACTATATGCTGAGTTTGGTTTTGTCTTCTGCCAAAAAAGGATCTTTCCATGGAATGGAAGAAAATTTGCTGTTATTCCATCCTACTTTTTCTGTAGATGTGAGATTTCTGCTGTGGACTCCTTGAGGACTGGCTGAATGCAGTATTTTCTTCAGTAGTGGGCAGACACTGTGTGCTAGAGTAAATTTATTATATCTTGAAAATATTTGAGTGTTTCAGCCTTGCATTATCAAGAGTTCAGTCTTCCATTGTTGACTCAGCAAATATTCTTTGCTCAAAACAAAATAAAAATGCACTCTTCAGGTTGTGGATTTTCTAGAGGATTCTGTCCCCTTCCCATGAATTCTGAGTTTCAGAGGAGATGTAAAGGAAAATTGGAGACTGGCTTAAAAATTGCAATTTTTCTGCTAAATGTATAAAGAATGAAAAAAAAAAACTGAATAACAAACTCTGTCAGGAATTATCAGTCCTCTGATGTTTGATGCAAGCCTTTGATGGTGTGAAAAATACAGTGATGATGATGGATAGGGAAATAATGTTTCAATGTTCTCTTTTAAAGTTACTCTGAACCTACTGAAATTACAAATGTTTTAAGTCTTATTTTTTTTTCCAAAATGAGTTTAAATAATTAGAACTAGGAATAGTCTTACATGTTTGTGACAAGTGAGGATGAAGCACTTCTGCTTAGATGATCTCCTTCATCTCCAGTCTACATCCATTTTGCACAGGGGGAAATAAATGAATAAGAAGCAAGGTTGTGAAGATCTATATTACCAGCTCTAGCCTGTTCACCTTTACCTTTCTATTTTAAATTTCAGGTCACTGTACTTTATTCCAGGTTCAAACCAAAACTCCCTTATGTTCTGTTGCTTTAACTGGTCTGAGATCTACCACGCATGAATAGAATGTGAAAGAGTTTATGGTTATTTTAGAAAGGTTTTTGCCTTTCACTGCAGAGTACTTAATCTTAAAAAACAAAAGCCTTTTAGCTGGTCTATTTAAGCTTCCTCTATTTAAACATTTAAGGCAAAAAATATGAGAGGTATTTTTGGTTGTTTGGCTTTGGGTTTTTTTTTAAGCACTAGCATACAGTTTACACATTCCTGTCTCATCTTCTACATGACAAAATGCAATTCTTTTGAAAATATATGGGGGAAACACTCCACGTCAATACTTACAATATCAGGAGACAGGTTGTGAGCTGCATTTCTTTGTCTTTCACAGAAAGATAATTATGAGTGTGGCAGAGTAAGAAATCCTTAGACTCCTGGTTTTGCAGGAAACATATGGACCAGATACTTTATCTAGTACCATGTTAGCACTGCTACAGGCAACCAGCTGTTTCAGTAGAAATTGAGAGTTAATATTCATTTAAACATTTTCTGTGACCTCTCTCCCACCCATTAAATTTTTCACAACTGGCTCTTGTGATCTTCTCAGGGACAGTTTTTGATTGTGAGTTGATGAGGCTATGTCAAAGCTTCCCAATGCTTTGGAAACCCAAATCCATGACTTTCTTATCTAGAAAAATGTCATACTTAAACCTGAGGGCAATAAACATATGTATAAGTACTACTAATACCTTGAATCCTTACTAGTACACAATATTGATTTGCAGGGACAATAAGTGAAATTAGGCATTTCATTATTTGTCATTTTACTTTACTAACTTGGACTTAGCAAAAGCATCAACTCTATGTAATTTCTATTTAATTGTATGTATGCATAGATAGAGAAATATGCACTTTAGAATGAGTCTCTTAAGGCCAGAAAAGTTCAAATGTAATCCTCCCACTGCCACAGATCGTGGGCAATTTTCCTCAAGTTCAAGTAGGAATCCATAAATAGAAGCAGCAGAGCATCTGACCCATCACTCATATTCAGGACGCTTTCCCTGTGTCAGATGTTCACATTAAAGTTACTCTGTTTTGAGCAATTCACATTTTCTTTTGAGAAACAGTGAAGGCACAGAGTTATTAGGAAATATATTATATGAATGACTGAAGGAAAAGGGAAAAAAAGAATGCAGAGCCACTTTCAATACATCACTGTCCACAACTAATGCCACGGTGGACAGCAAAGACAGGAACAGATACTGTGCATTGATGAGACAAAAAGCTTGCCCTGAACTTTTCCAAACTTGTGAAAGAAAAATATTTTAGTTATAACCAGCTTTGTTTAGAAGTGGGAACATTGTGTTGGGGAGATCATGTATTTTGCCTACCTAAGTGCAGGGCTTTAAATAAAACAAATAATGTATATTGAAACCCAATTGGTGTCTCTCAAAATCTTTCTCTGCAGACTCCAGAGTCATGTCCAAATATCTTCTTATTCTTTAATATTTGATTGAGAATGTGCAGTGAAACACTAATGTAACTGCTATCTAGTGCCAATAGCAGACAGGTCTGGCCAAGAGGATAAAGAAACTTTATATACCTTTATTCAAGAGCTTGATTAGGACTATTTATCTGCCATTCCTTTCAGTTTTTGAGATTTCATTGCACTGAGCTAGGACCTTAACATGTACTGTTTTGATCATTCATCCTGATCTAGTTTGTCACAAACAGAAAAAAGTTCTGCTCTAAATGACTCTGATGCTGTCAGTGCCAAAGCAAACGTGGGGTATATGTTTACAGTCTCCTTTTTATACATGTCTGGGGCAGAAGAGCTATTGAAACAAATTACTTCTCACCCACACAGACGGTATTTCTTCAATGTCACAGCAGAGGTCATTGACAGGGCAACTCAGAGAAGACAGCTTCTGAAGAAGAGTGTGCTTACATTTTCCATAATGCACATCCAACTTTTCTCAAACACTCTCAAGAAAGATATATTTAACCCTTTTATAAAGAGCAAATGCAAATACAAAAGTATATCTATAAAGCTTTAGGCATCTGCAATATTATATGATGTTTGCAAGGATAACCATCACATGCCACAGTAGTCCCACAGTTCTGGTAACAGCCAAAATGACATCATTTTTGTGTTTTAACAATAAATATTTTTGACTGTTAATCTATTCAGTGAGGCAATATAATTTCTTGTTGATGTTGCTATACTGACCTCTGCAGGCTTTGGAAGTTTGGAACATTGTTTACTGCAGTGACTGCTGTGACCTAAGCAGCTGAGCCTGTATCACCAGAACACTTGAGGGCTAACTTACTTATCTGAGAGCTGTATTTCTTCTTAGTCCTAAAGAACAAACTGTAAAAGAATTAAAGGTAATTATTTGAGAGTAAATGTTCTTGTTGCTTAGAATATATCTGTTTATGAAAAAGTAAAGTGAAAAAATAGGTATTTAAATAGGTCCGTTACAGATGTGGGAAGTTGTGATATGACTGGGTAATTAAGAAATGCAGCCATTTTAAATGGAAAGTATTAATCCTGTTATTCTTCTCCCTTAAAAAAAAGAGAAATTCTGCAATATATTCAAACCAATTTGATCCCGTCTGCTGTTCTTCCCCTTGATATAATTAAATTAAATATTGCATATATTCAGTATTGTTTTTATAAGTTTTCTCGACTAGGACAGACACACCTGGATGAATAGTGATATTTAAATGATGCAAAGTTCCCCATCTTCTGGATTTCAGTATCTGGAGTTAAAATCATTTTGCAGACACAGTACAATGCATGCATTAATCTAATCTGGGTTATTTTCTGTTAAATACTCACTGCCTTTTTGGAGTTAAGTGTGTTCCTTACATTTATTCATGTCCAAATACAATTTTTCAATTATGGTCTGACACTTCTTTTATACATATATATCATTTTTGTAACTTATAGTCATGTTTGGCTGACATACAGAGCTATGCCCTATACCTTGTTTATGTTAGAAACAAAGACTTTCTGAACTGCTGCTCTGTTTATAGCTATTTGTGGTTTAACAAATGACAAAATACAGAAGACTTAAAAATCTTGGTCTGGAAAAAATATCTCTGTCTGGTTTATGTTCTCATCTACTTTCCCTACACTTATTGATTTTGTTAACTGTTTCAGCTATTCACTGTACACTTCTCTGACCATATCATATTTATGTTGTATACAGGTAACTGACATTGGAGAAAAACAAAACATACAGGATGAAATCCTGACTCCTCTGAATTCTCCCACTGACTTTAGGAAAGCAAGCATATTCGTGCTGTATTTTTGTCACTCTTCCTTAATTTTCAATTAAAATATCTCCTTGACAAATTCAAAGTTTAGTTAACTAATCTGCCTCTGTAAGAGACTGAGAGGTTATACTCTGAGACAAACAGACATATGGACGTGCCCACCTCCACTATTTGTGGAAAAAACTGTGTACTTTGGGATGGATTATCCCTCACGCTGTATTAAATTTGCTGTAGTCCAGTACTGTTAACCAAGAGATGCCAATAGATGGGCAAAACAGAGCAATTGGCAAGAGAGGAAAATATACATGAGAAGTTGCAACACAGTTCTTTAAATATTTGGCTTAACATTCACTTCCTCAGTTTCATTTTTTTCCAGTTTTTAGTGTTGTCAAAACAAATGATCTGAGATGACTCAGGATTTTGTCTGAGAGAAGAAGATTACTATTGCATTTATCTACACCATTTGCATGAGAGTGTCTATATCATATATCATAATCTCCTAACTAGACAAAGTGCTGGTCATCTTTTTGTGCTGATTCCTGTGGTGCTCAGAGCTCTGGATGAAGGGATGAAGTTTTGTGCATTTATAGGCTATCTATCCCAACTCTTCTCATCCAAATCAATGCAGTGTCAGCAATGATAGAGGAGTTTCCAGAGAGAGAAATTCTGGCACCCACGTAATGTTCTTCAGTCACAGAAATGCAGTCAATCTGTGGTCTACGTGACCAAACCCAGGCTAATCTGATTTAAAAAAATACATCAGTGTGGATAGAGAAGACTTTGATTCCTCAAAATCGAAAGTTTTGCTCGGAAGATCTGGTCCTTTTGCTCCACAATGTTTTTTAATGTTAACATAGCCACGTTGTCTTGCTCAAAAATACTGGGAGAGTTTGAGACAAAAGCCCAGTGTCTGAACGGTCAGCAGGTAAACAGTGAGAATGCGGGTAGAAGTAACACAACAGCAGCAATGGCAAGTGTCAGTCCATTCTCAGTCATGCTGTCTACACTGCAAAGAGAAGTTCTGAGAAACTTGAACTGGCTTGATGGAATTTATGTTGTCATATGGTGCAGTGCAAAGAGGAAAAGCCTAGGCTTTGATTGAGCAAAATGCGTTTTGGCTTTGGGACACTGTGCCTGAAAAATACCTTTACAGCAAGGGCTTGTTCAGGGCTTGTGCCTGGCCCAGGCACACACACACTGTTCATGAGCAGAGAGCTGAGGGCTGGAAACACTTGTTAGAGGGCTGCCCCAGGCGTGTCTTCAGGTCCAGTTCTACTAAGAACTGCTCAGAGCCAACCAGTGGTGTCTCTAGTACATGCTGCAAGTCTTCAAGTACATTGCAAGCTGGGACCAGGAAAACTTTCCACAGCACACTAAATTCATAACTAGATGCACCCTAAGCACAGGTGCCAGAGCAGTTTAGCTATGTCAGCATATCAAACCTGAGGAGTTATGATGTGACTGTTATGACATTTATTATGTAGCTGTTTAATTAACCTGGAATATAGGATGGAGGACCACTGAAAGTTAAGTTAAGTCATACATTTTTTCCTTTGCAGTTAGATAACATAGTAAATTCCAGAGCTCTAAAGAGAGAAAACTCATAGCATTTGAATTATGGCTCTTTGTGTATTGATCCCAGATTAAAGCACCTGGACAAATGGTCTAAGAAACCATCAAAGCCTTCTTTGGACTGTCAGCCTTGATTGCTTGGTGTTCACATCAGGTCTATACTATAAAGTGAATAATCATTAAGTATTACATTCCCATACTTTTCTGTTTCTATAGAAATTTGGGGCAGAATTGTGGCCTGATTCTGTCAATGTAAGGAGCATAGTTTTGCTTTTGCCCTAGAAGTTCCTAATACGTGCTCATTTCTCTCTTGGATCTCTGTGAAAGCACTTGAGCAGGATGTCAGCTCCTTTTTATTTTTCTAAGCACAAGCCTTGTTACATTTTGCTTAATCTTCCATCCGTATGGTGACATGTAAAACTGAAGCTTGACCATTTAGGAGTTCAGCAATACACAGCCTCCCAGAAGGTCCCCCCAGGGCACCATGTCAGATGGTATTAGCAGAAGAACCAAAGTGAGTGTCCCTGCTGCACTGCTTGGACATGTATAACTGGAGCATTCTGCAATCACAGAGTACCATGTGTACAACAAACTGTAAGCTCCCTTTAGACTGTATTATAGCTTTCCACACATGCCCTTAAAGCTAAATTGTGTTACAGTTGCTTAAGAAATAGAAGTGAAGTAAAATGGCAAGTCAGTAAAAGAGCATATTTGCCTATTTCTCCTTTTGAAATCTATTTTCTGATGGGGATGTAAAACTCTCAGTGTAGTGCCAGAAATGTCTCATTGTGTGCTACTACTCCTGTGAAAAGGAGTAGTCTTTATGCTATTTAGGTGGCACAGAGCAGAGACAATAGGGACTGTGTCCCTCTTTGCAGCATCTGTGATGCTGTTTATGCAATAGACTAGATTTGGTACCTCATTATTGGTATGAGCAGAAGCATCACCCATCAATCACACAGAGAGTTTACTTTGCATACTTCAGGGGCTAAACTTGTCTCTGTACATCCAAGACAGTGGACATAAAGCCTTTTTCTGATGTTTTCTGATGTAAAATAAAAAACCCAATACAGGATATATAGTGTGCAAATAGACTTTGCACTGTACTGTAACTATCAGTAATGGTGTGCAGGCTACAATTTAAGGAGAACTATTAGCTTTCTATTACCAGAGAGCATGCAATAATAATAATATGGGGAAAGACAGCACCCTAGTGGGGTGAAACAAAGAGCACTGAACACTTTTTAGCCTGATTGTACACAGCCTCAATAGCAGCTCTTCTTGTTCACACAAAAAAGTTCCTTCCTGGGAAGCAGGGTTGTTACACAGTGACACTGTATTCTTCTTGCACAATGGCTTTAATTTGGTAAAGTACCTTATTCACACCTGGGTCTTTGAACAATTTTAAAGTCTCACCCGAGATAAAACAGCTGTTCATGCCCTCAAAGTTAGACCCATCCTTAAGAGTTAATCCAAATATAGCCTCTAAATTTTGTTGGCTTTCACATTTTCTGACATGAGGAATTGGATCTATTTTAACTTAATATGTCAGTTTGGCTTTCTCTTTGTTTTATTATTCTCTTTAACTGATCTTGATTATTTCTTAGATCTTCAAAGAATTTAATGCAACTTTTTTATTTTAGTGATGCCAGTAATTTTTTTAATTTTTAGCACAGTTTACAACCAAGCTGACCACATGGAGCATCCAATTGCTTGACAAGTGGCTGAAAACTGGAGTGGAGAGAAACATCTTTTTCTGAAATTATCCTCTACTTATTTAGACAATGTAAAGAAACTGAGCTCAGACTAAAGCCAAGTCAAAAATTAAATATTTTAACCACAAAAGAAGAGAGAGAAATGACATAATCTGTACATAGATTTATAAGGTGTTCTGACCCCCTGGTATGTAATGGCTCAAAGGCAGGGCCATGATAGCTTCTGTCTTTCATTGAAATACTACTGGAGTGCTCCCACATTTTCTTGAATTCCCTGTCTGAAGTGAATGGCAAACCGTCCCCCCCCCTCCCCAGATATTAGAAACAAGTAATCAATTGAACAAATTAACTTTCTCTTTGTGCCCTAAGATTAATTTGTACTTTTTTTAAAAAGAAAATATTTACATAAAGCGGGTGTATTTTGATAAGTGGGAACTTCAAGCACCTATCTCTGAGTTGAAGTCTTTGGGCACAAGGTTAAAGAGTGAGACTCTTAATTTCTTCTGTTTTCAAATGCAAAGAAAATTGAAGGCCCACTGCCTTGAATGAAAAGAGTGCCCATGTATCTTTTGCCTTTGTAAGCATGCAGTGCACCAGACCTCCTGCTAGTTTCAACAGCAACAACATGGAACAAGTTGAGTCTTTCAAATGAATGGCATGTTTAGCAAAAGAATTTTTTAACAATTGTCATTTTCTTTGCATAGAAATAAGTAAGGTCCATTTTATACTGCAGTATGTAGCCAAGAACAGTGTGGCTTTTAGGCAAGTGTGCTGTAGCAGTGTTTTGGCCTATTTCCACTCCATTCTCTGAACATCCTGGCAAACCAGTTTGTTGACTATAGTCCTCAAATACTGGTGAATTCTCAGCTCATGTTGGCAAGTGGTCAGTGCCCTTGGCTTCACTAAAAAACCCACTGCTCTTAGTCTACAAGACATAGCTGCAGAAAAGGCCTGGATTTGTATTCACTTCGTATTGTTTCTTCCTATAGACTTACATTTTACCAGTCAGGAAAGAGTATTGCTGCCTGCTTAGGCATTTGTAACTGGCCTTCCCTCCCATCCCAAACTCGGAATCAATATCCAAAGATATAAATACATTTTATTGCCTTCTCTTACGTACATTAGTACTGAATTAGGTGTTGGAAGCTCTATTCAATGATATGAAATATGATAATTTTGGCTACTCTTTTTTTTTCAATCTTATTTTTCAGCAATATGAATATTTCTTTAGTCTTCTGTTTTTCTTTTGCTCCAGAACTGATATAAGTGTTGCCAAGGGACTTTGATCTTTTCCATAGGAGATGAATGTTTCATAGATGAGAAGACCTGAAAAATATGGGACTTGTGTGTGGTTAGGTGCATAATATGGGCACTACAACTGGCAATACATTGGGCAGGGAAATGGCAGACTTCTATGATTTAACAAGAATTGTGCAAATATGCAGCCCTCAATGCCATTTATGAATTAATCAAGTGCACAAGCACCTCTTATGAGGACTTCATATCAAGTAAGAAACTCGCCTAGGGATATAATACTAAAAAGACCCCTACAAAACTCATTAATAGGAATTGCATCTTCCAATTTTTAATTTAAATATATAATAGAAAAAGAAACAAGCTGCATTAACAATCCACTGGACTTGAATTAAAGATAATATAACACAGGATTTACAAAAGTTTTAAAAATGCTGAATAAACATGTATTTTATATTTAGATAGCACTAATCCACCAAGACATTTCAAAAAGTAATTTTGACACTGAGGCAAATAATATTTTTCCAGCCACTTATTTTGGCTACAAAAGACTTCATTTTGTTGTCATTACTGACACATCCTTTTCTCAGGAAGCACAATATGCTCCAATAAAAACAAGAGAATGGTTAAGTAGGACAGGTCCATTGTGACTCACCTGCCTGCACATCCAGTTCTTCACATGGAGGGAGAAAGGAGTTTAGCTTAACCTTTGAAACAGGAGCAAAATTAGGTAAAGTTGTGTGAAGTCACTATATTTTTACCTGGCTATTATGGAAGTAATTTTAAATGCTACCAGGCAGTTCAGATAACATAAAAATTCCAATACTGCCTTCGACTCGAGTCAAGGGTACACTTAAAGAGTTATTAGCACCCAGCAAAGTGTGTTAAGTCTGACATTCATGATGTCTCAGTTATTAAATAGATACTAGTACACGTACTGATTTTCTTATAAAACTTAATAATGATAATGACCTTTCCATTTAGAATCAAGCTTTCAATGCTGAAAACACCAGCAGATTTATAGAATTTTATGCTAGACACAAATTACAGATCATTGTCAGTTTTTCATATATACAGAACTTAAAATGTATTTTTCACTTTTTGACTTGAACATTCATGTGTCATAATGACCATCAAATGTATATATTTCTGTGCATAGCTAACATAATTGATGTTACACTCAATTTATCATTTGATTTAGTGCTCCTCTGCACCAGTGCATTATTCCACTGAGGTGATCTGCTCACAATAGTGCATTTAAATGCTAAAAAAAGATTACCAAAAATATTGTGCCAGGGACTCTGCCACAGATACTAAACAACAAAGCAGGTGATTTGGATGGCAAAGCATCATCCTCAAGCAGATTAATATATAAATCTTTTTGGGTAAAGAGTGAAAACAGACACTGAGGCTGTCATTTTGACACTCACTGTTGTAACACTACTGCAGGGATTTTTCTTTTTGGATGCTGATAAGGTGCACTCATAAAGAAAATACCAGATATTGCTAAATACTGAACATAATTCCACCTGGAGCACTGAGCTTAGTCAAAATTACTGATTTCAAGGATCAGATTTTCATCTACTAAAAAATCAACACATTTTCCCTGTCTGTTCAACAGGGCTATGCCAGCCTATTCAAGCCCAGGATCTAGCCCATCTCAATAATGAATGCGAATAAATCCCGTGGGGATTACGGCAGCCGAGAATTTGACCTCTGACTCTGCTACACAGAAAAAACAAGAAATAATTTTTAGAATATTTAATATATTTTCCTATGCATGAACCAGAGGGTATTTCTAAAACAAATAAGCAAGACTCTGCTTCAGCAGAGATGATTATAAGCAACAATGAATATGACAGAGACCACATTTTTTCTTTTTTTTATTTTTTCTTTTTCCCAAAATGCCTTTTTCCCCACATCTCTGTGCAATACTTCAAATCCCTTTTGGCCACCACATTTATGTCTGATTCTGTCTCAGTTATCTGAGGGCCCAAGTTTTGTGAGGAAATATTTTTGAGTACTGATACTCTGAAAGGGTGCAATTTATGTGACTTCAAGTTTACTTAGATAAAAAAATAATTATTGCAAAACTGCATTCCTGGTTATTTCAGAAGTCTCTACTTAATGCTGGCGATTTCAGAGCACACTATATAACTTTAAGGATGGAAATTATCCACCTGAATTCAGGGATCTGAATTAATCTGAACTTGTCCCAGGGAAAAATGGAAGGGGAGAATTCATTTCACCTACTTGAGACCTCTACCTAAGGCTGACATTAATTGCACCCCAGAAGTGCCAGTTTTTCTCCACTGACTATAAAGGAAGATGTGCAGAGATGCAGATATTTGTCAAATTCCAGCCTAACTTCTTCATTCTCAGAGAAATGGAAAATTCCCTCATCTCCCCCAGAATGACCCTGTCTTAAAGGACCGAATCCTCCAGGATACTCTGTGATATGCTTTTTAACAGCATATATTCTCTATTGCTTTAGGATCAAGAGTCAAAGATGAAAGATCCTTGCTATGTATTGGGCAAGACATCTGAGGAAGGGGTAAAGAGATCAAAGAAAAGGGTGAAAAATGTTGTCTCAGGAACTGGATAATACCATACCAGATATTTCCTCTTGTGGAGAAGACAGAGCTTGTCATATGGTTCCCACAGAGAACTCACAAAGCAAAATTTACTTGTTCTGCCCGCAAATTTTCTGAACAATGAGTACCTACTCCAGGAATTAAAGCTTATACCTCATTCACATAATGTAATGTTAACACAAGAATAAAGAAAGGTTCCAAGAAAGTGCTTCTGAAAGATCTGAGCATTTTCTTGCCAGACACAGGACCTCAAATGACTATTAAATCACCTAAGACCACTCAGTGAATGACATCCTTCTGCTTTTAGAAAAACAATGTGCTGGTGTTCATGATGTGATCCAGAAAATTTTAGTTTGTATATGATGCTAGTCTCAAAAGCAACCAGGTCAGCTAAAAGCTTGCAAAAGTGCATTTCTTGATCATGTTTATATAATTACATTTTAAAAAAATAACAGTTAAAGATTTCAGGGAAAGAAACCAAAAACCATAACACACTAACACAGTGAATGTACAAAGAGAAGCACAGTTAGTACTTTGATTTAAAAAGGAAAGTGTAAAAATACTGAATTTGTTATCTTTGAGGAGCTAATTTTTTTTTTTTTTTGCTTAACAGATAATCATGTGAGTTCTCTTTTTTCAGACCCTGGAATCTACTAAGCATTAACAGGCAAGAGTGGTTTACAAAGTGATTGATATTAGCCAATTTTACAAATATATGAGACTATTTCTTGTGCTGTACTCCATTTAATTATTTTTATTATTTTACCATGGCTTTGATGAAACTCAGTCCCAATCTCAGTTGTGTGTAAACTGTCCCAATAAATTTATAAGAGAAGTAATTTATAGTGGGGTTTGGGTTAGTTAAAACCAGAAATATATTTAGAACAAATCCCAGTTTTGAACACTGCTGGACAGGTGGGAAATTTGTGGATGACAGCTTATGGCCAGGATTTTTAATACCTTGGAATAGCCGTATGAAAGAACAGTTCAGAAACTTTATTGCTGCATTTTTGCAGAACATATTAATTTTTAAAATATTATTCTAAAAAATACTGGCCATCTCTGAGGAACTGATCTGTTTATTATCAGTGGGTTTGTTTAATAAATGTAGAGTCAGTCTTTAATATTACAGAAAGATCTAGTCTAAACTTAGAAATTCAAAGTTAAAGACGATGTTCTACATTCAATTCATCTTCTGGCACCTTGTTATTGAAGAACATATAGTGCTAACATCACACACAGATCTGAGGCTCCACCATTACCTAAGCACAACAGGGTGAGATAACGACAGTGTGTCAGCCTTTTGTTGGTCCGTGTCACAACCTCCGCGTTACTTTGTGAGAAGAACTGCTGTCAGGGCATTTCAAGTTGCTTTTGAAATAGTGCCAAGAATGAGGAGGCCCCACTGTCCAATTGCTTTTCCAGTATTAACAAACTATATAGGGGAAAAAAAAAGAGAAGAAATTGCTCAGTTTGCATCTCAGTGCATGAAAAATCCTAAAGTGTTGCAGGGACAATTGATTATCCAGAGGGCAACACATCATTTCTCACTGAAAAAGGCCCTTTCTGGCATCCTACTGGTTATCTATATGAACATTTCTTTTGTATTTTCCTTTCAACAACTGAGAAATAAAGAAGAGGTAGAAAATGAGGTTACAGGGAAAAAATCAGGAGAAAACAATGATTCATAAGATTGTTAGGGTTTTCATCCCCTTGTCTAAGGATAACCACTTTGCTTCCTTAGCAATACTCATCATAACTACAGCAAATATTTAAGTATTTCTTCATTTGTTCTTTAGGGATCTTGTTACAATGGACTACACTGCCTATACTAAAACTATATTGTCTGAATGAGAGCAAAGTGGCCTTAAATGTAGCTGAGGTGATTTTAGGGAAGTTCAAATTAACCAGAAAAAAGTTCCACGATCTCTATTGGGATTCATTATTCTATGTCACCATGAGCTGGTAACATTTACAAAGACAATTAATGCTGGAATAGTTTGTTCCCATGATGGGACTATTCACATGAGTTAAAGAGAAGTCATAGTGAAGTGATATGTTGGTTTGAATATTTCAAAATATCACTACTTATGCAAATGAAATAGAAATTAGCACTTGATGTGTCACAATTTTCAGTGACATAATTGTTAAAGGGTTGAAACGGCCTCTTTTTTTCTGCAGAGAAAAAACAATTTAAATATGGGTATAAGTTTCTTTGCTTTCGTGCATCATACCATATATTTAAATAAAGAAAAAACAGAAATCTAACAGCCAGTCAAGCAATGCACTGATTATTCTCTGGAACGTGGCATATATGAAGTAACTAATTCCATAATATATAATATACTAATACTCTCAGTCCTTGATCTCTTTTCAGAGGTGTTCAAGCTGTGGCTTGTCCAGGCCAGACAGTCTCCTATCCCATAACAGACTGGAATTGTAAACAATCTTTGGTACTGGGGGATTAAAATAATTTTTGAAAACACAGTGTACTGTTCCCACCATTATTTTAGCTTTTGTTTAATAACTGTATTAAAGAGTATTGCTTTGTATTTGCATTTGCTTTGTGCAAGGTTTTGGTGGCAGGGAGGTTACAGGGGTGGCTTCTGTGAGAAGCTGCTAAAAGCCTGCCCCCCTGCTGGCCCTAAGGCAGACCCACTGCTGGCCAAGACTGAGCCAGCCGGTGACAGTGGTAGCACCTCTGGGATAACACATTTAAGAAGGGCAAAAAAATTATTGCACAGAAACGTCTGTGGCCGAAGAACAGAGGAGTGAGAATGTGTGAGAAGAACAAACCTGCAGACCCCAAGGATGGTGAAGAGCAAGTGGGAAGAGGTTCTGGAGCGGATATTCACCTGCAGCCCACAGGAACCTCACCCTAGAGCATGCTCCTGTAAGGACACATGGCCCTGTGGAGAGAGGAGCACACTCTGGAGCAGGTTTGCTGTCAGGACTTGTGGTGCCATAGGGGACTCATGCTGGAGCAGCTATTGACTGAAGAACTGCACCTCATGGAAAAAAAGACACCCCACACTGGGGTCTCTCCTGAGACGGAAGGAGCAGCAGAAACAAGAAGATAAACTGATTTTAACCCCCATTCCCCATCTCTCTGCGCTCCTGAGTAGCAGGAGGTAAAGAAACAGTGCTAAACTTAGGCTTGGGAAGGAGGGAGGGGTGGGGGAGAAGGTGGAAGGTGTTTAAGATTTTTTCTTTTTTTATTTTTCATTATCCTACTTTGATTTTGATCACTAAAATTTCAAGTAACTTCCCCAGGTCTTTCTTTTTGATTTTACCTGTGATGGTAATCACTAAGTGATCTCTCTCTGTTTGTATCTCAACTCTTCTCTCCCCTGTCCAGCTGAGGAGGAGAAAGATAGCATGGCTTTGGTGAACTCTTGGCACCTAGCAAATCTCAATCACCATAAACCTAAAAGTTTAAGATTTGGTCCTGCGTGGGCGAAGAACATGGTGTCTATGTAGAGCCCTGTCAATTGTATGTTCAGAACTGTCCTCTGTATTTCTAAAGCAAGATCAGTTTAAAATGCAAGCAGCACTTATCTCAAATTTCTCAACTGACAGTGGGTTGATATGACCACTGACACGATTGGTTGGAAGTGCCTCATTCTTGATATGAGCACTTAGCTCTTGCTTATGCTGTATCTCATCAAGACAACATCAAATGTGTAGCATCCTTCTTATTTCCTAGCTGAGTAAACAGGCAAGAATTCATTCCTTTAATTAGATAGATATGTATGTATTCTGACATAGCTACATACTTAGATATACACACACAAGAGGAAGGCCTCTGGAGGAGGCAGCACAATATTTTTAGTGGTTTCTCAGGACAAGATGATCTGTAATTCAAAGCATTGTCACAAATCACAGAATTCCATTACTAAAAAACTCCCTTTACCCCCACTAATACACAAAACAAATTATTCCTACTGGGTAGAATAAAAGATTGATTGTCATGTGTGATTAATTTGAATATTTGAAAAAGCTTCATATTGTAATCCTGAAGGTCAGTTTGACAAAGTAAAGACGAAACCATTCCAAAACCATCATAAAGGGTTTTCAGTTTTCAGGTCCCAAGTATAGCAGTGAGTTGTAAGTCAGCTTAATTCTGTGCTGCAGAACAAAGAGTAATTTTTGCTGAAAACTTCTCAATAGATATGTAGATGAGAGATGAGATGCCATATTGCTGAAATATTCAGAAGCTGATACCCATACCAAGAGAAATTTTGTAATGTAAAACATATCACTACCTTATTTTATTTTTTTTTAATTTCTTGCTCTGGGGTTTCTCCCTCAATAAATTGCCTCCTTGACTGCTGGCTTCTGGAAAATCCTTTGGTCTGCTTGGCTTCCCAGCTGCACAGGCTATTCCCAGTCTCTCAGACACAAATAAAAAGAGTTGCCTGTAGCTCTACCTAGCCTGATTGGCACATATGGCAATTGATTAACTACAAGTGACGTTGGGGGACCATCATCAAATACAGCCTTTTTCCTAAGTTCCTAATGAAACGATGGACTCTCCCCTTCAGGGCAGAATCATCCATTAGGCCCATGTGGTCTGAGCTGAAGGCTCTGTATGTTCCCATGCAGCAGTGTAATAACCTTCTTAAGAAGCAGTGACAGAGACTTCTCTGCGAGACAAACGACTTAGATAAATGGCCTGCTTTGTCTTGCTTACAAGAGCAATTTGGAAATGGTTGTATTGTTGACAGCTGCCTACCTTCCTTCTAACACTTCTGCTCCTCCCCTTTAATTTCTCAGGGCTCAATTGTTCTGCCCACCAAAAGTGATGTCACAATGGGAGCACTTTCTGCTTCTGTAGTATCTTCTCTCACAACAACTTTGTAAGATGCTTTATAGCACAGCAATCTAAGCATTGCAGTCTGCTAGCCTGCTCAGCCCCGAAAGCAGCAGAGGCAAAGAGAAATTCACTGACTGGTTGTGCAGGCAGAAAAACTAAATAGGGATTCATACTTGAAAATACCAGGTAGAAGTTATTTGAAAGTGACTGCTGGAAATTTCCACATATCCTCTGAGGTGTAATTGTCACTTCTGTAAGAACTCCTAGTCTCTTGCAAACTGGATAAACTTGGTTATGTTAAATTTTGAGTGCCAATGCCTAACACAGTCAACTGATACATGCCAGAAACCAAAGATATGGAGGAAAGTAAGGTTCAGGAGATTTCACACATTAATACATCATCTTTAGAACTTCCACTGATCTGAATCCTGTGAGAGTGAAAACCATCCTCCTTGTAAAAAACTGAGCAAGTATTTTGAAAATATTCAGGAAGCCACATATTGATATATAGGATAAAAGCGTCTGTAATAATGCCAACTTATGATGGTTTTATGTTTTGAGCTTTTCTGTTGGTTTTACTTTTCTGAAGGCCTTGGAAAAGATTTTTGTACTTCAAATATCTCAGTTTTTTCCCAGCAACAAGTGTGATGAAATCTCTCTTTGTCAAGTTTTGTTCTTTAAAAACAAGCATCTGGCTGTGGATTACTGAGGTCCGTTCCATTCTCTTTTTCCATTTGTGCTGCCTATGTGATCTATGTATTGTCTAGATGAGAACTTCTTAAGTCTGACAATTGATGGACAATATAGTCAAAGGCTGACAGGTTTTTCATTCAGCATGACTACAAGTACAGGATGGACTTGCCTTCCACATTTCTGAATACATTACTGTAAAGGGAAAAAGGAGTGAAGATGCCAACACCTCCATCAGCTGAAGCCTGTAGAATTGTGATTTTATTCTTATTGTGGTACAGTAGAGATAGATTTCTGAAACTGGGTCTGAGAAAAAGTGAAAACATTTGTCAGGCCTTAATACTTCACTCTTAAAAATGCAGGTCAATATTCTCTGAATTGTTAAGGGCTTCTAAAGTTTTGCAAAGTATCCATGAAAACAAACAGTCCTTCTGGTCCTATCTAGTCCTGCTTTCTATAAACTATATTTTCTTTGAAAAAATGGGAAGTCATTTGAGTACTGGGAGGAATATTTGCATTAATATGTCTAAATGTAGTCAAGGCAATTATCATTCCACATTTTATCTTGAGGTACTACTGTTCTGTCAACATAAAAACTTCTTCAATTAATTCATCACCATTTTTTTCTCTTGTTTGAAGACAAATCTAAATGAAATTCATCTTAACTAACCCTAGATCTTGATAACTTAGAAATGAAATTTAAGCCTTTCAACAGTGAAATAAATATCTTGTTTGCTTAGATTCTTAGTCAGACATTTAACTTACATCCTTATTTTAGTCATTTATGTATATTCAAGGGCCTCTTTCATCATTAAATATTTAAAAAATTATCTCTTCCTTGACACTCCTATTCTTGTATGCCAGAGGTCAAGGCCCATGAAACTATCCCTGTCCCTCCACATGTGTGCAATTGGACCAAGCTTTTAGTCCAAGTTCACCTTAACATTCAAATAGAACATGGAACAAAAATCCAAGGCTTCCCCTCCAAATCCTGATGTTGCTGCTGTTGGGTGTTGTCCTACTCATGGACAGAGGGTAATGCAGGGGAAAGTCTGAGTTTGTCCTGCCCTTTGCAATTCTCATCCCAGATTTCCCACTGTAAAAAAATGGAAATACACTCCTAGAACATATTATTTTCTCAGTAACATTCCAGTGTAGGTAGATGTTGGGTGTATAACTCAGTGCCTTCTTGAATACCAGCTTGTGAGCATATGCTGCATTTTCCTGTTTGGTGTGCAATTAAGACAAAATCTTCTTGATGATTGGGTGGAATGTAGGGAACATCTTGGAGGACATTTCACAGAGGAGATCTGCTTTGCTGAAAATCAGAAAAGTAGTGCACAAATCCATATCAGAATTTTTATTCTTGCTTGCTCAAAACAGTTGTATACATATTGAAAGAAACAAAACTGTTGGTATGAGAGTTTCCATAGAGTTCAGTGGTGTCAAGATTTTTCAGGTAAACATGTCTTGCAAAAGGCAGACTCAGAGAGATTAGCACCAGTCTGGATACATAAATTTTCTGCCTAACAAGGACACCAATCTCTTTCAAGAATCCTAATTGTTCCTACTCAGAAGCCATTAAAAATTGTATATTGTATTATATTGAGAGTTCATCTAATTTGAATGTGAAAATTTTGTAAACATCAGGATTATATTATGTTCCATTCATTCATTTGATCCTCTAGTACATTAGAGAGGGAAAATATACATGCATTGAATTCTTGAGATTTTATTTTAAGGGCTGCTTTAATGAATTCTTAATTACATTATTCAAAAGGTCCATTATTCAGCATTCATCTCACTTCTAAATGAAAGTCTTTACCTGACATGTGAATGAAATGAGTCTAAATGCTTTCCATGCCACCTAGGGATTCGTAATAGACTTCTTGCTGAATGGCAGCAGCTGGTTTTCTTTCTGGTTTAAATTTTTGTGGATTATTTCCAGAGATGGACAGGTATGAAATACTCATCTTTCCCAAGCATCAGTAAACTCTCCAGTCTCGCCAGATGTACTGCAGCCACAGCGCTTGAGACAGATGAAAGAGATAAAAGCTGGAGAGAAAAACATTTATAATATTCGTAAGGTTTTCAAATATACTGTACAGTTCTCAACAATTCTATTTTGTATGGCAAAAGCCCCTTATTAAATATTTTCTTCTTTTTTTTCACTGTGAAAAAATTTGGTGAACATTATGAAAGGACTTGAGATCGGGTTTTTAAAAGTGGTAAGTTGATACTTTTTCTCATTCCCCATCCATTTCAGTAAGACTAATATCTGGTATTAAATTTGGAAAAGAGCTTAAGAGCTCAAAATACTGAAGGAGTTCAGATAGCGACTTGAAATGAGTACATGTGGGGCTGGTCAGGACTGTTCTGCCATTACACACATTGGGCCAAATTCCTACATGCCTCATTCCATATTTGATCCCAGTCAACAACTGTATCCTGTGCAAGGGCAATTTACTCAAGAATAAATCAGTATAATAGAGCACTACCCATCTTCTAGAAGGTCTGAGGTAGTTTAAGCAAAAATTGTATATAAAATTATATAGTTATATTCCGAGCCCTGGTAATGTCTTTCTTTAGAACATACTTATTGGCTTCACTGAGAGATTTTCGTACATAAGGACAGCAGATTTTCAGAAATTGTCCGAAATCTGAAATTGTCTGAAAAAAAATCTTAAAATTCTGAAAAAAATATCCTTCTACTGTTTCATCAGAAAAAAAATCAAATGTAACATTAATGCTAGGGAAATATGTGTACTGTATGCCTGTAATTGATTATTTTCTTATTTGCTAATTCTAAATATGAAAAAAATATTTCTTAGAGCATTATTTAGATCATTGACATTATCATTGAATAGATACCACAGTACTATCTCAATTCCTTGTGAAAGGATTAAAATATTAATTTCCCAAAAACTGAGATTGTCTGCTTCACTTGTACTAAAAAGATAACAAACTTCCTTATTCCAGATTAATATATCATAGATGAATTATTGTATACATTCTATTCTTGTCCCTCTATGCTTTCTAGAACCACTTTTGCAAAGGTAATCCATGTTAAAGCCTTTTCAGTGCTTTAGCAGTCGTTAGATCAACTTTTAAAGTGCATTTCTTGAATTATATTTTGTTTTTCATACATATAGATGTAGCTTTGCTGGGGTCAAGGCATTATAGGATATATCATGACCTTTCCCCCTACCTGATTATGAAAAAGGCTGTGAAATGTAATATGCTGCTTTAAAGCCAGACCATTATTTAGGGCTCAGCCCTGGAAGGTGCTGAGCGCGTCTCATGAAGTGCCCAGCACTGCCAATTCCTGCCGTCTGTCTCGCTTGTCGCGGAGCAGGACTGTGTTAATAACACAAAACCCCCAGCACTCGTGTGGCATGCCCAGGCATTGGTTAATGAAGCAGCTGCACCGCCAAGAAGGCTGAACCACCTGCTGATAAAAAAGTAACATTTTAGAATGCCTAAGAAACCTCAGAGGAGAAAACATATTATCCGCTCTTCTGGTGGGCAAAACACACGAGTGCTGCTCGCAGGGACTCCCTTTCACCCAGCCCAAAGCTCCCCTCTCCAAGAGTGATTGAAGTGCATCCTTGAGGAGCCAGATCACATTGTGCAGAGGAGATATTCCAGCATTGACCAACAATCAGCCTTTGAAGCTGACTTCTCAATGAAGTACTGGACTTGTCCCAGTTAAACTGAAAACCACATAAGTAGCCATGTGGAAAATAATGAGATTAAGCAAACACATCCAGTGGCACTTATGATGCATTAAGGTATGCCTATTAAGTTACCATTTTCAGATTTGCTCACCCAGACAATTTTGTCTTTTTTGTTTTTTTCCCCTGTAGATCCCATTTACCCATCTAACAGCTCAGTTTATTTTTATGCACATCATTAAGGAAAATGAAATCTCAAATTCTTTTTAAAGGTTCTGGAATAAGACATATCTAATTATCAAAATATTTAAAATGTTAGTAACTTCCCCAGGGTGATATGTATTCCCCAAAAAAATGACATAAGGAACATACTCTAAGCTTCAATGCATACTAGGTACACTTCAAGATGAAAAACTGACACTTCTGCAAAGCATCAGACCAGGCAAAAATCTCCTTAATCACACTGAATTCTACCAGTTCAGTGGAAATCAGCTGGGGCTACTTTCTACCCATAATACTTAGGCTGCAGCCTATTGAGTCTCTCAGTCTTTAACATATTTTTTTCCACAATGCTTCGGTGAATTATGGAAAACTTGAGAGGAAGGAAAACTTTGCTTAAGGACACAAAGCAGTTAAAAATGCAAGATTCTTAGTACAAGCAAGGGAACAAATAAAACAGAGCATGACGTCGCTAAGTCTAATTCCAAGAAGGTATTTTAAGTACTTGGAAACATGTTTTATGCAATTGCCATCAAAACTCTTACAAATATGCATCTCTGATCATGTTTCTGGAGCCATGTCACAGCGCAAAACCACTTATTTTGATTAGGAACGTGAAAACTTGTTTTCAACTTCCCAATATGTAATTTGTATAGAAGCTAAAGGGTAACTTTGAGAGCTTGAAGGATACAAAGAGGAATTCCTATTGACATTATGATCTTCCTAAGTTTTATATGAATTACTATATGATCATAGTTCATAACATACCAAATATCTATTAGCTTTTCACTAACATACATCAGTAAGATTGTCAGTGCTTTGAAAGCTTATATGTACAAAGAAAATAAAAACTCAACATATTTCTATTCTTTTTTGATGGCTGGGAAAGAAGAGCTGATGAGATATTCCATTAGATATTTTTTTACTATTCTGATATTTTAAGAGATGCTTTTTTTAGATGATTTTTTCTATATTTCCTGTAAGAAATATAGATCCTGTAAGATTACAAAGAAAGTTGGTGATGTTCATGAAGTAGGATGTGGTTGTGTCTAAGACATTCCAAGAGAAAATGTTTCCTGTTTTCAGTTCTTTCTAAAATCCATAATAACAGATTTGACTCATTTCCCACTCCTTCAACTTTTTATTTGAGAAATTAAGTCCATTCATATCATACCTTGCTGGGTAGATAGAAGATATGGGTGGTCCTTCTATCAATCAAAATTGTAATTACTTTTCCCAATTGTCTCTGATATTTTATTCAAAAAGTATTATGACTCCTAGGCATTACATATGTGATGGTTGTTTTTATTGTTAATGATAATACTAATGGGATTGTGGATCCAGTGTATGAGATCCTATATGGCCTTTTCTTCACTTCTTCATTCCCTCTCTGTCTTTTGAGAGTTTTTTAAAAATTATTTTAGGGTAGTGCTGTGGACTAATGCTAAAATAGGCTGTATAAATCCCACAATAAATTGTCACCCATTCTTTCAGAATTCATAGCACATATGTTATCCTCACTGCTTTGCAAAAGGTTTGAGGTACAATCATATAATGCAGAAATAATTCTTTATTAACCAGGCTCTCTGACTGCACTAATAATGGTAAACGTGAGCAAAAAGAACTTAAGAAGAATCACTTGATATGATAAAGGATAGTTCTTTTACTATTATCATGTATAATTTCCCGTCTTCCCCTGTAAAAAGAAGAAATTTATAGCCATTTCCTGCATGTACCTTTTTCATTTCAGTTTGACAATCATCAGCTTTTTTTACTTCAGCAGTACCTTTGTCACTGGAACTGAGCATTTGAAACATTTCTAATTTGATAAAATATACATATGGTGTTAGCATGCTAGAGGTAAAAGGTACTAACATCAAAGTCAGCATGGCTCACATTAGAATGATTTTAAAGAGCCATTATATATTTATTTAACAAGGAAAGTGGGAAGTCTCTTAGAAATGGTGTAAAGGTTCTTAATTTTACTCAATGTTTCAGTAAAGCAATTTAATTAATCTTCTTACCAATAACTTCAGTAGAGCAACTTAAAAACAGCTGTCATGTGTTTAGCAGTTTAGATGTGGCTGCAAAACAGGTGCATTGTTGCTCTGCAGCCCTGAAGGAGTTAAAGGACATATATGCTCATGATATCTTTAAACTTTCAACTTAGAATTATTGATGCATGTAAAGCTACTCACTCAAAATCATCTAACCTTCTTAACTGGTTAAAAGAGTTTAATCCTCTCAGTTATTAGGAGACCTTTGAAGTGAAACAGTGAAACTCACTCCTTCTGCCTGTTTTGAAAATTTTCATTGAGTGTAGACTAAATCACAGGGAAGTTTCGGCTGCAGCACTTGATCTGCAGAGTAAGCTGTGGATTACTTAGTTGAACTTTGCTCCAGTCAAGACTTTGTAGTGCTTATAAATCTTGAATCCATCTAAGTTCACCTTAAATTAGCCTTGCAAAAACAATCTCTAAACTTCAAGTGTCTGCTTGGTGGCTTCTGGCAAAATGCCATGCAGAAGCAGAGACACTGATTAATTGTCTTTGTTTCTTAAAAGCACCTCATATTTTATTAAAAATAAAATATCATGGAATACACACTTTTGCCTTTCACTTCATAAAACAACAGTGTCATTGGGTTCTATGCAGACCATTGGCAAAATACATTGCATTTTAGAAATTAAATGGAAGAGGAACTTGGAAGCTTTATAAGTCCTGAAAGCCTTCTTGCACAATAATGCCACTACTGCATGAACAGCCTGGGATGGGGCCAAACAAGCATGCCAAGATACAAGAGATTTTTCAATTTTCCGGCAAATAGAAACAAATTCTGGTTTCAGAAGGTGTACTCGACAAACACTTCTCAATGTGTTTCTGATTTGTGGTAAGAATGTTTTTACTGCTGGTGCCCTGTACTTTTGAGACATTTATTTCCTATAAGAAAGATTCCATTCTATAAACCTCAACTGTCTGTTTTTTCAAAGCAATTTAAAATCAAACACACAAATAAAATTTTTAACATATGGAAGCCTTCGTACAGAGACTTACGTATTCCAAGTTAAAATTGTTTTATAAACTGTAATGCTTTGCAGATGAAAACACTGAGAAGATGACTGTTTTTAGCAGTAATGCTTTTTGACAGCGTTAAACCTTGTTTTAGTAATTGACATAAAAATATTTGGTGGCTTTAAAATGGACCATTAATAAAGATGGCATGTTTTCAGTTTTAAAAATTTTGCTTAATACTGTGAAGTTGTATAGAATTACAAATATAATATAGTATATTTTTAAAAGAAAATAATCTCTTACTTCTCTGTGTTAAAAACAGTAGATATGCATCTTTAAATCTGACCCTTTTTTATAATAAGTATCCTATAGGTTGAACTTGAGTTTGGATGGTTTTATATCCATATAATTTAGGTATTTTATTTTTTTTTTCAAGTTAGTACTTATCTTCTCCACTGGCTGGCTTTTCTCAACAACTTTTAACATTTTTTTTTTCATACAGAGTCAAAATTGAAGATTGCTGTGCATCGATGCATTTGCTATTTAAACGTTAGCAGACTATTAGTTTGTACAGTGAATACTTTTAAGATGTGTACATAGACAACACTAAAGTATTTTTGGAATACTAAACATTAATTTAGAGGAATGTTGTAATTTTAATGAACTTTTTCTTAGAGTGGTTTTTTTTTAAACTTTTTCTGGTTAAAGAGTTTGTTGAGCTTTTTATTTCCCCGCTTTAAAAACTGAAAATGTCTGGGAATTTTTTTCCTTAAAATCTACAATGGTTTACTATGTTTTAAATCAAGTTTTGATATAATGTTTTCTATGAAAAAGATCACAGAATCAAAGAATCACAGAATTTACTCGGTTGGAAAGAGTTTTCATATCAAGTCCAAACTCTCACTTAACACCACCTTATCAACTAAACCATGGCACTGAGTGCCACATCCAGACTTTTTTAAAACACTTCTAGGGACAGAAACTCCATCACTCCCTGGGCAGCCCATTTCAATGTCCAATCACTCTCTGAAGAACTTTTTCCTAGTGTCCAGCCTAAATCTCCCCTGGCCCAGCTTAAGACTGTGTTCTCTTGTCCTGTCTCTGGTTCCCTGGGAGAAGAGGCCAGCCCCCACCTGGCTACAGCCTGCTTTCAGGTGGTTGTAGAGTGATGAGGTCTCCCCTGAGCCTCCTCTTCTCCAGGCTAAGCAACCCCAGCTCCCTTAGCTGCCCTTCACAGGACTTGTGTTCCAGACCCTTCACCAGCCTTACTGCCCTACTCTGGACATGCTCCAGCATCCCAGCATCCTTCCTAAACTGGGGCCCCAGAGCTGGACACAGCACTCAGGGTGTGGCCTCACCAGTGCCAGGTACAGGGGAAGGATGGATGGATGACCTCCCTGCTCCTGCTGGCCACACCATTGCTGATCCAGGCCAGGATGCCACTGGCCCTCTTGGGCACCTGGGCACTGGTTCACGTTCGGTCTGCTGTCCTTCAGTACCCCCAGGGCCTTTTCTGCCTGGCCACTGTCCAGCCACTCTGTCCCCAGCCTGTAGCACTGGATGGGGTTATTGTGACCAAAGTGTAGGACACAGCACTTGGTCCTGCTAAGCCTCATATTGCTGGATTTGGCCCATCTTTCCAGCCTGTCCAGGCCCCTCTGCAGAGCCCTACTACTCTCCAGCACACCAACACTCGCACCCAACTTGGTGTCATCTGCAAAATTTGCTGGTGGTGGACTCAATCCCCTCATCACTAGAAATATTAAAAATGACTGATCACAGCACTGATCCCTGATGGACACCACCAGAGACTGGCTGCCTACTGGATGCAATAACATTCACCACCACCCTCTGGGCCCAGCTGTCCACCCAGCTTTTAACCCAGCAAAGAGTGGATCTCAAACAATTAAAATTTTGATGCACTAGTACTGAATTTACAGCAGGCTTAGTGTTTTTCACTAATGACCTGTTTACGAAAGAATTAAGCCAAGACTTTCTTTTAAGCACGTGTTTAAGTCTCATTGACTACTGCTCTCAGAACCCTGCATATGCTTTCAAGACTTTCACTGCAGTAAGTCATAAATCAATTTGCAGGCTCATACAGGCTGACTATGAATGTATGTACAATTAGTCTCTTTTAAAGCCAAAGGAAATAATGAAAATGAACTGGTGGCATAATGAGCCCATTTACATGGAAGACATGTTGATTTCATCCCTATGCTGGCATCTTACACTGGGGACAGTGTTAATTCCCCATGCAACAGCTATCTTAAGCACCAACTGTCTGAAAGAAAGAAAAGATGGTAAAACCAAACAATAAACCCCCAACATATACCAAACTGAGAGAATCAACTGAGTTTTTTGGAGGAATTCCAAAGACAATTTTTTATTGCTGCTAGAGTGACAGTGCAGCTCAGTCACTGACCACGAGGAAAAATAAAAGCAGAAATACAGGAAGCAAACACAGGTGCCAAGTGACTGATGTCTCAGTAGGTAAACAGGCAAAAGGAAAGTTTCAAAAGAAAAACATTCAGAGCAGGGGTATGATCAGAGAGCCATGTGGATACACATGCACTGGCATGCTTCAGCCTACTTAGGCTTGGTTCCTGCAGTCCACAAGTCATTCTCTCCCTCCTCCCCTTCCCTGGGTGGCACCACTGTTTGTACAGCTGCGTGGTGAACACAGTCAGGGACCTAGACCCAGTAAAAAATGACCCACCAGAAACGGATCAGTTCCTCTTCTGATTTACTTCAGAGGCCCACAACTGGTTTTGCTGGCATGGCAGAGGTTATGATGTGGGAACAAGATTGTGCAGCTGAGGAGAGGAGAAGCTGTTGAGGGAAGCCCTATCAGCCACATAGCAGGGTCGCATCCCAGGGCTCGGAAAACTCTGTGTGGCTGTCCCTCCCCCACACTGCCCCCTCCCTGATAGTGTGTCTCTGCTACTGGAAGTCTTTTTTTTTTTTTTAATTTGGGCACATAAATCAGCATCCAGTGCCTAGAGCATGGAACTTGGTTTCCTATATTGTTCTATTCAGAGATAGAGGAATCTTTTTCAATTGCTGAAATATAGGCCTCTAAGTGTCCTCTGAAAATTCCAAAATAACATACCTGATCTCTGCCAGCTAGGTCCAGAAAGATATCTATCCATCACATCAGACATATCAGCCTTCTCTAGATGCTGTAGACAGCCAAAGGACCCTCAAATGGTGCTAGTCATCTATGTTTATGCAGCTGAACTTAATGTCCAAGGTGGCATGAAAACACCCAAACAGAAATTTTCAATTAGACCTCTACAAGTAGAAGCTCCCATGAGGCAATAGCACCATTCCATTGCCTATGTAGTATATGGATCATCTGCTTTTTGAGGTGCCTTCAGATCTTTATTTGTGGCTAGAAAATTCTCCACAGAACCTATGGGATACCTGTGCCTTTTAGAAGAGTAGTGGTCAGACAGGAAGTCCTAGGACATCTCAGATGGCAGGAGGCCCAAGTCAGCTAGACTCTACTCTTTGTTTAATTTTTTGTTGGCTCAGGATCAGTTTCCATTTATTCCTTCTTCAAATACTGTCAGTTCTTATCAGCATCTCCCTATTTATTTATGGCTAATGCAGATGATCATTATGGCCAATGCAATAGACATTGCATGGCCTTGCTCATGGGATTTGACTAGATGGTTTCCTTACATTCCAACAGTGCATGAGTTTTAATGGCCTTCATCAGTGTTTTATGTATTTCTTTGAAAAGGCACTAAAAAATTCCCCTCAGACTTGCTGAACTTTAAGGCACGAGAAAGAAAATGGATATAATCTGTTTCACCAGGTTTCTTACAATTAAATTAAGATGATAATTTCTTTTTAATCTGAAAGGGACCCTTAGAGAAGAAGGCAGACTATCTCAAGGAGCTGATTTGTCAGGTAGTAAAAACAAAATAAAACAAAAAAGCACAGTAGCCTTGTCACATTCCCATTACCTTTAACAAGTACTTTCATAAACCCATGGATTATGATCTTGTAATGAGACCTCTGCTACCAAAAATAACTGTGAAAAAGGGTAACTGAATGATGAACTACTGACATGCCTTTCTGAGGACCCACAGCTGCACTGCTTCTTTTGAAAAGACATGGGAACACGTCCTATAGATATCTAATTTAAGTCTCAAACACATTTAACTAGTGACTGTAAGGAGAGCCAGCATTTTCAATCATTGAATATTGTCTATTCTGACTACATTTTTTGTTATCCTGAGTTTATAAATTATATTAATCTCAAAACCTAAATTAAATATCCATACACACAAACTAAGCATTGGTGCCAGCATATGGAGCTTTCATCACATCTAGTTTTCACTCCTCACCCTTTCCAATTAACCTGAATATAGGATTTATTGAGGAATCCAAATTTTACCTTTTTATCTCAAGAAATAATTCCCCCACCATGACCAGTGCACACAGAGGAAACAATATGCAGCAGAAAAACAGGAAAATGGAAATAATGTAAGATGAAGAGTATCAGCTATGGGGAATCAGGGCAAAAGAAGATGTTTTCTGTTAGAATTCAGGCTGCTTTTAATGAGGGTCTTGTGAAATAGCTCATTCAAAGATCAGCATGGACAAGGCTACTGCAGCTTTCAGCTACTTGCAGGGTGTTCAGAGGCACATTGTCTCTTTTCAACCTTCAGTAACAAAATTCAAGTGATCTAAAACTGATAGTCTAATTCTGCATTTAAATGTAATTGTAATTTTATTTTATTTGTTTTTATCTTTTCTAAAGCACTCTAAGAGGTCCTAAAGAAAGGTGTTACACAATTGTAAGTGCTGGAGTGATTGACAGAGTATTTTACAACTGGCACTTATTATTCCTTTTATTAAGAATAAAGTGGCTTTTAGACTAAAAACAATAGGGTGAAAAGGGGTCTTTTATGCACTCATTATAAGTAGAAAATTGGAAGGAAAAAGTTGTAATAAAAAACCTAAATGATTTTGGCATGATATATGTTTCTTTCTTTGTATGTTCAGTACTATATACATCGAAACCACTGGACATACAATAGCCTTCTAGATGTGGAAGGGAAAATGGAAAGTGGAGATTAAAATTGCCAAAGTGCTGCAAGTAATAGCCATCTTTTCTTATTTTTGTTATGAGTAAAAAGAAGTCTTTATGCAGCAAAAAGGAATAACATTGTTATATTTTACCTTTGAATTTAAATTCAGAGGAAGTGACAGAGGACTTGAAGCAGATTGTCTATTATATGCTCTGTTCCAAGATGACAGATGATTGTTCCCCAAGTTGCTGTAAGGTTTTCCCTTCTGTTTTATTCAGTGCAATCCTCTTTTACCTAAAAATCAGCATGTGCCAAATGCCTGTGAACCTTCGGTCATTTTTGTAAATGCGATGCAGTTTCACAGAGACAGTTTTAAAATTTCACAGATTACCCAAGACAGCAGACCTTGGAATCTCCTGGATTAAACCTGCACTGGGTGGTGGTACTTATTTAATTCTGGATCACACTATATATTAATAAAAGCAATTGAATCCCCAGCTTGAACCCCCAGATTGCAAATGGCTTATTTACAGCTTTCTACTTAGTCCATTAGAGAGGGTTTTGTGGCTCTGTGTCAGGTGCAATTTCTCTGGTTAGCTCTTTCTGGAGTCACTGTCCCTACAACACCAAGGGTATTTCACACTCCAAGTCAGAGTCCTACAGTCCCTGGTTCTGGTGCAATTTGACCAGTTCAAGATCTGCAAGGACTTTCCAATCAAAAAAGGCAAACGTTCCCTGGTGAGAACATAGTCACTTATTCTAAGCCTTATGTTGAGATATGAAGGTCTCACTGTAATCTACTGGTGTGTCAGAATTTTGTGTCTGTGAAGTGAGTATACTCACCAAGCAGAGATGAAGGACCTTTCGTGTTTGATCAAGAGCATAAACCAACTTTAAATAAGTTCCTGTTTCATCTTGGAAAAGTTATTTGTCATGGCAAAGTGTATCGGTCAGCTGGACCTCAAACTTGTGCAACAGCAAAGTTGTTTGGACACAGAGAGGTAAATTTTCTGAGGAATCCTTGGTGTTGTGCCGTGGTTATGGCACAGCATTATGTAGGGTGTCATGGTGAGGGTTCTTCATGGCAGCTCTGGACTCTGCTTTCTCAGCAACTGATTGGTTTCACCCCCCATCAAAATCCAGGGACAAGTGAGGGAAAGGCTGGTAACATATTAAGCATAGCCAACAATAGAAACCTGAGATCAGTGCTTACATGACTTGACTTGACCTGACTTTGGTAAGTAACTAAATGTATCCAAGGACCTCATTTTTAGTGAAATAAGTATGATGAGTCTTCCACCTGTTACGCTGTTTTTGTCTTTTCAGAGCATAATCTTATGAGAACACGGATTTTTTGACACATATATGTACAATGACCAAACGTTGTAATTTGGACTCGATGGCCTAGGAAATCTTTCCCAATGCAATTCCAACCTGATATAAATAGCATACAATGTAAATAAGAAAATAATTCTCAAATCAAAATTTAGTTCTCGTTACCTATTAGGTTACTTTGATATAATAACACAAATATGGGGGAGATGGAAGAAGATTTCACTGGAAATTCTAGATCTTAAGGCACAGTGAAAAAGGCCTTTTCCCAAAATTTCTCTTAAAGAGTTTGTGTGGGGTTTTTTTAGTATTTTCAATATGGAAAATAAGAAGAAATGCATTATACCTTAAATATACTCTGTGTGAAGGAGAAAAGAGGAGAAAGGAGAGCAATAGTGACAAAGAGCCAGAGAGAAGGAGAGAACAGGAGATTAGTGAGGAAGAAAGAATGAAAGAATAAAGCGTTGAGAGGGAAGAAAGAGAAAGAAAACAGAAAGAAAATGAAAAAAACAACAAATATTTAAAAGTCAACCCTTTCCATTTTTATGTCTACCAGGAGTGTCAGGAATAGTAATTTATAAGAAAGAACGGATGACTACTGTGTATATAAGCACTCTCACCTTGAAAGTGTAATATTTATATTTGTCTCTTTCAGGAATCTTAATTATCTGAACTTAAACACTCTAGAATATCCCTAGACTGTATGAATCTGAGATGATTTCCATCCTCTGACAACAGAAAAACAGGCACAGCATATTCATTTAAAAGAATAAAAACAAAAATAGCCCTCATGACCAAATATTTTGTATAAATACTCCAAGGTGCTCTTGTTGGACAAGTTGCATAGAGGAGAAATTACTCCAAGAATAAATAGTACAGAAAATTTGTTATTTTCCACAAGGTTTAATTGTTCTTATTTTTCATGTCAAAGTCTTCATTGTTCAGGACCCATCTCTAGTAATATAAATTTATTTGAATAAGATGTTTTGTTGTAGCAGCACACATAAGATAATCTGTATTTAAAAGGCTGCAGATATCCCAGTAATACCTGCCATATTAGTCTACTTCTATTTGTGTATTGTGTTTATTTCCTAGGTGTTGGCCAGCCAAGAGTCTGACACAATCATTCTCTGAGATTTCATATCACTTCTCACCAACATTCCAGTTAATTTTGACAATATTTCATTATTTAGTCCCAGGCAAGTATCATAGAATGAGAAATGTACTGAAGGGAGAAAGAACATTCCCATGATGTAATATGCTGGAATAAATAAAAATAATAATTACCAATTATATGTTCTTTCTTAAAAAAAATGTTATAAGGCAGTTCAGTTTGCCTGCAACGTAATTAAACCATCTAAATTGTAATAAAAATCATTACAAATTCTAAACACTTTCTTAAAATTGAAACGTGTAAAGCAAATTGACATTTGATTCCCTAAAACCTTGGGATAAAATGCCTGATAAGATTCAGTAAAGAAACTTGATAGCCACAGGGTTAGAAATGCAGTACTGCCATGGATTAAAATTTGTTTTAAAAATCGAAAGGCAAGAATGGGAGTAAATGCTGAGTTTTTTGTGAAATTAGGCTATTTATTAGTGGTATTCCTAAGATCAGAACTAAAACCTGCACTGTTCATTACAGCTGTGAATAATTTAGGAGGATATGAATGCTGATGCTTATTGACAACCCCTGTTACCATCTATCTTACACAGCAAAATGTGGCTTTTTTATTCTTGAAGTCGTGTTTCTTCTCTTTCCTTCTCTACTAAGCCTTTCTTTGGTGGGCAGGGATTACCACTTGCCATCAGCTGTATGTCACAACTGGCTTCATCCTTACTGAAGCCTCAGCACAATTCCATTGTGGAGTGCTAATAGGCAGTATTAACTCTGGGCCATTAGCATATGCAACTCAGTACCAATCTTAAAAACCACTCAGTATTGGCAACAGTAATTCTTTAGATTTTTGGTAAGAATATGACAGAACCAGGTAACAAAAAATATACAACAGGAAAATACTAAGATACCATTGCACACAATGTAATGTTACATAATAATGCACAATTTAAAGGTAAAATATATCTTCCTTATAGAATTACTGTAAGTACTGTCAGGTCTAATTTTGAGAAAACAGTTATAGGAGAAAAATATTAGATTAAGGACAATTAAAAAGTCTTAGGCTGGGGGAGGAAATTTTCACAGAACAGATATTCCCTCCTAGGTTGATCCTGTGAAATACAGGGGAAGGACAATAAAGTTTAAGTATCTCAACAAATAGAAATTTTCATAGGTTTGAGTAGACCCAACCCTGTTAATGTCTCTGCATTCCAATCTATGGGGAATATGAGAATATCACCTTTGGAAACAGTAATAAAAGAACTGTTTCTATATTGCGGATGAGAGTGATCAGAAACCAGCAATTCCTCTTATTTGCACATGTATCTTAACAACGCATCTTCACACACTATTATATCATGAGGTCTTCCAAATAAGTCAGAAGAAAGGCTTCTAATGGATAAAAATTGTCAATTTGTCTTAGCATTGTCATATATTAGAAAAGCTGTTCCTAGAAGTGACAATTTATGTCAGCGCAGGACCCTGTGGGGGGAAAAAAACTTCTCCAACCTTAGACATTTCAAAATTCAGATAAATAAAATAATAGGAAATATTAACAAATCTTATAGCTTAATATTGCCCTATTGGTTCTGGTCATGATTTCCAAAAGTTTCTTCTCAAAAGATTTCACAGGGATTGTTGTTGGCTTTGGGTTGCTTAGGTAGGTGCACAGAATTGAAACTGTCCTTGTTTCGTTCATTGTGAAGCTCCTTGGAAAGGCTCTTTCTGTATCTGGGCATTCTCAAACTGGGCTGTGCATCCACAAAAAAGCTTCACCTGCAAATGGACAATATGCCTTTCTTTTTGTGAATTGTGCCAATCACTCCAAATTTGTTATCACCACCAGATTCACATGGTTTTCTTTTACCTGTATGTTTTCCTGTAAAATTGTTGCATTGTGCTAGCAGGAAGTGTCCATCAGTTTATATCTGTCCTCACTTTCATATGAAACAGAGGGTGTTCTGAAGTAAGTATAATTCTGCCATGAGTTGCTGGAGATAATAATATAATATAATAAAATATAATAAAATATAATAAAATATAATAAAATAAAATATAATATAATATAATATAATATAATATAATATAATATAATATAATATAATAATGTAATATAATTATATTATATTATATTATATTATATTATATTATATTATATTATATTATATTATATTATATTATATTTATTATATTCAACAGATTAAAAACATGTAAGTGTGCCATTCTACTGTCTAAAACTTCCAGCCTCTGTCACAAACCACATGTAAGTATGGCTGTGAACAAATCTAAACTTCACAGATAAAGAGACAAGAAAAATATCTGCTTACTCATAAAACTATTGCTTGCACTTACGAGAGAAAGGTGTGTGAGCCAGTGCAGTGATTATAGGTTTGAGCACAAGCCTTTTTCTCTGAGTTGCAATGCACTGGACAACCAGAATGAGGTACATACAGTGTCAAGCTCTGGAAGTGTGCTCTTTCCAAGGTTTTATCATTGGGGGGCTTTTAAAATTTTTATTACTACAACTACATTTTTGAGCCTTTGATCACCCCCAAAAGGGTAGGAAGGGCATATGAGCCCTTAGAGGCAAGTGCAATTGGGTCATAATTCTTTCTTTTCCAATTTTTACTTCCTTTTCCTTGTTATATAATCTTTATAGCAGAAAACTGTTCTTCCTCTTTCAATTTGCCTGTTATGTAGAGCAAATTATTTTAAATAATTTTTCATTCCATTATGTAAATGAAATTAAAAATATAGCAAATTGAATTGGAATTTCAACAGTGATGCTAGAGGAATTTCCATCTAAATCAAGATAATCAGAATTATTTTTATTTAAGAATAATTTTTACCTTTCAGATCCTTACCTTGTGTAATTTATACAGTGCTGGCCTCTATATCTTTGTAAAGGTTTAATTGCTCTTCAGGGGAGCAGTGTAGAGCAATTATACAAATGATACCAGATATCAACGATTTAAGTTATAAGGAAAGACTGAGAAAGTTGAGCATATTCTCAGTGGAAAAGAAGAGACTTCATGTAACCCAACTGAAGTTTTAAAAATTATGAAGACTGATAAAATTGATCCAAGCAGGCTCTTTACACTTGCAAGACCACAGAAGTTAGAAGACATGATCTAAAAATTAGAAAGTTTGGAACAAGAAATAAATGCTAAGGCATAACTATCTTACACAGAAGGATTAGAAGTGTATGGAATAAATTACTATAAAGGGCCCCTGAAGCAAGAAGCATCATGGAATTCAAGAGGGAATGAGATGAATTTCTAAACAAAAGGAGCGGATAGCGGGGTGGCAGAGGAAATATTCAAATGAAAATAAGGGAGACAATAAGAAAGAAGCAAGGAGAGCATAAGACCCTTTTCCTCTCATTTCTCTGATTCTTATTGCTGATACTGCTTTTTGGAAATTTATTTACTATTATCTAAAATAATGGGGGAACCCCATAGTACAAGTCAGTCAGTCTTTTGTCAGAGATTATTTTAAAACATTTGTTTCTGTACTTAGGGGGTTCCTGGATTCTAGACCCTGTCATCTTTGATGATAACTTTAAAATGGACCAGTTGTTGACCATAGCCTACTTAGACATATTGGAAAACTATGTATTAAGGAACCACCTGTCAATGAGACGTGGTCATACAAACTGATCAGATCTTTTCCCTTCCAGAGTTCCAGCTACTGCTGGCAAGTGCAAGTTATTGAAATACCCAGCACTCTTTTCCTGGGATATTGGTCTGCTTAGGAGCTGGAGTTCTCAGAGCTGCCTTTTACTAATAGACACAGTGAATGAAGCAACATGAAGTTTTTTTTCTAGAGAAAAGTCCAATTTATGAAATTCCAGTTTCCAACCATGGCTGCACATTTCAGACCCTACATGATAATTTACTGTATTCCCAGGAAACACCAGCAGAAATTTGAGGTTATCTTACAGATTCTGATTATATATGTTGTTTTAATTTTTCCTGTGACTGTGCAAACCAATAGGAAATAGCAAAAGTTCTGAAGCTGCACATACTCAGGAAGACATGGTTCCATTGATTTACTTTCAGACAGGTGTATTCAGAATGACAGCTTTAATTACACAGGAATGAATGGCTGGAAAGCCCAAATGCACCTAAGAAAACTTCTTGGGTTTCATTGTTGACTGATACCTACATCCACTTTTGAATCCTAATTATTTCTCAACAATATTAAATATTTAAAACCTAATTATTGCTCAGTTGCTCAATTCACTTCTAGTCTCCTCTACCTGTTTATAATTTTTACATATCATGCACGTTATCATGTCAGAAAAACCCAGCATGTGAACAATAACACATTGAAATCCTAGAGTTTGCCTAATTAATTGCCTTATAGCTTTCAGAAATGCACCAAAACTGACAAAAAGCTTGGTCTATATGGTAAATAGTAATAATATAATCTTTTTTGTTTTCTTGGGAAGTGGGGGATGTTTGAAAGGATTAGGCACTTACAGCTTGAATTTATTTTTTTTCTTGAAGAAAATGTACAGTTTTTTTCCTCTGCATTTTAAACATTAATTTCCAAGGTATCAACGGCTAATTATTCAGCAGTTACTTTAATGTTTCAGATAGGGAATAAGTAGCCTTGGGGAGAACATATCCTGCTTTTAAAGTCTAGCTATAGTAAAGGATTATTAGTAGAAGATATCCACTGCATATAATCATTGCTATTTCTTTCTATGTTCAAAGATGGAATGCAGAATGGGAAAATTAAATTTCATAAGAAAAAATAAAAACAAACCAACCTAATCTAGATGTTGCCTAATAGCCCTATGACCATCGTTGTGGTTCTGGAGTACAGAAGGATTTATTGCCATCAGTTGTCAACCCCAACTCATGCTGGGGGCGGTGGAAAGGGAAATTCATTTGCTCTTTCCTACCTGAGTCACACTGCAGAATCTTTCTTGACCCTGTCTGGTCTTTGGGGAAATCCTGAACTATTAGCTGGACAGCTGGCAGCAGCACAGGTTAGGGCCCTAAGGGAAGGCCTTGGAGCACCCCAATGGCAAGCTCTCTAGGCCCAGGACTACCAGAGGATTGCAAGTAAAGAAGAAAACTGAAATGATATTTCAAAGGAAAAATTAACACTTTCATGTGCTTATATAATGGATTACAGCCTCCCACAAAAGTAAGCCATCCAGGCGGTCCTTTGTAGCATGCACCTGTTACAAAACTGTTAAATGAGAAGTAACACACATCTAAATTCTGCTCAACAACAATCCTATTGGATTGTTTCCATGTGAAAAAAGAAATGTCAAATGACAGTGACAGCAACCCTCACTAGGAAATGGAATTCTTCCTAATCCTTGTAATGGACAACTCATGTCCTCTCCATTGCTCTGTCAGACAGAGAAAACAGCAGGGACCATGGCCCAGCTGCAGGTGCTTGGTCAAGCTGTGCCCCCTGATTCCATTTCCACTACATAGATTCTGGATCTCCTCTGGGGTCACTGAATGCCACAGTCATGAGACACGCTGATTACCTGGGGAGTGCTTTCCTCATTTCAAAGTTCATGAAATAATGTGAACACTTCTCCGCAGCCTCGCTGACTGGCAGGATTTTAGTCCAGCACAGGTTACTTATTTTCACACCTTCCCATGTGCGATTAGAACAAGCGGGTCTTTGGAGATTACAAAGGTGTTTGGGTTGTGTTGGAGGACTGTAGCATGGAAAAGAAGCTAGTTATGTTGTAAAGCTTTTCATACTCCCTTTTTGGGGTAGTCTCTGACCTGTGCTTGTTCTAAGGAAGTTTCTGGAGATGCTTGGGAAAGTGCTAGGTGGCAAAAGTTGAAAGTGTACAAGGCCATGAGTGACAGCGGGCCACAATTTAAGTCTGTGAACTGGACCTACTACAGCAGGAACTACCATAAAACCAAGATTACTTAAATATTTTCCTGGAATACTTCTGTGTATTCCATTTTGATATATGGTTTCCAACTTATGTCAGCATTCATTATTGTGTGGAGGTATTTTGGTTAAATATCTGTGAAAGAAAGCAAGCATTATAAGTTTAATAATAAAATACATCGGTAAAATCATAGCTATATCTGGTTTATAGCAACTGGTTTCCTTACATTTAGCTTACTAATGCAGACATAGCCTCTGAGTTTGGGATGGGAGTTCCAAGAGAGGAAAAAATCTCTGCTCAGATGTCTTTCCAAATTTGGACAAGGATTTCAGGTCAGGGTTGGAGCCTGCTTTTCCCTTCTGCTAGACCTTATGATATGTTGATTATAGAACCATAAAATTGTTTAGCTTGGACAAGACCTTTAAGACCAATAAGTCCAACCATAAACTTAATAGTGCCAAATCCTCCACTAAACTATGTCCCTAAATGCCACATATACATGATATTTAAATACCCCTGGGGATGATGACTTTACCACTTCCCTGGGTAGCCTGTTCCAGTGCTTGGCAGCTCTTTCTGTGAATAATTTTTTCCTAATATCCAATACAAATCTCCCTGGTGCAACTTGAGGCAATTTTCTCTTTCCCTATCACTTGTTACTTGGGAGAAGAGAATTGACGCCACCTTGCTATAACCCCCTTTCAGGCAGTTGTAGAGAGAGGTAAGGTCTCCTCCTATCATTCAAACTAAACATCTTTCTTCTAGTGAGGTGCCCAAAACTGAACACAAAATTCAAGGTACAGCCTCACTAGTGCTGAATACAGAGTGACAACCATTTCCCTAGTCCTGCTGTCCACACAATTTCTGACACAATCTGTGATGCCATTGATCTTCTTGGCCACCTTGGCACACTCTGGCTCAAGTTCACCTACCTGTTGACCAGCATCCCCAGGTCCTTTTCCAGCAGGCAGATTCCCAGCTACTCATCTCCCAGCTTGTAACACTGCATGTGGTTGTTGTGACCCAGCAACCACAGGTGCAGAACCCAGTATTTTGCCTTACTGAACCTCATACAGCTAACCTCAATCCATCAGTCCAGTCAGTCCAGATCTCTCTGTGGAGCCTTCCTGCCCTTCAGCAGATCAACACACCCACCTTGGTGTCATCTGCAAATGGAAGGAGCATCCTGTGTCCAGGCCATTAATAATATATAGAGTATAGAGTCCTGGTAGCCAGCCATCAGCTGTACTTTGTTCATCACCATTCTCTGCACGTTTTTATAGATATGTGCCCTTAGCTCATTTTGGGTCTCAGCTTGAGGGCTAGTGAAGACTCTTTTCCATGGAGCAGACGTTGCAGAGGAATGCAGGAGGGTAGTTGGATGCCTGTAACCCTCCTGTGATCCCCAAATAGTGGAAGAATCCTGCAAGGGGTCACCAAAGGACAAGGATCTTATACAGGATGCCAGAAAACAGGGGAAGACTGTTCCCCTCGCTGCTCCTGCGTCCACAGTTAGATTCATAAATCTAAAGCTTGAATAGAAATTTTGCTTTACGTTTTCCTGTGTTCTCACATCCATTCCCTCTTCCATTATAAACATTTATTAAATGGTGTAATGTCCAAATGACCATAATCTAACCATAATCTAAGGTACTAGAGTACCCTTCTAGTCTGAGAATCAACACATTGACACGTTGGTCTGTTTCTCTTTAATTACCTGACAAAGAGGAACGTAATGATACTATAAATGTAGAAGAAGTTGAATTTTTAGGAGTACTGGTTCTCCAATCTATTGTTAAGCAGCACATGTAAGTGTTTAGTATAGGCTGAGACTAATTTTCAATACGCAGCTTCCCTTGGGATATTTATATTCTTCCAATAAGCATAGAACTGTCCATCAAAAGTAACTTTATATACCCACACAGCACACACACATACGCACACACACACACACACAAAATCATTCAATCATTGCCACAAACTTTTTTGGGGTCTCTTCTCTGAAGAGCTGCAAATATGGGTAACATTTTCTCTGCACACTGTCCTGTTAAAGTAGGTGGGTGCTCATTTCAACAGGCAATTGTAATAGAAGTAATCATTTTTTAATTCCTTTTTTTCCCTGCCTTTCACTTTTGCAAACAGTTAAGTTAAAAATCTCTTTTCTGAGAGGTAGAAACTATTAATGCAAAGGGGGAAAAATAATTTCATAAGAGATGCTTCAGAGTCCAGCCTATTTTGATTTTCTTACTCAAATCATTTACTTCTAATTAGATAAGAGAACAAAAAAAAAAATTCCAAAGGGGAAAATACTTTTTTTTCCCCACAAATTGCTTCCATCGTTTCTGAACTCTGCTAAGCATTTTTAATAGATATGTGCCCTTAGCTCATCTTTTGCATGCTAACAATTTAATCTGAATACCAATATAGACACAAAATAAACGATTGTTTCCTGCCAGAGGTATCTGCAGAAGAAATCTTGGAGTAAAACATTGTCTTTGCAGCTCATTGTGTCTCTAATTAGACTGGAAGGAGGCAGAAGCTTGCTGGTGTCAGTCTGTGTTTAGCATGCCCTGGAGCTTCAAGCTCCTGTGGGTATCAAAGTGCACTAATTAAATGAGGGGTCCACAATACCGCACTAAACATCAGAGTGAGAGAAAGAGTCCAGTGTCCTCAGTGCCTTTGAGAATCCATGGCCCACGCTAATTACCCATTGTTGAATTGACTTCCCATTCTACAAGGAATGAATGGTGCCTCTCTCCCCCCCTTTCCCTGTCCTCCCCCTGCCTTCCCCCACACCCCCCCCCCGCCCTTAGATTTTACCATCTTTGCTTTGGCCGCCTAATTAATCTTATGGAAATCTCCCGAAGCCAGATTCCAGCAAGGTTGCCCCGATGTTTATAATTTGATTTGTGATGATAAAAGTGAAGACACCCGGTGATGGAACAGTGTCATTTCCAACACTCTTGAGAATCGAAGAGGCTATCAATCTTTCCCACGTGCATGGCAAACTGATATCCTAGAAAATTAACTTCAATTAATAACAGAAATCCCCAGACGCTCAGGGAAGTAGAGACGCTTTGAAAGAGAACCTTCAAAGATGTCTCTGGATTGTCTTTTATATGCAGGCTCTTCTTTTTATATAGAAGAGATTCTCAATAAGGGAACGTGTGGTGAAGGGGGGAGTTCCCCCTCTCCCCTTTTAATCTGAGCAAGATGAGGTAACATTTTATATTTAGTTTAGGAAGAAGTTAACCAAAGGTCTGTAGGTTAAATCTGTTTTTATTTCCTCTCTGTAGATAGGATTGGATAGAACAGGTTATGCTACACACATCACTGAAGAAAGAAAATGTAAAATAAAAGTGCTTTTACCATTATGCTCCACCCCCACACCCCCCACCACCCCCCCACCACTCCAAAAAAAAAAGTGCTAGGAAGTTAGGGGTTGGACTGCTTGTCATTGCCAGTTGTCTTTGCCTTGAAAGGTTTTGTGATCTAATGTGGAATATTCTATCAGGAAAAAGAGACTTGTTAAGGTTTTACATGTTCTAATAACTGCAATGACAAAGATAGTAAAGACTCTTGTAAAAGCCAGTCTAATTTCTGTGAAACTGTGCAACACATGAATTTTACTCTACAAATAATCTGCCATGTCTATATTTGTGAGTGGCATTTCTATATTGCTATTATTTGGACTAGTTGATAAGACTTCAGACAACTTCAGTTTGCTACTAGAAAAATAGAAATATATGTAACACTTCCTCACCTGCTACATCAAGAAACTCCTTGCTAAACAAAAAAAAAAAAAAAAAAACCCAAAAAAAAAAAAAACAAATGCACAAACTTTAAAACAAATTTCTGGTTTGGTTTGGAGATTTTTGTGTGTATGTCATAGAAACCAAATTAAAAATTCTGGTTAACAATTACTTTGAGGTGATGCATAAGCAAAACTTACTACCCTGTATCTTTCCTAATAATTTTCAAGGTACCATGAAACAAAGCTAAGGTACAGTCTTAGCTTAGCAGCAAGAATGGGTTAAGTTTATTGCATTTCAGGTTCTTGTTATAATCGCAGTCACGTGAATGAATTCATGTTGTGCCATTTCTTGCTCTCATTACAACCTTTGTTACGAGAATAAGGTATTAGGGTTTTAAAGCCTCATATATTCTGTGAATTATGTTAGTGTGCTGTACTACTTTGACCTTTTAAGTATTCTGTAATTTGATTGGCTGGTAATGCTAGTCCTTTTCCTGTTGACAGCCTCAATAACCTTTCAGACAAAAGTGGAATGGCAATGCAATCAAAATACAGAATATTTGAGGGTACAAAATACGTGGTATAAAGGATAGCTATAATTCTTTGGGAGAAGACAAAATTTTAATTCTTCTGGTGCTTAAAAATTGGGAAGTAAATAGAAAACAGAACCTATAATGCACTCCAAGGATAAATCTTAGGATAACACATCAGAGTGATAAGATGGGAATTTTTAAACTTACCTTGTGATATCTTTTGATATTTTCTTGGGTAACTCTACTTGTTTTAATATTGCCATATCATAAGAAATTTTATGATATGCAAGTTTTATTTCACATCATCAGTATTTAGATCTATTTTTTAATATTTTTATCAAATTTTGAAATCAGTAAATAAGTATACACTAAGACCGAACACCTGAATACTTTTTCAAGGTTAGCAGCGGTAAAACTAATTCATATATCATATGCCTGGTGTACAAAGTACCATGAAAACCTAAAAAAGTTTATGTCTGTTATTATTTGGCACTATCATTTGTACATTCACATCTGATGATTGGAGAAGGTTATCTAATTGTCAGAAACTGCAATTTGGGTCTGGGGTTTTTTTGAATGACACATTTTGTGTAAAAATTTCCCTCAATGAAAAATAGTACTAATTAGAATGAATACACACTTAGATTTTCATTTTATGAAAAAGAGAAAGCAAAATAATTTCACAGAACCTAGTAAACTTTAAACCAAAAAAAGCCAGTTCTTTTCTCCTAATGAATTCTTCCTCTGAATCCCAAATGAATTTTTCCCTGAAATCCTTGTTTATAAAAAAAAGTAAGTTTTTTTAAATCATCTGTAAATATATTTTTTCCTTCTTTTTAAACTGGTGGTTTTGGGGTGTTTTAGTTTTTTTCTTTTCAGGGCTTGTTTTTGTTTGGGTTTTTTTGTTTGTCTTTTGCTTTGTTTAGGGGTTGGTTGGTTGGTTGGTTGATTTTTGGGGAGTTTTTGGTGGTTTTTTGGTTTTTTAACCTTTAATAGAATTTTTATGGAGAGCCCACATAAACAGTGAAAAACCTTCAAGAAGATTTCTGATTTAATATCTTTTAAAATCTCTCCTGATGCTATGGCAAACCTAATTTGATATAATTTGAGGTTGACTTGCTGTAACTATACCTATAGGTAGATACAGTTTACCTCTTTTTTTTTGTTTTGCTATTTCAAGTACAAAGCTTTTTTGATTAGCAGTTGTAGCTAGCTTTCAGTTTTGTCCATGAACTCTGTATGAGGGTTGAAGTGGCATACAGTTTTAATGCCACTTCAGGGAATTCTTTCTTTCTCAATGAAGGAAATAAAAGAATGGATTCTTCTCTTTTCCATGAGGCCACTTACCAGGTGTATTTAGAGAAGGAAGGATCCTCTCAGGATTTGTAGATGAATGAGGCAGAAATTTCCAGCCACCTGAATTTTTGTATTCTTCAACTTGGCAAAGAACAACTTAGGTCAGCTCCAGGAACCACAGGTTAAAAATTTGAGGAACATTAAAGGGTGTACCATTGATTTCTACAGTGCATGTCTATGAAGAGAAAGACTTCAGATATATACCACTTTCAGCATATCCCCTTAGTATGATGTGGCAGATTTCACACAGCATAATGTGGAGCCAAAATAAGACAGATACACAAGTTGTTCAGTAAACTTCAGCCTTAGTTTTGTAGAGTTATTTGGAATCCTCTGAATAATCAACAGAAATGTCAGTAATAGAAAATATAACACCACATTATCAGTCTGTAAATTTTGGAATTTTAAAAGCCTGATCAATATTTTCTGGCATGATAATGTGACTAAGAAGTGGCAGCAAAATAATTTTCTCTCTGTATAATTCTGTAAGTCTCTCCAACTGATGTAGGTGTTTCTGTGGAAAGACTTAGCAGAGTTGTCCTCATCCTCATCAAAGGCATCTACTGCTCTTTGAAACATCCTGGATTATTTGAGACATTCAGGACTGGAAAAAGCCACACTAGAGGCGTTCTCTGAATTTAAACAATGGGGTGGGATTCCTTGCCTTGATGAAGATACTGAATTGTGGTCTTCACAGAAAGATCTTGATGGATGTCTGCTTTTGCAGTCAATGCATTCAAGAGTACAGTTCAGCTCCCCAAAGGAGGTTGCAGGGTGAGTAGAGTATGTAATAGGCTGTAGTGATTATTTGATTGTTTTGGCTAGGAACTCAAGTCAGGTTCCAACATATAGGTATCACAAACTGTTTCAGATACTTAATTTGGGACTGACATTGGCAATGGTTTTATATTTACACCTAGGACCACTTTTGCAAGAATGGAAGGAGTTATTGAGCCTCCATCAGTTTTTCTCATCATCACTGCTTTCCCATAGTGGTTACACCTTGACTTCCTTTTATTGATTAATTAGGCTGTTGTTTATCAGTATACAAATATTTATCAATATACAATCTATACACGTGGGCCATTTATTCTAATCTGAGCATGTTCATCTTACTACATAATTTAATACAGAATTTTTAAAAACAATTCTAATATGGATGTCAAATTACTTCTCTCAATAAAGTATCAGAATTATTTTTTTGAAGATACCAACATATTCAATGACTATGTGTTTTAGTATTGATGGAATTGACTCTTTCTTCTAATCTAAAACATGAATTTTCATGTCCAAATGCAATGTTTTCCCCATTTTGCCAGCAGGAGGTCACCTCCACTGAAATTAAGGCAGTTTAATAAACTGAAAATTAAATAAAAAGGAATAATGTGTTGTAGTAAAAAGCTTTATATTCAGTAAGATAACCACTGTACTGCATGTACTCCTTCTCTAAATTGCTTGTTCCTGTCCTCCAGAGGTCACCTGTAAGTAGTCTAGCAATTATATTCTAAACTTCATACTTTGTTCCCTTAACAACTACCAATTTATGTATTTTTCTGTGCTGGTATGTGATAATGCAAATCAGTTCCATGTAAGTAATGGGAACCTTGCAAGAAAATCTGGATCAATCTTTCTTCTCAAAACTGACTGTTGAAAGAACTTAGAGTCAAGAACTTCAGAAGTCAGTGAAGGCAGAAGACTCAGAATAGAGAAAGTGACCAACAGAACAAGACAATTCAAACACATTTCCTCTGACAGAATGGTTGCTTCATTCCTTTCTCATTTACATTAGGAACCAATCCACTCGTGTCATTGAAGTTATACTAATTAAAAAACAACCAACAAAAAACAACAAATTTGACTTTTCAATTGGCTTCAAATTGGACACTAAATTACATAATTTTTTGGTCCAGGGAAATTATCACCTACCTTTTCATTGACCCATCTGACGGATAAGTAATACCTCATATTACAGTTCAAAGAAAGAGGAAAGAAAACAAAAACAAAACCAAAACTATTTTGCATTTATTAGGAATTGGGACCTCGGCTCTGATCTTAGTTTCAGATAATAATATGGAGGTCAGAGACTTTATAGTCAGATAGTTCAGATGAAAGGTGAAGTTCCTAGATATATAAACAAGTTATCTAAGGGTAACATATTCCTGTGTACCCCTTGGTAACTTCAAAAGTTCATACCACTGGTCCATTCAGGCCTCATTACTCCCTATGACTCACTTTCTGAAGATCTGATTTGATAAGTGCACCATTCATAGCTGTGTTGAGGTGCACAAGTGGCCTCCACAACACAGTCAGGAAGACCTCATTTCGCCAACTTGATGCTTTTCAAGGTATTTTCTTCCATGCACAGAGACTGCCTTTGTATTTAAACCCATGATGTCTCCAGAGAAGTTACCCAGTTGCTCCATACATAACACATTCTTCACTGCCTTTCAGCAGTGAGAGAAAAACCTGAGCCTGTGGGATTAGAAGCACTTGCCCCCGCCTCTTCTGCCACTCTCTTCTGAAAAATATGTGTGTGCCCACAGGAACTGCTCCATCAGGAACACCTGTGATGCTTCACGTTGTGGGACTATGGACAACGGAAAACCGGTCGATATTTCACATTTGTCCCCGAAGAAGAAAAAATTCTCATCAAAAATTAGCAGATAAATCTCAGTAAAGGTGGATAAATTTCTCTTCCATCTACCCACACATAGCAGCACAGAAGTGCCATAATGTCAGAAGTCACACACCATTTTAAAAATAAAGGAGTACATGAGTCATGACAGCTGTGATAGACATTTTCACTTGTACTGATGAAGAATTAAAAGGCTGGAAATGTGGGGGTTTGAGTGTTTAATTCATATCCTTTTTTTTTTTTTTTTTACAATAGTTTTTTCAAACTATTTAATACTCTAGAAAATGTATTGCCCACTGAGTGTTCAAACTGGAGTACACAGCAACCACAGACACTTCACAAATAACTGCATTCTTGATGGGACACATAAGAATATAATCAGAAGTAAGGCCTATAGGAGGAGAAATAAGCTGAATTTTGTTAATGAAACAAACATTTTGGTTAGAACTACTGCCGCCAATCCTTGAAGTATCACTTTCAGGAAAAGCATTCTAAAATCAAAGATCAGAAGAGCTACAAGTTCAGGTGCTTATCACAGTCTCTAGGCATACTTATTCCGGCTTGCATCTTAATATCTACGATCCTTAAGCTGCAGTCCGTGCAAATAAAATTCTTTTCAAAATCAGAGAGTTCAGTGACCTTGTTTTGATAGTTACTTTCATAGACTTCTGTATTTGAAAAAACTCGACATTTTTTACTGCTTACCCAATTTCTGCTTCTCCATTGCAGTCCCAAACGAATCACATTGAAGGGAAGTATTTACTTAGTCATCTGTCAGGAAAGACCTCATCTGATTGCAGCTGTAAATGAGATCAGATCCGGCAAAATAAAATCAGTTGGCAAAACCATTTTACCAGTTAGGATTTGGAAAAAAAAAAAAAGTAAATCCATACCATAAAGCCATCTCTAAATTTTGCTGGATACTATGTGGAGACTATAGATGAATCGTGATGGGCCAGCTGTATGTTTCATGTTACATTCAGAACACCAAGATACTAAGTTTAAAACAGTCTGATTAATCCTGTTTCAGGTTGGACTTTAGAAAGTGACAAACTACCACTTTTAATCTTCAGACAATCCTTGATAAAACCTTTATTACATAAGCAAACAAAGCAGTTAAAACTTCTCAAAAGAGCATTAACTGGCAGGAAGAACAATTATAGGTGTTTTTATTCCTTTTCTTATGTAGAGTACTAAAGAGTTCCTCTTTTGTGGAAACTCTGAGGTTTTAATTGGAATAGAATAAAATATATTAAAGAGACAGTGACTTTAAGATATTCTGGAGGTGCAAAAGGGCAAAAAGGATTTCTTGGTATCAAAATCAGTTTCACTGAAACAATTACTCTTTGCATTTTTTTTTCCCATTGTGCCTTATTGTAAGTTCAACAAGTACACTATAATATCTCAGAATAGGTCCCTGTGACCCATTTGGTTTTCAAGTATTATCTTCCTGATGAATACCTCAATTTCATATTCTCTTCATCTCAAAATGTGCTAATCTGTATTTTTCTGCTTTGTCTCTCACCTATGTGAACCTATTTTTACTACATTTTACCAAATTTCATAGATCCTATATTATTTTTCTGTCCTTACGTTTACTTGCAGCATCTTTTAATTTTGTATAATTTTCAAATGTTAAGTCTTATTGATGTCGTTTAGAAGAATTAGAGTTAAACATAATTACATAACCTCTGTCTATAAAGTAAAGCTCCATGTTTATCAAACGACTCCAATCTAGTGCTAAGGTGATTGAAGAGCAATATCAATTCTCCTGCATCTCAATTCCAAAATGGAGGCATTGACAGGTTTAGAAAAAGTAAAGCAAATTTAGAACCAGGAGAGTAAGCAATGAACTCAGAATATCCACTATTACTATTTCTTCAATACAGTTTGGTGAAATGCAGTCATTCCCTGCCCAAGCACAAACCCATAAAGATTTTTACCTCCAGCTCAGACAAGAAGAAAGAGCCATGAGGTTTCCAAGGACAAGGGGGCAGTTTCAGAGACCTGGTTGTGCACAGATGCAGCAGTCAGCCCCCATCCATGTTCTAGACAAAGCAGCCCACAATAGAAGAAAGAATTACACATGAGCCTGGTTTTGAGCTTAGTTACATTAATAATACATTATCACATATCACAATAGCAATTGTTGGCATATGCTTTTCAGAAAACAAGGTTATTGCACATGGCTTTACAAAGAATTGAAAAGAGAAAAAGTTTCCTTCTGAGACTGTAAATTGATTGCAAAATATTCAGCCAATAATCTGCCTTTATATACTATGGCTGTTTTACTTAACATACTGAGATAATAAATATCTTCAGCTCAACTTCATACAAACATGACTTTACCACTGGAAACAAAAATTAACAAAGTAAATGAAAACTATCCCACAGAAGCACAGTGGTGTTTGAACATCAATTTGACAGGTACTGTAATTTCCCTGTTTAGGGGTTGTGAATATCATACAGGAGTATGCTGCTGCAACACTATAAGAATTCTCACAGAAGTCATCTGAAAAAGAAATGTTTTAGTACAAAGCAAAGATGGGATTGGAAGATGGATGCAGTCTGATGAATGTGAATGATGCTCCAAAACCATGACCTTGACTTATTTCTGTTTAACGCACATCTATTATTACCCAAACCAGTAACAAACAGGAAAGTTAAATCTGTAACAGATTCCCTCTAAGCAGTGCTATGTCATCAACACACATTTGTATGCAAGTCACTAGAATGAAAACATGTTTAGTTCTCATCTATGCCTTCCTTACCATTTTATGTCTAGGGAAAAGATGACAAAAGTGTGCACTACAGTCTTTGCAGATCCCTCTGTAGTAGAAGTCATGAATGCAAAAGATGACACACATTTTATTAATCTTCTCTCAACACCTTCTTTTATAATGTATTCAGACTTTTGCCTTTTCCATATTTAAATAGTAAAAAATGATTTGGGCAGTGAAGAAGGGCTGGGGGGGTGGTGGTGGGGCGGCAGCTGCAAGCTTTTTATTCTTTCCACAGAGATTTTTCCTTCTCATTCTGCTTGATAGTGTGCCAAGAGAGAAACTCATAAAGACACAAGCATTTGCTTCTTCTGCAGCATATCTCACTACTGAGGGAATAGGCCTTTGACTAAATTAATCTTCATCCTCAGAATACTCACTGCTGATGGCTATCAAAATTTTTAGAGTCTAGTATATACATACATACATGCATACATACATATATATATTCATCCCATTTATTATTTCCAGAAATTTGAGTCTCGTGTTAAACCTCATGTCTGAACTTGCCATAGAGAGCACAGTAACTCCACAGGCTTTGTGATTCCATAAGAGCACAGAAAAAGATGACAGCTTCTCTCCGTCAAAGGTCTCTTGCGGCAGATGGCAGCAGGCCATTTTTAAACAACACAGCTCCCTGGGAACACAACTGGTGATCTGCTTTGCAAGCTGGCATTCTCCATCCTAACACTAAATTCAAAGATAAAAGTCCATCCTGATTCTTACAGTCTCCTCCAGGAATCTGGAAAGTTATCTGAGAGATTCTACTTTCCCCTTCAGAAAGAAATGCCTCATACTACAAGCAAAAGATCGCAAGCCCTGGAAAATGAGGTCTTAAGGATCATGGGAGATCCTGTGAATTCATTCACAACAATCATGTAAACAAAAGGGGGTTTTGAAAATGAGGTGCCCATATTTTTTCAATTCAGCTGTCCTTAATGAACCCATTATTTTACACAAGTATGCGTCTATAGCTGACTAATGCACACAGGCATACACAAACCTATCAACTGCTTCAAGGCTGAGAAAAAAATAATAACAGAAATGTAGGATTTTTTACCTCCTTTTAAAAAGCTAAAGGGGATCCTTGGAGACATATGAGCCGTACGCACCTAGATAGACCAATAGACTTGCTGACTGGTTAGATAATATTCCTAATGCTTTATTTTTTTCTTGCAGGACTGGAAAAAAAGCACTGTTTAAAACAACACCAAACTTTGTTGAAATGCAGAATATGATGGCAGTTGCAACTGACCATGTTTTTAAAATATAGGTCTTAGATATTTAAAAATTGTTGGCTTACATTAGAAGTAACAGTCTGGGATTTTCCCATGTAAATTGTCTGTCTGAAATTGGCTAAACATTGCTAAGGATTGAAAGCTTTTAAAAACTCAATTTTTTGAATTACTTTTGGGAATAAATTATGATTCCCTATCACATTTCCTTATAAAGCAGGCATATGGTAAAATTAATATGGTGCAAATGAAACCTGGCAAGATTTAGATTAAATTCTAAGGGAAACAGAAAGTGAACGAACATGGAAATCAGCTTATAGTGTTTCAATCCCTTGTAAATTAAGAATGGAACAGACATTTGGAAGATTATTTAGGAAGCATGCTCTTCTGCATGAACTTCACTTAAAATCAACAGTCACTGTAGAGCACCTTCCAAAGTCCTTAACCACAGATATGAAGGGACTATCCTTTTAAGAGGCTGCAGTACTGTTCAAACAGAAAAGAATGCAACACTTCTGAATGAACACTTGGTCAGTGAAAATGATATGAATTTTAGACCCACAATGCCAGAAGAGAATCTGCTGAATCTGTTCAACCTTTCCCAAGTGAGTCAAAGAGCAAAAGTATTGTGAAATGTTCTTTTTCCTTCCTTGCCTCTTCCTTTTCACTCTCCCTGCCTCTTTTCATACCCCTCCTTCCTTCCTTCCTTCCTTCCTTCCTTCCTTCCTTCCTTCCTTCCTTCCTTCCTTCCTTCCTTCCTTCCTTCCTTCCTTCCTTCCTTCCTTCCTTCCTTCCTTCCTTCCTTCCTTCCTTCCTTCCTTCCTTCCTTCCTTCCTTCCTTCCTTCCTTCCTTCCTTCCTTCCTTCCTTCCTTCCTTCCTTCCTTCCTTCCTTCCTTCCTTCCTTCCTTCCTTCCTTCCTTCCTTCCTTCCTTCCTATGTAAAAAAAGATCCTGTGGCCATTGAATGAAATATGATATGACTGAAGCCAGACTCAAAAATTCTGGCTTCATTTTAAAAGGCACATTTACATCAGTCTGATGCACTTTGCTCTGACACAATTTGAAGTCCTGAACAAGAGAAGAGTTGACTTTGAAATGTGGTTTAGAAATATTTTTCAACATTTTCAAGAATCAGGAATGACTAGAACACAAAGCTGACAGCACATCCTCTAGATATTTGAAAAATATATACATATATTATATATAAATAATATATCTGAAAAAATACATATAATCTTCTTTTTCCTATTGTAATTTTATTTTAGGACATTAAATTCAGAAAAGAACTTCCCTGAGGCATTCAGGTTTTGGGACAGCTTCTGTGCATGCTGTTACTCAGCCACAATGTTTTTCCCAAAAGAAAAATCATGCCAACTTTCTTGCAGACACTCTGCAGGTTCTTGGACTGATCAGAGAGGAAAAACTAGGCCTTAGGGTCCTGTCATACCAGCAACAGGTTCGTAATACCTTTCCTAAAGTAGTAGTTTCTCTGGAATAAAGACAAGCCACTACAGAGACATAACCCAAGAGATTAATAGAGATTTTTGGGCCACAAATCATAAGACTTGCATCATATCAGGTTCATCTAATAACTCACTATTTAGAAGCAGAAGAGAGCAAGACTAATTGCCTTATAATATTTAACAGTTAATACAAATAATATTCTACTACATCAAAGGTGAATTCATACAGCAGTTAAGTATACAAATGACTTCTAATAAAGTGGTAATTTTTCTGTAGTGTATAAATGCAATCATATTAAATTCAAATCAGTGAAATGCTAATTCACTTTTTAATGAGTTCCTTTCCTATTTCATATTTTTAAGCAACTTTCAACTGGTTTGGTTAAGCACAGTTAATAAGATGAAAAGAGTGTTTTTTTAATTAACTCAGAGAAAATATTCCATTGTATATATGCGAGTTTTTAAGGCAATGTAAAGTATGATTAGAATTCAGGTTTTATTCTATTTCATCTTCTTGTGAGCTCTGGAATTTGAATACAGCTATCTGAGGCTGTAGAGGAGAGGTATCTTATTCTCTTCTCTGAAATTTTTGTTTCTGAGGAGAGCTCTTAGTTTTCCTTTCGGACATGACTGCATTATTCTTGGCCAGGACATATTCTTCTTTCTAATCCATGAGAAAGCAAAATGACTACAGCTCTTAAGCCTGGTTAGCCCACAAAACCTAAATGGGTCATTATGAACTTCTGCCATGACTCGCACATTGTACAAAGAGACAGAAGATAATTTTTGAGGTCCTACTAAGGCATGTGCCCTAATTCATAGGTATGCTGAAGAAAAATTGATTTCCCCAAAGCTTAGGAAGGATAACTTATACCCTCACATACCTCCACCAGTTTGCTTTCTGCAAGCCTGACTGAAAATTGGCCAGAATCAACTAAAATCTTGAAGCTGATTGCCATGGAATGTGTGATTATAGGACCATTATCAATCTAGGGATGAGAAAAACATGCTCATTAATTCCTATTCCACAAACACAAAAAAGTCCTTTTTCATATGTCATTCAGATCAGGCGTCAGAAGAATATCTACTCTTGATTTTCTCTGAACTATGGTCCTGGTCCACTACAGGAGTTGCATTGTGCAAGGGAGCAGAAGCTCACCCTTTTTTGTTAGATTACTGCTTGTTGCCAACTATCAGAGGATTCTCTAGAGAGAATAAAGTTGGGGTATCAGAGAGACCTGACAGAGTGCAGAGTCTTCCTATGTTTTCTCCAGCACAGCTGAGTTTAATAATTATTCAAAATAAAATGTAATACTTTAGAGTGAAAACTTATTTTTCCACATTCCTGATTTTCTCATGCCATTTGTGTATGAAGGTTTAGAATCACTGATTCAATTAAACTATAGATCTTATTCATATTTCACTGCTGTTGGACTTGAATCTGAAGTCCTCCCTGGTCACCCGTTAAAGAGTTTTAATGATTTGCAGTTTGAATGAAGGTCATTATATCATATCCCACATTACCTGCAGGTAATAAAATTATTTTCCTGCTTTGATTTTAGTTGAATACAATCTTCTAAGTGAAACTAGATATCAGAATGCCTTGCTTTGTCTAAATAGTAAACATAACCTATTATTTGTCAATTTTATTGTCATTAAATGTTCTTGTTACATAAACTCAACATTGTTTCATTTCATGCTCTCAGGCAACTGATCAAAATATTTTGGAATATCTTCAAAACTTGGAATATTTTTCCTGCAAGATGAGAGTCAGGATTCATGGTTTCTTTACACAGCAACTAAACTTTGCATGCCAGGAAACCTCAGTATTTTCACTGATTTTCAGCTTCCCTCCCTCCTTCAATCCTCATAAAAACTTGGTTTAAAAAAACTCCTCCAGGCTTCAAAATATTAGTATTTACTTGATTTAGGTTGTCATCTAATTCTGAAAAGGCAGATGTCTTGCAAGACTACTGGCATAATGTCACCACCATTTGTAGAATCCCTAAAAATCATCAGAAGAAGCTCTTTAGAAGTGGCTCTTTCTCCTCCTACAGCTAGCTGGCCCCTAGCATCTGTCTCCAGGAGCACCGTGGCTGAGTGTTTGGGTGGCACTCTGGAGTCAGCAAGCAGGTGAGATAATGTGCTCCAGAGCATCTGCGAAGTATTTGTCAATCAGATCTTCTGTTACCTAATACTTTTTAGCTAAACCTCAAGGATTGACAGCTGTGAACCTAAGCCTGCAATTTATGTTATTCCACATCCACTAGATGAATAATGATGCAGAGCTCCTTGTTTATTTGCTTATTCTGAAATCAGATCTTGTTTATTCTGCGCCCCTTTCTAGTCCTGATATATAACTAATTGCTGGCAGATGTGGCAAGTATCTAGGGCCAAGATATATTTGTTTGCACAGTCTGATTTTTGAGCCTCAACCAGTATCAGGCCATTGCAGCTGTTTTTTATCAAGATTCTGAGCACTGCAGAGAGTCCACCTGGCAAAACATGATTTGCCCATATGACCTTCACATGAAAGCTTTAAATGCAGCACTTCTGCTCGAAAAAATATTTAAAATATCTGAAAAAACCTAATTAAATTAACAAATGGAAGTGAAATGCTAATCAGTGTTTGTACATGTAAAAATTTCCCTGTGGTTCATATAAAACAGGGTGACAGTCTTATTTCTAATTTTGATTTAAAATCTGAACCGTATAATAAGGGTGCTAATTGTCTGAGACAATCTTTCCTTTAGCAAGCTAGCTAGTGTCTACATTTAATCATCTTGCTTGAAACAAAACAGAAAACTAGCATTTGTCTAATGCTTGGAAGAAAAGGAAAAACAACAGCAGCAGAAAAATAAATCAACATGAATCCAGTTTAGCTGGGTAATATCAAAACCTCTTTCTTTTCTGATGAGGATCACACTCTTTCACTTTGCCCAGATGACAAATTTCTCTTTGTGAGTTGTTTTTATGACTTTCTTCAATTTTTAAAAACAAATAAAAGATTAACATTGGAGTTAGCTTGTTTACTTTTAGCTAGAAGTTCTCTGAGCCACAGTAGTATTCAAGTTTTCAACTTCTCATGTTTTTTTATCAGTGGGTAATTTTAGTTGACTTGTTACATCCATCCAAAATATTTTAGGGAAGTAACACTGTGGAAGATTGTTTATTTGAAGTGGTAGTGAATAATCTGGAAACTCTGTGTCTATAAAATTGTGTTCACTAATTCAATAGAGAACCTGTATTTATTTTTGTTCTGTATTTCTTCTTTCACTGTCAAAAGCAAATCTGAAAAGAGGTACAGGCTATTTAGGATTATGTCAGCTTGTAGAGTGGAAATCATTCATGCTATATGACTGAAAACTTTCAATTTATTCTGATTTTAATAACACCTATAATTTCACCTATAATTGCTAAATTTAAAAAATTAATTAAAATACCACAAGCGCAGAATCACAGGACAAAATAGTAATGTGGAATCAATAAAAGATTTTCTCTTTTAACTTGTACCTTAAGTTCAGGCAACAATCAATATTTCTAAATTCACTCTGGAAATTTTTCCCTTCCCTTCCCTTCCCTTCCCTTCCCTTCCCTTCCCTTCCCTTCCCTTCCCTTCCCTTCCCTTCCCTTCCCTTCCCTTCCCTTCCCTTCCCTTCCCTTCCCTTCCCTTCCCTTCCCTGTTTGGAGGGGTAAATATTTGAATACTTATGCAAAATTAAGAAAGCAGATCTTTTGCCACTGTATTCCATACATTTCACAATAACACATTGTGAAAGAAATGCTACAGAAATGTCATAGGATCAGACAGAAAAGTAATTAGAAACAGGCTAAGAATTTGGACTCTCAGTTCATGACTTCTTCACTGATTATAATAGCTGCAGTTTTCCTCAAGATTAGAGCACCACAAAAAATTTTGTTACTTTAGACTTGAGTAACTTCCTAAAGATCCCAGTAGGTAAGTCTGGAGTTCATCAGGGAATTATGATTATCAGGGATGAGTTAGGCCCCGGTAGACTAGTACCTTTATTAGTGTCACAAAAGAAGAAATAATTACCACCTCCTGGTCTAGTAACACAGCCTTACCTGTAGGGGTTTGCCACCTGTATACCAGAAAGGACAACTAAGACAGACAAAAAGTCGCAGTTCCAAAACACTGCGGAATTTGGCTTTGGGAAGTTTCCATCAGGTCACTCTCCAGGTACATGAGGTCATTCCTTCATTCTCTCCCCTTCACTGCAGAGCAAGCACTGGGCTTTCCCAGAGCCAGCTGGCAGCATGGACCTGTCTGCAGAGACTGAGGTCCTCTAGGACACCTGCAGCTCCTCTGCTTGGCAAACTCTCTCCCCTGCCCCAAGCTGCTCTGCACTTCAGCACAGCAGCTCTGCACAACATATACTATGTCCTTCACATCAATTTCCTTGTAGAATATCCCATCTCTCCTTAAAGTGCAGAAAGTGCAGCTGACATGTGGACTAAATCCTTCTTCTATTGCGCATTTACAGCAGAAAAACTTTCAATTTGCCATGATCTGCCAATCCACTTCGGTGCTAAGCTCAGAGTAGAGTAAGAAACAGAAATACATGCTTACAAGGAAGCATGTTTGCCATTACTATTCCAATGTGTTACACTTTTTTACTTAAGTGTACTCTTAAAACATGAATACTTTAATTCTAACTTCATATGTCTGAGGAAAAGGGAAAAAGTGAGCTTCTCCTGGAGACCTGGACACAGTTGGTTTATGTGCACAAGGTGTTCATCCCTGGCCAGTTTAGCATGTCTGCCTAGGAGTACTTATTATAACAGGATACACCAGTCTATTTCTAAACCACTGAGTATGAGTGTAAATAGCACAGCACGTATCTTCACTTTTAAATGGATATGCCCTCACATATTCCAGAATGGCTTAGAGAATTTCCTCCTTCTTTGTGACTGAAAAAAATTAACTTTGTTCACTCTTATGCTAGAAGAAAATAATACAAAACCTCAGTAATTAAGTGTGTGACCCATAGAATTCCTTTTACTTTCATATTTTGTCCACAGTCCATGAAAAAATTGATGCTCTCTCAGGTAACATGCTTCTTTTTATCTACATACAACACATTGATCTCCTTTCAGTTTGGAGTTAGCTTGTTCCTTCTACTATCATTCCTGAAGTAACAAATGGTATTTTCATAGTCATGGTTAGTAATCAATATACACAACTGTCATTGATTTGAGTACAACCCTTTATCTAGAAAATCACCAATTTAGCAATTAAAAGAGATTCAGTTGGATTAGGTGGAACCCAGAGAAATATATTGCCTGGGAAATTTACCTAATCATGTTAAAACTAAGACAAAATAATTTAATTAGATAGCTTTTACAGAGGGAAATTTAGGCTTCTACCAACTTATAAAATGACCTCTCTGAAGAGTATATATCTTGAACTTTATGTATAAATGTACAATTATGGTTGCCAGACTTGGAAACCTACATAGAATGAAGTCTAAATTTCTTATTAACTTTTAAAATTTGTACTTAATGCAGACAATTCCATGTAAATATCAATATAATTTGGTATATTGCAAACTTCCATACTGAGAAGTCTGAGGTTTGCTTTTAAGCTTGAGGCCCCCACAGCATGCCTCATTCTGTGTGTTCCAGCTGCAGCTATCCTGCAAACACATGAGTTCCTTAGACCTGCACAACTCAGGCAAACAGGACTAGAAAATATATATTTCATAACCCTATACAGCAATACAAGCTGCAATAAATCACCTGAAAGTATTTAACCATATAATTCACACTCACTTTAAAGCCCCTTTGCCCTGCCAAAGATGTTTAAAGGGGCTTTAATAAAGCAGTGAATCAAGCCCGGTGACCAGCTGTAGTTTGGTATTTCCAAGCTTTTATCAGTTTTCACCGCAGCTTTCATGTTATTTTTAGAAACTGGCTGGAATCAGAACTCAAGTCTGAAGTTGTCTGGTTTTGCAGTGACTGATTTTGGCTCCATTTTCTTTATGACTGCAACTAAATAAATGCCACTGATTTTCCTCAGGCATCCTTTTTGTCTTTCTCATTACCATCGGGCTGCGCATATTCTGTAGCCATGGACTTGGTTCCAGGAGGGTCCAAAACAGTCTCCATTTCATTCACCATTTGTAGGAGCCTTTTTCTCCTGTTTAGCCAATAAATGGCTGCACATTTGGATGATGCCTCTGTGATCTGTATAGAGTTGCACAGCTGAAACATCCACACACAGTATCCCTTACACTCCCTTCAGTACAAGAGAAAGATGAATTTAGATTTCAGGGATACCAGGGGGCCACACAAAATACACAGCACCTTGCAAGAAAAAGAAGGATCTTTCTGCAAAGAGACACAGGCAAGTTCAGGGGAATGAGCAAATAGTTTTGCAGACTTACAACCGGAAAGGAAATGTTTTCCTTTCTCAGCATTGCAAAAAGAAAAATTCCTACACAAAGCCCAGCAATAGGGGCGTTTTGCCAGTTGAGGAATTTACAAATTCTCTCTTGAGTATTGTAATAATTCATTACTAAGGAGTGGCCACTGCTGACCATGAGACAAGTGGCCTAACTGTAAACCATAAGAAAGGGAAGAAGGAGGGCATAAGACTAAGAACTATCATTTCCAGGAGGCTCTCAAAATATGAAACACGTTGATATTGCTCAAAACTAACATCTGTTTCCAGCTGAAAAACTAGAAATACTATTTCAGGTAAAATAGTCAAAATACTTCAGTCAAAAAACTGATAATTTAGGAAAATCTTTTCCTTTTCGTTTTTAAAATATATTTTCCAACTGGTGGTTGCTTTTTTTCTGTTTGTTTGCTCTGTAAGAAATAAAGTGAAAGTAGTAGAAACTCTTCTACATCTTCAATATCTTTCAACTATCTTTGATTCTCTAATAGCAGATGCAAATTCTTCTATTTACTTTGCTTCTATTATAGTCTTAAACTATTACAGACACTATGATTCCAGGGAAGTTGCAACTCAAATTCTTTACTTAGGCACAGGCACAAAAGTAAGCTAGGCTGAACAGGGCCTACAAGTTTCAATACCAAAGAACAGTATGAGAGCTGATAGGAAAACAAAATCTACTTGGACTCCTTTTGGAAATGACACACACATTATGGGGATGATGCTCGATATTTATCCAGTGCAAAAAGTCTTCCTAGGAAAGAATACTTGAACAGCCCCAGTATTTTTACTAATTTAGTCTCATAATATCTGAATGAGTTAAATGTAACCACCAATTAATTCAAAACTCATGAGTTAGCCTACCTCCAGAGATTTTCTGCAGCTTGTCAGACTTAATTGTTTAGGGACATTACTACCCAAACAGCCCAGTCTCAAAGGTGCCGACTTACACTTTCTTCCTTTCCAAGCTGTTGATAGGTGAGTTTGTTCTACTAAAAATCACCATCACGTGTTTGACCTGCCTATACTACCAGTGAGTTTAATAGCATTTCTTGTTTCATGGCCACCAATGCATTTCCATTAGCAATGGGCAGGAGAAGGACATCTCTCTCTACAGGGTCTGGATCAGGCTGAGGCTGTAAGGTGAACCTGAAATATGGTCATACTCCCAAAAGCTAGTTATAGTAGTTGTGGTTGCACTGGTGTGAGTGGGTTATTGAAAGAAATTGTAGAAGGCAGTTTTAAGAAAAATGCTGGTCCTCAAAAGGCCTTGGCCTCTGGCTCTGTGGGAGGGTATTAACATTAGCTATCAAGATCTCCAAAGTATTACTGGGTGCAGCCTACTTAGGCAGAAGATCTAATCTCTGAGTTTCCTTGACCTTGTGATCTTTTACCTCAAGTGAAAGTCTGCATTCCATTTCAGAAATGTAAACATTATTAGTGCATATATGAAAGACCACCACTGCTCTACAATAGAAGATAAATAAATCCAGAAGGAATGCCCAAGGCTTAGACTGAATACCTGTATGTATCATTAACCAACATGTTACCACAAAGCAAAAATATTGTCTTTATTAGGCTATATGAAAACAAAGAATGGAGAGAGTTAAACTGAGAATATTGATGAGTTCAAAAAGTTTTATAAAATTTAACCTAGACACTGCTTTCAGAAACCTCAGCTGCTCACTTCACTTGCACGTATTCTACAGTTTTTATACATAGAAGTATATATGTATATTTAATCCTGTGTTTGGTCTGTCCAACATTTAATGATATTCCATATTTCTTCATTGTACACCAATATATTGCTACCATTGTGGGTGAGAACTATGTATATATGTATGTGCATCTGTCTAGCTGTCTCTTTATTTTTTGTATAAATCTGATGATTGATCTTTGTTTTCAACAGCTTTTGTTTCTTTACTCCTAAATCCATAACAGTATACATATTCTCCTCTCAAGAAATCACAAAAAATAAACAAACAAAGAAAAAAATAGAATATTTGATCTCTCAAAGAGGAGGAAAACCAGTCTCAGTGGAGCTGCGCCATAAAGAGACAGGGTCCTCACAGAGGCCACTCAGAAAGAGGAGTTTGCCTCAGTATCCTATGTCTGAACAGAGGTGTTTGAGGGGAGAAGCAAAGGTATCTCATCCCCCTTCACTTCTGGGCAGGCAGCAGTTCCATCAGTGCAGTGCAGATGTCAGCATTTCTTCTTATCCACACATATCTCCCATCTGCAGAGGTCTGGGAGGATTGACAAGAGGTGGTGAAACAGGTCCTTGGCCAGAGAACCTGCTGTGCTAGCCGTGCCCTTCCCATCTCATGAGGAGCCCCCACTGTGCCCAGCACTGCAGCCCATGTGCTCTGACTGGCCTGGCCAATACCTAGCTCAGCTCTGCTGGCCAGAAAGAGAACAGTGACAGAAGTACCTGATTTTTCAACAACTCTTCCTAAGGCCTCTTTAATTCTTATTTTCCTGATAGTCCCCTCTAGTTGCATTGCACTTACAGAGCCCACTGAATTTGGAGTAATGCTCTAATGACTCGCAGCCATTAAGTTAAATAATGGCTGCATTTGTGTAGCATGCTCATCACCGTGTCACCATGGTGACATCATCCCAAATTCCAGTCTATTCTACCAGTTTGGCCAAGCATCTTGGCATTGGTTTATGGCACCCGTTTGTCATGGATTTAGAGAAGCCTTTTTTCAGTTTTGCTGGGAAACGGGGAATCATACAGAATGCTGTAAATACTAAGGACACATACTAAATCGCCTAAGGGGGACCCACACACTCCAGGTGTTAAATATAGCATCCAGACCCTGCTCATTGCCACTTAATACCTTCTGAAGGCATCATTCTGATGTTACCTCAATGTCTGTAAGAACTGTTTAGGTTCAAGTAGCATTTGTATATTTAATTATATCACACATCCTTGGTGCTTTTAGATTCAAAACTAATTAGACAACATATTTCACCAGGGTATCTTTCCTCTAACATACAAAGCTCTGCTAATAAAATGCATCAGCTTGGGAACCTGAGAATGGAAAAATTGTTTTGGATTGAGTTTCTAACTTTTTTTCACTTGAGAAACGTTCGCAAAATACCAGGTGAAGGATGGATTTGAGGCATAGAAAAACTGACATAGTGGCCATCCTAGTTTATTTACTATTTTCAGCTCTGTTGTGGAGGAGTCAAAAATAACAGTGCTGCTCGGTAAATGCAAAGTGGTGCAAGCCAGGTGAAGACAGCAACTCTGTTTCCAAAAAGCTTAATTTCATAAGACATTTTGCTCTTCCAAGTATTCTGTGGTCACTGGCAAGAAACAAAAATGTTGCATCTCTTGCATGTTATATTAATGAAGCCAGAAGCTTTGTGTGTAGGGCGGTGTGCCCTGAAATAGTTTGAAAGTTTAGCCCTGATGCCCTCTGGAGTCAATTGATTCTGGGGGAGAAAAGGTAGGGCACTCTCAAGTTTTCAAACCTGGAATTTTTTTCCTGAAGTAGTGTTTGGAATAAACTGCTTACAGTAAATGACTGTAATACTGTGGGAGTTTTCATTGATAGAGGAATGTGTTTAAGGCACCCTGACATAAAAAATAAATCAGCTTTGACTTCAATTATTAAGTGCTAAAAGAGAGAAAAATGGGTGGGCTTCCTGCCTTTTGAGGACAAATATGTACGAAAAAGAAAAACATCACCATGGAAACCAAAGTATCGCCATAGTTTTTCATAAAGAAAAATGTTACAATGGAAACTTGTGTTCAGTGCAAAAACAAACAGCTTGAAACTAAGTTGAAGGTACCATTACAGCATTGTCAACCTCTTCAGCTTGGGCTCCTTTGCAGTTCATTTTCTTTTATCCGTCTTCTTGTGTTTCCCATCTGGATTACAATTACAATGTCATACTTCAACCTGCTGTCTAAGGTGAAAAGTTTATTATTTTTCCAGTTCAATAAAGAAAAACTTTAATAAAGATGAAAGGAAGATAAGCATCCAAAAATGGCTTTCTTCACCTGTGTTCAATCATAATGACAAAAGCTACTTAAATCAATTTTAAATATTAAACAAACATTAAAAAAAATTAAATTAAGGCACTAATCCTACAGGCACAGTTCTTCACGGGTTTAAACTTATAAATAACTTTACTGTTGTGACTAGTGTCTTTGTAAGCAGTGAGATGTTTGTGTGACTGTTTATTAGCAAGCTCGGGACTTCAATGGACGAGAACAGAAAATACAAAGCAGCTCAGAGATGTCATTAAATTATGTAATACATCAGAAAGGAGAAAACTGTAGGAAACTGAATATTTATCTATGGAAACTGCATTCACAAATGCTGTCAAAGACTATAACCTTCTGTTTGGTATATTTGCCCCACTGAAGACAGTTTCTTTGGTAAACAGAGATGATCAAGCATGTGCTAATTTGGAAGCAGTGTAAATGCCTTTCAGCAGGTCTCATTTGCCAAGACTATAAGTCAATTTGCCAAATCACTTTACCACAGCTGGGCAGCACAATGTTGCTAAATCTTACTTTCTTGGAGTCAAATCAAGAACCCATTACCCACAGGCAAGTAATGCTATTCTCCCAAGGAGTCCCTTTGGTTTTAATAGGACTCATTGTGTGAATGAATAATCAGAGAGGAATGTGAGCAGGAGGGTAAAAATCTGGCTGTTGAATCTCCTCTTTGCAAGCCAGGCGGACAGCCCAGGTAGGAGGGAGCTGTGGTTTTCCATGGCATTGTTCCCCCACCTATGAACCCACATGCCATGGGGCTTTTCAAATATCTTTATGATAACTTAGCTGACTTCCTATTAGTAACTATTCTATTTCTTCTCTACAGCATAGGAGTTCTTTGAATTACTATGGGCTATTATTTAAATGCATATTTAAATTCCTGCAGACAGGAGATTTTTAACCCCAATAGACTCAACTCCTCCATTAAATCTGTTTCAGAATTTCATGTCTATTTGGCTGCTGCACATACAGAAAAATCTGTGAGCAGTTATGAAATATATTATTTTTAAAATTAGGTTGTGGGTGTATCTGTGTATAAATGACCAGTAGAAAAAAATATGAGTTATCTGGCATTTTCACAATAGCTCTTAAAACTTCTCTGCCTTTAAAAGACTAATGACCTGAAAAATTTAATTTTAATTTTTTTTTTGTTTCATAAACTAAAAGAGGCATCTAATATAAGACCATTCCCATATCTTTCAATTATGCATTATTATAACAACTGAAACAATTTGCTTCCATTTTTTTTCTCTAGGCTAGTGACATTTGAGCTTTCAATCCTATAGTTTCATCCCAGAGAAAACTCTAGCTTTGGACTTACACAATGCACCCAACCTTAATTCCATGAACCAAGTTGTCCCATTGCAGTTAGCCTGTCTCACAAAGCAGAGAAGGTCACAGCATTGCATTCATGCTTAACTTTACTATAAGGACAATGCTGGGCACTCAAGCACATGTATATGTTTTTTTTCCAGTTCTCCTGTCTAAGTCTTTTTTACAGGATTGGACTTCTAATGGTTTAATCATAAAAATCTGAAACAAGGAGTTATAAATGAAAAATACGACATAAATGTACCCAGAGTGGCACAAATGGCATTATCATAGTAATCACACTAGATATTTTCAAGGAGAAAACAATATAATTCAAATCTTTCAACTGAGGAAAGAAAAAGAGTTAACTGAATAAAGTACTTCAGAGGATTGTAACTCACTTATGTTTTCATTTAAATACACATTAAGATTTTTCTAAAAAGGCCAAAGACAGTTTTTGTAACACCACATATGGATGTCAGCAGTGTATGCAAAATGGAGAGAGAACAGTTCATTCTCATTAGGTTTAGTGCCATATTTTTCTAGGTAAGATCAGCTGTAATAGTGGTATTTCATTGTGATTTTGAACCATTAATTTTCTCAATAAAAAGTGCTAGATTTTTAATAAATGGAAACCTCAGAATGCATGCATGTTCATGGTCAAGTGCCAAGCATTATTTAAAGAAGGCTATTGTAAGTCTACTTTTATTGTTCTTCACAGACCACCAGGATCAGATAGTGTGTGGCCTGCAGAGTAATTAGAGATTTACAAAGGATTCTCTGCTGGAACAGCATGCTCAGAAACAAAAGAAAATCTGATTTGTAAACAGCAAATACTCAAGGCAGGAATCTGTGCTGAAGTTCTGTCTCTCTATAGTCCATAAAAATAGATGAAAAATTATCATGTGAAAATGAGAGTGGTTATTGAAATTTTCTTCAGGTCACATAGCAGTGGAAATTGTATTCTTGATCATAGTATTTTGTCTAGGGATGAATGCCTGGTCCTTGTGCAGCTGATGAAGTTTCATTCCTTTTCCTCCCACTTCTCTCCAGGCTCCAGCACCAGGCAAGCCAATCTGAAGCCGAAATGCTGCTCTCCTCTGGTTGACCTGGACAGCTGTGCAGAGGAATACATGGTGCTTCTCCAAAAGCTGAACTAGGACATGTCATTGACCCTGTCGTCCCTAAATGTGATGATCTTGGCTCTCCCTCTTCAGCAGCTGATGCACAGCCAGAACATGCATGATGGATGTCTCTTGTCCATTTTTATCTGCACAGCTTTACCGAGTGGCAGGCCTGCTCCACTTCCTGGCTGCAGCATTGCTGCATCTCTTGGTAGAACAACCCCTGCCTGCAACAAGGGCTGTATCATTCTGGCAGCAAATTAAGGTCTTAACACCAACTCTGAAGGGCCATCAGAAACTTCTGTAGACACACTTTGTCTCATGCATTGCTGCTAATAGCACACTTAGTCCTTATCACCATCCCCCAGCAATGCTAAAGACACAATCTTATGTCACTGGAGGTATTTCCCTATTAAGTGTTCCCATCAACAGCAACACAAGAGACTCCAGGAAAATCCATATACCAATGCCTAATCAGGGACAGTGTTCAAGGTGACTTCAGAGGGCTGTACAGAGAGGAACATGGGCAGCCCATGCTTCCTATTACTGTCAGTTAAATAAAAGGATTTTAGTGTTTCTTGTAAACAAAGACTTGGGAATACAAACTAAAGTAGTGGCAATTCAAATCAAACATCCAGTCTGTACAGTTGAGAATCTGCTCCAGTGTACATATTTTTTTAAAGGCTATACCCACCCACAGGTTATAGGACTGCTAGGGTCAGAATGTATATCATTAAGGCACCATAGTCTGATGAATGGAATCATGCTGAAAAATATGCATGGCTTTTAACTATTTATTTATATTCCTCTTAATTTAAGTGAAAGTAAAAACCTGACAGACAGAATTATATCTGGTATAGATATGCACAGATTTGCTGACTCATTTGACTCATTAGCTGGGGACCTGGTCCACACTATTGCATTGTCAAGGAAAACATTTCATGTTGGTTTCATTATTATACCCAATGTATTTTTTGTAATGTGAAAACAAATTCCTTTTTCCTCTCCTCTCCTCTCCTCTCCTCTCCTCTCCTCTCCTCTCCTCTCCTCTCCTCTCCTCTCCTCTCCTCTCCTCTCCTCTCCTCTCCTCTCCTCTCCTCTCCTCTCCTCTCCTCTCCTCTCCTCTCCTCTCCTCTCCTCTCCTCTCCTCTCCTCTCCTCTCCTCTCCTCTCCTCTCCTCTCCTCTCCTCTCCTCTCCTCTCCTCTCCTCTCCTCTCCTCTCCTCTCCTCTCCTCTCCTCTCCTCTCTTAAAAATTTCCAGAAACACAAAATGCAACTTGTAAATAATTTCTGTCTTGGCAAGCTCTCATGCACTAACGGTTTACATATTGTTCTGATTAAGCAAGCTAAACATGGTACTAAGTATGCAGACGTGTTTCAACTCATGATGACAGCTTGTGTATGATTTACAGCATTGGCTGCTAAAGGCAGTTGTTCTGGTTCAATATTCCTATTTATTTATGCCAGCATTTTGCTGTAAACAAAGCCATTTATGTATCAGATGGCTACTGACAAAGAGTTTTTTTGAAAGTTTAGTGCCAAGAAATGTGCAGACATATATCCACAGTTTAAATAAGTATTCTGGCATTCTTTATGCATTTTTGGATTGAAATGAAACTGAAGAGAGATGTTTCTATAGGAATTCAGCAGTTCATTCTGTCTGATTCTCTTTCCTTCCTAAATTTATCTTTAAATATAAATTTAATGCCAACCCAACAGGCTGATAATATCCCAAACATGAAAACAATACAAAGTGATGGGTAAGGAGTCTCCACAGTTCAGTTCATACAGGGAAACAAGCCATCTCCAAATACTTCCTTAAAGTCAGAACTAATATCATGAGAATTTTGTTTCCCTACATTCACAGGGGATCTCAGCTGTAATATTATTCTCTTACTACCTCTTCAGACCTATACATAAACTGACTGATAGTTGGTGTTAATGTCTTTGTGAAGCAAAGTTCAAAATCGTTCTAATCTGCTGCAAAATCCTAACTGTGTGCCCAGAAGGCAATGTTCTGCTTTGCAGAGGCAGAACGGGTAACTTCCGCTAACAATTAATGACAAAATCTACCTTTTTTTAATGCAAAAAGTTTGTAATACTTTCAGCAAATGGGATGAAGGTGGACTCCGTCTCAAGCTCTCCATAGGTGTTGGAACTTGGACCTTTGGTGGTTACACATGGCCTATCACATCTAGTATTTCCCAGGCAAAGAAGTTTCTGCACACATAGACTTTTCTCCTTTCTGGGCTGGTTTTTGTAAAATTTAACCCACACTTCAGTAAAAAAGTCACTGATGAATACCTGACCTGATCCTGCCAAAATACATGCTTTTCCCTACCCAGTACCATTTTCATTTGAGCTTCTTACTTTGAAAACTTCTCTCTCCTTTTTTTATTTTACAAAATGCAAACATGTTGCCAGACCACACATGTTCTCCACAGCAACTTGAGAGAGGGACTACCTTCTGCCCTGGGTAAAGTGAATTTATAGATGATGGCCTTCTTCTTGGAAGCTGCCCTTGAACATTGACAGTTACAGTCTTTTCCAGAAATCACCACCAAAGCCATTGTGGGGTCTAACATTCCAAGAAACATCCTCCTGAAGAAGCAGTATAGAAGCCCTTGTGGGGACCAACAAGTAGAGAAATATCTTCCCAAAACATAGGATAACAGTTTGGCCAGCACTGCTGTTAAAGAACATCATCTACAAACATGCCATGCTGACCAGGGATGTTTTGCCCTATGTAAATGTAAAAGAAAACCTAAATCCCAAAAAACCCCAAAACCCAAAACCTTGGAAATCACAGACTCAGGCTCACTGAAAGCTAGAGCTACTACTGAGAGCAGGTGATGGGTCTGCAGAACAAGGACACTTCCAGAGATAATACAATCCTTTCTTATTTTCTTAATTTATAGTAATAGCCAAGCCAGAGTCTAGGAAAAGATGAACTAAAAATATTGAGGTCATGGGTCTATTTAATGCAGCAGTTAACAGCAATGGATTTATGAGACAAAATAAGGGGCACATACTCTGGGTCATGAGCTGAAGAAATGCTGCTCTATGTGTCTGCATGGCAGCTGTGTCCAGCTCTGCTGAAGACGTGGCAGCCCTTCCCCATCATTTACTAGCCTGGGATGTTTCCCCAGACAGGGAAGGATTGGGCCCTCAGCCTCTGGCATCACTTTGCAGTCCCTGCTCCAAAGCAGTAGTGGCTCTGCTCTGCCCCAGGAGATGGGCCAGAGCCACACAGCCTATTGGGCAGACACTTGTACTTAATGTATTTCTTATCCCTGATGCACACCAAAGGCAGCACAGCCCAGTGAACACACTGTGAATGGGGAAATCCGGATTCTGTGTATGACCACTCTGTCTCTCTGGATTCATTCCCTCTCCCTTCAGTACAAATGAATAATGAATCTGGTCTTTCTTTCCCCTTCTGTAAGCCCTAGCAGTAATGATAGCCCTCAGGCTACAATGATCCGTGTGGAACTACTGTAAATGATGGTGAAATTAACTGCAGTGAATGTCTACCAGGATTTCAAAACAAAAATGACCTCCTCATGCAGAAGGAGAAGATGAAGAAGGTTTCTTAACACTACCTTCCTTCTACATAATGGAAAGACACTTGCAGCCACTAGGCTCGGAGAAGTATGCAAACTTCTCATTCTCACAGGATTTCCATTAGTGAGGGAAGGAGGGATTTACCTCTCCACACTGAGTCAAGAAGGTGGTCACTGCAGGAAGGCTCCAAGTTTAGTGATCATGCTCTTCTATAAGCTAGTGGTTTTACTCCCAGTGTTGTCTTCTCTGATTTGAAAAATCTACTTCTTTCTTCACTTGAACACCTAAATTTAAACGCACAAATTGGTGAACTGAATAATTCAGCTCACCTCTGTAGTGATGAATCAACAGTGTCTCACCAGGTGCCAGCAGCTTCAATAAAGCAAGCCAACAGCCTCACAATATGTATCAGCCTACCAGAGCTTGGTCAGGGAGTCTGGCTCTGCAAAAGCCTTGCAGCACAAGTATCACGGTCCAGGTTTTGGTCTATTACAGATTTGAACACCACAAGTATCCTAAGAATTATGAGCACATAATTTTCTACTGCTTATCACCTGCAGTTTTATGTGCTTAGACAAACAGAATGCCAAGGGGCAACATTGGGCAGCGAGTATTCTACACTCACTCTGGAAATTTGGGAACAGTGAGGGAGATGAAGCTGGAAATTGAAAATAAGGCTCTTTAAAATCTTTGAAAAAAAGATGGTTTTGGTCATTGAACAAGAAATTTGGATTCATAAAAGGAATACTGAGAAACTCTTTGCTTTTTAAAATCCTGAGTGTGATCTCACAGGACTGTAAATAAGTAGTAACTCCTGTGAGATTTCCAGCTGCACTATAGTGTAAGTAGTATAAGTGAAATCAGAATCCAGACCTACACTAACATTTTAACAATCCCAATAAGATATTGTGAGTACTGTATAATCCCACCATAACACTACTTATCAGTTTGTTAGTAGAAAACAGACCTCACCTTGAATTCTCTCAGCATAGCCTGAGTGATATGATTATGGCTCCAGAACATTTCCTTACAGGGCTTTCTCGCTCAGTTCACAGTATTTTTTGATAGAGTATTCTGTCTTCTTTTTGTCTCCCAATTTTGGCCATGTTGTATCATCTTACTACTGCTAATTCAAACCCCTTTTTGTTTCCTTCCCACCCTTGCACAGTGTCTCCTTCTGTTTAGCAGGAATCTCCTCCCTTATTCTGACAAACTTCAGCATATTACTGTCAATGCTTTGTGGCAGTGTGTTCTTCTTTACCTCCCACATTCCCCACCCTGTGCTAAGAAGATTCTCTCCACCAGTCTTCCTCTACCATTCTTAGAAATCAGAAAATTCTCTCTATCCCATGGATCTTTATATACCGTTATAGCTGACATCAATTTGCCTTGCTGTGCTTTTCTCAAATACGATTTGCCTTGATCTTGGGGATGGGGTTGTGTTTGCGTTTTGTTCAGTTTGCTTCACGGCCTTTGCTTTTATTAACATAACATTATGTGAGTTGGATAGTGTTGTGCCTTATCTGTGTAGCAGGTATAAGGAATGCAACATCATTCAAGCATTGAAAACAGTAAGAATATAGTAAACAAAGAAGTTTGATTGGGCTTTTTTCCATAATAAGGTTACAGTAAAATAAATGGCTACCATAGTTAATATCCCGCTTTTTATTAAAAGAAAAATGCACGAGAAAGTGGAAGTAGTTATACACTAGAACTTTACTGTCAACTTATAGGGAAAAATATGCCTTTATTTCTCCCTCCCCTCCCCCCCCCAAAAAAAAGGAATAGAAATGACTGGAAAAGGGTTCACATTTGCAATTATGGCATCTAAGTATATACCAGATTCTAGGTGTCCTCAGGAGAGTCTGAAGTATCATGCTGCCTTTCTTTCGATAGTAAGGCTGTTTTTTACGGGGGCATATTGTCCTATCTGGTCAAATTTTCAACCTTTTGGAAGCCAAGGTGAAAGCCCAAACTTCTCTGCTATAGTATATCCATTGTGTATTAAAATATCCAGGATGATTCATTCAGTCAACCCAACATCTACTCATCAGCAGGAGAACAAGCTAAGGAGGCACTATATCTTTCTCTAGCACGCAGCTTAAAATGTGGCACTCCGATCGAAAAGGCAGAATTGTTCCTTTGAGTAAAATAATTACCGGGCGCAGGGCCGGCAAAGCTGTGACGAGAGAGACCTCTAGCGGCGGCAGCGCCGCGCCGGCCGGGCCCGCCGCCTCCAGCTCCGCACCGCTCCGCACGGCACGGCCCGGCTGCCAGCCGGACCGCACGCACCGCACAGCACCGCACGGCTGCCAGCCGGACCGCACCGCACCGCTCCGCACGGCACGGCCCGGCTGCCAGCCGGACCGCACGCACCGCATCGCACAGCACGGCACGGCTGCCAGCCGGGCCGCACCGCACAGCACGGCACGGCACGGCAGCCAGCCGGACCGCACCGCACCGCACAGCACGGCACGGCTGCCAGCCGGACCGCACGCACCCTACCGCACCGCACCGCTGCCAGCCGAACCGCACCGCACAGCACAGCATCGAACCGCTGCGAACCGCGCCGCACCGCCCTGCACGCACAGCTCCGCACCGAACTGCCCCGCACCGCACCGCACCGCACAGAACCGCCCCGCTCCCGCCGCCCCGCACCGCCCTGCACGCACAGCTCCGCACCGAACCGCCCGCTCCGCACCGCACAGAACCGCCCCGCTCCCGCCGCCCCGCACCGCCCCGCACCGCACTGCTCCCCACTGCCCCGCACCGCCCCGTACCGCACCGCACTGCTCCCCACTGCCCCGCACCGCCCCGCTCCCCTCCCAACCGCACCGAACTCCACACTCCGCAACAGCCCGTACAAAACACCGCACCACACCGCGCCTGCCGCACCCCCCGAGCTCTCCCCCGTGCGGAGGGGCTGCGGTCCTCTGCGGGAATGGCCACCGGCATCCCGCTGCTACTACAGGCTAGAGGGACAAAAGTGCCTTTCTCTCCGTTTCAGGCTTTAATTTACCACGTTCTGCAGCAGTGCGCCGTGGGACGTGACATTAGAAACTAAAGTTGCTATAAACCCCACGAGACTTTTTAAAAATATAAAATATTTCAAGTCAGAGAAAATTTGGGTAGTCTTACTGCTCCTGTTACTTGAGACCCTTGAGCTACTTAAGAGAAGAATTTGGAAAAATACAGGGGATGCAACTTAGGTTCTCCCCAATAAGAAAGTGTTGTCACACCTTAGTAATTTCGTATATTTATATCCTGTTGCTTTACTTGTTTATGGGAGGTATCTTGTTTATTTTTTCAATTTCTTTTTCGTCTTAGCAGCCCAAATGACAACTACTTGTGTCAAGGCATTTGCAGCTACACTATTGAAAGTCTCATCTCACAGTCTTTCTTCTGGATGTACGGATCCTGCTGCTGCCATGTCTGTAAGCATGGTGTTGTGTCCATGGGACAGCTCAGTTGTCATGCCCAATGAAAAGAGTCTGCACAATTAGGCCCAAAGTGTGTGAAACCTAGCAAAATGTTAATAATATTAATCAGAGCTATTTTTTGTTTTAATAAGCTGATTGAAAATAATGCAAGGGCAGAGAGAGAGGGGACATGCACTGTGTATTAAGTGCAGGTTATCGAAAAGAAACTTGTCTCTGGATTATGTACAGTTTCACTTGACTGAAGCTTCATGGAAGATTAAGCGTCTTTTGTTCTCTGTGCTGTTTCACATAGATCAGTTGATGATGTGCAGAATAATTTTAACCACATATTAAACAGCGGTTAATCTAAGATAAGGAGATGAGCAAATATGAAGAGTGAATAGTGTTTTTAGTGTTAATGCTAATTAGAGAAGGAGCAAGCAGTTAATCAGAAATTTAAACTCTTTGTGCAGGGTTCTCAAAAATAAAGGTTTAAAGAGAAGGCCTGTTTACTATCACAGTGTTTACCAGCCAGTCTGCCATGTGGTACACATAATTTATAAAGGAATCAATCACTCCTCTCTGATTATGGAGAATAATAACACTGAAGGGACTGATTTCTGGAGCTGCTGCAGACATGGAAAATACAATAGGCAGAAGGTGTTAAAATCCAGGACACTGTGTCAAAGAGTTTTGAGTATTAAGCTATTTGCGTAGGATTTTTAACAGGAAAAGGAGGTGGAGCTGTGGAGTTCTGCAGCATACAAAAATAACACATTGTATTCTCCTTAATTTATGGTATTTCCAAAATATTACACTTCAGGCTTTTGCTGGCTTCACAGGAGAGCCCTTCATTGCCTTTTCTCTTGTAAAGATTTAATTGATCTCTTTTGAGGCTAGGAGAGATCTAACATTGTGCAGATCTATTTTTATTTTCAGCTTTTGCCTTAATCCCCTTCATACACCTTTAATTTCTTCATTTGTGTTAAGTAAGCTGTCCCAGATAGGTGAAGATGATGGGATTTCTTGACCCCATTCATCACACAGGTTATTCACAGTTCTGTCATGAATTTTACCAACAGTTCTCAACAATTTTCCAAGACAACCCACTTGTTACTTGTGCATAGGTATTTCAGCAAGCCCATGAATCAGACAGCTGGAACTTTGGAATTTGCAATGAGAGCATTTATCTTTTTCAATAGGTTTCATTTTAATAACATAAAGTTTATTCATATAGCTTTGTTTTCTAGATGACAATAGTACATCACCAAGGAAACGAGTACATGGTGCTTTGGGTTAGCAAGAACACTAAAAAGGGAGTAAAACCTCAATTTCTGTTTTCTCTTTTCTTTTGGAAGACAAAAGACAAGTTAATGGTATAGTTTATATGCTATATTATCTCCTCTCAGCCACCTGTTTTTTTTTTTTGTTTGGATCACATTTACTTATATGGTGTATCTTCAATTTTCATTTTCCATCCTTCAAATGTTTATTGCATGAAAACAAGTCTTATCAATCAGTTTCTTGAATATATTGCTTATGGCAGAAGAACTACAGCGTCTACTTTAGTGAATAACTTCATCATCTTTGCCTCATCATCTCTGATCAGATAGGTGTCTGGGCTACTTTTCCCCTGTAGGTGGACTCCTCTCTAAATATTATTTAGAGTATTGCTGGAGGTGGTCTACTGCAGAAATTTATTTGGCACTGCAATCTTTGTGCATAAAATATGTGCTGATCTTTTATACATGAAAAGATTCATTGCTAGTCCTGCAAAAATGTTTAAAAATTGAGGAAAGATACCATATTGGGGAGGAGCAGGAAGAAAATGGTTAACCAAGTGTAATTTACCAATCAATCCAACAAAGAGGCACATGGTTTCAATTTTCTTACTGAAATTGAATTACTGATTTAGAACAGGTTGGCAGGGTAAAACCATTTCATATGTAGCCATCCAATACTCCCTCCCTTTCTTTTTCATCTCCAAGTACATGTGGCAAGTTCAGAGATTGTCTTCTGGAATTTAGGAATCCCAAACCAAAGGATTCTCTCACTGTGCTATTTTTTCACACTTTTATTTTTCATTTTCTGATACTACAAACATATAGAATATTTTAAAGTTAAAATAGAGAATGATTTTGCTTACTTTTTGACTACATTTTTCTTTAACATCTGTAAAGGCAAACTCTGTTCTTATGCCCCTCAAATGAGAGGAATATGTGAGAGAGTATACTTTTTAGGGAAATAGGTTAACCATGTACATCATCATTACATGACTTGTCAGGGAAAACACCTAGAAAATATTTTTATCCTTTTTATCACTATTAAAACCACCAGGCACAAATATTCCAGTGTAAACATGAAAGAATGCCTCAGTAATCATTAAATTTATGTTAGTGTTATTGCGCACCTAAAAATATCTTTAAACATCTGGGCAATATTTTGTGGCATTCCCAAACCTCTGCTTCTCTGTCTCCCTGGTCTGTATGTGCTTCACATGCTTGCACCACAGAAGTGAGACATTTGCTTGCAAGGTGTGCTCAGCTGTTTCTGAGGCTATTGCTGTTCACCTTCTCTACAGCCTCTGCAGAGCTTTACTTCACTCAAGTGAAGCTGATTTTCCTCGCACCTGAGTCCACTCTTGGATTTCCTGCTAAGAGGCCTGAAGAGTGACTACCAATGTCTGAAGTGTGGCTTCACCTCAAATTCCTGTAGCTGTTTTGCAAACAAGGTTATGCCAACACACACTGTTTCCTTTCATGAGCATGCACATACCTTCCAAATTCATGGTGGTCCTCAGATACTCAGAGCACTTTTCAAAATCCATGTCCTCCTCCTCTTGGAATTGTTGGTTTAGCTATGGTTTGCAATAAATTTTGTGGAGACACAAGCTGGAAGGTCCCAGACAAGAAGGGAAAGGGCATGCAGTGAGAATGAACTAATAGTGACAGCTGAGAAAAGACCTCCCAGCTTGTTCAACAGAATCACAGAATCACAGAACTGTTGGACAAGCTGAGTTGGAAGGGTCCCACGATGATCATCGAATCCAGCTCATGGCCCTGCACATGACATCCCCAAAAGCCACACCAAAGTCCATTAAAAGAATAGATGCAAAGTCATTACTGCACAGGCTTTATTCCCTTACCTCCCTGACTCATCATAACAGGCAACATCATAGACAGGGTGTCTGAGCTTCAGAATACAGAATCAGAATTTTTACTGGAAATAAACAAAATAGAGCGAGGAGAAAAATAAGATCGGAGCTCACAAACAATAGATTGAAAGCTGAAGAGTTATTTTTCAAATTCATTCTTTTATTAATGCCCCTCCTTAATATCTATATGAATAGGTTTTTTTCATAAACTACAGAGTGACTGAATAATAATTTTCACTAATTCAGTCTGGGAGAAGGAACCATTATGTCTTGCAAACAATCGTTGGCATGAAAGAAAAACAGTACAGGTGAGGTAAAACATGTGGGAACAGACAATTGGCTCAATTATGTTTTGATAATCCATATAAAACTTGGGACTTAAAATACCACTGTAGAAACCAGGACGGTGAACTAATTCCCAAATGAACAAAAGCTAGGGGCACTTTTGTGACCAATTATTGTAAGTGATTTGTTCTAATATATATTAGTATTTTCCCAGGTAGATTTAACAATATGAAAAGATGAACAAAATTACTCTCATAATAACATGCATCCTTAACCTGATGGATAACATTTCTTATTTACTTCATCTAATACTTCATTAACTCAATGAGTGCTTCCAAGTTCCAAAAATTAATACTTCCCGTGGTTAGAGTATTTTAGACAAAGGATCTGAGAACAAAAATGAGTAAGTACATTGAAACTAAGAGAGAAAATAAAAGAGAAGGGTCAGGAATAGAAGCCATAATGCAGCTGGTTCCATGAGATGCTGCTGTCACCCTAATGCTTTATCTGACTTGGGTTTGTCTCCTCCTAATTTTTTTAAGTATTAGAAAGTAATTTTAGCCTTAGCTAGAAGACTGCATTTCTAGACAACCCTGACAACGACTATTATTTCTGTTGATTTCTGTAGACATCTGGAATTATTGAAAAATTCATGGATCATTATACAGGTATATTTATTTTTTTTTCCTGTATTATAAAGCTTCCCCTGTGGTAACAGAAAACAAAATTATTCATAAATATAAATTATGGTGGATTTTAGTGAAACTCAGAAACCTTAGTTTTATATATATATATACTTTCAAAACCTTGAAGAGGATATTCTCCCTAAAGGTGGAATGAGTATTTATTTTTTAACAAAATGTATTTTCAGCAGGGCTTTCTAAATTTAAATACACTCTATAATCAATTTGAACTGTGAGGTGTGCAAATGTAAATAGAATTTCATCGCATAAAAAACCATATTTGGTTCGTGAAAAGTCCTGCTCATGAATGAGAAGATACACGCAAATGAAATGCTGAATTGGAAGCATGAGGAATTCAAAATCTGCCTTCCAGACTGACCCACAGACATAAAGTTCTGCTCTGAGACCCTTAGAGGGAAATTTGCCACTTGTCATATTACAGTCATGAGTACTCTTTATTTTTCAGGTTTTACTGAACATGTTGAAGATACTCATGAGCTGTTTTGGCAGATACTTACTGATGCAGTTTAAGTCTTCTGTTAGCTATAGTCTTTAGTCATTTTAGTACACTGAGAACTAATATCCAAGTCTGTCAGTCTCATTTTGCATTACAAATCATTTGTAGTTTTATAACTGTCATTTCCAAGGACATCTGGAAAAGATGGATTTATGAAAGGTTATCGTGCATTCTAAGGAGGCCAGGAATTAGCATGACTTTGTAAAGGCTCTTGTAAATTGAGCAGCAGCCATCACTGGCAATAAGCTGTTTTCTGCTCCAGTCAAGTATCTTTATTTAAATATTAAGGAAGAGGTGTGACCTTTGGCCTTAAAGATGACTATGATACAGCAATAGCACAATCTATTAGCTGTCAATGAAGTATTATGGCCCTGGCTCTCTCAAGACACCTATTTGTGGACAGTGTTATAATAACCCTTCCATTAGGCATCCCCAAGGCAAATAACCTTGGCTTTAACAGAGTCAGTTTAAAATTCCTTGGAGTAACATTAAGAGAATATCTGGTTTGTGTCAGTTTAGGATCAACTACCAGCATTAGTCCCATTCTGTAAATTGTAAGTAGCTGTGGATTTATTAGAATTTTTTTTTATACATGCCCACAGGTAAATATTAAATACAAAGAATGTGAAAACTCATATTGCTTTCTACTTCCTACATGGAATATATATAGATTAATGGACATCTGACAGGTTGGAGCATTTTAAAACCAGATCCATTTTCTACTGTATACATTTAATTTCTTTTGTTGATGAAAATTACACAGTGCCACTAGAATTAGATTGCACTGGAAAAAAAAGAAATAAAACAGTAAAAGCAATAAAAAGTAGTCTAGATAACATTCTTGTGAGTTGATATGTTCTGCTATATAAATTGTTAGGTACAATAGGATTAGAGTTCTATCTTAAAAGCCAATAAATTTTCGCATGCCATGTCTTGTTTGCCACTGCTGCATTTTGATCTCAAGGTGTCAGTATATTTAATACTCAAGATTCAGATCAAGACAAAGTATTTTCAAACTTATGTGGGATGTTCAGAACAAGTCTTTTCTTCATGTCTCCTTTGTTGTTTAGACAAAATAAATCTGTTTATTCCCCCTCCATTATCAGCTGAACACCCTTGAAAACTACAAGATATTCTCTCCATATATAAAATCTGCTAAGGTTGTGTTTTGCACCTTGTGCAAAAGAACATCTCTAAAGTTGCCTTTCCTCAGAGGTAACAATCAAGGTAAACTCCATTTAAATATTTTTAAAAAAATAGATGTACATGCAAATAGTAAAAAAAAAAAAAAAAAAAAAACCACTAAAAATCCTATTAACATTTCAAATATTTTGGCCAGTATCCTGGCTATAGTGTTTCTTCTGAATCCAGCTTTAATGCCTTACACAAATGGCATTTGAAACACGAACTACTGAATGTGCTTGCAGTTCTGAAATCAGAATCTTGTCTGGTTCTGTAAGTATAGCTTCTGTAAAACTTCATTTTTTGTTGATTTTCAGCAGTGGAATATAATTCCTCAGACAGGAATAAAAGCATACATGTGGTGGGGAACCACATGAGCTGTCCCCCAGCAAGATTCTGTGCCTCCACGTCACCTCCCTGTCCCCAGAAGAGCTTTGATGGAGCCAAGACAGTAATGGATCCCCTCCAGCCACAACCCCCAGGAGTCCTCTGCTCAAGGAAGGTTTACACATTGCAGAAGAAGAAAGCATCTGAATTAAAATACCTCAGTGCTAAATTGGCCAGTTCTCTCTGCTAGTTTTGAAGAGTCCCCTCACCACCTGCAGTTCTTGACCTCCTTAGAGGGTTTTACAGGAGAAAGACGAATAAAGGGAAAAAAAAAACTGTGGAGGCAATAGCCTACCATGCTGTGATCCATCTTCTAATGGGTGCATTGGGATTTATCCCCTTGCCTGACAAAGGCAGACAAGACAACTTGTACTTGTACGTGGGTCAAGACTGGAAACACTCGAAACTGTCAGTGCAGATTCATGCTACAGCCAAGAATATTTGGCTCTTTTACAAGGGCCATCACTACTCTGGGCAACATGGGCTTCAGGATTAATATTTTCAGCTTGGAAGCTCTGTTTTTCCCCCAACAGGTCGTGGCATGATAGACAGTCCCTGCAAGGCATAGAAGATCCTGAATCAGACTGGACAATTCAAAAATGTTCAGCAGGTATTTTGACCTTGACATTCTCAGAGTTAAAAGCTGTGGGTCCAAAAAGTACAGCACGGTGAAAGATGCACTCACCTTTCTTGTGACACTGACAAGCTTATCACAAACCACTGCTAGGGAGCTCCACACAGTTACAAAGCAAACAGTTAAGTTGAGGATTGCAGCAGTTGTTTTCAAGAGTTCAGTTCTCACATATTGCACACTATGAAGGCAATTTTCGCTCTCAATAAAGGGCACTTGACTTTTGGTTCATTCTCCCTTTAGCACTCCTCTTACACTGATATTGGATACAAAGCCATTTTCTTTCATAGGGCAATACATGGCAGAATCTAGGATGTAATTTAAGGGGCTCTATTGATATCATAAATTACAACAAGTCTGCTGAAGCAGTTTATGAATGGCAGTAAAACCTGAAACTGAACTACATCATTAGAATCATCCATTGCATACATGTATTATTATTTATAATACAGACCTAAGTATCCCTGCATTTTATAGACAAAGGAGATAATGCAGGACCTTGCACTAAATGGGAACAGGGCTTCCACAACCTTCTTGATAGCAGATGTGCTCTAACAATGGAATAGAAAACTGATATAACTTTATGAAGTTACTTCATAAATGAGAAAAGAAACAAGTCTTGGAAAGTGTGATACTGCTGCAAGGCTTATTATGAGATCAGTTCGTCATGCTGCTCTCTGAGTAACATCTTAACTCCAGATACCGGCAGATTGAATTTGAGGGGGGACATTTAGGACCTTAATTATTTCTTTACACAAAATCTGTGTCCATATTTTTCCATATATTCCAGAAGTCTGTTTTGGCTGTAAACCACATCACTGTCTCTCTTTCTACTTTTAAATTATTTGGCTGCTACTGGCATCTAGCAAAAAATGATTTTACAATACAGTTAAGGAAAGAAAGAAAGAAAATTAAAAAGCTACCATCCCACTGAAACAGTCTATGTATAGTCCCAAATCACTTGCTCTCAGTTTGCTTGAGAACTTAGTTCTCAAAAATGAAGTAATTCATAGCCAGTATTCAAACTTCAGACCCCTGCTTCAGGAAATGGCCTTTGAAGGGGAAAGTCCAAAGAGGCATATTTTTGCAAATATTTTAGTCTGTAATTTACTTAATTCTCTGCTTTACTTCACTGTTCAAAACAGGACATGAGACTGATGGTTGCAGAAATAACCATATTTTTCTTAACTATCCAAAAACTTATCTTGAAAGTGCAAGCATGAACCCTTATTTAGAAGGAAATCCTCAGTTGAGCCAACATGCTCTTGATGCAAAATCTGGTCCCACCAGCAAGGTTCTCAACAGACCATGAGCACCTCCTAACAACAATAAGAGTGCCTGAAGCCAACAACCATCCAGTTTGGGACTTCAGGGGTCTGAGGCAACCAAATATCTATTTCTTACTGGATTTCAATACACTGAGCATCAAAACTAAATTAGCTCTTCTGAAGGATCAAAGGGCAAATATGTTTATTTAATTCCCATGCTTGGTAATTTTAAGATCAAAATATATAAAAACCCAATCTGGCCTTTTGAAATAATCACATAAATAATTGTCCCCAGTAATGTATTCACATTCTTTCAGATCTACCAACATGTGAAAGCACTGACTGGTCTGGCAGGTTCGCTGGGAGCTGCAGCTACTCTCTGAGAAGCAGGAGGAGCTGATGGTCCTCACACTTCCACCAGCCTCTTGGGGAAGAACAGCAGTGAAGAAGGGAGGGGAGAATATTTTTTATCTTTTAGAATAAGGAATAATTTGAAGAGGGAGAGAATAATGTGGGCAAGAAGGGATACTCATAACTTACCCTACTGAAAGCTGTAAATACCCTGAAATAAGCTCCCCCTTTTCCTTTGGGAAGGGACAGGTTCTGCCAGAGCCCAGCCTGGTACTCCTCTGCCGGTTTCTCAGGATATTTGCCCTTGAGCAGAGATCTTCCTTTGGGTGTACCAAATCCCATTTGTGACATTTTGGGATCAACAATGTATCTTCCTTTGGTTTTCCATGCTCCTTAACTTCAGTTGTCTCATGTTTTGCTTTCACTTGCCCGGAGGATTCTCTGCCCACTACAAAAGAGCAAGTCAAATTTAAAGTAGTTTGGAGTGTAAATTTCCAAGTGGAGACACTGCCCCTTGGGTGCTTATTGCAGAAGCAGGTTCTCTGGTCCATGCTTAAAATTGATCATGCTTACTTTACTTTGCAGTAACATGAAATTGCTTTTTGTCAGTTTGTTTTTATAGCAAGCTAGCTCTGTATATTAACTGTTCTACAGTAGAAACTATTTTCCAGAGGAAATGATGGAATGGTATTTCTGCAATTAGTTTTGTTATTGCCTTCATTTTCCAAGTGATTCTTTAGAAATCCAATTTTTTTTTTTTGAGGTTTCTCTCCTTAATGATGACATGAGGTGCCCATGTCACAGAAAATTTAATTGATAAAAAGATATTATGTTAAGAATTTCTAAGGTTGCCATGTTATGTTTTAAAAATAAACATTTCCTTTAAGTCAACCTACTCCTGGAATAGTATGTAAAATTCTTTAGCTAATATATTTTTGCCAAATTCTGAGTATGAAACTTAAACAGTTTTGAATCTTTGGGAACTGAAGACAGGCTCGTTAGAAGTAAATACAATGTACAAACTTGTTTTTCAGTAAAATGCTTAAAAATAAAACCAAGCAAAACTCCTGTTAACCACGATTAACAAAATTAATGTTCTCAGTGGGTTTGTAGGAGGGAGTGCTCTTGGTCTGAGATTTTGGCTGCCCTCTTGCCCAAATCTCCTTGGACAAAAAGTCTGGGAGGTCTGCAGAAGAGCTCAAGTATGTTGCCAAATCCTGGCTTGTATCATGGGCCAATACCAGATTGTGTAATGTCAGTATTATACTTAGAGATTTTGAACCTGTTGGATGTCAGCAGGATTGAAAAGTGACCCAGCTCTGAATTTGAGGAAGGAGGATTAGAAGCCCTGTGACCAGCCATCCAAAGAATAAATCCTGATGGAAAGTGAGACAGGGAAGAGGTGTCCTTCCCTGGAGAGATGGGACCGTGGGGCTCACCACCAGAGGCTTGTTTCATTTGAATCTTCTGGCAGTGGGACTGGTGGCACAATGGAGCAAATACTGTCCCTGCTGCCTCAGTTTCACAGACATGTGGTCCTGAGACATACCAGAGGTATTTTTGTGGTGATTTAGACCACATAAATGTTACATTCTAGAATTCTAGAAGCCTGAAAGTAAATTTCTAATCCAAGGAGTATGTTTTAAAAATTCAAAAGCACTTTGAAGAGCCTCTACTTTTTGAATGGTTCCTCTTTTGCAAACAAAACATCCATTTAGAAATATTTATGCATTGATTCCAAGAAATTAATAGATATGATATCACTTGAATCAAGGCCCTTCACAGAAAACTCTGTTTATTGCCTCCTTTCACAGAGAGGAAAGTTTCCAACAGTAATGTGTCTGCTAATCACAGCAATCTGTGGTGTGTAGCTTTCTTGACAACCTAGCATAAAAAAAAAAAACCAAAAACAAAACCAAAAAAACTCCACAAAATTTCAATAACTGAAAATTAACATCTTAAGTCCCTCCTGGAAATCAAAGGGAAAAGGTCTCAAGTCTAGGTCTAGGTGCTAATGCAAGGACTGATAGGTTTTCCAAGGAGGCAAGATAATTAAGATAATTTGCCAGTGAAATCTTTTGAGATTCAACCCTGATATATGCTGCCGTAAAATCAGAAAGTAAATATAAGAGTCAGGAAACTTCATGGCAGGTGAGGATGCCAACATCTTAAAGTGCACGAATTAAATTAATGTATTAAACACAATCTTAGCACTTAAGTACATATGCTTAGATACAGGATCTTATTTGGGCAGGAAAATGCAGTTTGGAGAGACTGAGATTTTATATCTCAGTGACATTTGAAAAAAACTCACTGGTTATTTCTATGATTTGAGGCATTTCCCCTTCTTATACAAAGTGTTGTCTTGAACTGATAAGCATATGAATCTCTTTGTCTATACTACTGTTTAATCTGCTTGTTCATAACCCAGCTTCTTATTCCATTATAATGCTTGAATGATTCACATGCAATGTTTCGAATCCACTTTTCCTATCTTGTGAAACTTTTTAACGAAATGTTAGCATTTGCAGGCACCAGATGTTTTGACATAAGGAGAAGCAATATGTAAATTTTAATCCATGGTAGGAACAATAGCCTGGAGGCACCTTCTTCTTATTACATGAATCATATACTTAACCACAATGTGGTGGATTATATCAAAATCATCACCACTCTGAATATAGAACACTTGTCTTGTGGTTGCCAATTAATGAAACTGGTATATATTTAACTTGATGGGTACCAGTGATTTAACCAATAAGCCTTGGCATACTTCACTGCTGCAGTCTCCTTTATAATTAGACTTTTGATCTGATTATTATCACAACTTCATACATTTTCCTCTAATCTCCCATTGGCTGTCATCACAAATGATGCTGACATTAAATCTGTTTTTCTGTCAGTTGCAAATGTCACTACTTTTAATCAGGCAGTGTATCGCATAGGGTTTTTATAATCTCTGAAATAACTTCTGATTTTATTTTCTGATGTTGTTTATTTAATCATTAAGCATCTGAGTCCTAAACAGGATAAGCATTGCCTTTCTACAAAGCAAAGTGGGGGCTTTCAGTCCCTTCACAAAGGAGCTGAGTACCTTTTATGGTCAAATCCTAAGTACATAATAAATATGGAAAAAAGAAAAGCTTCTTTCCATAGATAATCACTGAACTTTAAATAATATTTATAATAATAATAAATTTTAATACTGATAGGGGTGTCTTAATTATTTGACAAAATAAAGGGACTGAAGAAATCTTTAGTACAAGTAAACTGTTTATCTGATGCACACAAAAAATGAGCACTGTTTTACATGAAATGATAAACTATTACAAAGCTAGTTGAAATTTGTACTACTACTCAACAACTTTTACATCATTTCATGCACAGAAAGCACCAAACATCCTCTAAAGAAGGCAGCATTTTGATATTAGGAATTCAAAATGAAATCCGAATCCTTAACTACTTTAAGTGAGTATCTTTTAGTGCCAAATGCTACCTAATTACCAGCTTTAAAAAATGTTTTACATCTTAGAATACAATATTCTGTTTATCCTAGATTGTCTGGGGAACATCTAGTACATTAAAAGGTTTTTGTAGACTTCTTAGTGATTTAACTGATATCATCATGCCTGCTAGCAATTTTGCAACATTCTGAAAACACTTTCCATAAATCAAAGCCTTAGCAGCAGGAATAAGCAGATGGCAGGAGACCATATTAAAGAATGTATCAATTATTTTTATTAATGGGATGCTACTGGATCATGATGTATAATAATGGACTAAATGTTTAGCTGTTGTGAAGTATTTTGTCTGTTAGGTATCTCAGATGTTCTTACTGGATGTTACTAGATTGCCTTTCAGTGGCATTTTTGAGGGTCTGGACAGTGAAGTTTCACAAGGGACATATAAAAAGATGTTTTCATTTCAGTCCTTTAATTATACTCATACAATAAACATAAAATGCCAGCAAGTATAAAATGTAATTGTAAAAAGATTGCATATATAGTGCGTAATAAAGTACATTCTGTCTGCATAAAATGACTTAGAAAACAAGATACTCTATGGTTAACAATGAAAAATAGCAATTATTATAAAAATATTCTACAGTCTCATAATAGCAATGTAAATGCCTTTACTTATCTAAGAGACTTAACATAATTTTAAATTACAATAATTTTACATCCTCCATTTATATATACAGTTTTATTAAATTCAGAAAGCATTATAATATCAATGTTCTTATTAAGATTAAGCAACTGAATTATATTTAGTTATTTTGTTATATAAAGCAACTGTGTTTCTGTTTGTTATAACTGTTTGCACTTACTGTACCTTTTCACACTATCCATGCTATGCACAATGAAATAATTTAATTTTCTTTTCTTAGGATAGCATCTATATCCATGTCATGAATTAAACAGAATGCTAATATTTCAACTCCCTTTCCTTTTGTTTAATTATCAGTCTGCTGTTTTGTGGATTCTGTAGGAATATGTCCACCATCTTGGAAGAGCTGTTACTGAAAATAAGTAATAACTCCTCATTTAATACATTTTGACAAAAATAGCCAGTTCTTCTACCCCCTGCCCTGCTTGAGGTGAAGATCTGTAATATTTTTAATTCTGTTCTAGGCACAGAGCCACAGGCATATTATGCATTTCCTTCATAAGATTTCACTAAACAGATCTCTGCTGGAAATAACTAAAAATTGTATTTTTCTTACACCACAACTCAGCCCAATAAAACTTGCATGGACAGCAAAGAATTTCTGTCTGACAGAAAATGTCAGGATTTGTCCCTGTAGTTATGAAATCCCTTTCCTTTGCAGAAGCTGGGAGGACTGGGCTTGGCTCTGCCCCAGAAGTCCTCTCAGCTTCGCAGCATTGATCCCAAGTCTGTGGTAGGAGAGGCAGAGTTTACTTCAGAAAGTCTGGGATGTGACTCCCAGCACGTGCATCTCCTAAGTACCTTCAGTAGCATCTATTAATTCCCAGAATGTCCTAGTCTGGTTTTGCAGTCTGTACCACCATTTAATTTCAAGGATGAGCCTGTCTTCCAGGTTATAATTAGTAGCTGAAATACTAATTATGTTGACTTCCTACTAGGAAAGAATGCAACGTTGGTGAAAAACCATTGCTGTAGTAAACACCTAGGAGGGTTGATGGATTTATTGTTTTGGGCAATGGAGCTGGGGGTTTTGTGTGAAGAAAGACAGCCTCAATATGTTTAATGATAGATGCAATACAGTGCCTTGCAAAAAGAGCATTGACTAGCTTAAGCTTCTCAGGCAAGGAGAGAGAGAAAAATTCTGGTGCCTTAGACTGAAGCAATTGTCAGAAGAATGAAAATCAACTTTAAAACATTTAATGGATGCACTAGAATGTTATTTTAGAACAGTGCTTATAAAAGTGATGAAATTCAGGATGTTATTTAAAGTCAGTATAGTTCAGAAGTATGGTCTAACTCACATGTAAAAGTTCAATGGGAAAATCATGTAATACATTCATATTTAATTTCTTTTTTTCCATTATGAGCAATCCACACTGGTGTATTTAAAACTAATGTAGTAGAAACTGCAGTACAAGGATGAATGGCATTTGATATTAACCAAATAACCCTTCCTTTCATCTCCTGAAATGGACAATACTCATATTAGGCTAGACATAATATGGGCATAAAAGTTACTTTTAATTCATCATGTTTTGTATTCAGATGTCAATATTAGCAATTGTCTTTGACAAAACTTTGACAAAGTGGCTCCTTTTTTAATTAACCCAATTAAAATGGCGGTCAGTCCTATACCCGGTTATCTTTGGTTAATACTTGTTTGTCTTTATGACATTCTATAAAAACAAAAAAATGTGAAAAAAAATAACCAAAAACAAAAAACCCCCACCAAAATTAAAAAGCTAAACCAAGCAAAACAAAAAAATAAAAACACAAACAAAAACACCAAAACAAAATAAAATTACCAGAACATGTCTGTTGTCTCTTTATTTATCCATGAAGTGTGAGTGTATCAAAGCCTCTCCAAATGGTCAGGTCTGTGCTTACAGGTCACCTTACATCCAAGTAGTTTGCACAAACTCATAGAAAACCTTGAGATTCCTAAAATTATAAATATTCTTGTGAAATTGGACACACCATCATCTTTCATAGCTACCTGAGTGTGATTCATTATCCAGCTGCTAATTTTCCAATTATGAAACTATTGTGACACTGCCAGAGTTGGTCAGACAAGTGCTATGGCCTGGCAGGAACACAAACCTCACAATGACTGTTAGGAGGGCCCAGGAACCAACAACAAAAGAGGCAATTGTAATAAACAATTGCTCTGGTTTTGGATAGTATACTTTTAAAAACTTAAAATGTTCATGCAAAAAGTAGTCCACTTTAATCTCTTCTTACTGTTTCCAAACCTGTGACAGTTCTGAAGTGAAGCAGGCTCAGTGACAGCAAAACTAATGCACAGTTTTGAAACATATTTTGGATCATTACAGAACTCCTGTGGTGGTTTCAGCTGGGGTAGAGTTAATTTCCTTCACAGTGGCTAGTATGGGGCTGTATTGTGGATTTGTGCTGGACAGAGATGTTTTTGCTGGTGCTGAGCAGGGCTTACACAGAGCCAAGGCCTTTCTGCTTTTCATACTGACACATTGGCAAGGAAGTTGGGAGTGCATGGGAGGTTGGGAGGACACAACCATGACAGGTGACCCCAAGGGATATTCCACACCATATCAAATCATGCTTAGTATATAAAGTGGGAGAAGAAGGAGGAGGGTGGAGATTTTGGAGTGATGGCATTTGGCTTCCCAGGTCACCATTATGTGTGATGGGGCTCTGTTCTCCTCGAGGTGCTGCAACACCTGCCTGCCCATGGGAAGCAGTGACCTAATTCCTTGTTTTGCTTCACTTGTGTGCACAGCTTTGCTTTCCCTATTAAACTGTCTTTATCTTAACCCAAGAGCCTTCCAGATTTTACCCTTCCAATTCTCTCCCCAGTCACTCTGGCCAGGCAGTGGCTGAGTGGCTGCATCCATAACTACTCCCTAATGTGATCTTTTGGCTTTGATTGAGGAAGAGCTATGAAGAACCTGTTCCAGTTTGTTTTCCTATGTTTTAATATTACAATTGGAATGATTGCTCTTAATGTTCTTTAGGAGTGTACATCACTCTCCAGAATTTCACTATGTGTAGAAGTAAGTTTTCTGAATGCCCCCTCCCAGCAAGCTGGTTATGAGAGGTAGTGCATCACATCAGTGTTTCTGAATATTGCCTTCAGTTTGACAAGTCTTCCTTCCAAGCTTTTCTGCAGGGAGTCCAAAGGCAAATATGAAATTAAATTCTTCTTGTTTAGAGTGCATGCAATGGGAATCTTGTAATTTCTCTCTGCTTCCAAATGGATCAAAAACACATGTACAGATTGAGTCCCTTTGCAAAAACTTCACTGTGCTTCAAAGGACACTGAAAGTGTCATCCAGCAGCCCAGTATTGTATCTGAATTCCAATTTCTTCCATATAAAAAAGGACACCGTTTGAATATTCTTGGAATAAATAGCTGACATAGCACTGTAACAAGTAGTGCTTGTTTTAAATTGTGCTAAGTGTAACGTGGAGTGTCTGTGCTGTCTTGTACATCCACACAGTCTTTCTGCTGTAATGCTGTGTCTTTTTCTGTCTGAGTTCATTTGAATCACTGTCATTATTTTAGTTTCCATTTTTCTTCTGTGTCATTAAAATAGATACTTAAAGGATTGTTCTTTTTCTACAAATGAAATTAAAAAAAATCAACTAAAGGCATTCCATACAGAGCTTAATGGATTTTCTCCTTTTAAAGAGAAGTGCACACAGTTTAGACTTCATGCTTGTGTGAAAGCATTACTATTGGATGTTTTTTCACTTTCTGTAATACCTCTACAGTTCCCAGCTTAAATAGTTCTCTGTTGCTTCACATTTTGTAGAATTTTGAGTTATAAAAAAAATAAAGAAATTAGCAAATGACTAAATCTCATATTTGTACCAGAGAAATGTGTAAGCAGACTGAAACGAGTTTGAATGCAGTTTTGCAGCATGAATATTTCTTTTTTGGTAACAATTTTCATAGTACTGATAAAAGTCATGAAGTGATAGTAAAAATATTCCCAGTGAAGAGAGATTTATGCAAATGTTGGCTGTGAACAGAGGGTGAATTTGGGGCAGAGTGATGTGGGTTCATGTCCATCTTATTTTCTTGTGAAGTAAGGGCTGATTGAAATCCTTATAATGTAGTAATTGATTTTTACAGTGTCTCTCCTTATAGGTATTTAAAATAAGAGCAAACACCATGCTTACTAAGTCTTTTAAAAAGTGTTAAGAGAAGTATAAGACCCTTTCTGCTTTTATAAATCATCTCCATCATCTGTGCTAAAGCTGCTTCTCCTGCTGCTTTCTTTTGATGCAGCTGGAGATGTGGAGGACAAGAGTGGGTCTGTTCCGAATGGCGACACTGTGTCATCCAATAAAATTTCCTCTAGTCGTTGTTCTTCTTTTAAAGCCGCGCTGAAGGACAAATCCGTGAAGTGTGAAAGGGGATCAGAAAAGGCTGTAGATCCATCGCAGACATCAGAATTTTGTCCATGTACCAGAGGCATTTGTTGAGAGTAGTCTACAGAGTTCTCCTCTGGGTAAGACTGTTGTTTGATGACTTGTGCAGCTAAATCAACAGCACTGAGCGAAGACATGACTGGGAGGCCATGTGCACGTGCCTGGATCTCCAGTTCCTAACATTTAAAACAAAAAACAACTTTAAAAGACAAAACAGTCTCTTCAGAACAATTACAGAAAGTATACAAATCATGCATGAAAATTTATTATACCTGTTGCCCAGTTGTGAGATTAAATTTTAAAATATTGATTTTTTTATCTAAGAAAATTTGCCAAGTGTTTTTATGTTCCTCTTTGTAGTTAAGCAACTATTCTATGGGACCAGAATAGGTAGGACAGCCTCTCTAAAACCATTGCATACTGAATCCAATGAAGGTAGCAAAAAAATGTTGAAACTTTAAGTTCATTATAAAACTTTTGTCTGGAGAAAAAGAAGATTCTTTACTTGATAATGTCTATATTATACAGATATATAAGTAAATCAACATATGTAATGTCACTCTTGGGCCGAGGCCGGGGCAGGAACAGGCGAGAGCAGGATCATAGAAAAGCAAAGAAGGCGTTATTGAAAAGAACCGCGCAGTTTTGTAGAATGGTACGATAGATTCTATTCTATTGGCTAACTAACAGAAACATCTTTCTCACACACTGTCCTTGAGAGGAACAGAAAAATAAAGTAGAAAAACACCACCTGCAAACTGTTTACAGTCTGCAATTTATCACATCTTTCTAGCTCCTTAAAACTTCTCACAAGCCGCTGTGCTGTGAGAAACGCTTGCCATTTCTCTCTCTGTCCCATGGCATCCACAATGCAAGATGATCGGTTTTATCCCTATCTACCCATCCCATCTCCATAGATGTGTGTCTATATTAGAATCTTGCTTTTTAAGCCATGAAGGACTATATTCTACCTCTCAGTGTCAAAAGCAGATATAACATAAGACAGTCTTACAGAGGAGTGTAATGCATTGAATAGTTTGAAAGGGGAAATTAAGATACTGAAGGGAACTTTGTGACCAGTATTGATTTTTGGCTGCAGGAATATATTTATTTACTTTTTTTTTGTCTTTGTTTCTAACACATGCATAATGAAATTGTATGTACAAATACTTTATTACTTCTCCACTAGTTACTTTATGTAAAGTATAATTATCAAAGAAATTTCCTAGAAATCTAAAGAATACCCCCTCCCCAATATACACAGAAATAAAAAGGCAAAGTCAATTTATTCTTAATAAACGTAATTTGAGGAAAAATTATATAGATTAACAAAATTTAATGGGGGATAAGTACTGAGAAATCTTTGTAGTTCGTGGCAACGCTTATACAAACCTGAATTCGGAGCAGAAGTCTTCTGTTAGCATGCTCTAATTTCTTCTGCCTGTGTTCTAATTCTCTGGCTCTCTGTTGTTCTTTTTGTAGCCACTTGATGTACTCCACCGATGCTTTTAAAATAGTTCCTTTGTTCCAGCGCATATCACTGCAGAATGTAGAGATAACCTTTTCACAATTGTGCATGTCAGCAGAATTCATAAGAACTTACAAAATCTTTTACATTAATATGAAATAATGATTTACATGACTATTATTCACTCTTAGATATTATTGCTTCTGAATGGAAATTTTAATAGAATAGTTAAGAAGCCCTTATATAGTAAAATTAATCCCAGAATGAAAATAAGTGTCAAAAGAAAGTAATAAAGTGACTTTTTGTGGGAGAGCTAAATGCAATATCATGATTCTACCATTACAGTTTTTATATTTTTAGTGAAAATTGCTTTTATTATTAACTCTGAGATTAAAATCTATGTGCAGTATTTCTGCATTAATGAACTAGGAAATATACATTACTGAGGACTTAAGCCTAAATTTTTAAAGATCGTTTTGAATATACTACTCCTTTTACCTGACTTACTAATGAGCTTGCTCTTATGCTGGGAGAGAAAAAAACGATCTGTGCTGAATGCCACTCCTCATTGATGACAGGCCAGAAAAATCACACTTTCATAATCATAATGAATAGGGAATGACAAAAATCATGTTCAAAAATCTTGAAACAATTTAAAAAAACAAGTTTAAATCTACAGCTACATGCAGACCCCAAATCAAAATAAAAGCTTTGCAAAAAAATTAGATTAAACCTGCACATTATTCAGGAAATCATGATTTGACTTCCAGCTTACAAACAGCCTCACTAGCAACAAAACACTTGATCAAATTAAACGGTCCAAAGATTTTCATGTATCCATTTATCAAATTTTCATGCATTCCTTTAAGTAAGGTATTGGAACAAGAACTAATTTTGCTAAAAATATTTAATTTCTCATACATTTCATTATTTTATGATACAGGATGGGTTCACTGCATTAAATATACAGTTATATGGGTTTTATCCAAACTATCTACTTCACTTCAAGTTTCTTAGGCTGAGCAGAAGGTTGATCAAGCTTCTCATCCCGAACCAACACAAAGCTATTGTTAGAACAAGTAAGAATCTCATGTTGGGAGGGACAAGCATTTTGTCAATACTTCTTCCAAAGACCTATATTTACATACTGTCATTTATGGAGAAAAAAAAAATTATATGCTCAGCTATTGTCACTTTCCCTTATTCATAGAATCATAGAATATGCTGAGTTGGAAAGCACCCATCAGGATTGGTGAGTCCAACTCCTGGCCTTGCACTGGATACCCAAGAGTCCACCATGTCACACCATGTGTCTGAGAGCATTTTCCAAACACTGCTTAATTCTGCCAGGCATGGAGCTATAACCACTTCCCTGGAGAACCTGTTTCCAGTGCTCAGGTACCCACTGGGTGAAAACCTTGTCCTGATATCCAACCTAAACCTCCCCTGACTCAGCGTCATGTCATTTCCTTGAGTCCCATCACTGGTCATGAGAATGAAGAGATCAGTGCCTGCCCCTCCAGGTTCCCTCATGAAGCTAAGCACCTTTAGAGATACCTGCAGTTATTTATCTTCTGAAGGTGTAGTGCAAAAGCCAGGCAGGTACAGGATTTAGGGACACAGACCACTCACATTTTCCAGATGCTTTAGTACGGACAAAACCTTATGGAGCTGATAACTTTAAGACACTAAGAAGAATATGCAAAATTATTTGTGATAAAGCATCACAGTGTTTAACCGTGCCATAGGATTCAGGTAATTTGCTAGAAATTTGGGAGTAACTTTTTTTTTGATCCAAGAGTGCTCAAATTCAAATGTCAGTTATCTCTGGACAACTTACAAACTGTGAGGCTCCTGAATACAGGGACCTCACCTCCTCTCAGTGCTGCAGGCCAGAAATGCATAGCTTTTGGGATTAAAGGTTGAGGAGGTTAGAGAGAAAATAATTGTTGTCTACAACCCTACTGTCTACAGAGCCAAAACATAATTGGGTATGTATTCTGATTTAGACATTGCCTGGTCAAAAAGCTAGAGCAGAGGTGGGACTGGGATCCAAGAGCAGAATACATCTCTCCCATGATGGCTGAATCATTTCTTGGCAGTTCCTCTGCCTTCTCCTTCCTGTCCCTGTACCTCTTGAGCAGGTGAGAGGACAGAATTTCTTGCCAGTATCCCATAGGCTTCCTCCTAGGAGAGGACTTTCTCCTCTCAAATGGCTTACCTATTTTCAAACTGTAAAGGTTAAGGAAGCTTTTAGTATGCGTGTTTTCTGGACAATCTTTGACTGCCATCATCATGTCACAGTTTCGTTTTCTTCACACCTCTTTGGAAAGTTAGGGAAAATACTGAGAGGTGCCTGTTTATGACTAAATTGCAGTGGAGTTTGAAAGGCAGTAAAATGTCTGTCTGTCCATGCCAGACCACTCATGAATAAATAAGCTAAATAAAATAAATAAAGTTATCATAACAATAACTTTTCAAACAGGAATTATCCACTGCCATCTCAGATATGAGCTGTATATGCTATATGGAGAAATACAATCTGCCTTGACAAGGAAGTTTAGTCTCTAAGAAGTGCTAAAAACAAAACTAAGACAGGTTTGAAACGATGGTCCAAACCTAAAGATAGAATACTATGAAATTAGAAATTAATCCCCAGCTAAAAAAATGGAAATAATTGAGGAAATGTAACAGCAGCAGAAAAAATTTTAATATATCACATATTTAGAAAATATTTCATAGTGTTTTCATAAAAGAATTCATGAATTCAAAATAAGAGAAAATTATTTTTGGTTGATTTTTCTGATTGACATATGAATAAGTCATGTATTCATGACTGTATTTGGAATATTTTTTAATTCAATTAAGTCATGTTACACTTAATATCATCTTGAGATATGGCTTACTTTTAGTTCATGTTTAGTTTTTATTTTTATGGCAATTCTTTTTCATAGTTTTGAATAAATCTTCACTGAGAGACTAATGCCTGGATTCAAACTGCCAGAGAGATGGACCTGGTCAGCTTTTGCATGAGATACAGATGGATAGATATCTCTTGTGGTAATCTGAGAGACAAAACTGTAAAGGAGAGCTAGGATAAAAATGCAGAGGTTCTTATTGCTATTTAAGAGACTGTTCTTTAACCTGTGTACACGTGTGTATGTATCTGTGTGTGTGTGCCTACCCCACATGTGGTTCTACATCACTTCTCATACGTACACACACTGGTTAAATGAAGAATATTCTTATTAAATGAAGAATATTGAAGTTGAACCTTCCAGTGTCTGAAGGCAACAGAGCAAAGGAACAGCTGATGGCCTTAGAAGTCAACATGTATTTCACTTTGTGTCTCTCTTCACCAGGATCTAAGGAAAATCCTGGAGGTGTCTGTGCTGAGTCTGCATCACAGGCACTCTCCATCCACTGTAGCCCAGAGACAGCAGTCCAGGACAGTGCTGAAGAGCAGCAGAGGCTCTATGCAGATGTGCAGGGCTGGAAGAGCAACAGTGCAACTGGTGAGGATGAAGGCAAATTTGGGCTGGTAAAGGTGAGATTCCTGCATACCAACAGGCTGAAGTGCATCTAGCTCTACATACCAGGCAGGAAAGCAGATTCATCTTTGATGGGAAGAAAAAGCAACTCAACATTTGAAAATAGATTTACTCAAAGCACAGGAAGTACATAAGAGGAATTCAGAAACCCTCTGATCAGTTATTTGGTTTCTGTTTTTTCTCTGAAAACAATTCAAAATTGTGTGTAAATAAAACTACCTGAAAAGTTATAAAAATGTCACTAGGAAATCATAGTTTTTGCTTTTTTAAAGATTTTTAGATTGCTCTTAGAGATAAAAACTGAAATGAAAAACCCTACAAAGACATTTTTAGAACCTTTAAAAATTGAGGAATCACTATCAGTTGATACTAATTTAACTGGAAGTTTCTGTATGTAAACAGACAAAATACTTGCATTCTTAACTGTTTTGGTTCTAAAAGCTTAGCTGTAGACCTACTGATCTTCAGATATGGCAGGAATTCTTTTCTTCATTTTGATGTTTCAGTTCTATTAATTTGCTTTGGTCTGGGTTTTGTTGTTGTTGTTGTTGTTGGTTGGTTGGTTGGTTGTTTGTTTTGGTGGGGGTTTGGGGGTTTTTTTGGCATTTGTTTTTCTTAGTCATGATTTTTATTAAATGCATGCATGGCACCATCCTGTAAATACTGAAATACATGGGAAATTTTACATTCAAGCCAAATCTTTTGAGAGCAGTAAATGTTTTGCCAGTCTGTTTTGCTTCTTTGTTTCTGTGTGTCTGTGTGGTAGAGTAATTTGAAGTTTCTATCAATCCACAGATATGCTAGTGTGTTTAATTAACAGAGGCTTACTGAAAATAACAAGATTTTTATGGAAAATTAAAAAACAAAGTAAAAAACACATTATGTTTTATTAGTCTCTGAATCCTGTCTCCTCTTATCATCTGAATCTCTCTACAAAACTCAAACGCCCAGAACAAAACATGTAGCTCTCACCAAGTAGAGTTTCCTATATTGGAGAAATGAAACATGGAAAAGAGACTGATCTTCAGCTCATTTCCATTAATTTAACTTTGTTGCAGTCAAAAGAGCTTCACTAGGTTACAGAAGTTGAACTCCTGTAGGAAGGATGGGAGCACCTGGTCAACTAAGATTAGAACTAATTAGTAAAAGCAGTGTTTGAGAGAGTGTGATAGTTCCAGAGTTTGCCAGACACAGGCCAGTTGCTAATAACAAATGCATTTGCAAAGTTGAAACTGTGTTTGCAGAACACTTCTTTCCCTGTTTCTGAGAAATTAGCTTTAAACTAAAGAAATTTGCTCAAATCAGTATTTGGAAGGACTTTGTCCTTGTTTTGAGGACTTGCACAAGTGTGAAGTGTTTTATTCTGAAAGAGGCAGCAAGTTTCCACTTTATAACAGCATGAGTGTGCACAAGCTTTTCCTTTGCAAGGAATGCATTTGTGCTGGCTGCTAGAGGGTCTGTGCACAGACAGCACAGAGGTCAGGCACACGTAGATGCAGAGAGCAGAAAGGAAAGAGTGAGAGCAACCCACTGCTTCTGCCCAAATCCTCGGCAGTTCTTGTAACATTCCAGCTCTGGAACATTACCAGAATTCTTTTTTCTCATTTAGCTTTCTGGCAATTTAAGTCCGACTGTCATTAAACTGTTCTTGTGTAGGCATTGCCAGACTCCATCACAGAAAGGAATCCTGTTAACCACCTAAAAGGTGGATTCTGAAAGATTGAACACAAATAGAAAGGCAGATATAATTAAAGGAGCAGGTTATGAGTTTTTCAGCAAAATATGACTGAGTATTTCTGGCATTTTTAAATTCTATTTTTAATTTTTGTTCTTTAAAACTGATTTGCATTTCTGAATCATCTAGCACTTGGATATCTAAGCATTGAAAGTTAAACAAAAGAGTCATAGTTCTTTGTAACTTACACTTATCTTCATTTTCTAATGCTGATGAAGTGAACTTAAAACACCCATTCATTTATGTAATGTAATCCACACTTTTCATCATTAAATTAAGAAAAAAAGAAAAAAGTGAAAAGAATAGGGATTTAATCCAGTCAAAAGAAAGTCCCTGCAGAAGCTCTGCAGGAGCCAAACAAGCTCACTACATAACCAACAAAACAAAAGTGAAATAAAAACCCCACACAGCACTTCTAAGAAATATAAATCACAAAAGGTTTCCAAATGGCATAAAAAAATGTCCTTTTCTGCTTCTGATTCTGAATGTAATCTTCTTGAAGCAAGCCATCTGGGACAGGCATGCTAACCACAATGGCTTAGTTATAGTAGTATTTGCTCTTCAATGCAGAGGCTGATTTTCTTCACTGTCATTAGTCTAAGCATCAGTAAGCTTTCTCCTTTTACAACTAAGTTTCCACTTTAAGAAGAATCTTCTAAAATCAATATGAGGCAAAAATGCTATGTGTGATAAAATGTTACAGATACAGTATTGTAAGCCATGATAAATCTCTTTCTTTCAAAGAAGAGGGGGCAGACTGGGGGCACAGTAAGGTGTTATGAAGTAAAAAGCAAGAACTGAAAGAGAGAATAAGGATGCTGAGTTATGATTTGGCAAAACAAGACCATACCAAAAGGTAATAATAATGTTGATCTGCTTAGCCAACAAAATAACATGCTCAAATTAATATATTTCTGTCTAAAAATACAAATACAAAAAAAAAATTTAAAACTACTTACATTTCTTTGAATTAATTTATCCTTGCACTAAGCTATAGCAAAATTGTGTTGCAAACTGGTTTTTCAAAAGCCCTGCAGGTTTTGATGCCTTTTTTTTTCTTAGCACCAACTTAAAAGCTTTTCAGTAGGCCTGCTTTCCAAAGGAGTACTGATTATCAGCCTTTTGAAGACAGCAGTCTTCAGAATGTGAGATGCTTAAGTTCACCTTGTGCTTTTGTAAACATAAACCACTCTGGGTCTGGTCACACTGCTGAACTCAGCCATGGGTTTGCAAATTAAAACAAGCTAAGGCAATGATTTCAGAATCTATACTTGAAACTTTTTCATCAGGCAACAACACCAAAAACTGAGGGTGAAGTCCATCATCCACTTACTGGAGCAAAACTGCAGGTCCAGGTAAATCATTTTAAGAACAGTGATTACTCTAGGTATTAATGTTTTGATTAAGTTCACAAAGTCAACCTGAATCCAGACCAGAACATGTAAGTGAAACACCTTTATAGGCAATCAAAAAGTGCAACTGGAATTTATACCCCATGCCCCTCTCTAACTGCAGTATTACCAGTTTCTATTTTTGCTTTATAGCTGCAAACCAACAGTGCCATCCACTGTTTTTCTGAGAAATCTTTCAATTACTTGCCCAAATGGTATTGAAGATTGAAGATGCACCAGCAAAATTAAAACACTTCTATCATTTTCTGTTTGCAATGGATCACATGTCCAAAACTTTATTTAGGTACTTAAATCACTTTTTACTTTAATACAGCTTTAACACCTAATTCCATATTAATAACAAAAAACCATGCCCATTTATCCAATCTTTGGTGGATGCTACAGAAGGGGCCGAGTTTGTGAATTCTCTAAAATGGATGCAGTATGTTAACTTTCTCTCTGGTGGCTTCACTTCAAATAAAACCAACCTTCTACTTGTGCAAGTCTCACACGGCTTTGTATTGTTGCAGAAATCCTTAATGTTATCAAAAGTTTCTTAGTCCTAAGGTTAAAAAAGCTGAAATATCAATAGATATTTTCATTTGAAGTATCATGCACATCTGTATTGAAATGCAAATGACAAAGACAAAATCTGTATAATCAATTTTATGGAAGTTACAATCATGCTGCTGCATTGTCTTAAGTCTTCCCTGAGCAACAAGAGAAATCTAAGGCTGAAGTTCTGCATTAAAAATCACTCTGAATTGTTATTGTTAATCCTGCAATGGGCTTTTCTCCAAGGCAGCTTTTTTCCTGCTGATGACAAATATAAGCTTTAAGGGAATGCACATATAGTTCAAGCAATATGCATTTTGTGTTTCTGTAAGTATATGCATTAGTATAAAATGATATTATTATAGCAATTATAGCAATTATTACTTTTATCCTTGCAGTCCTTTTAGGACTGGTGCTTTCCCTACACTGAGTTGAGGACTTTTGAAAAATACTCAGTCTACAGACTCTTAAATTGATTTTTTTTTTCTCTTAGTCAGAGGGCAGACAGTGACAACATAAATTTTGTGTTATCCCACTAGAGGGCCATGACAAGAGCTGAAAGCACCAATACTTCCTTCTCCAGAGACACCACACAATTGTGCTCTGAGACAGAGATGGACTTTCTGTTGTTTGGTTTATCTTTTGTTTGTTTGTTTGTTTGTTTTTCCCTTTAAGTGGCAGTTTCTCTTAAACACCCTGAAATTGCTTTCATATTTTAATGCTTTCACATAGGTTTTTCAACAGGCACGAGCTGATCTGAGCCAGCGACCTGGTATGGAAGATTTTGTATCCCAGTTCTCAATCCTATAGCCAGTATACACAACTGTCTCTTCTCCTGTATTAATACCATAAACATTATTATAGGAAAGACAGTAGAACTCACGGATCATTAGACTTGGGGATGAGTGTGCCAAGCTCCTTGATTCGGTAATTAATATTATACCTTCTTCTTCTCTCAACTGTTAAAAAGAAACATTTACTATTTTTACACTGAAATGTTTTTGGGGAAATTACACATAAAATATTTTAATTAGTTAAAAACATATTAGTCAATATACAAAAAAAATCTTCCTCAAACAGCAGTCCCAACATGAGCTCCTACCTGTCTCTGACTTACTCTCAGGACAAACTCTATCATTAGTACCATCTGTATCTTACCTTAACTACAGGGTTTTCCTCCATTCAATTTCTAGAGAGTGAAATAGTCACATATTGTCTAAATGTGAGCTAACATTTCTTTTTTCCTGATGTTTATGTATTCTGTCTCCACCATGCTCCTGCAGAACAGAGATTTCAGCTTAGTGGAGTCTTGCTGCTGACTCCAACAGGGGTACAAGACAATTCGTCCAGCAATTGATATTTTGGCAGAACTCCTGTTACAAATCACAAGGTAACAGCTTCATTATCCCTTATTTACAACAACCAGCATTTAAAACCACAGAGAGTATATAACTACAGCTGTATCTCCTCCCTGAAACAGAGTAAGATTATGTCCCAAAGCCACTTTACCCCTGTACATCTTTCTTTTGGTGATGGACAGCACAAAAAAATATTTATGAACACTTTTAAAACATAGAAAAAAAATTTTAAAAACCACCATGGTTTAAACTATGAAATATATTTTTTGGATTTAAATTTATGCTTCTCCTTAGACAAGCTATGTAGGGTATCTTGGTTCACTTTGTACTTTAGTTAGAAGGAAAAAAAAGAAAATTAATCTCCTAAAATTAATACCCCCCCTGCATGCTCTCAGTTCACTTTACCAACATTGTACTGGTATCCAGGCTGGTGTATGTGATCCTTCAGAACCTTCACATTTTTCTAGTAGATAGGTCCAGAGAACATGCCATTGCTTTGGGGAATTTCTTGTATATAATTTTGGCACAGAAAGTGCATTCAGTGAGAATGTAGTCCCATTAGGGTACTGCTGAGTGTCAGAGACCAGCAGTCTCTACTGCTGTCCAACTAAGCTCACTTTGTGAGCTCACACTTCTGTCCACTGCCTCCACTTTAACTCTGTCCAAATCTCACTGAATACGCAGAATTCAGCTTTTCTTCGTCACTAACATCACTCTGAGCTCTTTCTCTTGTCCTTTGCCCCTTGGAAGACCTTACCTTGGCTCAAGACATCAATGCCACTATACTCTGTCAGCCCAGCCCTGGCCAGCCTAGCACATGGGCAGAATGGATACGTGCTCTGTGTCTGGAGACGTGCACTTAAAGTCTAATGGCCTAATTTTGAATACAAATACAAAAGCCCAGTAGAGCTAAGTTGTAAGGGTCCAGCCAAGGGCATCCTAGTGGGTCTTCCAAGGCTGACTTCAATCTTCTTGTAGTCATATGAGCATGTCACTTTCAGTCTCAGCCCCACCACCTGGATCACTTTTAGTCCTCTTCTTCCTCTATATAAAATGCTTCCTGTCTATGTGAGGCCCCTAGGTTTGTGCAGCAGTCAGTTATTTCCTCCCTAGCAGATTCAAGCTCCAGGATCAACCTGAGTGTTATTATTCACTCTGATGAAGTACTCTACCTTGGTGGGATGCATTATCTTGTCTTGCTTCCTATAGGAACAGGAATTTCACTTAACAAATTAAAGCATGTCAGGTTTCTTGGTGATGATTCACACATTCAGAAGACAGGGTTATAATCCTCCTGAGTGTACTGCTCAGTGAGCCCCTGCATCTCATTGGAATGAATGTGCTGCATCTTGTAGGAGAGCCCAGTGTACAAAAACACAGAGCAACTGGAAAATTTAGAAGATATATTTCAGTTGCTTTGGAAAAATAATGGCACGGCAAACTAAATTGAAGAACTTTCTTTAACTATACTGTCCCATGGCACAATAGCTGCTGTTTAATTAAGATTTACTGTGGAAAAATCTGTAAGATATTAATCAAAAAGTGGTCAACTAAGCATTAGCGATAAAACAAGGCAATGAAAAAATATCCTTAAAAGTGAACACTTGCAGAATTCTTTTGTCTTTATATTTTTGCATTTTTTTTCCTGAAAAAAAATTTTCCAGTGTCAATGAGTTAGCGGGGGAGATTTTAAGCTTGGAAACATGCTGCAATAGAACTTTCCTGCTGTGTGCCTGTAACCTTTCCAGAGATATCCTGAGTTATCAGTAATATTTCAAGAATCAAATTTTACATGAGCCAAATCAGAAAATTATTTTTCAAACTACATGGACAGGATTATAATATAACATTCTTTGTTTGGAAGCAAAAAACCCCAAAGTTAAGAAACATTAGGCAATGTTTTAAACTCTGTCTGTTGCATGAAGGGGTTCCACTTCTTAAATCAAAACCCCTTTTCATGTTTTCATTCAATACACCATCTTTCAAAAGAACATTTTTGCAGTGTATTTATTACTCCTTGTTATGAGAATGTACAAGAACATTTCTGTGAAACGCAGGCCTTAATTCCACCTTAAAATTGAAAGTTCATATAATTCCAATCAACTTTCAAGAACTGATTTTTCAGGCCATCACTAAGACACCTGATTCCCTTAAAAGAGTCAATCACACTGATAAAGCCTTCCTATGCAATGCATGATTATGCCCAAGCCTTTAGATAGTAGAGCTATGTCCAGGGAGCCTTTGAGCTCTGCAGCACACACCTGGAGCCAAGCCAAAACAGATGCTGCCTGTCTGCAGTGGCCTTCAGTTTAGTTGCCAGTGGTGAGGGAAAGTTCTCAGACATTTCTTCTGTGATCAGGAAGGACCATGATAAGCCACAGCAAACAGTGGAGGCAATAGTGAGACATGGCATCCCTGATGTATCTATGATGAGCCTCCCTGGTAGCTCCAGATAACCCCTACCCAGCCCCTTTCTTAGTCCAGCAAGACTCCCCATTTCTGCCCTAACAAGACAGAGAGCACCTGCATTGGCATTTCAGAGATTATGTGCTAGCAACACGTCTAAAAATCTTCATGGTCTGCCTGTAACCCACAAAAAAAAAAAATTACAGACAGATATAAGGATGCCTTCTGGAAATTCTAAGTAGCAGAAGATTGTCCACAGCGATGGCTAGCACATTGTGCCAGTGGATGTACACTTTCAGGTATGTAATTTCATGCCAGTAAAGCCATATATCCCTCTCTGGTTGCTGGAAATCAAATAGCCAGAGAAACAAGACAGAAGTAAGATAATAAAGATATAAATAGTGGCTATTAAGTAATTACTAATTTAGGTTTAAATTCATAGAATCATGGAATATCACAAGTTGGAAGTGATTCATAAGGATCATTGAATCCAACTCCCATACTATTTCTGTTGGAAGTACTGGAAAGGAGAACTTGAAAATTTTAATTGCTTTATTCAACACTTTCCAAAAAGAATCCTACAGCCTTTTCCTTTCAAATTATGCTTTACAGGGAAAAATGGGTAATTTTATGGGCAATCTCCCATTAATGAAACTGATTTTTTTTTCTATTCTATATAAACTAAAATGGTTTTTATCTTTGTAATTCTAATATTTAGACACTGAACAATGAATTTCACTGTTCTAAGACTGTTCCTCTAAAACCAACATGCTGTTCATCTGTACATATCTGCACTCTTATCCATAAAGGAAAAAGAAGTGTATCCCAGATGACAGGAGTTATGGGGCTTGTGTGGCAGTCAGAACACTGGTGAGTCTCACAAAGTCCTGCACTGATCTCCTTCAGTCACATACAATTTCAATAACTTTAAGAGCTTAGCAACCACTTAAAAGTCATCTGATACAAATTTTTTTCCTACCCCATCACCCATAAAGTGATACAGCCTCTTGCTTTGGCACTTCAGTAAATAAGGTGTGAAGACTGGGTTTACAGTGTTGTTTTTCTCACAACCTGCCTCCTTTCTTGTCTGCTTTGCACTGCAATTCTTAGAGAAAACATCAAGTGGGCTACTGTGAAAAAATAATAGCAGGAGATTATATGGAAATAAATTAACTGCAATATGCAAAGTATTTTGAAAGACAAATGTCAGAGACGGAAATTAATTTCAGCAAAGAAAACTTTATGGTCAGCTGTTTTTGTAGTCTGAGTTGGCCTGCTGAGAGGCTGGCCTAGAAGAAGAGCAGAGATGTGGTAGCTAATGTACCTGGGTTTTGCATTCTCCATGCATTCCATTTAATGAGATGGAAGAGGAACATGTACTTACTGAGATTGTGGTTATCCTTTTTTTGTCTCTCCTTTGCCATTGCTCTTGTATCTGCTTCTGACAGAAAGTAAAATTTATTAAAATACTCCTTAAGATGCAATTCCAGTACTTCTTTCATCTTTTGAAAATGGCTTCTTGTCACAAAGACCAGACTTCCAGTCCTTTTACTGCATTCCTTTTTTTATTATTAAAACAGATCATAGGCAAATCTTTATTCTACCAGTACTAAATTTTGAGCAAGTCTGGCAGGTTGCTTTACATTTTTTATGGCACTTTCTTTTACATTTAAGAATGTAGAAATGCTGTGGAGGGGTATTTTTCTCCAATTTCCTGTATTTTACATCAGGATAAAACTTACAATACACTAAGGTGAATATGGATTTTCTATATCCCATAATGCAAGAGTTAATCAGATTTGTAAGATATTGAATAAACTCACTGTTTCCTCTGAGTGACATTAATAAACTGTACATGATTTTTAGCATTCTTTGGATTAATTGACTGTAACTTTTAAAGTTTGTAATCCACTAATATAGCTTTACCTTGAATAGCCTTATTGTAAAGTTTTAAAAGAACTATTTGTTCTACCCTGGAACAAATTTAATGGATGATAATTTATTTATGTTGTTGGTCAGAAGCCAACATGTAGAAGAATATACTGTTTTCTAAATTATTAAGGTTTTTTTAGAAGCACAATGTTCATAAAAACAGGGGGCAAACAGGGGTTTTCTGAATTTCTAAAAAGAAGAACAGAAAGAAAACATTTTTCATTTATCTTTGTTCTTTTCCTTAAATGAAACCACAGACTGAAAATTCTCAGGAATTTAATTTTGGATATATTTTTCATGGATAGGTTTCAACTTTTAAGACACACACCATCACTTATGCAGTTATATACTAAAATCTCAGAGTTCTTTTACCTGTGAGCTCCCTTTTTACTGGTAGGTTAGCTGGGCAAGAAGCATTTGTGAGACCCATATTAGCTGGTGCCATTCCCTGGTCACTGTTATATATATCCAAAATGCTGCTAGATAGCTTGAGGGGTAGGGAAGGAAAGAAGAATAAGGAAAAACAAAAATTAAAATAAGTAAAAGACTTAAAAGATTTTTTTAAAAACTGATGCATGCAAGGAGCAAATATCTTTGGATATGAGTCTGGTTTTCTTTAGAAAGAGTATATGTACATATATCTAAAGGGAAGGATTCCTGTTACACAATATTAACTAAAATTGAAAGCAAAGAGTCACTGTCTGCCATTTTTCTACAGGTGCCATTTTTGTGGGCTTCAGATCTACAGTGATGCCAAGATATGAGCCACGGCGTCTGTTTTGCAATTGCTTCCAAATTGCATCTTCTAAATCCAGTGTTGCCATGTCTGCACTTCAAATTCCATTAGGCCAAAAGTCAACTTTCCCATGCTGATTTTGACCATACTCCCCAGAATGATTTTTTTGACCACAACTCTAAACTCTGAATTGGTACTTCATACAGGGCCTGGTCCAGCAATATGTTCAGGGACCTAGTTATATGTAATAGTTAAAACTAGAGTGGGTAGAACTTCAGAGAACATGCTTTGAGGAAAGAAACTGTACTGTTGTCAGGATAGACCAGATAACCTAATGGTTTTAACATGCATAACCATGTATACCAGTATCCTTATTCCCTAAAAAAATATAGTAAAATATTTTTTAAATAAGCCCATAGAATGCACACTAAGAAAAGTAAGGCTGAAGTATGTGGATTTCAGTTAACTGTACAATTGCCTTTATTTGCCTTTATATATATGAAATAACTGTAAAATATGCAAAAGTTTACTGAAGAACAGTTCAGGCTTTGCTCATTTTCTATGACCCCATGACCAACCTTTTAGCATTGATCCTTTGCAGTAATAGAAAAACACTTTTGGTTTTTTAATCATGCATATAAAATTTGTGCTGAAATCTTTGGGGTTTTTTTGTGGTCAGCACTCAAGGATTTAGAGACTGAGTTTGGGTCCACATGGCCAAGATAACAGAAATCCAAAAGTAAACAAAAGAAAAACAACAAAACCCCAAAAAGAATTAAAGAGTGGGTGAAAAATATGTGGGTACAAACACTAACATGAGGCAGTAAAGCATGAAAGGAAATTAGGAGTTATTTAAGAAAATTGTTTTTCATAGACAAGAAAATGTGTTATTACAGATTTGCCCATCAGCTATGGATCCTGAAACAACCTGGAATTTTCCAGGCAGGTAATCAAGACACCAACCATAGGTCTGCTGGGAACCAGCTTTTTTCAGAGTCTTGTAATTTCTCTTTTTGTAGAGACTGTGAGCTTCATCCCAAGTTACTTTGAATGGAGACAATTTTCCAAATTACTTGCTCAGTGTGAAGTTGTTCCATGGCAGTGCTCCCTGTATTTTATGTTAAAACTGAAATTTTAAATTAGTTTTTTTTTTAAATAATGATTTTATTAAATTAACTAATAACTTTACTAGATCATCTGAGAATCTAGTTTGAGTTAAAGCGTCCCAGTTCTATTACAAACTATGAAATGAAGCAATCAGAATTCTTATTGAACATATATAAATAAATAACCTGCTCATTTTTAAACTAGAGCTTTATTAGGGAAATTGAAAATTCTTGAATACCCTTATAAATCACAACACCAAGTCAGTTTTAAAAATCTGCTTATATATTTGATCTCTCAATGAAAATACTTTTTTAAAGAATATTTGGAATTCAGATGAGTATTACTCAGAACAAGCTACGTTTAAGATGCAGGATTTCAATGCTAAGAGCATTCTCACATAAGGTATCCTTGTTTCATTTGAGGGGTAAACTGACAAGTATCAAGAATTCACTGTAGTTTTACCCTTGCATTTTCTTTGTTCCAGTGATGTGAACAAAGACATTACAAGAGTGAACTCATATTAGCTCTCATCATATTTAATTACTTCCTACATTCATGTAAATGAATTTGGTTTATTCAAATGATAGGAAAACAGAATGACATAAAAAATTGAGAGTCAATGTGACTCCTACACTCCTACACCTCCAGGTTCCAGAGGACTTTGGCAAGGCTGTTATATGATTTAGGCTACTGTTTTTGTGAAATGCTAGGGAATAGTCACCACTGAAAATAATATAATCTAGAAAATAATCTAACAAATGAGAAATACATATCTGTCATTCTTTATGTAGTTCACACAGCTGTGTACATAAGTTCAATAATTTGCATGACACTGGTGGCAATCTTCAATTTAGTAGATTATCAATACCATTAATGAAAAAAACAGGCTTGTAAACCACAGCTTGACACAAACATGAGATACTTAATTGATTAGTTCTATTTTTCAGACAGAAATTCAAATTTATCATTGAAAGACAGTTAAATTTCTAAAGACTATACACAAAGGTGTGAATTTAAATGACTATGTCCAAATCCAAGAGAAAATTTCATGACTGGCCAATTTAGCTGGCAAGGAAAAAATAATACCAGCACACCTCAAAGTTCAAAATTGTGTGACCATTCAACAGAGCATGAGTAAATCCAACTTTAAACCACAGGCAGACATTTCAGCTGAATTCAATTGCACGGTTGGTGAAGGCAATTCCATACAACTGCTGGACACTCCCCTCCCTTGCCTGGCTGATGATGCTGTGCCTGCTGCCCCCCAGGACAGGGTTGGCCCTCCTGGCTGCCAGGGCACTGCTGGCTCACATCCAACTGGCCACTGACCAGGACCCCAAGGTCCCTTTCCATGGCACTGCTTTCCAGTGTCTCATTCCTCACTTTGTACACCATGCAGAGTTGCCCCATCCCAGGTGCAGAATTCAAGACTTCTTTGTTAAGCTTCATCCACTTACTGTCCAGCCCCCTAATTTGTCTGCTTGCAGTGTATCTCTGACAAATGTACCATACCACCTTTTTTCATGCAGATGCTCTCCAGCATTCTTCCCCTTGTCATTTCACAATATTTACCGGCCATTAGGAAAATCACCACTCCATATGATGAAGATGAAAATGAAGCCCAAAGCCAAGGCATTCAACTGCTGATGAGTACAATCCTATCATCTCACTAATTAGGAGGATTGACATAAGCATTACTCCAGGAGGGATGGGCAGGGAAGAAGAGACAGTGGAGTAGCTCTGTATTTTAGGGAGTGTTTTGATTGTCTAGAGCTTAATGATGGGGATGCTAAGGTTGAATGTTTATGGGTAAGAATCAAGGGAGAGGCCAGCAAGTCAGTTTTCCTAGCTGGACTTTGTGGTAGACCACCCAACCAGGATGAAGAGGCAACTGAAATATTCTATAAGCAGCTGAGAGAAGAATTGCTGTTGCTGGCCCTTGTTCCTGAGGGGACTTCAACTTACCAGAGGCTGTCTGGAAGTACAACAGCTTAGAGGAAACAACAGTGCAGAAGATCCCTGGAGTGTGCAACAGCTATTTTCTTGACACAGCTAGTGAGCAAACCAGCAAGGGAAGGTGACCAATGGATCTGCTGTTTGTGAATAGACAGCGCTTGTACAGATGTGCCAGCTCCAGGCCACATTGGGCACAGTTATCATAAAACAATAAAGTTTTTAAGTCTTGGGGAAGTAAAGAGAAGGGTCAGCAAGGCTTGGATTTTCAGAGGGCAGACTTTGGCGTGTTCAGGATACTGGTTGAGGCAGTCGTGAAGGAGAAAGGAGTCTAGGAAGGCTGGACCATGAAAGAAATGCTAAAGGAGCAGGACCAAGAAATCTTCATGGGTGAAAAGATGAGCCAGTGAGGAAGACTGGCCTGGCTGAACAGAGAGCTTGGGCTGGAACTGAGGGGGACAAAGCATAGTGGAAGAAGAGGCAGGCAACTCAAGAGGAAGCAACGATATTGTGAGTTTATGCAGGGAGAAAATTAGAAGGCCCAAAACCTAATTAGAACTTAATCTGACTATTGCTGTAAAATGAAAACTGTTTCTATAAACAAATCAGCAACAAAAAGAGGGATAAGGAGAATTTCCCTGATTGTATTGGATATAGGAGAAAATACAGTGACAAAGGATGAGGAAAAGGCTGAAGTACTTAATGCCTTCTTTGCCTCTGCCTACTTGTTCCTTGGGAACCCAGCTACCCGACCTGGGAGACAGAGCAGAATGAAGAGCTCACAATCCAAGGGAAATGGGGAGTGACCTGCTGTACCACTCAAACACACACAGGTTCATGAGGCCAGACAGGATGCACCTGAGGGCCCTGAGGGAGCTGGCAGAAGAGCTCACTGAGCCATCTGAGTCATTTACCAGAAGTCCTGACTAGCTGAGGAGATCACAGTTATTGGAGTGAACGTGATGCCCATCTACAAGGTGAGCCAGAAGGAAGATGGAGGAACTACAGGTCTGCCATCTTGACACAGGTGACAAGAAATGTTATGGAAAGTTAGTGCCAATTGCACTAGCAACTGTCCCTTTCTTCTGTGAATTTAGCAGAAATCTGAATTATATTGCAATGGCCATTATGACAGATAAGTGGCTTTGTGGATATGGCCACTGGTGGTCTCCCTTTGACACACTCATTCATAGTTAACACAAAAAATCTGCTATGAATTAGTGTGCAAGGAATAATTCTATGTGTCAGGATTCAGGATCAGGAGAAGAAATAGAGAGTGATTAATGTGACCTGTTTTTGACACTTGAGTGTGTCCAAATGAACTGAATGATCTCTGTCTCTTATTCTTGACTCCGAAGAAAGTTTAGGGTGAATGTTGCAGGCCGCCCATGTGTACTTTCCCAGGAAATCTCACTGGGCTCCTACTGTGAAAATTTCATAATAAACTCTTACTTTAAAAATCACATAAGAAAGACTTCCTTTAAAATTAATCATTTTTCTGATTACCAGAGACTTTTATAATATACAGTCAAAAAATGTGTCAAAGTATTTTGTTGAAACTGTCTACCTGAATTTGCTCTGCATTGATATCAAGTACAGAAAGTTCCAAGGAATTTCTTTGCTATTGTTATTGAACACTGAGAGCAATCTTATAGTAGAAATTGGCCAATTTTGATACAACACGAGGAAACATACCTGTCTGACAAAACAGGAAGTTCTTTTAGAAATGTAGACATCTGTAGGCAACTAATTTTCAAATTATAAAATCAAAATATATAGCACAATATCTCATAGAAATTGTGAGTCAAAATGTACCTAGCTGTTTGGATGTGTACCAAAATCCCATACATCATAATGCAATTGCTTAGAGAATCGTTTAAACAGAGAAAGTTTTTGCAGCACTGAGGCTTCAAATAGCTTCCAGGCCTACATTAAAAGATAAGTTTATATATATATACATACACACATAATTTCACAAAAATTCCACACAATGTTACTAAAGGTACAAATCACTTAAACTTGTACAGTTATGCAATATGTATACAGTGATGATTTTACAATTCTATAGCACTGTAAAACTTGATGAATTCCAAAACACTTTAAAAAATCCAGCTGATTCCACCATATCAAAAGCATTCTGTTGTTTTCAATTTAGATGTGGAAACACAGACATTTGGGTATGAAAATTCCTAGCAAATCATTTATCTTGCAGGTGTCATATTGGTTCACACCTGTGTTGTTCTGAGAAGTCCTTGTAAGTCCCATAATTTCCAACCTTGTATTCATGATACTTATATTTATGTATATGTATCTAGGAATTTAAATGCAAGCAGCTCATAAGGAATGAGAACAGAAATATTAAAAATAGCAGAATATTCCCACTTCTGAAATACAACCAGCTTTGGACAAAAGATCAACAACCTTCAGCACAGCAAATGGTTAACTGGGAATAACCAGTGACAATGTACCACAGGAAGAGAATAATACAATTTCTAATTAAAACTGCAAGGAGCATTGAAGAAAGCAGGCTGTAATTAACAAAGTTAGCATTTGGCAAGGACACTGGGGTTAACATTCTTCCTTTTGTATAAAGTGTCATGGGATCTTCAATGCCTGTGTGCAAAGACTGGAACATGAGAATTTCCATTCATGGGGCTCAGTCCTGAATGATACTCAACTTTGAAGTTTTGACCAATTATAAAAGCAAACTTCAGCTGGACTACCTGAGTGAATACACCTCACAGGCGCCTGTGACCTTGTGCTTGCTGACAGTGTCCAAGGGAAGTACTGTGGAGGTTCAGTACTTGGGTCTGATCTGCTGTGCAGGCAGGATTGTGCAGCAAATACTAAGGGTTTTTTTAACAGCATGGATGACTAGCAATGAACAGCTTTGATCACAATTTGCAGTCTCTAATACCAAGTTTGGGGGCATTTTATAAAGGAAAACATTCCACGAAAGACATTGCCTTATTAAAGGAAGTTATGTGGTATTCCAAATCTTATAGCATGATAGCTGTTGGTAAATATCATGTCATTTTAGGGAAGACTTAGCATTTCCATATTTTTCAAGAGATGGATTTTGAAAGCAGCAATAAAATGTAGTGATACAGGTTGTCTATGCCCATTCACTTCTAGTCCCTGAACAGGTCTATTGCACAACAGTGTTCACTTGCATGATCCCATATTATTTATGTATTTTTCCATTTTGGCTAATCTTTGCACAAGGTGTTGTGCAAAGAAAGAATTTGAAGAAATTTGCACACTTGAATTTTCTTGCAATAAAATTCAAGTCTGTAGGGATCATGGTTGTATCACAGTCAGTGTTGCACAGCTAGAAAATAACAGCCCAACCCTTCTCCAAAGCTAGAATTTTCTTAATTTGAGAATTCTGCTGAAAATGGTAATGCCCACTCTGGACTAAAAAGCATTTCCCAGACATTGAGTTCATTTAACATATTATTACATAATCAAGTTCAAGAGCCAATAATGCTCTATCTAAAATCAATTAGGTTTTACATCCCCAATATTTTTATTTGGAGTGTGTTAAAAAAGTTGATTGATTGCAAATAATTTTCAAAAAACTTATCTTTTATTTCTATTTGTAGACAAATTTTATTTTGTTTTGTGTTCCTTTAACACATATGTCACTGTTTAATGTCCCCACCACAGGTGACTACTGGGAGTGAACATAGCCTTGAGACTTGGCTTTGCTAAATTGGACAGGCCATGATTCTTCAGACAGACTTCCCATGCAATGATATGTTCTAAGAGCCTCTCTGAACCTTTTCTGCTTTGAATTAGTTTTTCTGAAGGGCGTACAGCTTTTTTTTGCCTATAGCATTCAAAGAGTTTCGTGCCCAGTGAATTCCACACTGGATATTTCCTCATGTCTCTTGGAAATCAGTCTCATGATGGATACTAGGGTCATATTTATCTCCTTTATGCAGTCCCATCATTTTGATGGCTTATAGTTATCCCCTGAACAACTAATGTAACCAGATCTTTTTCTGTCATATCCAGTTAATGAGTTCTCAGCTTACTGCAGACATTCCTGTTATTAGTATTTAAATGAATGACCTTCCACTCAGTACTATTACATTCCTCCCATTTAGACTATTCTGTCATCACAGTCATATAATTCTTCCTCTATGATATCTTCATTCTTCTTTGTATTGGCAATATTTTTACTTTTGCTACCTAAGTAAATTTCATGAGCATAAATGTATCTTTGTACCTTTTTGTTCCAAGATCACTAATGAAAATGTTAGGTAAACTGAGATCATGGATTGGTTATTGGTTCACTTCATTAATATATTTTTTATTTTAAACAGAAAAACTTTATTGTCTCTTTAGCTTGCTCCTTAGCCTGAAAGGAATTCTGTTCAGCTACTTTCTAACTAACCTGTGCTGCCTTTTACTAAAATGTGTTCACACACAAGGTTGTCAACAGCAAACCTTGGATATGCAGGACTAGCCAAGGGATGTCACTACTCAAGGATGACAGAGTGTGTTTATCTTTAAAAAGCAGACTTCTGACATGTTCTAGTTGTCTAAAATGGCCAAACCCTAGGATATCAAGAGCTTTTCATCAAAGGTATCTGGACTGTCCTGGCAGGCCCAAACAGTTATCAGCTAGCCTGCTTTCCCTTGAGGAGCCTGCAAACAAACAGCAGGATAGACCGTGCTGTTATCCAGCTGCAGTTTCTCCAAGGGGCTCACGTCCTCACAGTCACACTCACAAGCCCAAGTGCGATTAGAAAGGTCAGGATGTCCCCAGAGAAGACAAAGGTCATGACCAGACTGCCTCTACCACACATCTTCATTCTGCCTGGATCAGAAGTGCTCATGAAAAGAGGCAAGTGGGAAGCAAGTTGCAGAAACTTCCTTTGCTATCCTTCTTTCTGCAGTTAATAACTGCGGACAAACAAGGCACCAAGTGTGCCCGTTTCCTGCAGTAGCGGTGTGGGACACGTTTCTACAGCAGCTGCTGTGCCATGCAGACCCTTCTGAGGATTGCTGACCCTATTACACATGGTCAGAGGGCCTGAACTGCACCTGCAGACTTGGCAAACCTCACAGGGAACTGCTACACATGCGGCTTTACTTGTCACAAGAAGAGAGAGACTACGTAGCTGCTTAACCTGAAAGGCTGAGTAGTGTACCTGCAAAAGAAAATTTGTTTTGGTTCTTGGTAAAAACTGGCTCTTGGTCAGACTGCATCTAAAACAAGAGATTAGTGCAATATTTTATCATTTCCCCCCCTAAATATATCCCACTTAAATCATGTTTTCACGAGCTTAATCAATAGCAACGCTTCAAGGAACAGTTTTGTAAAATGAGGCTACTTCTTCTTAGCCACAAAAAAAAAATGAGCATCTATCTACTTCAATGTGTTTCTTGCCTAATCATTTTAATTAAAGGAAAAAAAAAACCAAAAAGTAGGAATTTTGCACAATGTTTACATTATTATCCCACACATGCATCCCAAATACAAAAATCTCAATGTGGAATTGTGTCCACAGTTCATTTCACATATGTCCTAAAAGTTTGTGTTTGTGATACTGGGGTACCAAACATAAAAACACAGTTGATTGCTTGTCATGCCTTTACAATTTATTCATGACAGGTAAACAAAATCGTTTTTCAATCTCTCAAGTTCATAGATTGAACTCAAAATGTGCACTGAATTTGGCCAAATAGTGAGTTGATCAATAAATGTATATTAACACATATTAACAAATCCATTTTCTAAATAACAATACCTGGTATAATGGGTGTTTGCAGGTTTTGACAAGGGGAAAACTGGGGCAGTTCTTATATCTTCAGTGTGTGTTTTAATAAGTTGTGACTTTTCATCTTTTCAAATATATTGCAGACAGGATGTGTAATCTTGCCAATGCAAGTACTGCACTGGAAAGACTAGGGTTCAGCTTTCTTTCTCAGTTGCTGTGCTGCTTGAAGTTGAACATAAGCTGTGTTATCCTTTTTATTTGTAAGGATGTGTTTGCACTATCAACTGCCAAAGAAGTTGTAGCATACTGTTCTCAGAATCTAGAAGATCCCATTTACAGCTAAATATTCTTGTTCTTTTTGCCATTGCAATGCAAAATACTTATATTTGAGTACAAATGGTCTTCAGCAATAACGATTCAAAAATGTTCCAGTTTCCCTTTTTATTATGCAAGGAGACTAGCAGCAAATACTATCCTTCTCAGATTTGTTTTCGTCCAAAAAAATTGTATCCCCTTCTATATTTATCTATAACAAGTTTCATAATTACACAATCCTCAACCAGGGACTTCATGTTCAGATTTATTATATCAGAAATTATATATTATGCATGAAAACTGGTTCATTTTTTATCGTCCAATAATGATCATCAAGATGGTGCATTATTCATCAGAGAAAAATGAACTCTCTTCATATTCCAGTCATAGTACATTTCTGCCCTGATCATATACTTAGAAGTCCATTGTCTAGATAAATGTCTGATCAAATATGACCAAGCAAAGGAATTTTCTGGAGAATCAACCCTTTGCATGACATATATGCTCTTTCAGTTACTACCTTTTAATTAATTGTATGTTTTTAGCTCTTTCTTACTTTTCTGATCACAAAATTAACAGACACATTCCAGAAGTTAAGTGATGCTGTGATAATGTCATCATCCAACTTGCAGCTGGAAATCAATTCATAAGAGCACTGCCCACTAAACCCCAAGTTCTGAAAACAAAAGAGGCCAATTAAATTATAGACCTGATAGCTATTTTACTATTATTTCAGAAGTAACACCAGCTAATGCACTAATTCCTGCTTCCACCTTACTTCAATTTTGTTGGATCAGCATGTAAATGCATATATCAAATCATTTAAATTCTTCCTCTAAAAACAATGAGAAGCACAAGGAAAAGTGCAAAGAATTAAGGCTGAAGGAGAAGTGAAAAATACATTTATTTATATCATATACTTGCTATATTTTATGCTTTATATTATGTCCTCTGAGATGTCATCTAACACCTAAGCCTCTGAACACATTGCAGTAAGGTGTCAGTGTTCTAGTGTTTCCACAAGAGTGTTCCATGCAGAGTTTAATTTTGGTTTAAAATCCTTTCTGTAGTGTTTGATTTCAGATAAATTCAAAAATGCATATTTCTAGTGTAAATATAAATATGTATAAATATAAATTTAAATATAGCGTAAATAGTCAGCTACTTAATAAAATACTTTGCACATATATTAAAGGTCCTTGAAGGCCTAGGCTGATGGAAAAGGAAGTGCTATGATCATTAAAGTTGTACTTTTGGAAGTGTATTTATCAAAATGGATTTCAAGAAGTCCTTGCTTTCCACAAGCTACTTTTGCCTGGCAGTAAAAAGCTTGACTGCGCCTGAAGAACAAATTAGCCACCATTAGTGCCTCTGAGCTCACAAGTCTTTTATTCAACCTATGTAAATGCCATTGAAAGAAATTCGTAAAGTTTCTCTCCTTTCTTCTAAAGAAGGCATCATAACCTGCATGCTGCAGACAGCAGTGAGCTAAATATAATTTTCTTCATGGCCTGCCACGTCCTAAGGACTTCAAGTCTTGCATTGCAAGACAACACAAGATGCAGCAGAGGCTTTGGGATAAAAAAAATCTTCCTGGTGGCCCCAAACAGCAGGAATTTGCTGGTAGATCCTGCTACACAGGGGCTTGGAATTAATAAGGAATGAATATTGGGAGAGTTAGAAACCTGTTTTAACTATCCTTTTCTCTTACTACTGTTAAACAAATGTTAAGGTTTGAGATAAAGACCATGTTTCTAAAAGGTACTTGCATACAAACAACTGTATATTTTTGAATAAAACTTTCATTTCTGTCTGTTTACCTTTTAGAAAGAGGAAACCAGAGAGGAAGAAAGAAAATTTCCCTTAGTTTCAGAGTTATGGAAATTTTACTACAGTTGCATGAAAATTTAATCTTTTGGCTCCCTTTAGCCAGAGTTCTACCCCCAAAATAGAGGAGGATTAGAAGACATTGGTCTGTTAGTGTGCCAGAGACAGAGCCGAGATTTTTGCTCATTTTGCACAGCTTTTGAATGCTGCAGCTGTGTTAAAGTAGATCACAGTTCTTCTCCTGACCCAAAGTAATGCCTGCTCTTTTCTCTGAAGACCTTTTCTACAGCATGAGGTAAATTGTGCAGGCAAGAGGGCTGTACACTGCCCATTTCCACCTCAAACTACTAAATTGTGTGAAATACCAAAAGCAAACCTTCATCTGACATTAGTATGACATTCAAAACAGCAGTGGCAGTGATAACAAAAGATACTTCCAGCTGCAGGAAACAGGCCTGAGGAGTTCTGAATTTGTGCTTTTCATAGTTAGTTTTTTTGCAACTGAAGCAACTGAAAGACACAATTTCCTACCTAACACTTTTATAGTATTGAAGGAATACAAAGAAAATATTTGCTCACCAGTTTTACTTTTGAGGCGTCTATTATTTCCTCAATAGCTACTGACTGTTCCTTCTCCTTCATTTTTCTTTTTCGTTAAACATGTAAATGATACCAGAGAGTGCTAGGCAGAAGTTTATATACTTAGGTGAACTTTGACTCTTCCTTGGACTTTAAGACTAATCTAGTGTAGAATGTGATTGACAAAGCATTTTCATTGATGTTATGCAGCCTTTTCAACTAACATTCAAGTTAGCCAACCTAAGCAAATGAGGTTGTTAATGTTTACTCCGGCCCTTTCTCTAAAATGGTTTTGAACTTCAGCAGATTTTATTAACTTATAAGGGTTGCCAAATTACATCAGTATTCACTAAATAAAAAGTACTCTTGATTATGCAGTAGGGGGCTGCCTAGATCAGCAATGCTAAATGCACCTCTAGTGGAAAGCTGGCTTTACTTCATGACTGAATAATTGCAACACTTGTTGAATAAAACACTTTGGAGTATACCTACTTGAATTTCTTCCTTTTGTATGATTCCTGAGAATGGGACAGACAGCAGCTTTTGCAATCCATCCAGATGATCACCATCAATATTTAACAAATAACTAATACAAATACAAATTATTAATGTCATGATGAGAAACTGTGACTTCAAAGACCTTGTAACAGCAGTGAGATTTTGCAGAGAGAGTGAACCATGCTTTTACTAATAAATAGTGTCTCCCTAAAATCAAACGCAGAGTTAACAGATTTAATCAGAACTTTATACCAGCTGCAGTTGATAGAATCAAAAAAATTAAAGAAGGAAAACATCTATCTGTGCTATTCTGATCTAACTTCTGCTCCATACCTGTAAAATGCAAGGTTTTTTCCCAAATGCCAAAGGACCAAAACAAATACAAGCAAGCCATGCAGCCACTGAGGATTTTCTCCACAAGCCCTTTTCCTGCAAGAGTGGCAGAAGGGAAGCAATCCCACTGACTTGACTCCCAAGCAGACTGGAAATAAGCAGTAGCTCCCAGTCTTGGTAAAGTACTGAACTATGAGCGTATGAAATGAAGGTGAAGCAGTGAAGACTCAGAAGATCCCTGAAGAGGTGACCCCTTGCAAGGCACCACCTTTACAGAGTATTGCCACCTTTCCCCTGCCCAGCTGTTTCCCCAGTTCACAGCTGGCACAAGCCCTGACTTCTAGCATGCCCAGGTGCTTTGGCTTCCCTTCTCTGGTACTGGTTTAATTCTTCTTTTCTCAATGGTCTTGCTGCTAAGGTCATTCAAGGGCATAGTTAAAGAAAATATTTCTTAAATATTACAAATAAATCATAGTATAATAGAATGTTAATGGGTTGTTACGGACCTTAAAAACCATATGGTACCAACCCCCCCTTCCATGGGCAGGGACATCTTCCACCAAACCAGGTTACTCAAGGCCCTAATCAAACCTGGCCTTGAACACTGCTGGGGTTGGGGCACCCACAATTTCCCTGGGCAACCCCTTCCAATGTCTCACCACTCTCACAGTAAACAGTTTCTTCCTACATCATCAGGGAAACCGTTTTTTCTTGGCTTTATTTGGTACTGGATGTGGAAAAAATTGAATTAAAAGATTTTTCATTAAATAGCTTTCAATTTTCTTCCAATCTGAAATTAACTGCTCCATTTAGTTTAGTCATTCAGTATTGACTACTCCAGCAACATGGAGCTGAACTGATTCAACATACCAGCAGCTGGGCCTCTCCTGGTGGCTTTTTGAAATCCAATTTCATGGTAGTGCTGTGCTTGAAGCATTGCTCTGCAACTACTTAGCTCTCATTGACAGCCATCTAACTGCTACAGAACCTCTCGCCCCAGGTTTCTTCAAAAATAGCGCTGGAAGCTCGTGTTTTGTGCACCAGAAAAAAAGGCAACTTAGAATCCTTGAAAACGTTCACAAGATTAAATTATTTTTCTTGCTGGTGCACCCAGGTCTGTGCAAGAGAGGCCCATGCTATTGCAGAACATGAACTTCCTCTCACTGCATCCTCATTCCAAGCCATCAATGTCCTAATGCTTTTGACATAAGTAAGTTTTAGAGGACTGCATGTCAAGTAGAGAGCATTATCCCAGTTGTGCAGTGATTATTTGGACTGCAACAGTTATTTCTGAATGAAATTACTGGTAAATTGCCAACTGTTTTCCTACAGATCTCCATTGTGGTTGCTAGATTACTGGGTCTACTAGTGAGTCCTAGGGCTGTATATGTGTATTATCAAAACAAAACAGCATTTAGTACAAAGAAGTGATTCATAAGATCACACACTGCTAAATCACACCTTGAAAAGCAGAGAAATCCTATTTTTTAACTCTGCTCTTTCCTCTCTTCCCTGTGACTAATGCTCTGAACGTCTGCTTTAAAATGTTTCTTAAATTTTTTTCTTTGCTGATGTTAAAAGCAATGTAGAGCAGAGCTTTTTCCTACCTGCCCTGAACTATTAATGATGGTGTAATAAATGCTTTGTATTAACAGACCTAAACATCTACACTTCCTGTGTTCTGAACATTTGGAAGTACTAATATACTTAAAACTCACTACAGAATGTTAAATAGCCAGAAAGGATTTTGAATAAGAATGGACTTCTGATAAAAATGAAAAGTATTTATTTTTTAAATGTCTGTCACCATATCTGATCTACATGACAGTAGTTTACTTCTAAAACTCACTCATATATTATTTGTTTCATTTTTTTTTAATGATTCTTATATGGTCAGGAATAAACCCACTGCTCCTAATATATACTTAGAGAAAAAATATTGTCTTATAATAAACAAATACTCTGCTGTCTGTTAATTAAAATTTCATAAAACTAAATTATTACAACAGGGACTTTAAATTGATCCCATCTTCAATAGTGTCTTTTTTTAATTAAATCTTGCTTTCTCCATAATGAACAAACAGTTGTCATTACATGATAATTCATAAGAATAGTTATGGTTTTATTTCAGTTATGCTTTATGAACAAAGATATAATTTGGTTTACAAATTCCTTCAGAGGAATCAAGACCTCTTGCATGTAGGGAAAACTAGTTTTACATTTTAACTGAACTGCTAAAAGATTGTTATAAAAAGTAAGTTTCTGCCATTAGGGTATTCTGAAGATCAATATAAAGACAGCCAGAATATTCCCTAGTTTAAGCAATTCTTAAGTGACCACCCAAAACCAGACAGTTTCATGAAATTGTAAATTTGGGTCCAAACACAAGCCAGATAATCCACTCATCAGAAGCTGGAATTATTTTAATGAGAGATGGAGGAATGTCCTTATTTTCACTTCTCTGATTCTACTAATGCATAACTGTAATTCATTAATTCAGGGTCAGACAATGAGCCTTTGAGCAATTATTCACATGAGTGGTCTCACAGAATTCAATGTCTTCATTTAATGTGCCGTTAAAATGGTACATGGGTGCATTTAACTAAAACAAACATTAGTTCGCTGCAACACACAACAGGTTGCACTGTAAAAAGTGGAAAGATTACTCAGCCACTGAGTAAGCCATTGAGAACACTGAGACAGAAAATTGGCATCATGAACTTATCTTTTTCAAGAAAAGATTTTGCTGAAAAAGTACCTGAGTCTTTTACCACATTCTGAAAACCAAGTCGGTCCATTTCAGAATTTCAGAGACTGCTCTGCACAGTTTGCAAAATCAGGACAAGTCCCAAGTAAGGAAAGTCTGAAAAGAAATTCTAGAAATACTTAGGAATTATGCTGGAGAATTTTAAAGAGAAAGCCAAAATCAGCCAGATACAGAGGCAACTCAGTCTCATCTGTAATCCCACTTATTCTATGTTTGTGTCAGCCACCACAGCGGGCACCTTGTGCAGATATCAGAGCTACGATGGGTCCTTGTTGAAGTACAGCACAAACCCAGTACATCTCAGGGAAATTAGATGTTCTCTTATTCTTGATCATGCCTCCTAGACCACTACTCTTGTAATACATACATGTTTGGCTCAGATCAAGAAGTTTCATTATGTTCGAGATGATAATGAAAAACTGGATATAGAAAAATTATTTTCTACCTGTATCTCTACCTTTCTGTATTGCACAGCTTATGACCAAAATTTTGCTGGCAAATTTAGGATGTTGCCTGAAAGATGGCTTAAAACCAAGTGGCATGAGCTAAATTCCTGAGACCACCTCCATATGCCTAATTCTTTTCATATTTTTAATGTATACAATGGTAAAAGAGAAGGGAGCAGAGACACCACTCAATTTCCTCACGCCAATGCAGTTTGCCTGTCTTGCTGAAGGCAGGCTTTATTTTGCCACAGTATTGAACAGAGCAATTTGGAAATGTGTGCTACTCCCTGGCTTACCTATCAGCCTGCTGATTTCCTCAGCACAAATGAAAATCCAAATACTATTACTTGTCCCAGAGGCACTTCAAGAGTCCCAAATTTTTGCAAGTACAATACCATCAAGGTCTAAAAGACATTGCAGATTTTCTTCCTCATCAAGAGTAAGGTGTTCAATAAATTTTAGAGACAAATGTCCTTCAAGGCTGAAGATAAAGCCTAATGAACCTGGAATTAGGACAGATTAACATCATCCAATTTTAAAAGGTTTTGAAGGGAGTATGACTTCAACCCAAAACCCAGAATTCATGCCTCTCATCATCATCCCACACTATCCTACCACAAATTATCCTCCCTTGCTCACATTAACTTGAGCCAAAATATTAATTCACTCCCTAGGGACCACTTCTTTGCTATGTTCTGTACAGACATATGTGTCAATCAGTCCAGCTGCAATAGTTCTGTAGCTGGCATGCAAATAGCAGGTGTTCATGGAAATGGTAATTGGCATTTATGCTGGACTGTGGAGTGGGCAACACAGAAAGTAGAGGTCTGGTCTCCTGAGATATTTTTGGAGCGAGGGAAGTTCTGTAAGTTGGAAAAAGCTGTTCCCCAGAGGGTGGTAAAGAGCAAGCACCTGACTGTATCCTGGCATGCCCTGGGTGGATTGCCAAAGCCTGGGACAATCCTCCTGCCTTCATCAGGGTGAAGTTCCCTTCTATCGGTGTACAGTTTAAAGCCCTGAGGAAAAAGAGTTCTGGACATCAGCTAGGGCAGAGAGGACAACATGCATCCTTCTGTAAAGTGCATTACAGGTATTGATATGTATTTCTTTCATAAATAATAACACTCCTTGTGCTTTTGTGTCCAGAAAAGCTCCATCCTTCCTCTTCAAATATGTAACATATATGGAAACATAAATAGTCTTTGTTAGTCCTCTCACGTTTATCAGCAAAGAGACATCATAAAAATGAAGTTTGTTACATTAATTCTTGTGAAGAAGTCACATTCCTTTTATTTGTCCTTGAAATTATTCAACTAAATGCAACTTGTCTGTATGAAAATCCAGAACTAGAGCCTTGCTTCAGGATAAGACACTGGAGAAACCACTATACCACAGAAGCCATTACATGGGGATGTTCTGACTTTTGTTTCAATTGAGGTATAAGGATCTTTAAGCAAGGCTTTAAATAGCCTTCTCAGGGTCCAGAGACTTTTTAATCCTTATTATTTTTAGCACTGCAGAGACATCAGTAACTCCAATGGATTATGCACCAGCCATCTTGCTGGGCTAGAACCCCAAATGCTATTCAGACCACTTAAAACAACTATGTATCACCACACTGGTACCCTTCTCTGAAATAATTATTGACAAAAAGGCAATCGACTGAAGAGAAAGAACAGTCCACTGATACTATTCCTTAGTCTCTGAACTGTGATGTGCTTGAATCACTCAAAGAAGCTTTCTAGCATAAAAATCAAGATGAAATTCAACAAAATACTTACAGTTCTTTGCATTAGTAAAGGAGTTTCAGAACAACCTATCCCTTCATCATTAAAATTTGATTCCATATTGATTATGTCTTCAATAACTTCTTCCATCTGATAAAATATTATTTTAAGACAAATCAGTACAAATAATAAGAGAAAAAAGTTATTTTTTAAAATACAAAGAATTAAACTTGAATATCTATTACAGCAATAAAACAATTTCAGAAGTTTATATCTTATAATTCAAACACTTCTATACAATATTCACATTTTTTACTTCTTGTGAACACAGTTGTGGTTTAGTGAGACACATCTTTCTCTTAAACACCAGGCCATGCCCATATTTAACCCCTTATTGCAGCACCATGATCAGATGACAGGAGTGCATTGTTGAGCTGTAACTGTGACCTGTCATCTTGCTCAAATGTCATCTTGACCACAGTGCACTGCTGCATTGGTGCAGGAAGACTGAAAGGAACCAGTGATTCTGCAACTGTGTGAGTCACTCCAGGTTTGGTGTTACATGCTGCCCTCTTGGGCAGGTAGAGGTTTCCTTGTTTAGCAGTACACTGGATACTTTTCCAGACAGCCTTCTGGCCTCTCTTTTTATCTAATCTGAGCCAAAAATTACTGAGGCAGATGGAATAGCTTAATAATTACTTGGGATGAAACAATGAGTACTTTGAAGGCCTAGAGATACATACAGATTTGGGCAAAGTACAACATGAGTTTTCAATGATAATTATAGTCAAGTTCCATTCATGATATAATTTTGGGAGATATCCCATGATAAGCATGCCACTTTTAACTCTGTTATCTGCAGTTCTTGGGAGCTGAAGAAGTTGTGGATGGCAATGAAAGTATCACAAAGACATGGGACCTTTCACCACAGACTTTTTGGCTACATGGCCCAGCAGAGCTCATACATACATTCCCCTCTCTCTCTAAAACCAGAGAACACAGAACTACTGTGCCAGGAGTTGTGCCCAGACTTATCTAGGAAAGCACCATCAGGGCCAAAATGATACCAAGAAATGCTGGCAGTTAAGCAATATGAAGGAGTGCAGTTTACTGCACCAACCTGGTTGTTGGCTCTCTATTATTTACTTATATACCTATACCTCTTAATCCCAGGGCACACCCACATTAAGAAATTCCACTGCAGCAATCCATCCCCCTGAGTCTGAGTTGAGATTGTCCAAATCATTGCAAAGCTGCCAGGATCTTGCCAGTGCCAGGTATCACTGTCCCAGTCTTCACCAGGGTGGAGAGGGGTACGGGGCAGGCTCCTGATCAGACCCAAAATGCCTGAGAACAGTTTCAGCACACTGCACTTTGCCAGCGTGGAGGTGGTCACATAGGTGTCCACAAAGGCCATTTAAAATAGCATTTTAAAGCAGCTCCACTAATCCATAAACCTGACTCAAAATGTCAGTTGTCAAGGCAGAAGAAATGGAGAGGCCCCAGATGAACTCTGCAGGAAGCTTTATGGGCTCCCTCATGCTTGGCTACATTACATCCAAATGCTCAAATGAGTCATGGTGTATTTGTAAGATTCTTCTGTTCTGTTAAAGTTCAAGACATGATACAGCATCTCCATTTCTCATTTCTGTAGGAATTCCCCTCTTACCTAATAAACAGTCTCTTTTGAAATCTGTTGAAGTATTAAAAGCCATAATGACCTACATCTCACACTGGCTAAGAATCTGATATTGTGTTATAGCTGAACCTCTATTAAAATCAATGGTGGCACTAAAGTTAGCATATCTTTGCCAATTTACTCAAGATAACCCACATAAAACTATAGCAGTAACTGAAAAATGAATGAGCGATTTTTAGAGTTATGTATTGAAGGTAATCTGTACTTAACATTTTTTTAATGCAACTAGGTTAATACCTTCAGACAGAAACAACTCCCATCTGAAAAAAAGGATGTTTTTCTTTGCAAAGTGCATATTCAGAAAATGAATATGATGCATATGTAAAAAGATGCGTATGAATATGTACGTACATACATTTACGTATACATATGTACATGTACATATGTATATTTACATATACATATGTACATACACATGTACATGTACATATGGACATGTACGTATGTACATATGTACATATACATGTACATATGGACATACGTACATATACATATACATGTGTAAAAAGATGCAACAGCAAATTTTATCTGGCAGCAGTCTAAAAGCTTGATCCTGCAGTATTCACAGACACACGAGGGAACAACCCGCATAATTCAAGAAAGCAAGTGCCATCACCCCTTGAAAGTTAAGAAAGTCATGTCTTGCCCACTTCTAGTGCAAGGTGGGTGATGTAACATTTTTGTAGAAGCAGACAGAGCCCAGTTCCCCTTTCTCCACGCAGCCCCGCCCTACCGCATTTTCGTGTTGTCCCCCGAGGGCCAGCAGCTTGGTGACAGCGCTGTCCGTGCCGCTGGCCGGGGGCATGTGGCCGCTCCGCAGGATGGAGCTCACCCCCACCGGCTGCACCGCGTGCGAGTGCGACAGGGAGAGCGTCTGGCTGGACAGCTTGGTGTCGAGGGTCAGGTACTGCTTCACCTGGTGCCTCTGGCTCTGCTGGATGTGGTATCTAGACTGGTTTTCCAAGTGTGTTTGTACCTGGGAAGGAATAGAAATAATTGCTGGAGTTTCAAGTTGCTGGTATCAGTATTTATACATATGCTCACTTAAAAATATTTCAAATCAATAGATTCATTTTTAATAACACTTGGATATAATTATTAATTTTTTTTCAGTTTTACACAGACATTTTTTATTTCTTTACCATTTTTACCTTACACAAGTGAGCAAACACTCTGAATAATTATAAAGAAAAACAGAATTTGAAAAGATAACTGGGTTCCTGAGAAAAGATCAAAAATATGCTACACATTTTTCTCAATTAAAAGTGATCTCTCTTGAGAACACTGCAATCAAATCCATAGGCATATATGAGCTCTAAAAGTAATATTTACTCTTTTGTATATGAAAGGGTAAATAAATGCACAGAGAAATATCATCCAACCCATTTTAAATAGCAGCAGTAGACATTCATTCACACCTCAATCCACAATTGTCTCACCTGGTAATAAGTACAGTCACCAGAATGAGACATTGCTGTACTTTGGCAATAGAGTCCAAGCTGTAGTTCTGAAAGACTGCTCACTGTCCACAAGCTGTGCAGGCTTCTTGAAGTGCCTCTTGAGGACAGAGTGGTCCTGTTTTAGTGGACTGAGCTTCATAAATTGAGTGGTCATGCCAAAATGGCTGATTGAGTAAGACTTTGGGCCATCCTTTGATTATAGAGATTGACAGCTGCCACTTCAAACAGCTCCCATTTCAGATCAATGTCACATTCCTGCAATTTAACTACCAGAGGAGCACTGCATACACAAACCTTACTGTCATTTCAGCCCTGTGACTCTCTTCTTTTCCTATGGCATGACTGGTAACAAATGTCTTATCATAAATTTTTCTCAAGTGGTCTCTGTAAGCTATTATTTGTTAAATAATAGCAAGAATTGCTTTGAAAACTTTGAAGACTTTTTCCTGAAAAATATTTGGTCATTTAAGCAAACTCCTTTTTGATTCCCCTAAAATACATAAGTAGAGACAGATAGCCATAAAAGCAATTTTCATCTGAAGAATTCATGTTTCCGTACATACTGCAAAACCTACTTCATTTTAATCATTATAGTATAATTTTAATTATGTTTCTTAAAACTAATTTCTTTAAACTAAATTAATATAAAAAAGACTAAGTCATGCAGTAATGAATATGAGATTTATTATTTTGATGTAAACCCTAAAGTTATTAAATAATATTCCATTAAAATACTGGTATAGAATCTTACATACACTGTTTGGATAATATATAAGGTTGCAAAATTTTCATGTATATTTGGGATTTGCTAATAACATTATTTGTCTTAACTTAGATTTTTGTGATAGTTTTAGAAAGTGCATAATGCACTGTTAGTTTAAGCTCTGATTTATCGTGCGTAAGGATACATGTAAAATCATAAATAATTCAGATACTTATGCATCTATTTAGTCCTTCATAATTAAGCTCATATTGAAAATTAGATACTCAAGCATTTTCTTAAATGATAATCCAATGAAATTTATTGCATGCCACTTTAACCATAATATTATTTTTGGGCAAAATCAAATATATTAAGGGAAAACTAATATGTCCCACTGGAAGGCTGGAGCAAGGATTCTCCGTGTACCCTCACTGTCTGCTGCTCTTTCAGAAGCTTCCATGGACAATTCATGGTTGTGCTGCACTCCACACTCCCTGGCAGAATCCCCACAGGGTGACACTACCCACAGCCTTGCAGTAGCTAAACTGATGGAGATCTTTCCAGCAGTGCAGAACTCTGCAATCAACAGCTTTGAAAACACAGATTCTTTATGTGGCATAAATGGCAGCTGGATCAACACAGTTGCATTTACTGCATTTCACCCCTACTAATGTTTTATCTTTAGTGAAGTTGATGAACTCCTGGTAACAAGCAATGAATTTCTGCCCTAGATTTTCTACAGGTCTATCTGAAGTACAAAATCAAGAATATCGCATAGCTTTAAATTAAATGGGAAACAAGAAAATTGCAGTGTTCAAGATCTAGACCACCTTGTTTTCAATGTGTTTTTAATAAGGAATTTTTATAGGTCTGCTACAAGAAAACTGCTGAAAAGTCAATGGGATGCTTTTTTTCCCTCTGGGCCCCAGATTGCTAGTGGCAGACCAAAATCTCTGCGCATCCTGTTTTCTTAGTGAACCACCACAGGGCCATCCCACTGGGCAAAGGGAAGACCTGTGTAAGACATTCAGCTAACTGCTAATTAGGTAAAAAACAGTTTATCAGAAGTGCTTTTTTAGTGTGATAATCTTTCAGTGATTATATCCTGTCCTGAACTTACACAGGCAGAAAAAGAATTAAAGCTTTGCTGACAGGATCTATGCTGCTGTGGTTTTGCAAACCTCTCCACCCTTTTACTGTGCCAGTTACAGTCATTACAAAGCAGAATCTTTGAGGTTAAAAATAGATCTATGCCCTGATTTTCATCTTTATATATTCTAAATAAGTCTTAATACTCACTGCTAAAGTAAAGCACTTTTTAAACTCAAACCACAATGTAAAGACAAAGCAGAATGGGAAACCTATTTTTATAATCATATTGTTAATGTACAATAAAAGTGAAGAGAGGGGAGGGGAAATTCATACTTTGAGAATGGAATATTGAGTTTTCAAGTCAAGCTCTTAAAAAGTAGAATTTATTTTTAAATCTGTGCATATAATATGTGTGAATTAGGAGTAAAAACACAAATCTTCATCATTTTATAAAACCAGATAGTCCAGTATCTCATTCCAAGTATGACTGATTTATTCTCCATTGGGATGTTGCATGACTTCTTTTATATCTTTTATCAGTGGTATGAAGGTAAGTTTCAACTTAGATTTTCTGAATATTGCAGTTGACTTTAACTCTTTTAAGTAAGCATTGCAAAATTTCAAATGTTAAACTTTGACCTGATTTTGAGTTTCCTTCTAATGGTGCACAAGGAGCAGTTAAGCCCTGGCACACCCAGTTGCCCTGAGAGGCTGTGGAATCTCCATCCTTGGAGATTTTCAACACTTTTCTGGACAAGGCCCTGAGAACCTGAAGAAGCAAAAGAAATCTAAAAACAGACAGGCAAATTTGAACTGATAGCCTATATAGAGAAACTATGAATAACCATTACCAATTCTGGTGAAAAAAAGGATGGTGTCAGGTTAGAAGTTCAGTGAAATAAATGTAAAAAAGCAAAAGACTGAAAGATCAGTTCCACATAAAGTAATCTCACAAGTAAAATGACCAAGATCAACATAGACTTAGCAGCTTAGAGGCCTTAATTGTGGGCATGTTTTAGACCCACGAAACACAATCCTTCTCAAAAAAAAAATTTTAAAAAAAGATTTTCCGGAGTAGAAGAATTTTTAAATTTTTCCCAATTATCTAAATATGGTATCCTCCAGCAGTGCTGGGAGATCAATTTTCCAATTTAGATTCTTTTGAGGAATTCCCATAATCTGTGACAATATTTTACCAGAGTTTATGCGGAATTTTAAGATTCAGATGTTGATGCTGATTCACCTTTTACTGCCACAACAGTTTGAATATAGGGTTACCTCCTTTTTTGTCTCCGTGGGTCAATGAATATTTAATCCTTTGTTTAAAGCAGAAAAGCATGAAGGAAGACCCTGAAATGCTTTCAGGATAGTGCATCCAATAATCTGGCACATCTGTGGAGCCTCGGTTCACATCTCTAAAAACAATTTAGCAGTGTGATTTGAAAAAGCAGATCTTCGAGCTCTCAGCAGACCATTTTCTCTTAAATGCCTTTCTGCCATCCTATTCTTTTGTGAGATGGATGGCCTTGCTTGTTGGTATACCTGATTCCTATTAATATCTAGCAAAAAATAGGTACTCAGTGACCACCTAATGATCCAGACCCTGACTCAGACAAACCTCAGACACAGCCCAGGGTTTAGTGTTGTTCTACTGGTACGCCTGCTCTAGCCCATGGTGTAGTGGCTTACCTGGCCCTTCCTGCCAAGTGCTCCTGATATCACATCTGCAAAGTGTAACAAGGTGATGAAGTTGTGCAGATGAAGTGCTGGTTCTCCTCCCAGACATTGTCTTGCAGCAACTGTAGCCATGTACTTTAAATGCTAATTATCTAAGATTTTTTGAGGAATGAAGGACAGCATGAAATCTAGCAGCTAATAGATTATCCACTCCCTTCTAGGCATTGCTTTTGTTTAATATCTGGCTTTCCTAAACACAGTGAATTTAAAGTCTACTCAGAACCAGAAACTTCAAGCATGAAGGGAATCAAAAGCATCCAAAACAAATGCAAATATTATAACTCCACCAGTTCCACAAAGCCAAAACAGAAATGAAAACTTTGAGATGGATTTTGTAATCCAGAAAAAGATCCCAATGCACAGGAAACTGACTGTGCCTATTTCTATTTTATATCTCACTGACAAGCCAGTTCTGGGAACAAGAACATAACAGCCTTTCAGAATTACAGATGCATATTCAGACTTCTTCAATTGCTCTTTCTAATTTGAGCACACATCATCATGTTGTAACACTGCAGTACAGTTGTGTAACATCTTTTCCCATATTCGCACTGTTTGCTTTCATTTCTCATATGTTGCACAATGGCATAGCTAGACTTTGAGTAGTTTATTTACATAAACTCTTTTACTTCACAATTTGCTGATGGAATTTTTCTTCTGCTAGTAAAAGAACATATAGCATGTCAAATTTAAGAAAAAATACCTATTTGGGGGACCTAAAGAAGGAATGAACAATGCCACTGATGTTCCATTAAGCAGTAGTGCTACATCTTTCTTGATGTTCCACCAAGAGCAAGCAGGTGACATCTGTATTCCCTGGCTGCTTAGCTCAACATCATTCCCGAGAGAAATAATAGGAAAACTGAAAAGAGATTCAATTAATAAATTATTAAAATATAGGAATATAATTAATGCTAGTCAACATAGTTCTGTGAAAAATAAGCCTTGTCAAACAAATCTACTTCTGCTCTTTGATGAGATTTTAAGTTAGGTTGCCAAAGGTAACGATGTAGGTATAATACACTTCAACTTTTGTGTGCCTTTTGACTTAGTATCACTCAATATTCTAATTAAAAATATAGCACTGCACAGTATCAATAAAGCCTGTTTTAACTGGATTAAGCGTTGGCTGATGAACATGCATAAGAGAGAGATCAGCAAAGGCTCGGCATCTGAAAGAGGGGCTGTTCGTTCTTGTATTACTCAATTTTACCATCAGCAATTGAGACTAATGAAAAATAAAACAAACTTAAAAGCATAAATATTTTTAGACTAGTGTTCCCAATCGAAGTAATACAAATCTGCATATACTGGAGGAAGAAATGCAGGATGCAACAATGAAGTAAACACCTCAAGCAATGAGTCTGTAAAGAACTCGGGGTCATAACATAAGCCAGCAACTCAGCAGGAGTGTCCCACTGATGCTATAGGAAGAAAGAAAAAATGGCATAAAGAAGGTAGTGAATAGGAACCTGGCTTTACTCTGCTTTTTTTTTATGGCTCAGAAGAGATAAATAATGGAAGCCTAAAAATATTTCTACCCTAAATATTTTTGAAACACTGTTGAAAAGTACAAAGTATGTAGAAAAGAACTATGAAAGTAATTGAGACTGAGCAAAAGGTATTTCAATGAAAGCTTAAAGAAGCTCAGTTATGTTCTTGGTGTCAGTTTGTGAAAAAAAACTGTGAAATTCATGGGACATTCTGAATGTGAAAGCTATCACAAAAAGCCACAAGTTGAAGTGAGACATAGCAGAAATTGTGTGCATAAACAGTGAAGTACTCAAAAGGAAGTGCTCTAACTACTGTTTCCTTCAAACAAACCATCAATGACTTTCTGGGAGAGATAGAATATCCAAATCCAAGGCATACTTTTATCAAACACATTCTTGAACTTAAAGCTGAGTAGTAAGGTAGTAACTGAATTCAATACAAAAGTCCATGATTTTAGAGGAATTAGAATGAGGGGTCAAATAACTCTGGCTGTGTTTAGATTTTATGGGGTTTTGGACCTGAGAGCTGGCTATTTTAATGGCAACCTTTGATATAAATTAACTCTGAATTTAAAAAATGCTTAAACATCTGCTACAAAATAATATGCTTAAAGATGATCATACTGGAAAGAACTCAGCAGACTTCCCTGGAGTTTGCCATTTATACTGGATATTAATTTGTTTCAGTATTTTTAATAGCTTTTGAAGAAAAATTTTTCACCCTGATAGGATTGCATCATTCATCATCAATCCTGAACACAACAGCTCTCTGCAAATGAGTGATGGGACTTCATGTTCTTTTCAGCCACTGTACTAGAAAATAAGCATTTAATTATCCACTCTTAATTATTAAAATGTTCCATAAGTACCCAGAAATTTTAATTCCATTTTAAGATAAGAAACACAGTCACAATACAGACTATTTTTGCTCCATATCTTAGGACTTTCAAATGTATTTTAAAGGTTAGGGGAAAAAAGCATTTTTAGTTATGAAATAATCCTTTTTAACATCTATTACAAATGAATATCAGTTGTTTGTTTCTCCTGCTCTCTTTATTAAACTTTTTGAGGAAAAAATATTAGTAAAATTATTTAATAGCTAAATGAAAATTCAATTTAATTTAGGAATTATACACTTCTGTTCTATCCCAAAGACTATCACCAAATACTGTAGCTGTTCACTTTAATGTTTAGTTTATAAAAGCATGTGTGATTATGCCAATTAATTACTTAAGCTAAACACAGTAATTAATTTTTAAATGTGAATATTTTTCCTATAGGAACTTTGATCTGACTAGATGAGACCTTCCCATTAATATGCATGAAGAAAGAATAGGAAAGACATGTAGTCTGGAAACTTACAGCTGTGTTTTGTTTCTGCATTCTGTAGTAGCTTTCAAGTTAAGAAAACATTTTCATGTGACTCTAATGCACTATTTTTCATTTATTTAACCTTTGGCATCATATTCATCAGGAACTTGTGCATTTTCTTTCAAGGGTGAAGGGACTGAAGAAGAAACATTTAAAAGTTCGTTAACAAAGACCACCTCTTCAACAATGACTACTTCTTGGGTATTTTGGTGTCTCAATATCTAAAAATAGCTGATAAAGGTGGGCTAGGGTGGGAGTAATTGGAAATTCTCCATCACACTTCCAAGTACTATGAAAGCAAGAGGAATGTGGGAGCAAAACAACTGCAAAACAGACTTTTCAGAAATCAGTGTTGGGTAAGAAAACTTTCTTTGCACAGCATAGGCAGCAGAACGGTGTTTCTCTCAGGAGGAGGAAGGCAGCAGAGCTCTCAGAGCCGTGGCTAATAGAAGCTGGATCTTTCAGCTAACCATTTCCTGACAAATCCCCATGCAGGCACTGGGATTTTGATAACATTTCCCCATTGTGGCATTCTCTAGCACTCGCTGAACATTGATGGAGCTCAGTCCTTTCAGGTATTCCTCTGTGCTAACCTCCTTGTGCAATCAGAAATGAGTTGGGGGAAGCCAACTACCTGCACTGAGCAACTACAGAGACATTATCAAAGAGAGCACTTCCATTTGCACCCGTGTACCTGAGACACTCTTGGCTTCTTAATTGAACTCCTGCAGTTAAGATACACACAGCTCTGATGGCTCCTTATCCATCACCAGCTTGACTTCTGAAGAAAGGATCCCTAAGGTCTTAAGGCCAGCTTGTCATGTTTTAAAATAACAATGAGTCTCGATGACTTTGTGGTCTTCACTGGTAGAAAAGAATCAAGTTTTTAACATTGGACTATAAAAACATCTTATAAAGTTAAGCAAAGCAAACTACAGGAAGTATTTTTACAAAACCATCCCTTTGATTTAACTTGGAATTTAAGCTGAAAATCTAAACTGTGAATGAAACCAACCACTACAGGTAATAGGCCACACAAGCATAACAATGGCTCACAATCAAATTAAGAAACCCCAGCTAATATCCTTACTTTGACTCTGCACCCTGACCCTGTCCGTGCTCTCACTGATTCATGAAATCTGTGAATATAATAAATCTTTACTGTTCCAGTTTCTCTTTACTGTTGGTGTTATTACAGGATAGTGAATATGACTACAGCATTTCAAGAATGTGAAGAAACTTTTTGTATGGCGAGCTACATTTAAAGAGCTAGGTCCTGATACTGATACCTTTATTTAACTACTTGTCTCTGCCTCCAGAAGTTATTCAAATTAGGTCAGTTACTAAGTTGCTATTAAATGGAGAAGAGCATACCACAACCAGATTCAAAGAAAATCAGTTTTGAGTATAGAAAGCCCAATCATCTCTTTTTGAATTAAAAAATATTAGTGTCAGTGAATTTCCAACAATGTGGATTGTTCAGTCCTTGCAGGAGAAACAAAATAGCAACATTAAAAGTTCTGTATTTGTCAACTCCAATGACTAGCACAGACCCATAGAAATAGCAGTTATAATAGCAGTTAATTACAGTTATAGCAGCATGGAAAGTCTGTAACCAGGATGATGTACTTTATTCAACAGTTCAGGATTTTCTGGTAAATGTCATACATCTAAAAAAATCTACTCCAAAATATAGGACTCATATACCACAGGCTAATAGACAATAAGTAAAATTCTTGAGGACACAAAAGCTTGTATTTTGATTTCAGCCTTTTTAACCATTTAACTTCCAGTGAAAGCACTCAGGGAAGACAAAAGATGACTGTATTATAAACACCCATATAGTCTCTTTTGTTATCCATCTGTAAAGTTTGTAATATAGGTCTGACATTGGAGAAATGCAGTTGGTATGTGTACCACATTTATGTGTAACAATAATTTCAAAATACTTTGGTTTGCTCTTTGATTTTTAATTTTTTTTTTCATGCAGCAGCTATAATTTTTTCAATTTTGTCTCACTTTAAAGGTTAAGAGAACTCAGAAAGGAGTCAGCCTTAAAAAGTACAAGGAGAGATCATGAAGTAACAATTTTGTCATTGTTTACTGTACACTTTTTCTGGCTCCCCAGCTGAGCAGACTGTATCTTTTGAGATTAAGTGATGGCAGTATTATCCCTCTTGTTCAGTTACATCCAGCAAAACAGTCCTTGAAGCTAGTGCTAAAAGAAGTGTTTTTCTGGTATGTAAAGATATGGACATCAACTATAACGTGTTAGAAAAGTACTGATGGTAAAACTGTAATAGTAGAAAACAGTACTTTCACATTTGAGTATGTGTCTGAGGGAGGAGCGTCTTTTTGTCCTTACTTCCTCACTCCTTTGGACTCCATTGGTTTGGCAGTGCGAGCCGAAGAAAATTTCAAAGCCTGAATCCAGTAAACCTATCTCTGGTGTGCTATTCTTCCACAAAAATAAAGTTTAAAAAGTTTAGTCATTTTGGATAAAATCACTGTGTTTGCCTGGTTCTAATATGAGAGACTCATTAATGTATGCCAAGGGGACTACATCAACATCGTCAAAAAAAGAAGAAGCCATTGGTTGAAAAGCATGGTCAGTTTGTTAAAAGTGGTGACAATTTCACCACCAGATGACAGCACTGCTTATTACTACACTTTTTTTGTGTGTGTTTCACTCCTCCCGCATTTTGACAACAAAATGTAAAGAAATATGCACCCCCAGCCCACGCACTGCAAGAGCAGAGGAAATAAAGCCAGTGCCATAAGGTGGTTTGGTGAGACTGTCACATCAGGGAGGCTGATCTGTTGGACAAGATATTTTAAGCCTGTGAAGGGTTATAGCTCCTCTAAAGGCACAGAAAAAACTAGCCTCAGTCTGAGAAATGTGCCTTCTATTTCTATTTCCTCAGCCTCAGAATGATAAAGAGGGCAAGGGGGGAAGATTTCAAAGTAGGCATCTTAGGTTCAGCTTCACAACACGATTTTTGTGAAGTCAAGGCAGCAACATCATTTTAAGCCAGCTTAGGATCTGGCCACAGAGTGTGCTTTCATACAAAGCGAGCAGATTGGGTTAGCTGACAGCAGTAGGTGATGTTTCCGTCAAAAACAGGAATGGCACTTCAAGGAGAGCTATATGACAAAAAAGTAAAAAAAAAAGCTTATCAGCTGGTAAAAGAATTTTTAAAAATCTACCTGGCCTATTTTGTGTCCAAATATGTTTTCTGACTCTCAGTGGCAATGAGTCTGAGTGTGTTCATGGCCCAAGGATGCTGCTGACATGCTGTTCACAGGGTTAGCAAAATTAACTTCATTACCTGAATGTCAGCCAGAAGTCTCTGTACTCCTTTGGCAATACACTTCCACTTATGGATTGAGAGTAGTAGCAGTGGATTTACAATGCATTAAGCATGTCACCCTTAAAATACTTTAATAACTTCAAAGAATTTGTGTTTGTCACTATTCTTAAAAATAAGAGTTAAATAAAGAGCTTAGCTGTAAATGAAAAAACGCCTAATATTACCAGAAGTTATCATGAATATAAATGTTCACTTAAAAATTTGTAATTGACTTTGAGAATAGTTGCTGAACCGTAATTTTGTATGTTTGGATCAGAAAACATGCATTTCAGACTAACACTGATGAGCATCTGCTGAAGGCAAGCAAAAAATTTATTTGGGGAGGACTTACAGCATGCAAAGCTCCAAACACTTCAGTTTTGCTGTACTCTGCAGTTGACAGAAAAGCTCACAAAAATAGCATAATTGGTACTTTCAGTACTGAACTGAGAAAGCAGTCTTGCCTTTTGATGTGAATTTAAACTAATCTTAGTTCACAATATGTTCCATTCAGCACTAACTCAATTAGTAAAACAAAAAAAATTGAAATGTCAATACCATTTCTAATATGCAACATATCAAAATTCAGCTTTTACATTCTGAAATCAGCCTTTAAAAAAACCTTAGAACCAGAACTGCTGTAAAAACACCATAAATAGAATCCAGTCAACCTAACAGAAACAATCACATGTTCTTCAGTGTCAGAGGTATACTCTGCAGTATTTCCATCTCAATTTAGGTACAGCAAACATTTTTGCACTCAGTAGAGGCTGTAGAATAGGAGTTGGAAAAAAAATATTAGGCTAAGCTCAAACTATTTAACAGTTTCCAACTAATAGCCACTAAAAGTGTTCAATAACAAAAGTTGATTGATTTTACTGGGATTAATCAAGAGAAACTCCCACTTAGTTTAAATGAGAGTTCTGTGTGAATATGGAATTAAAGCTTACTACTGGTAAGCCATTATTAAGAGCATTACTTATAAGCTGTATTATACAGAACAAGTCTTTCAAATTAAACAATCCTAATGTGGAAAGGAATGTACAACTTAAAAAGTTGTTAGAGTTGCCTAGAAAAATTATTGTGATATCTGTGTACCTGTGAGAAATATTTTTAGTTGAAAGAAAGAATATTTAATAACAAGAGCTATTATAAAGAGTCTTTAGTATTTTGCCACAGAACTTTCATCAGGAAAATGTCACAGTGTTTGCACAGCACCAAAATGGTGTTCTGTGAATGTTAATGCTAAGATTTAGCAACTGAGTTTATTAGTATTAACAAATTTATTTAATTATCAAGTGAGTTAATTAGCATTTTGCAGCATAATCAGTAGGCCTTGTTACAGAGAGAAGGTAAATTCTAGTCTCTGCAGTCTGGCTTAAGAAGCTGGCAGATAAAACTGTGATTCCACAAGCACAAAATAAAGTATGAATCAATTAGCCTGATTTTTATCAGGAAGCTAAAAGTACAGAAATATTGATTGGCCAGCATCATCACTTACCTGCAGTGCCTGGACTTCTATCAGTTTTATCACCTCTACACAACAGCATCGCCCAGAGCCTGGGCACCCAAACACAGAACAGCAAAGAAGAAAAGAGTAGTACAAATCTGGCCATGAATAATGGATGTCTATGTATATCCAGTCAGTTTGAGGGGAAGAAAGGAGAAATGGTTCATAAGGGCATTTCCTTAACTCTGGCTGGAATTTCAGTCAAAGAGGAAGAAACGGTACAGAACTTTAAAGGAAAGAAACTTCCTATCTGTGTCTTAAATGCATTATTAGCTGAAGAATATGAGCTAGAAGAAATCAATAGCATAACAGTATGGCTGTGTTAGCAGTTTCCTTCAATCTTTTTTGTCATTATGTCATCACTGTTGCCGTTCAAAAGCCCACACAGCCTAAATGCTTTGTGACACACAACTCTTCCTATCGTAGCCTTTTGTTATTATTGTAATCCGGAATGAGATAACTACCTTCAACATCAGACACTGCAAACACTGGAGATATTCTCAAGTTCACAATCACAGTTTATTCAGCACTGTCTCAAAGTTGTTTAACAGAATTCACTGAGATTTACTCAGGCTCATCACATTTTTGTTAGCTGGATGCAGAGCATATATCTAAGACAGTTAAATTTTGGTAATACTCTTTTTTTTCTCACTCAAGTCCAGATTTTATCCTTACATTAGATTTTACATACAGATTTTATCCATACATAGTGGCCCTCAGGACCATCCTACTGAATTAGCAGATAGATAAGTGCTTGTCAGAGTGAGGAAGGCATTCTTACAGAGAACTAACACAAAGTACAGCATAGGTAAACATGGCTTCAGACTATAGCTGTGCTGATGTCTGAGATTTTCTTTCCTTTTTATTGCTCCTTTGACCACACATGCATGAGTGCACAGCCCACAATTAGTCAGGATGATCTCTTTATTATGCAGGAGTATCCTTCTCTAAAGACTACAAAATCCCACTACTTGAAGTGTAAAATTGCTGCTGTCCTTCCTCACTGCTGGATTTCCAGCAGAAGAATTTAGCTTGTCACATTAATCCATGAGTCTCCAGCCCAGCTAATTTAACTTACATTTTCAACGATTTTCATTTAGACTACTAAAGTTTCATATTCACATCCAAAATACTATTTAAATTATTGTTGATTTTCTCTATTCAAAAGCATTTATAGTGCTGTTCAGTGGAAATTTACATTTTGCAAGGTAAATGAAAAAGTCCTTTTCCCCTGTCAGATCACTGTAAATTTTGAATAAAAAACTAACCATAGTAGTATCAACAAAGAATTCTCAAGTCACCTGAGATTTGCAGATGGCATTATCCTCCTATTTACTGGAAAGCTTTGAGGCAATGCTCAGAGTAGCTGGAAGAGGAGGATATGCTGACTCAAGATGAGTAGCCACAAAAGAACTGGGTTTAATACAATTACAAAAGAGGAAACCACTATGAACAATTAAAAATGGAAAATTTAGACCATCTAGAATAAGCTGATAATGTAAGCAGGAAAAAAAATAGGCCTTCATAAAAATCTATCAGAATACAAAGCAATAGAAAAAACATTAAGATCAGTTTCTACTTAGAAGGCATTTTGGGTCTCGCTCTATTCCTAACCATAAGATTTGAGAGCAAAAATAAAGCCCCTGAAAAAAAAAAAAAAAAAAAGCAGAATAAAACTAATGTCCTGGCTACAGCTGAGACAAATGTCTTCTCAGCAGCTGGTACAGAGCTGTGCTTTGGATTAAGTCTGAGGATAATGTAGATAATACACAGATGTTTTAGATGTGGCTAAGCAGTAGCTACTCTAAGTCAGGGACTTTTCAGTGTCTCGTGCTCAGCCAGTGAAGAGCTGCACAAGAAGCTGGGAGGGACTATGGCCAGGACAGCTGACATGAAGTGGCCAAAAGAATATTCCACACCACAAAACACCATGCCTAGTATATAAACTTGGGAGATTTACCTGCAGGGGAGAGCCAGTTGTGGCTCAGAGACAGCATCATTCAGCAAGTGGTGAGCAACCACATTGTGCATCACTTGTCTTGGGTTTTATCTCCCTCTCTCCCTCTCCTTTCTATTACAATTATCAGAAGTAGTGTTAGTATTGTTGTTCTTGTGGATTTTATTATCTTTTATTTGCTTTATTTATTAAACTTTCTTTATGTCAACCCATGAGTTGTATTTTCTTTTCTTTCCTTTCTGATTTTCCTCCCCTTCCCATCACTGGGTGGTAGGGGAAGGGGAAGTGAGCAAGCAGCTACGTGGTATTTAGTTGCCTGCTGGGGTTAAACCACAGCAACTATAAAGGAAAACAAAGATTAGTCTGTCATCATAATGAAAACTAAACAGCCTTAACAGAATAAAAGAAAAACTGGATAAGAGAAGACTTCTGTGTATTTGTTCAGAACAAAGGGCCCTGATGTTAGACATGAAGCTCAAAACACCACAGGAGTATATCAACCAGAAAGTTCTTTGCCAGCATGAGCTGGGAATCATATAAAAGACTAACAGCAAAACAAGAAACAGTCATATTCGCAGTAGGGGTTTTGATCATCTTATGGATCCAAACAATGAGGCTGTTTTGTTGCTAAGGTTTTCTGCAAGGTGGTAAATTTTGGCTAGACAGAGGATGGGCAGGCAAATAATGTTAAGATTTTATTGCTTCATTAAAGAAAATGTCAGCCTATCTATCTCACAAACAAGACAGTACCAGCAGCATGGCTATACTGCTAAGAGGACGCACACAGAAACTTATTTGAAACAAATTTTATGTCAAAGAAAGAAAAGTGTGTGTCCACTGTGTAAAAACTACTCTGGATAGGAGGGGAATAGTGTTGCATGGAAGAGAAGTCCTGGGAAGAAATTATTGGTTTTTACTAACTGCAAATATTGAGCAGTAAGTGACCTGGTAATTTTGTTTTTTGGCTGAGGACTCATTAAGAGTCACAGAAAATTCCAGTAAACATTTTAATCTTGATTCCTGCATACAGATCCCAATTTCAGTGTATGGGGTGTCCAGTAGTCCTAGGATTTAGACCACAGTAAAGAGAATTCTATGTTGGAAGACATATCAATTTCCTAAACCTACTTTTAAAGTCCACCATTTGAGAGGTCTGATATAAGGCACTCTGGGATGTGGCAGATAGAGATGTGACAGAGAAAAAAAGTCTGCACAGCAGCAAGACAAGTTAAAATGATTCATGGTGCCCATGGCTGCTGTACAGTAAAATTCTAAGTCATTTTCCTGTAGGCTTCAGATGTGGACACTGTCTCTGAAGATAATGTGCGGAGGGTAGGCAAAAGAGAAAGGCTGGTAGGAAGAGAATTGTGGCAAGTGTCCTGCACAGCCGCAGGAAATAAAGTCTGCATATAACTCATCACATGTAGAGATGGTTTACAGCCTGATCACTGACACAAATTACATGTTCTGTGTTACAGATGAACAGTAAAATCAATCAGTGTTAAAATAGGGTATGTAGAGTATTGCAGATGAAAAATGGGAGGGATCTAAAGGTTCTCTACTAGATCAACAGATGTTGAAGTCCTAGGCCCGTGTCTCCTTCCTCCTACGTCTGAACTCAATATCTTTAGCAACACAGAGAACTCAGAAGGTGGACACAAAAGCAGTAAGTATTTAATAAATATTTATTCTCAATTATTTCTTCAATTTTTCTGTTCTTTTACAACTTTTTATAATTGCATAGATCTTGATTCCACAGATAAATAGGAGGGATTTTTTACCTACTTATTTCCAATTCCCAAATTTCCCTGTTAACTAGTAGCTTACTTTATCTCTATTTCCATCCATCTCGTTGAAGGTGGGATGGTGAAAGTGTTGGTTTCGGTTTTATCACTGCTTATAGGTACAAGATATCCTTACCCTTGCTAATACCTTTCTAGGCCCTCATCCTACAACTACTCAGAGTTTCCATTGTATCTTGTGAAGGGCTTTCACTGATTTCAGGGAAAATAGTCATATGGACAATTGCTTGTAGGACTGGAGCTTTAATGAGTAATTTTCCAGAGCATGCTGCATTAGCAAAGTATGAAAAAAGTCTTTAAGAAGTGTACCATGCTTCAGTTCTGTGAAAAAGAAGTAATATTCTATCCCTATTTACATTGCTGAGGATTGATCATGCAACTTTGAATAGCCAAACAATATGTATGTCTTGGAAGAAGCAAGACAACTGGCATTTCTTGGCTTAAGTTAACATTTTTTAATCACCAGACCATGATGTGTCTCCACTACGCTAGGTTCTTCTTGAATGCAGCAAAACAGTCATGCCATTCACTGGAAAATCACTCTTTCACAGTACTTGCCAGTACCTTAAATTACAGTGGATTGGCACTCAAGAGTGCTGTGTATTCCCTGCCTTTGCTACATTTTCCCTACGCGACCTTGAGCTAAACTTTGAATCTCTTTTCCTTGATAAATTTGAATAACTCTATCTATTTATCACTATTAGTATATCTTTTTCATCTCAGAAAATTCTGAGGGCAACAACTATTCTAGTCCCCTTGGGACAAAGTCACCACCTCTTCACAGGGATCTCGAGTTGAAACAATTCTTATCCTTCTACAGCCATTACTACTACTACCACCACCGATAATAATACCTTACTTATTTGCAGTAAAAAACAAAAAACAGATTAAGCAACTTTATTTTTCAAAATACAATGTGAGACTCTGAGACTAAATATAAAAATTCAGTCTTTTCTCTTGCATAATAACCTATAAATCCCTGTTAAGAAATTGATAGTTTATAGACAAGAATAGACAGGCAAATACTTTCTTGCCACTGTAAGATTTATTCTTCCAGTTTATCAGAAAATTAATTGTTATGTCACAAGAAAATTCACAGCAGCCAAGATATTTTTTTGTTTTTTAACTAATAAAATATTATCATATTTTCTCTAAAATATATACAATATTTTCATCTATAAGGACTTCAAAAGAGTATATAAAACTCTAGATATAGCTTGTCGTTTTGTCCTTTTACTGATAGAACATGATGTTCCTATCCTTAACTAGAAATGTCTTCTCTGCTCATGTTTATGCAAAACAGATTTTTTGGAAGAGAAGTAAAAAAAGGTACTGCAACATCAGAAGGAAACATCAAAGGACTAGTGGCAACATCTTAAGGCTTTTATCAAAGTAGTGAGGGAATGCATTAAAGCAACAACATACGTAGCGTACAAATGATAGGTCTATCAAATTCAACAGTACGTCTGATTAATATAGAGGACACATTTTTGCATGCATTCTTTGTTTTAAAAGAAAGAGTTTATCAGTGGTTTTGCTTGCAAAACCATGAGAGAAAAAAATGTTTATACATGGGTCTTTAGGTTGTGTCATCTAATGTAGCTGCAGTGGAGCCACGGGCCGCCATGCCCACTTACACCTGATGACAAGTTACACTTCTTATAATTTTCAAAGTCTCTGTCTGCAGCACACAAAAAGTATTTTGGGCTTTTTATTCCCTTTCACTTTTATACCTATATGAGGGCTGTGTAAGACTTGGGACTACAACTAGTGGGACTTGGCCTAATGAATAAGAGGTGTCGATAGTTCTAGTAGCTCAGAATAAGTCTGTTATGAAATGGAGGAGCATGTCCACAAAATACCTTTCTGTCAATTCTGTCAATTTTTCCCAAAAAATGTTTCAAGAGTCTCTAAGTTGGCTTCACTTATTAGGGAAATGCTGTTATTTTTTTTTTCCTTTTTTACCCTAAAAGTTATATTTAGAAGCTTTTTTTTTTACAAGCAGCACCACCACGTGATAAATTCCACAACTAAATTATAGCCGCACCTTTACCCTTAACCTCTGAGTGGAGCCCAGCTGCCTCTTGAGCTCAAATTCATGTGTTTTGCAGCCTACTGTAGGAAAAAACCTAGGTTATGAATCTAGCCCAGGAAGGCATGGCTTCACTCCCAAACCTTGCAGTAGTGGTCAGCTTCAAAGCCCAGAGAAGCCCAGCACCCAACACCACAGCTTTTGGTCCCAGCAAGCCCATCAAACGCTCCTAATATTTCACTAATGCTGCCATTACTATGCAAAAATGCTTAGTGCATTGATGGATAATAAACATTCACAAGTTTTACAACTAAAATAACTGAAGAGCTCCTACACAACTGGTTCAGCCACAATTAAGATTAAAGCCTAGTTCTATGTGCCTGTGCACACCACAGCTGATCAGGCAATGCCTAATTTGAAGACACCTGCTACTCCTTTCCCCTCACCATCCTCCCTGCCAAATGAGACCTCTGTTCCTGAGCACAGAGCAAAGACAGAGAGACATTTCGAGCATTCAAGCATTTAATTTAAATTTTTTATTCTAACTGAAAGTTAGTAGTGGTAAATTAGGAACTTCTAAATAAGAGTTCTCTCAACTCATTTTACTTTAATGTTTCAACATTCAGTTATGAATATTCCTCACTTGCACAAATTGTGCACATCTGTAGGCATATTAAGTGAAGCTCAAAGACTTTGAAATTTTTTTTTAATATATTTATATGATATTTTTCATTTCCTTCATGCTTTTCCTTGTACTGTTTGACAAAAATGAGCAAAACAACAATGGTGCACCCAGACTTTCAGCAGCTGCTAAATATGTATATATTTGAAGCTATCTTATTGAATTTCATTTAATAAATTTGTTGAATTTTTAAAGATATAAAATCAAGACTGTCCTCAGTGACACACAGGGTTTTTTTGTCAGTTTCAGGCACAGTCTGCTAACATAAAAATGGAACATAGCTTAAAATAAAATCTAATTGAAATTGTATGAATCAGAAATTGCAATGTGGAGAAAAATAATGAACCAATGGAATTAAATTGAAAGATCTTTAAACATAAAGTCCTTTGTAAAATACTGATAGAAAAATATTTGTGCATAAAAAATAGCTTAAACAAGATTCAAACAAACAGAAAATAAATTGTTTCCATTCTTTTCTGACATAATTAATTATGGTAATTCCAGAAATTGAATTTACAAGAATAAAGTTTTATCATTATGCATGAAGAAGTTACATTATTAAATATAACAGGAAATCTACACTTTGACTTTAACCCTGTAGAAAGGCTTTTTATCATTTAAGTATGATTTGAAGGAGGGAAACATTCTCCTGCATCTTTCTGTGTTCTGTTTCATCTTTAATTTAACCCTTTGAGCATTTTGCAGAATGAACAGAATTCATGCGCATCAAAGAAAAAGATAATTTTGATTAATTCAGTTTGGTTAAAAAGTAGAGGTATTTTAATGTGCTATCATGTTAGCAACTATAAAGATAAGCTAAATTCTTATTGGTGTTTATAACTGGTTGGACATTTTTTTGCAAAGACATCACTGTAAAGCAAGAGAAACTGCAGACCTGATCAAACATCTGCAGGCACAGAGGCAACTCATACCCTCCCTTCACCTCTGGGAGCCCAGGCTCTCCCAAAATTATTTACTCCTGGGAAGAGAAAGACAGTATTTAGGTTCTGTCTTTTCTCAGGACTTATTTTCAGAAAAAGTGACTTTCTTTCCAGCTGTTAAACAGCTCATGGGTGCCCTGAGCAGCAGCCAGATCATCCACTCTGAGGGGGAGCAGAAAGCAGCCCAGAGACACTAGACAGGTATGTGGCAGAGTCAATCTCAGTTGCCTGCAGGTCCCTAAAGAGAACAGGAAACTCTCACTGTGTACCAGCTTCACCCCCTCAAGACATTACTACTTGAGGGGGTCTTGAGCAGCCAGATAACAGCAGCAGGAATTATGTTACCCCAAAGGTCCTGCAACATTCCTGGAAACAGAGCTTGAAAATTTTCCACACTGCAGTGGAAAGGTTTTGTCATCATTAAATATATTAAAGCTGTTGGGCTACAGATGCTATCAATTACATGGTTCTGAAGTTATCTCATATGAGTAAGGTAAATGACCATCCTTATTTTGAATGCTGGTCACATTGCCTGAGACCATGACTTATTATAACTCATTTCATTGAACACTGAGTTATAGTATCTGAGTATCTGAATCTCTTTAATAAAGTTTCTATGGCATCATAATTTACACAACAAAGATTTGAGCTGTCTTTACTGAACTTCTGCCAAAAAGATAGCCTAGTATTAGAAACTAAAACTGAACAGAGTCCTTCCTTAGTCTGAGTTAACAGTGGATTCTAAGAAAAAGTAGTCTGAGTCATGCTGTTATTGCTCAAAGTCATTATACTTCACTTTCCTATTTTTGGTCCTTTTTTAAAATAGATATCAAGCCCAGAGAATGAAAATTTATGAATGCTGAGATGAAGAAGAAGATTGACTTCTTTTATTAGAAGACCATCTTTAGAACAGAGAGGCAACATGTACTTGATTCACAAGTTAAATTTTGTGTAAATAAACATCTGGACTACGGATGTTTTTAAAATTTATTAATACCTTGGGTTTTTATTCCATTTGCCACATCATTCCTAGTCTTCATCTTTTAAGTCTGCCCATCTCATTCATGTTTGTAAATTATTCTCATGTTATTTCTGCATTCTGTCCATTTTTCCCCCAGTGTGAAACATATCTCATGTTGAATGCTGTCAATACATTTCACTGAAGGCTTGCATTCACATTTGCATACCGTTTATGATGCTGCTAAAGCAATTGCAGTTCTGCAAAAAACAGTAGAAATTATAAAAGAATATTTCATGTTTCTCAATATATTGATTACATTTATGGAATTTGTGAAGAGATGTAATATTGTCAACAGAATGGAAGTTATGAAAAGAAAAAGTAGAAAGTGATATCAAAATTATTTCCACATTTTGAATCCATAAACAATGTGGTAGAGGTTTTGAATTTCCACTTAAAACACTGTCATGATCAGTTCATATAATACTCATTAAAAACTCAAATTTTCCTGTTTATTTGGCCATATTCAAATGAGTACAACTGAGAGCATATGTAGTAAAATCTGTTGCTGAACTTGTTTGCTGTAGAATTGTGTTTGATGTATTGCTTCCCTTAAACACTCTCTGAAATTTGTTGTAAAACACACTGAAATTTTTTTGTGGTTTTTTTCTTTGTTTGTTTGGGTTTTTTTGTTGTTTTTTTTTAAGGCCTGATTATCTTGCAAAATGCCCTGCACTTCCTCTTCCAGAATAGGCTGAGAAGTCTGACAAGTGTCTCCTCATGCTTTGGTCTCCCCTTCTCCATCCCAAACTTTCAGCTATTGCTTAAGACTGTGACTTAACAAGAAAGTTCAGAGCAGTATGACAAAATCAATAACACACTCGATTAAAATTGATCCAAGATCCATGGTGAAGAGCTTTATCTTAGGACAGTGAGGGTGCATTCCTATGCAATGACTGAGGGACTGGATCCTTCTGACAGATGAAGTGCCTCTAACACAGCTTGTGTAGCCATTTAGACTTAATGAATCCCTAAGTAAAGTTTTATCTGAGTTTGGTTGGACTTACTTTAATAGACCATAATTACTCTTAATTTCAAAGTCACAATTCATTAAATACCCAAAAAAGGGGAAAATTATTTTGCACTACAATATATGACTTCATCCCCTAAAGACTTTGTAGCACATGCAGCCATTGCAGGGAGTTGAAGAGGGGGATCCCCTTGTGTAAAGGCAAACAGCTGGATTGAACACCTTCTGAAGAAGCAATACTTTGAAACATTATGTGAAACTGAGGAAAACAATATGTACCTCCTGCGAGATGTCTAGCCTGAGACTTAAGAAGCAGCTTCCCCTATCCTAATTTAATTTTTCCTGAAATAAACATTAAACCAGCAGGTTTTGAACCCACCTATATAGTCTCTGCCAAGATGAAAAGTTAACAGATCCCAACGGGTATGGCTGCTTGATCAGCAAGGTTATTTTGTGCTTCACTCTGCTGGGCTTTGCAAGTGCTCTTTACTGAACCGTGGTATAATTATCGCTTGCAGAAAGGAGTTTGTTCAGTTCCCAGCCCTGTGTTGACAACAGCCTGCAGCCCTGTGTTTGCACAGCTCAGCAGAATCTGTCCCATTGGTACAAGGCCAGTGACAGGCAGATTTAACCACAATATTGACCAGCCCTGCTTACCTTTCATCTAGATGGGCAACGTACCGGTACCGTCCCAAGAAGCCTTCCAACAAAAAAGAATGACTGTGAAACAAATCCTGGCCCCTTGCTCGCCTGCTCCTCACTTACTGCTTCAAGGTGGCTTCACAGCACAACCCTCCTATGCCTTTTTGCCAAAGCATCCTCACAGTGTTCCTGTAGCTTTTGGAGCAGGGAAAGCAACCGCCTGGGAAAGCTCACTGTCTCGTGTCCTGGCAACACAACTCTATCAAAGTGAAGCAGCTTAGAGCAGCAGATTAAAACAAAAAACACCAGGACAACACACAGCTCAAGGGAAACTTTGCCTTTTACCAACCTGGTTTAGAAACTTCTGATTTGCACCTTTGTTTTCTTAAATACATTACACTTACAATTAGGTACACCCTCACACCTGCATTCACCCAACGTGACCAGTCACCCTGGAGAGAATACAGACATGTGTCTCCTGTAAACAAGTGTTATTCCTCATATTTGTCATCTCCTGATCAGCAGAGGTGTTGGGGGTTCCTGACATTGGGGAACACATAGCAGGTCAACATGAAGAGAAAATTATAGCTTCAAATATAACATTGTTATATTTTTAAAAATTTTTTTTTTTTTTTGCTATGTTTCTTTCATACAAATTCATGTCAGATCCAGAAGGCAAGTTTTGGATTTTAAACTAAATTAGAGAATTGTGTCCTGATTATGTCTAAAATAGGCAAGTGATTGCTCTGTGTCAGATCTTGCTTCTCCACAACAATAACAACTGGCTCAGCCCACGTGTCAATCTCTTAGAATGACACAGATTAGATGAGCTAACCAGAAGCAGCTTTAGTTTATTATTTGAGATAAATAACTGTGGAATTTTTAAGTTAATCTTGATTTAAATTAGGCATCTAAATTAGCATTCAGTCCTGTCAGTTGTCACAGTAGTGCCAGAACACATTTATGCATAACTCTCCAAAAGTCAGTTGCTCTGCTCAGCATTTCAGGAAGCATACTGACTTTGATGTGAAAGTATACATTCAGGATAATCTTGTGAGAACCACAAAAGTGACTAAAGAATGCCAGTCTCCACTGATCTTATTGTAGACCATGCTCTCAGGCCTTGAAAATTCATTTACGTTTTGGACATCCAAATTTGAGAGATTTGTCCATGGCTGTGGAGGCAAAAAGACCAAGTATCATTAATTGTAATTATAAGTTAGGGGGACAGAGGGGCATTATTAAGGTTTTGTTTTAGATCAGTGGGTTTTATTTCCCTTTCCCTTGGTGACAAATTGCCTATATTTAAAATCAAGTTTTTATGGCAGAGAGCTTAGTTGTGAATGAATTTAGCTGTCTATACATCCATAAACATGAACTTAACATTTGTACATACAATCATTAAAGCCACTATAGTTCTAAAAATATATTTAATAATTAAATATAAAATAAATCAGTGAAAGCAGTAAAACTGCACAATGAAAAAGTGTGCTGTCATGTGAATAGTATTTGAATAGAGCCTTGCTCTGAATTAATCATCAAAACTTCCACTGAACTCCACTGAAGCTTTGTGTAAATAAGCAGTAAAAATCATGTACTCTTTCTGTAGTACAACAAGTTTAATTTTAGAGAACAGTGAAATCAAACCTTCTTGTCTCCTCAGAAAGCAGTTTATTAAGTTAAGGGTCTAACTTAAAGCCCGTTAGCTATGGTACAACACTATGGCTATAGAAGTAAAAGGGTTTAATTGTAATGTGGTCCAAATAGTGAAGGCATTGAACTAACTTTTTAACCAGGGCGTTCCTGCCACAAAAATACACTGCAGCATCAATGGCAGTTAAGATACAAGAACTAAAATTGATTGTTAATGACGACACCATTGAGCCCTGTTGTGCAGTTCTGCTCTCACACACGCTCACTCAACAGGCAGGAGCTATTGGGGGGATTCTTGGTCACCACCACTGCGAGGTCCTGCATCCTCTCCTGCAGTCCCTGAACCCAGGTTAGCTCCTGCCAGCTGGTTTTCCCCAGCACAGAAGTAGAATAATCCCTGGAGTTGGACAGCCAGTACTCACCCCAGCTCCTCAGCCATAGCGCAGCGGGCAGACATGACCAGGCAGTGGAGGTCAGTAACGCCAAGAGAAGCAAGCACAGGGGTTTCACAGCTCCTGCTTCCCTTCCCATGAAGGGTGGGGACAAAGTTTGCTTCATAAGGAACTACTAAAAATTTGCTTCTGTATTTGACTTTCATAGGCTGTTACAGACAGGGCAAAGTTTGCATAACACCACCTTCTTCTCACAAACAAACACTTTTTTTGAAGTGAGGTGGAAGCTTTAGGTATTATTTTAACAGTTTAAAATTCTGAAAAATATATGAGAAAACCTGTCCCAGAAGCTATAGCATAATAATATTCATAATATATACATATCTAGACAAAATTAATACAAGATGAGATGACGCTTTCATCACAATAGGGAGACTCAAGAAAAGAACTTGAATATGGATCAAGGCTTTCTGTATTTTGTAGGGAAACTCTGGTTTATGTGGTGTTGAAGACACATTTTTCACCCCAGATTCTGATTAAAAACTTCTGTGATCAGGATAGGCTCAGATAATGCGATTAATTCCTCCAAATTACGAATAACTAGAAATCATGTTAAGACCCCTAAACTTTTTTTTTTTTAAATTCTTACAGTACTAATTATATACTATACCCTTAAGGGAGGCAATTTTTCCTCTTGAAAGCCTAGTTTTAACACTGCTGTAAGTGCTATGGGCACATTCAAATACTTTCCAACATAGGAGTTGCATCCACTGCATTTTCTCTTGCACTGTATTATTCTCTGTGTAATATTAAAGGATTTACCTAACTCTTCATGAGAGGCAAGTATTGGAGGACACCAGTAATGACAAATGAGGTATAATTAGCATGGCATTTTCCTGGTTTACTTGTTCTTTACTTGAAAGCTACAAAAATACTTTGAAAGTTCTCACAAACAAGTTCTTATTCCATTGCACAAAACCAGATGCAAGGAGTTCACAATTTCAAACAGCAGTTCACAATTTCAAACAGCAGTTCACAATTTTTAGCAACAACGCTGGGAGAAGTTAATAACACCTCTGATATCACCAAGCAGGGAAGAGATCCAATACCAAAAGCTGTTCAGGGACCAAAAACGTCAGACAGACATAACACTTGGACACTGAAACAGAGCTGCCTTACCAAGTGCTGAAGATGTCATTGCTATCCTCACAGCAAAAATTTAAAAAGAGATACTAGGACATCTACTTGCCTTTCCCTGAGATCTACTCATTTGAACCTCCAGCCAGAAAAAATGCTTGCAGGTGGTATAAAAACCATCATGGAAGAGACCAAGAGGCAAAAGACACAAAAAAATGAAGGCCTGGCCCTAAGGGGGGAGGGGAGAGATGTCTTAGCCACACTTCTTGGTTGGGCAAGACACATTAGCAGATCTAATATCTAAAGCATTCTCCTCAATTGTTTCCTGTTTTTGTCTTCCACCTCAGTAATTTCCATGAGAAGTGGCTGGTCAGGATTCTTTTTTCAGCATCCTTGTGCCCTTCCACATCCTGCCATCCTTTTCCCCGAGATCCAGACATGATTTCTTGTTCTTTTGTATAAGCAATACACTTTGCAAAGGAGGTACAAACATTATTGATTACAGGGGTCAGCTCCTTTCCAAAGCTAAAAATATTTCCTTTAATCACTGTTAAAGAAATAATTAAATTTAAATGCCATTATTGTAATATATTCCTGCTATATAAACCTTTTACCTAATAATCTCAGAGGGCTTTGTCATGGTCAATATCGTTATCTTTGGAAGACTTGGTAATAAATTTGGTAAATGAAAGTTTAGGAATGAAGCTTTGATGTACAGATTGTAATCCCTGAGTCTAGTTACTGCCATCCTATACTTTTCCCTTTATGGTACCTAGGGATTTGAGAAAAAAATACTATTTTCTCTCCCAGACCAATTCAGCCCATGTTTTGCTAATAGTTCCTGTAAGGCTCTGTGCAGTGCCAAATAAACCATACCAAGTTAAGATTAAAAAAAATACAGCAAAGAAGAATCTGGATTTTGCAAAGTTTGCAGCCTTTGAGATTTTCAAGCACATCATATCAGCCAAATGAAGACCCTGCTTCAGAAAGTGTCCGGATCTTAGTCAAAGACTCCTAAGGTTGCACTGAAATGCCTTTTCTTTCAGAGAACAGCGATTTGAACGGAAGCTCAGCACTTCCCTGACCGCAGGCCAGCATGAATCCAGCCCCTGGGTCCCTTCCTATGGGAACACTAGGCAGAGAGACCCTTTTCAAAGGAGGTCAGCCTTTGAAACACGAACTGACCTTCAGCAACCAAGACTCCCTTCTCTTTTGCAGGCTTTGTGCACTCTCTATTAGAAAGCAATGCAATGAGTTGTATTTTAATTCTCATCTGCTAAACGTCCTTAAAAGTCTGGAGCTGTTCCTGTTCTCACTAAAAGACAGGAACTGAGCATGTTTGAGAAACACAACTGTCCCTCAGCTCCATTTCCCATTTACAGTTACTTCTGCTACCAAACCAAATCCATTTTTAGTGCTTAAGAGTCTTTTTGACAATCATAAGTAGAAAGTGTCAGCTCCCTGTGCATTTCAGGGAAACTTTCTGTGGTTCAAAAGGATCCAGGCTGCTGCACAGACACATGCAGCTTTCTGCCTTTTCTCTGGAGTGCAGCTGCTTGCAGGAATGGGAGAGCAGGGAACAGGCTTCTACTGTTGTCACTTCCATCAGAGAGAAGAAAAGCAGAGGGTACCTGATGGAAAGAATGCCCTCAAGGGGATCCAGGTCCCACAGTCCAGCCTAGGATCCAGACTTGTATCCAGCTGCTACAGCCAGAACTCCAACCCTAAATAAAGATTGTCTTCTTTTCCTAGTCACAAAAAGGGCAGCTATTTAGTTAAGCCCCACATCATAAACACATTGTGATATCCAAAGTGAGAGTAGCACTTTTCCCTGCAAGAGCATCTCCTTTTTTATGGAGGCTGATAGGTGAGAAAATGGAAAAGTTTTCAATTCATTTAAAATTGAGTGACGGAGCTTTCTAAATCAATATTGGTGCCCTCAAATCTCAGGCAAAAAAAATCTGTCAAAGGAAGAGAATGGCTGTACTCATCATTCTAGCCATCAAAGTTATTTTGATCAAGTCTGTGTGTATTTTTAATAACGATTTTCCTTCTCCCCCAAAGTCTTGTTATTCACTTGAAGGCAAAATTATACAAAAAGAGGAGCAACTTTCTGAAAAAATGTAAGAACCTCTGAGACAAGATCAATCAGTATTTTGTCAACTCAGGAACTTGAAATATATGTGCGACAGAAAGCACTTGGAGTACGGCTCTTCACAATACAAGTAGTTTTTAAATATTTATTTTAACAACATATAATAGTGGCAAGACTAAAAAATCACAGTTTACTCTTTCTTTGCCATACTTAAAAGTTATTATTGTGAGGATATATAGATATATATATATATATATATATTCATGGCATTCTTGTCCTAGTGTGAACAGATGGAAAAGACTTCCTCAGTGCTATGAAAAGCCTCAGAAAGAACTGCATTTTGAACTTAACAATTCTGAAATACTCTCAAAGTGTTTCATGTATCATCTCAGTCATGCTGAGATTTTCACAAGAAACCTCTGCCAAAACCACTTGGAATCACAAAGAGCAGAGAGCAAACATTCTGACTAACAGCTTTGTCACACTCAGCTTGGAGCATCGTTCCCAGTGCAAAGCAGTGTTTTAAAACAAACATTTAAAGTTTTTTAAAATTCCAGGAAGTGTTGCTTAGAATTCATCAGAAGATAACTATTCAATTTAACTCTAATGAAGCCTTTCCTGAGCTGCAGTACTTTTGCCTATAGCACAAGCAAAGCTATTGATAAGGCACGTGTTCTAATGGAGGAACATGTGTAATAGAAGACAACAGCAAAGAACAACCACGCACAGATCAGTGACATCATTATGTCAAACAGCATGACTGCACTTAAATGGCTGAGGCTGTTTGTCATGCACCACATTGTTGCATTTATAGCTGCATTTATACACTGGTAATTCACATGTGTATTTGAATATTTAATATATAATTGTCATTCACTGAAATACGACTGAAATGAAAATTAAATACCACAAGTTGTATCAGAAAATTTTTCTCTAATTTTATTATTACTCAATATCCTACTGTATGATTTCACAATCATAAAACATAGTCCTCTTGAAATTAAATTCTGCATAAAGTTCATTCAGGCTCTTTCAGATCAACAGTGGTATAATGGAGATCAGAATCTGATCTGTAAGACTCAGACAGAAAATAGTTGCAGACTATCTCCTCACAGATTGTCAAAGGAAATGGGTAGTTTTTACGTTGTTGCGTATGATAATAAGGAGCACAGTTGGCTATTTAAAACATTTACACCATTTTGTCTATTTGCTGTGAACCTAAGTTCAGAATAACATCATTAACCAAGAAGAAAAATAATTTTGCACCCAACTGTGCTTATAAGTAAGCTTATAAATTTAAACTACTTCTCAAATTTCTCAAATACTAAACCAAAAGGACAGTTTTTAGCTAAAGCGCTACACAGATTTTAACCATAAATGCAATTGTATTTACTGCAGTGGTTAGAGTATAACAATATTTACTAGGGAGAAGTGACCATGGCAAAATGACAGCAGAGAAAAAATACATATCATTCACTCTTTGAAGATGACTTCTCTAATATCCTCTTTCTTCTTCTTCTTCTGTTCTTTATCAAAAGCCATTCCAATTAATTAAGTATGTTCTGAACAGTTATATCAACCTTCTACAACAGCATTTACACTAGAAATAAGCAGAACAGTGGAGATTCCATTTCTGATTTCAGGAAAGAAAAACAAACCAAACAAACAAACAAACAAACTCAAACCCTCAAGTAAAATTTTGCAGATCAGAAAGATATTTTAAAAGATTCAAAATAATAAATTTTCCCTTTACTTCAATGCCGCCAAAACAGGGAGAGAAAAGTCTCTAAACTGTCTCCATTAGTATGCAAATAATGTCATGTACATGTGACTCATGATGTCAGGAATTCTGTTTCATTTCTTACAGCTGAAGGAACAGAATATGGATGTTGCTGCTGTAGCATGTTTGTAGGGAGCTGTACGTACCTGCCCGTACCAGCTGTATTCCAGCATCGTAACCTCGGCGAACACCAGGTCTTAGGAAACTCAGAGCAAATTCGTGGATACCAACTGTTTCATGTAAGACAAAGCCTGGGACTATGCTGCTACTTTCCCTTTCAAGGGAGTGTGCTACACTCTACAACTTTTGCTTAGCCACCAGCACTGTTACAATCATAGCTTTGTTGAAGTGTTGTGCTCTTGCAGCTAAAACCTGTTGATAATGAACCTGAACCCATTATTTTGAGTCAATGAATTGAAAGAAATAGGGCAAAGAATGAAAGCCACAGGGCCAATTACCAGCATTCTTTGATGTATTACTTGCTAGCACCCACCAAATCACTTTGTGTCTTTGTCTTGATCCCCTCTGTTATTCATTAATTATTCTGGAAGGGTTAGAGTTCAGATAGCTAATTGCACAGACAGTCTTACTTGGTGGGGATTCTCCCTACACTGACACTTTCCCCAGCTGTGCCCAGCCACCTTGCATTATGCCAATTAATCCAATTCTTGGCATTTTTGTACAGTCCTCCAGGCTCTTTTAAAGCTTTGCCTAAAATGTTTTTCTCAGGCTTGTAAACAGAGACTGAAGGAAGGTTTGTGAACTGGACAGATAATGTTTACAACTGTCTTGTTCTTTCTTTGTGGAGGTCACTGGCCCTAGTGACACTTTTTTCCTCCCCATATGCCTGTTGCTTTATTTACAAGCATGGCGTCTAGTATTCATTTTCAATTTGTAGGAATAAGAATTATTTTAAAATATTTAATTTTCAATTTCATTTTTTTCCGTGCCCTTACGCACTCTTCACTTTTGTCAGAAGTGATCTTTGCTAAATTGAGAGGTAGATACCACTTTACCTTTAAAGAGACAATTTCTAGGAGAGTGGTGTTCTAGTTAACAAAAGGAAAATACCTAATTTCTTTGTTGGTCTTAGTGCTAGGAATATTTCCATGTAGAAAATTTTGTACCAAAGAAGGAATGTATTTTAATAATGAGAATACAAAAAAGGGAAATAAAACCTTGACTGTTCTGTGAGGTCAAAGCTCAGGCTCCTGTTCACAAACTCAGAACTGTTGATGGGTTTCAAGTTTCAGAAAAAGCAACTTAGGACTCATTGTTTTCACTCAAAATGGGGAAGATTATGTCTGTTTTCTCAGCTTGGTCACTCATTATATGTTTGGTATTCTTCTGCCACAGATGCCCAAATTCCTGCTCCAACAACCCTTGAAATTAGTAAATTTGGACTATAGTTTGGGGGCACAAATCAGAAGGGACAGAATTAGGACCAAGCCTAATCACAATTAGATATACCCTATTTTTTAGGTAGTTACACTGCAGGCAATTTCAGGTCCTCATAGACACTTCTGTGTGTCTGGGAACTGTGTAATCAATGGCTTTACCTGAAAAGTTGGAATGTAAAGAAAAGAGGTCCTCAGAGAGTACTGTGAGCTGAAGTATGCACAGGCAAGAAGTCCTTTAAGAAAGCAGTCACCAAAATAACCAGGAAACAGCAGCCACAGAGAACACCCTCTAATTATTTTAAATTATTATTAGCACTACCTAAGTAATTATCCAACTATGTAATTATTCTTTTCCAGAGACACCAGTTAGCTAATAAAATTGTACTGGAGACCTTAAAGTGCATACTAGAAATTTATCCCAGGAATGTCATCCTCAAATTACCCAGAACAGATAATACAATGAGTGAAATGTGAATGCTGAAGTTCAAGGTAGGGAGGAAAAATAAGGTTTTGCAATAAATCTGTTTTTAAAAAATTAGCAGTGTTTTAGCACTTCAGGTGATCTGACTGCTAATCTCCATTTGCAGATAAGAGAAATCCAATATCCTTCAAGCAACCAGGTCAAAAGAACAGTTCAATAATTACAGGAGTCTTACATTAGAATCTGTAAAACACCCAGGAGCATAGGTTAGTTGAGGAAGATTAAAGAAAGAAAGTTTGTTTATAGATTTCATTTTTCTGCCACAAGAATCTAAATAAGCTTAAGATGGTGCTTTTTCCCCTGTACAAAGTCCAAATAGAAAGTTACTAACCACAGCTCTGTGTGACAAGTTATAGTTTGCATATGTATTCGGAACCACTCAAGCTCCATCTTCAGGTGAACAATGTGCAAAATATTTCTGTTAGTCCAAACAAAATACAATCTCCAACCACACTCCATAGACTGACGTGTTGACTGGACTAATTCAAACTCATCAGCCATGAATTTGGACTTATTAAGTGTTCCATTTAAACTCAGCTCTTTTAGCATCCAAACTAAAAAGCAGAGAGGTCTGTGAAGTAATTTGCTTTTCATAGTTGTGTCCATGCAGAAAATACGGAACTTTTGGACTCCATAAATTGACTTTTTTCCTCATTAAATATAGCCTGAACATAAGGTTTTGTCTCATTAATATGTAATTCAGATAAAGCAGGTGTAAATTAATTTCTCTTGAAAGAAGTGCAATTTTAACATCTGAAAATAATATAATCGCCTTTATACAAATAGGAGAATGCTGTCTAAATCCAAAGCAGAAGAGTACTTTACATCAATGGTGTAAATGTACACTCTGTGTACTTTACATCAGTGGTGCAAATGTACGCTGGGCTTGTGATAATATAGTCAAAAATTCAACAGAATAAACATTCCCAAGTAATCATTCCTTAAAAGAGAGATTTATGCTAAATCCATAAACCACCAAAATTGGTTTTGTAAAATCCAGCCTCCAAATTCTGAGTGCCTTGATAATGCTGAGTATATCACATAAATGGAGAGCCACCACACATTGTGTTACCAGGAGCTGTGCTGAGGAGTGTTTGTGCCAGGCAGAGGAGGTAGGAAGACCTCTGATCCTCTGGGATCTTACCTCAGGATGCTGCTCACAGAAGACTAGACCCATTCCAGCATGTGGCTGCTCTCTCCCAGTAGTTTCTTCTCTCTCCCTTGAAAAACGTGTCTGCTACAATTCTTACAGTGTTGTTAAACTGAGGCAATATTTTCAGGGGCATCTGACCACACAAGTTGACACCTCACTCAGCTGGAACCCATCACAGCATTTAAAGCAGAGATTAAATAACCCATTCTGGGCAAGACAGTGGAGAATTTACAGTTTCTATGCACAAGATAATTTCTATATGCCAGTTTCCTAAATTTCTACATATTGCTTTTCTACACTGAAGAAGCCAATTAAATTTACTTTGTACAGAGTCCTAATTTTTCAGGTAGATTTCATTTTTACAGGAATATTTTAGGACCCCCAGAGCTAAGAATGTCTCTTTATTTCAGAGAACTGAGAACATTTTGTTTCAGATATAGCTTCAACTATTTTTTAATGCAGAAAAGTAAAATACCAGCCAAAGTATTTAAACAAACATACAGCTTCAGTATCTGCATTGAATGATTACTGCTATCCTTTCCACTTTTTTTTTCTATACTGCTGGATTTGACATTGAAACTTTTAAAGTTTAAGATGTGCTTTCTGTCAATAAAGTCTTTTAAAGCTGTAAGGCCCTTAAGGAAGTAGCTCGCTATGTCTGTATAATGTTCTGCACACTGGGGCACTGATCTGGTGGAACAAATCAGAATTATCCAATAACTTCTGACTACAACCTGTTTCAGTCACAGTAGAGGCTTCTGAAAATGCTCTGTTGCTGCAGTCAATATCAGCCCCTTACAACTTCCACAGGAGCAGCCCAGTGCAAAGGTCTGTCACAAGTCCCATATCACGTGTGGTGGCTAAGTTTGGAAGTCTTCTAGACTCTTTCCTATATGTCCAAACCTGTATGAAATGTAAATTATTTTCTTCCTGAGAAATCAGGAGGAACAGGAACCCATATTATTATAGCTTACAGTTTAATATTCAACTTCTACATCAGAACACTAATAAAAGGCCACCATGAACCACAACATAAGCTGAACTTGCACTAGATATGAAATACAGCAGGGAACAGAAATAGGAGTTGATTGCCTACAGGAACAATTGATTTGAGCTTGAAAAAAAGCACAAACAGCAACAAAAGTGCTTAGAGAAAAAGTAGCTATTCTCAACTAGATTTTTAACTGCATGTAAAATATTTTGCCCTGGCAGACTAAAACCTGAGCATCTAAACTCTGTAAGAACTGAACAGTATTAAGCTAAAAATTACCTCTTTTTCCAAAGTGGAAACAAGTTAGATCTCTTGTCAATAATGATAAATAAAATACATAAAGAGTTCTATCAAACTATTTCTTCATTTCATTTAAAATGCTGCCGTCCAAGGCCAGATGTGTGTTAAATACAGCAAGATTGATTCTGAAATTATTCACATTAATTCATCTTTCTACTTTCAGTAATACAATCCAGAAATTGTGCTTTTGCCCTGGGAATTGCATCTTATTTTTAGATTCTCTCTCTTTTCCAGTAAGCAGGATATCTTTTTTGAACAGTAGAAAAAGCCTATTTTTCTCATTTTAAATTATTGGTATTGATTAGGAACTTTGCCTGAAAAATAAGTACAGGAATAATGATGATGATGATGATGATGATGATGATCATCATCATCATCATCATCATCATTACCAATATTATATATTTCCCATGAACTTTTCTGCATCGAAAAGGACTTCACTGAAGTAGATTAGAGATCTCAAGTGTTCAGATAATAAGGGTATCTATTGAAACACTGCAAGCTTAGCAAAAAACTAGAAAACCTTGTTCAAAATTCAACACACCAGGCAAAAAGCACTGATTTGTTACACTACCCTAAAAACCTGTAGTGCAGAAATAGACACAGAGGATCAGCCTCAAAATGAGTGTGAGCTGAAATATGATAAATAAAATACTTCCATAGTGTCTCTTACAATGAGAACTTTACTTTACACAGTATTATTTGAATGTTCCATATGAACAAGCTCTTCCATGAATAGTGAAACAAATAAACTGCTGTTTCCCAGAGATTCTGCTTTATTTCCCTTAAAGCTTTCCCTCCCAAGATTCCAAGTTACCCAGTTTGGATTGTTGTCCATGATCACTGCGCTGCACTTTCCAAGAGGTGATCACACCCCCTGCCAGGGAAGGGAGCTTTCAGCAGACGGGCTCCTGAGCCCAAATAAACCCAAGCATCCCCACTCATCTGCTGCCCTTGCTCATTACTCTGCAGACTCATTAAGAGCTGTCTTTTCCCATTGTACAGTTTATGCTTTTTCCCCCATCTGCCTGTGGATTAGTGTGACACCTCAATGCAGTTCTGTTGAAACTGGACTGCTGGAGCAAAAACATTGAGGTGGAAGGAAAGAAAGGTTTATGAGGAGCAAACAGACAGAAACAGCCATCAAAACATGCCACATTTCTTTAGGAAGCTATGCTAAAAATGATCAGATATTGCTGCCTTGGGAAAGCGATGGATGGCACTTTGAGCTTCCCAGAACACTGTTTCATGCTGAGGCATATTCAAAAGGTTTTTATTTATTGAATACAGAACAACCTAAGGAATTACTCGTCCTATAGGAGATAACAAAAAAATCTAGATTTCTATAGTATACCCCCTTATTAAAACAAAAATCGAATATATTTATTGATTCTGAGTTTGCAGGAATTTCAGGAATTTTAATCCAAAACTCTCAACTGATTTCAGAGAAGTTACAAAGTCACAGTGGTATCCTTTGGATCCCACAAAAAGCTACAAGACCTCACATCTACAACGATATGAAGATGAGACAATACAGAAGGAATGGAATAATGTTCTTGCTCTTTCAACAGTTATTTTTAAAAAATATTGTATTTTCTCATAGTATGAAGAAATCTTGTGAAACAACTCTACAATTTTAATATTGATTGAAAGGCAGAAAACAGGTATGATAGGAAATATGACTTCACTGGGTTGAATATGTAGTACATGTTGAAGGCAAAAAAGGATGGCATGTAGGAGCAATGGCATGTAGGAGAAAAGGGGTAGTGAGGAGAAAAAAACTGATGCAGTAAAACTGATATTAAAAACAGTGGAGGTGAAACAAAGTATAAAACCTTTTGAAAATCAGACTTGAATCAGTCTACACTAAAGTGGATTTCAAGCAGATGATCAGAAGCTCCAATCATTTTTTTTAAGTTTCTGAAGCAGGATTTTCTCAAATTATACCATCAGCGTCTCATGCGATCTAGTTTCTGACTATTATCTAATAATTGAAATTGCAGTGACTTGCATACTGAAAGACATTGAATTAAAAATGTATATTGTATTTGTGGATGTCTTGAAGAGCACCATTTAATATTTCACCTGGAATATTCCCTTTTCAGTGAGTATTTCAGAAATACTTTCTGAAAGAGCTAATGCACATTATGAACTAAGGAGCCACCAAGTAATCAAATGAACTGAATCACTGCATACAGCCAACACTGGCAGCAAGGAAGCTGCATAAAAAATTATGCTTATATTTGGAGGAACACCATGAAGCTAAAAAGAAAATCCACATTCATCTTCCCACTGTGAAAAAAGTAATTGTAGAAAAAATAATTGATAATGTTCTTCAGATTAAGTAGCTGCATATTGTTGACACTTCAGAGAGTTTAGGTATTACTGATGAAAAGCAAAAATTATATATTCACCTGTTTGCTGTGTAATTAACTCACTAATTAACTGAAATCATGGAGATTGCATTTCCCAGTCATAAAGCCATTTTTGGGAATATCAGCTTAATGTGCCTCATCTAAGCACCTGACCTAGTGCAAATGTGTTAAACAGTGTATCACAGCTACCTCAACAGCAATCATAGGCTGCTTGTCTGTTTGATTACCAGGTGCTTATTTCTGTAATAAAACATTATGAATGAGAAGGGAGCAGACATTTGAGAGCACTAGTTCAGGGCTCATATGCATATTTATGGTGTAATATCCAGTGAAGTGACAATGGACCACTCCTCACAGCTTTTGACATTGATATATACACTTCCACACATACGTATAGAATGTCTTTTAAGCAGGTATATCTATGCTTACAGGGAGTCATAGGTATATCTATATATTAAGTGTACCAAATTATCAGGGGAAAAGGGTTGAAAAGAGCCTATTCCTTCTAGTAGATTCTCTTATTATTTTTGAGAACAAGTCCAGTTAAGCCTCATTTCCTCCAAGTCTAAATTCTACGGATAAGGCTTTAGTATGTTTTTTTTAATCAATGGGCATAATGCAGAAAAAGATGTTTCTATCTGCAGCAGATCATCACATTTTTAGAAGCAATACTGCTGCTATCACAAGAGTGGCCCATTAACTGGAGCACAGCAGTGAGGGAATCACTTCTGAAATGTCATCAGCAGTTCTTTTGGTAGAAACTGTGCTTAAAATAGCTCTGTACACACTGAGGCCTGACTTGATATAAAGATTTCAAATAAGAGCACAGAAAAGGTTCATGGTTTTGTTTGGGGCTTTTTCATTTTACATGTGTTCAATTTTATTCAAAAAGACACAGGGTTCTAAAGAGCTGGATTCCCCTTAAGTTTTATTGCCTATGATCCAAAATAATACCTTCCATAGCACGTTTTTTAATAATGCTTTAAATACAAATCAGTGGAGTGTCTGGTCAGACCAAGTCTCTTGAAAGTATCACTGGCTGGAATGCTTTAAAAATGTTTTCAAGCTATTTTTCTATCTGAACACAGAATGATTCTTCATGTAAAATTCTGCTTCTGTAGGCTGGATGTAAAGCTCAATAAAGTCAAAAAGCCATCAGTGGGTTTTGAAATTGGTCCCAGGTCTTTTGGTTTACAGGTGGCAATCCTTAACCAGCCTGCAGGGAAGTGATATTTGTTTAACTGCAGAACTACTGTAGAATTTTTTTACGTTGTGGATATACAAGATAGTTAACACACAACATCTAATATGAAATATTTTGTGTTTGATATCAGAAGACATCAGGTTACCAATTCATCTTGACTACCAGTGGTCAGTGTAAGATAAGCACAATGTCAGGCAGGTCACAGAGCTCTCTATATCACTATCCTAAAAGATACTTTGGCATCTCACAGTCATTTGTAGAGCAGTATTTGTTGTAATCCTGCTGTGAAAGAATGAAATACACATTACTGACTTGAAGGGGAGAAAAGACTTCGTGATTCACTCGGCTATAAGAGAAGTGGACTCAGTCTCTAGAGGAAGATCATCTGGGTTGCAAGAAGAATAGTTCCATGGTTACCTGTTACACAAAGACATTAAAGACTCAGGTGCAATTTCCTACCTGAACTTGAGTCCCTGGATAATTTTGAGCATTCATCACAAGTGACATTCATCTCTAAGAGGAATTTTTCTAGTCTACATTATGAAAAAGTCTGTCTTTTGGACAATAGGAAGAGAAAGGATCTCCAGAAAGTGAATCACTTTCAGATACCCCTGGGAGACTTCATAAAAAAGCAGGAATTTTTTTTTCATTCCTCTGGACATGCTCCTCTCTTATGGTTCATCACAGAAGGAGACTTGGGCAATGAGCTTTAATTAGATGCCTATTATTTACATGACTAAAAAGCTGGATCCGTGTAGGCATTTATGGAAGCTAAACCTTGTATTATGAGGAAACGAATTTGTGTCTCTGCAAAAAAATTTTCACCTGCAAGATATGACACCTTCCTCACAGTCAGACTGTGGAGGGTGAAACATTACAATTTATGTGATATTGTCAAATTGCCAGTGGAGGCCAGAAAATTGCTGCTGGAGTCAATGACCCCCAACCCCCAAAAGGCATGAACTGAATGCTAGTATTCAAATCTTGTTGGCATTTTTACTAACTGAAGAAAAAATCTAGAGGGAAGTAATCCTGGAGTTTGAATGAACTAGATGATTCTTTAAGCATTATGTATGAAATATATTTTAACTATCAATATTATCACTTAAGCCACAAAATCTTCATTTTCAGTGCTACAAAGTGGATGACATTGTTTATTTGTATGCAGTTCAATTGAATTTTTCAAGGCAAAATTCTCACCAAGTCAGTTGGAGGTTGTAGTAGCAACATTTTTTTTCATTCTCTGTGTATTAGATACCATAGTTTATCTCAGGACTTAATAAAATCTATTTTTTTAGTTATTCACACCCTTTATTCTGTAACTATAGTCTGCCTCTTTTGATATTAGAAAGGCAGGACACAGTTCAATTGTTAATGGTCCAGATATGAACAAAAAGTAGAGTTTGTTCTTTAGAAATGTATCTATCTATGATTTTTAAGAGCACTAATGATGAAAGTTGTAAGCTTATATTTACCATGCAGTTCCAACCCAAGTATTAGTTTCATAATCTTTTGCCATAAAAAAAAAAAAAGAAAGAAACCTTTTGTTTGCTTTAGAGAGCAATAGAGTTTCTTCTGAATAAGGAATTGACTGCAGCTACAGTTGTGTCAATGCACCTCACAGAGCTACCAGGCCTTTGTGGAGCTACTTTTGGTCTGAACTTGCAAGGTCTCTGAAGGTAACAAACTCTGAAGTAAATTAATATAAAGTAATAATGGAGAAAATTTGCAAATAAATAAAAAATGTTGGTTATCTGGGCATTTGTCTGAAATCATAGTACACAGAGCAAGTGCTTAGAATCAAATATCTGAGTTTGGAAACAGATTTGCTACCATTGCTATTTAAGCATTTTGGTCAAATGGTCAGTTTAGACTATCATCAGTATTCATAAGATAGAAAACACTTTCAACAGAAAAAATAATCAATTGTTATCACAATTTGTCTTCTCTAATGTAAAGTGAGTCATGGAAAGGCAGTATGTCAAGCCATGTCCACTTTGCTGGTTTCAGTGTTGTTCTCCCTAATTTTTCATATCTTCTTTGCTTTCTTTCCGTATTGTGATCACTTTGCTTGTTTACTCTGACTTCCAACATTACCTCTCATCATTTTTCTTCCTCTCAAACCTTTTTTTCACATGTTTTTTGTGATAGTTCAACAACAAGATACAGCTCTGAAATGATTCCTGCATTCTGGTCTCTCTTTAGTTTGATATCAAATGACTGATTATAGAAATCCCAAGGGAATAAGAGTGAATATGTTCTATGGGTATGAATAAAGACAGAGCCTGTAATTCCCAATGTATAAAATTCAAAAAAATAGACAAAATAAAACCTGGAGAAATTCTTTGTTAACTGGTGTTCCAAATACTGTTTAGTCAGGGGTAGAAATTACTTCCAAAGCCACTAAGTCAACGGGCATTTTTCTTTTAATTTCTTTGACCTTTGAAAAAATTTACCATTTGTGTCTTTGAAAAAATGTACAAATAAATGTACTTGATTAGGGATCTGATATCAAAGGGATCATCTTTGTCCTGGGTGGTCTTTGTCCTTATTTTCCATCATAAGCAATTAATCCACCATTGTGTGCATATCTTATGAGATGTTCTGCCTTAAAAGCAGAGTAATTTAAAAAGTACTCAAATTCAAAACATCATCTTAAACTACAGTTATCTGTAAAAGGCTAAGTGGAAGATTTGGAACAAAATAGCTCCTGGGTTAGAGTCTCGTATGCTGTATTAACCTTGAGCAAAATTTTACAGTGCGGGTACTTAACCTACAAGGAAAATTTCATAATGGGAATACTGAGAAACCTGTGGCTATAACCAGTACTACTGGGCCCCAGTATAATATTTCATTTACATTTCTTACAAAGCAATTTTTGTCAATCTTGCTGCATGAATGAAAAATCTCATCCCATAGTCTCCAATTCACTACCCTCATGAACTCATAAAAAGGTCTTTTAACCACTGCTGTGATTTTCAAGTGGAAATAATAAAATGGCAAGAGTTAAATATTAATATTCAGTTCTTACTCTGTGCTTTTCTTTGATACCAATTACATCTTGAACTTCACCTAACTCAAAAAGACTGCAGACTTCTCTCAATTAGCAGTAATAGGATTAATACATAGCTTTGGAATTGAAGATTTAAATAGCAAAAAAAAAAAAAAAACTTGGCAAATGTACACTACATGTACCAAATTAATCTCAAAATAAATATGCAGCCTTGGGTGAAATAAGTGGGATGTGGAATGCTAGAGATGTGGGGGTTATTGTGGTTTTTCTGCTCCCTTGACAACCTCTGCAGGTAGCATTGCTTTGAAAATTATCATGGCTGTGGAATAACAGTACCTTTTCTTCCTTATGTGTATGGCCACTAGAAAGTTGCTGCAATTCACTACAGGTATACTCCTTTGTACAGCACCAAAGCTTATTCTGTTGATTAGAGTTTCCTCCATTACCACTTTTTATGGTTCTCAGCTTTGTGAGTTTCAAGCAATCTCACAGATTCAAATAATTGCATTTAAATAGCTGTCTCCTGAGAAAGGATAAAATATTTGGTGAAAAGTGTTAGATGGACAAAAGTGTTTCTATACCACAGAATGAACAGCAGGCAACTGACTTTATGGAATATAATTCTTGGATTCCTTTACTCGTGTTGAGTTGTTTGTGGTTTATTTTGTATTTGCATTTGATGGGCAATGATTGAGTTAATTCTCTCTGCATTTTGAGGAACAACCTGTACATTGCATGATACAATGGCCTGAACTGTAGATGACTCTGTTTTAAGGTTTGCATTTGATGTCTGAAAAAAACATTGTAATATCCTAAAATTCCCTGTCAAATCAAAAAATACTGATGTCAGTTATAAAGAGCTGTTTATATTCTTTACTCAGAGGAAAATACGAGATACTCAATCATGTTCTACTGACCAAAGCTCCTACAGCAGAACATCTGAAGTGTAACTAAACCAATACAGAACCAGCTGTGAGTCAGGACAGATGGAATTGACAAGTTCAGTTTTTTATTTCCTTCCATCTAGTGCAGAAATCAAGACCACAGTTGATCACAGGTTTCTGTTGACAATAACCATGTGCTTCATTTCTGGAAAAATGCACTTCAGGAAATACCAGAGAATGACTAAGGGCCCCTTTTCAAAATAGTACAGGAAGATGCTACACAGATTTGCAATGAGCATGCATATTTCAGAAGTCTGGCCCTAGAATAATGACTGATAACGAAAAGAAAAGAAAAGAAAAGAAAAGAAAAGAAAAGAAAAGAAAAGAAAAGAAAAGAAAAGAAAAGAAAAGAAAAGAAAAGAAAAGAAAAGAAAAGAAAAGAAAAGAAAAGAAAAGAAAAGAAAAGAAAAAAGAAAAGAAAAGAAAAGAAAAGAAAAGAAAAGAAAAGAAAAGAAAAGAAAAGAAAAGAAAAGAAAAGAAAAGAAAAGAAAAAAGAAAAGAAAAGAAAAGAAAAGAAAAGAAAAGAAAAGAAAAGAAAAGAAAAGAAAAGAAAAGAAAAGAAAAGAAAAGAAAAGAAAAGAAAAGAAAAGAAAAGAAAAGAAAAGAAAAGAAAAGAAAAGAAAAGAAAAGAAAAGAAAAGAAAAGAAAAGAAAAGAAAAGAAAAGAAAAGAAAAAAGAAAAAAGAAAAGAAAGAGAAGTACCTTCCCGGGTAAAGTTGATATTTGCTTTATACTTCAGTTAACTAAGAACAAATTTTCCTGGGAGTCAATATAGCAGCAATCATTATGAGGAAAGACTGTAGTCAAGATCACAACAGAGATCAACAAATGTTCAGAATAAAAGGAGCAGAAACACCATCATGTGAAAAGTGTGAGATCTCTTAAATCCTATTGGTGTCAGCCTCTCGTTCTGCTGGACTTGCAGGTAACCACAGATAAAACATAATATCTTGGCACTATTGCAATCATATTTCAGTTTGATTTCAGCTACCTGTAGAGGCTATTTGGAGCTTCCATTCACTTCAATATGTTCCTCTCTCACTCCAACAAAAGAAGTTAACCCAAAATCAATTGATCTATACATTTTAATGATTCAATCTTTTATTTGTAGCTCAAACTTTTAATATCCCACCTACCAAAAAATAAAATTACTTTCCCAAGTTTTGAAGTGCTGGTGTCCACAAGTTCTAGATGTTTGCTCAGAAATAAATAATACATGGAAGTTAATTCAATTATAATATAGGTACTAATTAACCTAATCTTGTTTGGTACTGCTCAGAAAATAGACAGGATCATCTGTGGCAAGCATACTGAACTTTGGGAGATGGTTGGAAATATTCTTGAAAGAATAGATGAGATGCATTGCCACTAGAGCTAGGCTGGAAAATGGCAGCTGAGATAAGCAAAATTCTCCCTCTACACAGATGGATCACAACATAGCCCAGAGGTGTCCAGCATAGCCAAAATGAAAATCTCACTTAAATCTTCCTAGAGGTTGATTTAAAATTTCCCTTTATAAAGCAGAGGATCACCTAATAACATTTTCTGATGTGTCCAGATACAGAGATGGCCAACACATGAAAAATATGGACTGTAGAAGTTGATCTGGACAGGACTGAAACTGATGATCTGCATTTTGGTGAGGAGCAGGGAAGGATGGGATGAACTTGCAGGCTGTAGCCATTTAGAGATGGTTGTCATTCTTTATGAAGATTAAGGACTTGTAGCTTTGCATTCCTACATTAATCCAAAGGCCAGCCGATGTACAAGCTGCCAGAGTATAGACTTCCAGACACTGCACTTTTTATCAGAGCCTTGAGCAAAATGAACTCCCATTTCTACACTGCACTTTTCTGGCTTTACTCTGTGAACATTAATGGCAGATATGCAAAACTGACTTTAAATTTCTCTAGAAAATATTTGAGAACAAAAAGAACAATAATGAGCACAGTTGAAGAGGATTCTCTCATGCAGCCAGTGGCCAGTTTACTTGCATATTGAAAGAATATAACTATATGAATGCTTTTCAAACTTAGAAAACTCTTATAGTTCAAAGTAAGAGTCATGCACATATAACTTGCTTAAGAAGATCTATACATGTTTCAGAGCAAATGTAAGGCTCACAGAATAGTGAATGAGGGGGTTTTTTTATTCTAAATATCTTCATATTTTTGAAAAGAAAACAAATAATCCTGATTTTTTCCTAGGGAAATAAGGGAACCATACACACTATATGGGATTTTAGCCTAGCATCCTGTGATTTACATATTTTTCTATAAAATTTGGAGTTGATTTGAAGTCACAAGTAAATCAACTGTAGTTAAAATTATAACTTTTTCCCTGTTATGTCCAAGTCTGATCTATGTCATCAGTTCTCACTTCTATGACTAATATAAAACTCAGACACAATTTCCAGTTGGAAAGGAAACTATTCTGCCATGTCTTCTTCCGTTATTTTTTAGCTCAGTGACAATTCTGATATCCAAAGTGGCAACTAATTGCCTTGACAATTAAATAGTATTGCCACAGTACAGCCTTTATGCATTGGTCCTAATAAATGTCAGATGAAGCTCAACTACTCACTTCAGCAGATGCTAATTTAAACTGAACACTACCAGCTATTCAGAGGGAGAATTTTTGCTTTAAATAAGATTAATCTCAGAAACTAAGGGTGGGATTCCCTCTTATAAAAAAGGCCATTTGTTATTCATTAAATCTGAATTACTGGTTTAACAAACACTTGTATAAGTATCATTAATATTATCTGTTATGTAATTACTAATGCGGCATATAATACTTAATATCTCAGTCAGGTCTCTTCAAAATTCAATTACTATAGCTCTTGTCATAGAGACTAGCACTGCTCTTTTAAAGCTCCTTTTTTTCCCTAGTGACCCTTCAGCTTGACTACTTCGTCCTTGGCTGCCATTTGTCAGTTCAGGAATTGTATGACTGTCAAGTGAAGTGTAGATTTATCTTGGAATCCTGACACCCATCATGATCCTCCCCTTCCCACTGAAATCAGTAGGAAGCTGGGAATCCTGTTATGCTTTTAATCCTGGGCCAGTATTTCAAAACATGCTGATCTCTTTCCAAGTTTGTGGAACTTCTCTTTGCAGCAACTGACAATAAACTGAGTCTCCTTCCATTAACACTGGAAAAGCCTGAATGCCCTCAAGGTAGAGATAGCCATGTTTGCACCTTTGTTCTCTACTTTACAATTGCAAAGTCTTTGTTAATTCTGTTTGGGACCTGTTCATGTTCTCCATGGAAAGGAAAATAAAAGTTTATCTCTTGCAAATGGGTTCCTCCCCTACTTGCACCACTCACTGAGCAGCACAGGGTTGTCCAAAGAAAAGTTTTACGGGACCCTCTCAAGCTATCATTTCATTCATAAAATTGATACACTTAGGAATGGTGGTGGACTCTGAGCCCAGAAGTCATGGAAGAGTTCATCTTTTTGTTGTTGAAGCCTTTGACAACTAGAAGAATGCAGATGTTTGCAAAATGCTGGTTTTGAACAGTCCCAGGACCCTGTAACTTCCAAGCCTCGGGGAGGGGCAGCATTCATAGGCATAGGCTAAAACTGTGCCTGGGACTCTCCTAACAGCAGGACTGCCTGGACATGTCCTAGGCATAGTTAAATATACAAGTGTGGACAGACAGCTCACTACTGGTTGGGGTTCTGAGCTGAGAATACATGGGAAGAAATCAGGACACCCTGTGATTAAACCATGACTGGTTCTCTTCTTACATCTGCCTTCCACACTTTGTCTACTTCATATCAAGAATCACTGCAGACTTCAAAAAGAACCACCCTTACAATAGGCAGCTTCAAGTCTTTAAAAGGTTGTTACCTGCAATTCTAATTTTGAGACTAAAATCAAATTTTGATTCAGCATTAATGCTCTCTCCAGCTACTGAAGGCGATGGACCTGCTGAACATACTCTCTGAATCACAGTTACATCAGTGATTTCCATACCACAGGAATTATCACACAGAAGTAGGTTAACAGCTGTGCTCAGATGTGTAGAGGTGTGTGCAAGAATAGACATAGCAAAAATAAAAAAGTCTAAAAAAATGAAAAAAAATTATGAGGTATATGGGAGAAAGAATAGAGACTGTGGACTTTAGACACTGTAGGGTTAAAAAGATGAAGTCTGTGAAATGTGAAAAAGAGAAGATATATTATGAAAGTCTACAAAATAATGAGTGAGCCTGAGGATCTTACACAGATCTCTCTATTTATTTCCTACTTACTCATCTCTTTTGGTCTCCATTCTGCTCCTCCTCTTTCTAGATCTTCCAAAATGCATTTTGTTCTTTTTCCTAATTCCCTTTTCCCTGTTATTTATGTACACCTTCATGTAATTTTCCACCTTTCCTCTTTTCTATATGCTTCTTCTCATGATAGAAATAGTAATACAAAATCTAAGTATTTTCTTGATGTAAATAAATGTAAGTATTATTTAAAAAAATAAAAATATTATAGTGAACAGAGCTAAAAAGTAACATATTTTAAGTGACTGCCATGAAAAAATCTGCAGAGGCAGAGAGCCCTGCTGCTGCAAACTGCTTCAGCAAAAAGTCTAGGAAGACTTAAGCATAACAACCTCAATTACTATACTGTGGTAGTTTAACATAAAATTAAATTTTAACCCTCAAGCATCATCTCATAAGCTAATTCAAGTGGAATCAAGAAATTTTGAGAATTCTATACTTTCTCTGAAGCAAAAAAAAAAAAAATAGACGTGGAATGTATTTGACAGTGTTTACGACAAAATGCAGATGCCTACATCCAAGCTAATTATCTAGATGATTTTTTTTTCAGTCCACAGGGTGAAAAATGTCACTTGGAGGTCTTAATTCAAAGTACATGCTTAAGAAAAGCCAGATAAATGGGATCTTAAATGGGTCCACTTGCCCCACTGGCTACAAAAATTGCTAAGGTATCTAATTCAGATGTAGGCACCTGTCCTGGAGATGTAGCATTCACATTTTCTGAAAAACCCCTTCACACAGGATTTTTCTCTGGGGAAGCTGAGAAGCCCCAGAGAAAAATGAAAACAATAATTATCTCATTTGTTTCTCCTCTGTTTCGTTCATGGGGAATGTGTTTGGAGATTGTTTATCCAACAGGTGATTGTTTCATTGGTTTCTGGTGTGGGTTGTTTTGACTCATTGGCCAATCAGTGCCAAGCTGTGTCAGGACTCTGGAGAGAGTCACAAGTTTTCATCATTATCTTTTTACCCTTCTGTAAGTATCCTTTCTGTATTCTTTAGTGTAGTTTAGTAGAGCATTCTTTAATATAATATAGTATCATAAAATAATTAATTAGCCTTCTGAGAAATTGGAGTCAGATTCATCATTCCTTCCTTCATCTGAGGGCAAGGCAAATACAATATGGAGGTAGGTGAGAGCCCAGTGAAGGTATTCTGAAACAGATTATTAAAATTTATGGACAGCTGATCTATTCTAGTTTAAGTATTCTTGTAGTTTTGTGTGCTGCTACCACATCACATACACAGCAGTTGTGGCCTGGAGCAAAGCCCTATAATGGTATTAGGGAGGCTATGAAGGCAGATGGGATATGTACATGGATCTGAAATGGTTCTTCTTGGGCAAGGAGTGCATTTTCAGGCTTTAAAATTGCATATTTTTTGGTGAGAGAAGTAAAAAAACTGCCATTCTGTTCTCCCTTTCATAGTGTCTCCTAATCTGTCAAAAATCCTTCCAATTATGTGCCAATCCACCAAAAAAACATACCAGCTTAAGAAAGGGTTTGCATTATTGTATGAAGTGGGGGAATTGCTGCAATCAAGAAAGCACATCTAAAAAAGAAACTGGAAAGATGCCAGTGTAGCAAACACTGGGTAAATGAGACTCCCTATATGGGAAATATAAGGCAGGCAGCACAGGACATTAAAGGTATCTGTGACTTTCAGAATACTTTTAAAAAGCCATGACTTCCCTCCTAGCAATGTCTGGACTGGACCTGTTCTGTCTTTAAATATAAAATTTGCCTGCAGAAAGGTTTCAAAAGAGAAATTATTAAAAATAAGTCCCAGGAGCCTAAAACAATAATTTCCAAAAGAAATATAGCCGTTTATAGACAGTGTTTGTTGTTATGTTATGTTTGTGAGAAGCTTATCTTCACGCTTCCTTAGTGCCCCAGGTCACTGCAACAATATTATTCTTCCTAACCACTCATTGAGAAAATAGTAGTAGAGTGGGGATTTTAAAGTGGTGAACAGGCAGACTCTCCTGCAGAACTTTTCCCAGTATATGCAATAAAACATTACTCATATCTTTATGCTCTTTACTCAGGTACCTGAAATCAGCTTCCAGTCTCTGTCTGCGGCATACCTTTGCTGTGTATATTGGAGAATATGTTCTCACTGTTTTGGCATTTCTTAGCTGTTGAGGGACTTTTCTGCAGGTTGCCTTTAAATCTTATTTTGCACTAGTTAAACGGATAATGCTCCCAAAATCTTTCATGGCAATTTAGATCTTTTCTATACTTTAATGATTTCTGGTTAGTCCGCACCTTCCTACCAGCTTCCTGCTGGATCTGTGGTGGTATGAATTGATAGAGCATCCAGTAATGGTCACATCAGCCCCAAATACACAGCTAAATCAACAACCCTAGTCCTACTGAATGAATTAATTTCTTTATACACATCTTTATATGGAAATTTGGTTTATCAATTTGCTGCAATGTTGGTCGTTTCCAATTGATCCCGACTCATGTCTTTGACAAAGTTACAGTTTTCAGCATAAATAACCCCAAGAGGAAATGGCCTCAAGTTGCTCTAGGAGAAATTTAGATTGTGTATCAGGACAAATTTCTTTGCAGAAAGTGCTGTCAAGCACTGGAACAGACTGCCCAGGGATGTGGCAAAGTCACCATTCCTGGAGGTATTTAGAAAAGGTGTAGGTGTGGCACTTAGGCACAGGGTTTAGTGGTGGACTTGGCAGTGTTAGGTTAACAGTGGCCTTGATGTTCTTTAAGGTCTTTTCCAACGTAAACTGTTCTATTCTATTCCATTTGATTCTATCTTGTTAGTTTGTCTTAACTGATTGTTTGAAGAAAAAAAATTTCCACCAAAACTAATATTGGACAAAAACCGCTCCTAGAGAAAACAAATTTTCCTTCAAAGGGAATTCAGTATTTAAGGTGAACTTCCACTAATATAGTGGAACACTCCTGAGGAAAGGGCAGCAGGGTGTAAACCTTTGCCCAGTGACTGATGGATGGTGCTCCTCACAACACATTGCCTTTCATAGGTTCACCTGGCTTCCTGCAGAACACAGGTAACTTCCCTTGATCAACATAAAAATTAATCTGATTCAAGATTTTGTGTCACAAAGAGAGGTCTCAGTCTTCAAACTCCTTCTTGGGCCTTTGCTACTGTTATTAAAGTACCAAACTAACCCTTTCCTGCTACTTCCCAAACCCTTGATCTCAAAGACAGTGTTCTCAATGGCATTCTATGGTAAATCTTCACTCAAAATGGATTCCCCATCAATGCTCATTCTGGGCAATGAAAAACTGCTTTAAGATGTTTTTATCCCTTGACTGCCATGCAAACATGCTACATCTGTGAACACAAGAACTTCTGGACAAAGAAAATTTCAAACTTGTCAAAAGGTACACATCTCCATCCTTACATACTGTTAACCCCTAGATCTCACTTTACATGTTATTGTCCCTCAGAGATTTGTAATCCCTCCATTCTTCTCAACAAACCCCTTTCTCCTTCCCAACAGCCAACAAGACTTTGCTGAGAAACCTCCAGCAGAGAATTTACCAGCAGTTGTAAGTCTTGCTACAAGGCAATGACAGTGGGTCCTTAGCAGCATGCTGGCACCCCACGAAGGTGAGAAGGATTCATGTCTAGAAATCTACCTATCTATAGGTATATAACTTAAAACACTGCTATTAATTATGGATTGGACACAATTTCTTGTCCAAATCCTGAAACCTGCCATGAAAAATACCTCTGGTCTCCTGATATTCTTTGAGTTCTTCTGGAGGTGTTCCTTCCTATCTGCTCTGATTTAGGTACAGGAATATTTTTTGTTTTCTCTTTTTTTTCTTTGGGCCTTGCTTTTCAGCGATAAGTGACTTTCCACATATTTTTATCTTTTACTTCTTTATCTTTTTCTCTCCTCTAATTTGTTTTCTCAACACTTCTCTTCAGCCCTTCCAGTTTTCCTATCTCCTATTTCTTTCACCATTTCTCTCTCCTATTCTCCCTTGCTTTAAATTTCCTCAGCCCCCTTTTCTCCATCTTTTCCCACTTCTATTTGCATCATGATTTCCAACCTGCAAAGAAATGCTATCCTCACAGGCTCTGCAGCACCCTTTGATCACCCTCTAGCCTCTGCAAGCAAGCTCCTCCAGCAGTTCCAGCACTCCAGTTAACCCAGAGAGTCCAAGGATGTTGAGAGGGACTTCAGTCACAGCAGGAACCAGAGGGGGGCTAGCACTGCCCTGAAAGGTGAAGCAGAGAGGGTCAGTTTGCCGGAGAAGAGAGATTGGCAAGAAAATATGGTGCCAGCCACATGCTGCCTCATTCATGTTCCCCCAATTAAAGCAGCCTGTAGGGAAAGTAGCGTGCCACTGTAGTGCACTGGTGTACTGACCCCTCCGAGTGCTTGTTAGTGCTCACCATGCTCAGCATTTCCTCTCCATGATTGATGGGACTATATGTGTGTGTATGGCAGAGAGAAGATTCATTACAGCACATTAGCCAGACAGGCAGACAAATGCCCACAGGGGCAGAAAAGCTGCAAGGAATAAATAAAAACTTTATTATTTTTCTAAAACTTCTTTTCCCCAGGCTACAGTGAAGAATACTGGAGGAATGGGAGAGTGGAGGGAGCCCAGAAAAGAAAGGGAGTGGTGAGAACTGGAAGGAAAGTTTATTAGCAGTCAAAGAAAGACTTAAAATATTCATTGTTGGATTCAGAGTTTGAATTTCTATTTATATTTTTATTTTTGGTCCCACTGCCAACTAGGAAAGAAAGGTTCAGTGCATCAGATATCAAGTTATCAGAACATTCCTGATGATGAAATGTCTGAAATGTCTGAAACCTGGCTGCTCCACTTACTGAAATTTATAATTCCTCAGTTTTAAAAATGAAAACAAACTAGTACCAGCCTTTATCAACAGCTGCCACCATGTGGTATTTAAAATACCACAGTTACTTTCAAATAGAAAGAAATATGGTGGCATCATCTAATCTGTCCAGTGACAGGTTTTTGGGCTCCACTCAGTAGCTCACAGCTCTCCAGAGGCAATGTGGCTGTGAGGCAGCTCTGCACCCCTGCATACACTCTGCTAAGGCCTAGGAGCAGATAGCCTGTGCAAAACTGTCCTGGACACCGCAGCCACTGTGCCAAACCACTTGCCCATGACCAATCCTTGGAGATGGGGGACCAGAACACAGTCCAGAACTGCCCCAGCCTGTCAACAGCAGTGGGTGAAAAAAGTGTATTCCCAAATGGCTGGTGCCAAAACCTTTTCTGCCAGGCACAGATTTACCAGGGTGCAGCACCCTCTCTGTCACGAGATGCTCCCTGCTCTGACAAGGGGCAAGGAAGCAAACATGGAGCTGCTGGCCTCTGTTCTCACTGCCCACTGGCTGGTTCTTAGCCTGTCTGCTGTCTGGAAATACATTGTGGTGCTGAAAGAAAACTCCAGAGACATTCCACTATCCAAGAAGAAGATAGTGTGCAGAGTGCAAATTGTCAGCCCTGGACCATTAGAGAGTTGATCCAAAGATTAATGATTTAAAGAACATGATTTGAGACAGCACAGGGACAAGACTTAGTTAGTTTAATACCTTGGTATTTGCTTGCTTGAGCCCTAATTTTTTTTTTTTTTTTTTTAGAGCATTGAAATTCCAGCAGCTTCATCCTCACCTCTCTCCTGATTTCATTTAGGGGCACTCCAAAATGAGCTAAATGTGTTACAATTAAGAATAGCTTTTGGCAGATAACACAGCATTCTGAAATCTGCTTTGTAAATATCTACTGGTAGTATAGGTACCTCTGAGATTGCTGGAGCTTTGTCTGATGAAAAGTGTGTTCCCATTGGAAAAAATCCATTGAACGCAGGATACTGTGAAACTGGCATATGACACTGTGAATAATGTGCATGGGCTTCTTCTCGAGGGTGCTTGTCTGGCCACTTTTGATCCTGTAGCTTTCCTCTGAGCTGAAACTGTAGTCCAGTGAGTGCCTGCAGCATTGCTTTATTTCTTCCCTTCCCACTATTCGCAGAGCTGAAAAAATCACTATAAAACACACACACAAAATAGAAGCAGCAATTTAATTTCTTGAACAATGTACATCTACTATTGAACAAAATAAAAAACAAAACCAAACAAAACTTCAGTATAAATCCAAATTAATATTATGGTTATTGGGCACCCATAAGAACACAGTCCCTAACACAGTACTGAAAAAAAAAAGAAAAAAAAAAGGGGAAAAAAAAAGATGAGAAGAAACAGTTGGCATTCAGTTAACAATCATGTTTGGAGGTTTGTGACTGACTTTGTTATTCCAAGGGAAGCCAGGTACCAGGCTCTTGGGATTAGGTACAAAGGCAAGAAAAAAGTGGACACGTATGAATCTCAAAGGTGACTGCTGGGTTAATAAAACAGTCTGTTTTCTGTTCACCCACTCTTCCTCTCAGTGTGCAAGTACATTAAAATATGTCAAAAGGAAAGCCATTTGCTGGGGAAAAATAATTCAGCTAAAAGTCCAAATTTCCAGCTGGTGTGTTGCCTTAGTGTGTGCAAGTGCGCTAACAAAGTGACCCACACATCTCACTGGATGAAAGTTGGTATCCTCATTAAAGTAGAAACAAACACTTGAAAACAGGAACAACTGCCAGTTAAAAAAAGGACCACAATTGAAATGAGAAGCCTTCATTTTCCCCCATTCTGTTTCTCACTTGCTCTATAGCAGATACTATATATATATATTTAAGTAACTGCTTGAAAAATAATGAAAGAAAAACTGATTTTGTATGCAGTAACCATTCCCATTTGCTGGAGGAATTGCATTGCTAACAACCATCCACATTATCATCGTGTGTTTAGAAGAAGAAATATTTTCACAGTCCAGTTTCTAAACTGCTGCATACAACACAACGGTTGGTTCCTGCAAAGAGTCACCCTTTCAAAAGGGAGTAGCTCTGGGGAAGAAAACCTTAAATCAGAATTGCTCACACTAGAAAGTGATTGTAGGATCAACCTCCAACCCTTTAAAATAAAAGCACGTTTATAGTGGCATATACTGCCTTTGCCCCAGGAAGCACAATGAGACTTGAACACAATCACTAATTCACTGCAGTGTGAACATGTCATGTAATATGAACTGCACGAGACATTAGATCTTCCTTGGCCCAGGCCCTGACAGAAAGCACTGTTAGATAAACAGAAAGCAAAATGAGGGAAGTGGTACACCACAGTTGTGAGCAGCCTTTTGTTTATAGATGACATGATTTTCCCTAGGGGTGAAAAGAAAAAGAAAAAAGGAGTAAAGAAGTATTCCAAAATCTCTAATGACCTCAGCAGAGTTTGTTATGATGAACCACAGAATCCCTTCATGGGTGAGGTTGGAAAGACCTCTGGGGTCTAGTCCAACTGCCCCACTCAAAGTAGGATCAGACACAGTATGTTGCTCAGGGCTGTGTTGAATTTCAAATATCATCAACGACAGAGATTACACAGCCTCCCCAACCTAACTATTCCAATGTTTCATCATGTATGCACTAAAAAACTAATAACTTTCTTATGAGGAATTGAAATTTCACCCATTTCAGTTTGTGCCTATTGCCTCTCAGCTTACCATTGGGCACCACTAAGACCCTAGCTGCACCTTTATTCCTCCCCATCCAGTAGGTGTCTGCCCACATGGAGGTCATCCTGAACCTTCTGTTCTCCAGGCTAAACAGTGGAAGCTCTCTCACCCTCTCATAACTCACAAGTTCCAAGCCCTTCAGCATCTTTGTGGCCCCTTGCTGACTCCAGCACGCCCATGTCCCTTTCCTACTAGGCAGCTCAGAACTGGAGCAGCATTCCAGCTGCAGCTTCCCCAGGGCTGGGAGGATAAGGATCGCCCCTAGGGCAGCTATGCAGTGTGGCTTCTGATGCACCCAAGGAGAGGCTGTTGCACTGACTTTCTGTTGGAAGGGTGTGCTATGGGCTCCAGCCCACCAGAGTCTCCAGGACCTTCTCTGCAAAGCTGCTTCCCAGATAGCCACAGATAGAACAAGGATCTGGCTTTTTCTTTCAGTACACCTTCAGTTTAGGCTGTCATGTTACATACATCACAAAAACTACAGCACTGCTTCTCACAGCAGCCTCTTCTAATAGGTACAAGCAAAAGGGAAAGCTGAGGAACAGTCTGGCTAACACATCTGTGCTGATTCAAAAATAAAATGAAATGAAGTACTATCTCTCCTAACTGCTGATGTCATTCCTCAGCCACAGAATTCTTCTGTACACAGGCTTTGATCCATTGTGCCTGCATTATTTACCAGCTCTACAGGTACCAAGAGCATGGTCAGCTCCAGACTAAAGCCCAGCAAGAGCTGAAGGCTTCCCAAGTGCCCAGAGAGTCACCTTGCTCTTGTGCTGGAGCATCAGGCTGCCTTAACCATGGGACCAGCTGGTGTTGCTTCCCAGCTGTTCTGCAGTGTGAACCACTTCTCTTCCTTACCTCCCCGGTCCCCTCTCCTATTTTAGAGAGACTACTTCAATGCAAACACCTGTAAAGTTCTGAAAAATGAGAAGGTGGCTGAACCTGTCCCTTCCTGGTCACCACAGTCTTATCATGCTTGTTTGGTGGTCACACTTGCACACTAAAAACCTAATCTTGCAGTCCTTTTGCAAACTGAACTCCCCATTGATTGATATGTCTTTGTATTAAAAAATTTACTGGATATGCAGAGCAGCAGTTCTGAACAAAGGAATTTAGTCGTTTTTCTTTTAGTTTTCCCTTCCAAAAATGCCCTAAGGCAGTCATCTATTTCAGTCAATGGAAGGCTGAAAATGTTCAATCAAAAAAAATCTATTTTTGCGCAATAGAAACATAAAAGACATCTAAAAGCTGCAAATATTATTTTTGTACACATTGAGGACCAGGATGTCTTCACATTTCATTGACCTCTTTGTTAACTCTTTACTTGCCAACTTTTTGCCTGGAGCTACTTTTGACAGTGAAGGAATATGTGTTTATTAAGGACTACATACTTATGATCTTTTAGTTATATTATTGGGGAAAGAGGAGGATAGTTACATACACAAACATTAAGTATAAAAGACATACAGGAACTTCAAACATTCTTCCCTTTATAAAATATTTATCCGTGCAATTTTACAGTTTAAAAAAAAAAAAGGTAAAATAATATTTTGAAACTGAAATCCAACCTAACGTACATGGTTTGCACAATATCTTACAAGTAGCCAAACGAAGTAGATAGTAAATCCTATTAATTTCTACAGTAATTTCAAATGCAATTTGCTTTATTCAAAAGTGATTAAGTAGTACCAGGAAATTTTCTAAAAATTATGCAATATCTTTTTCTTTTATTCTTTATAGTTTTGGGCTTTCAAAATTTTCTAGTCAGACCATCAATTCAAAGAATTCCAATGAAAACAAAAAAAAAAAAGAAAGTTCTGTTAAAATTAAAACTACATATAAATTATTTCAAAGCAAAAAGTGTCATAAGAATTTTGCATGAAGGTTAGGTTCAAGTGAAAGGTAAATATATATTGTCTTGGAAATATTCAGATATAATTCATTACAGCCTTAACTCCAATCTGTAGCGATGGCAACCAATTAACATATATTTTTGTTGATAGCAGTTTAGCCCTTGCCACTCCAGGAAAAATAGATTTATGTTTTAAAATTCAATATACTTTATATAATGCAAATTTTGGCTGGTTTTTTTTTACTTTTTTAATTTCCAGTTTGAGTAAAATATAAGATTCAGAAATTCTGAAAAATAAAAGAAGCTTTACACTCTACAAAGGGCATAAGGAAATAAATAGGATGAGTTCAAATACTAAGTGATGAAAATAATGGGCAAGTTGGCTTTCTTGAGAATTGGAAAGATAATTCACTAAAACAGATTTTCAGCAATGTGGAAAATGTATATTGGTGACATTAAAGACAGGAATGAGAACTGCTCAGACAGCTGCATTAAGTTAAAAGGGAGGATACCAAGAAGATTTGGAAATACAAATCCTGATGCATCAGATGATGACTCAGACAAAGGCCCTGCTGTAGAACACTAACACCTAAGAATCACACCTAGAATAATCTAATGAGCAATACATACCTTTTTAAGCAGCCTATACCAGAAAGATTAATAAAGTGGATGGAAATTAAATGAAAGTAAACAGCAAGTATTAATAAGGAACTTAGGATCTGACCTATGAAGCTGAAAAGAATGACATGATAAATACTTCTAACATATATATGTGCTTTTAACATATATATTATATATATAATAAAATAGACTATATTTTAAAATATATATTAAAAACACGCATGCCAAGAAAGAAAAAACTATTACAAGAAGAAAAAAAATTATTCTTGTCATTATGGTGATATTAAGAATATTAAGTAGAATATCACAACAGTTCTTCATAGAAAATATGGAAAAACAGGGATATATTGTTCCCAAGGGAAAAAAAAAAAGTGATATAATCCCCACCACTTGATTTGTTTAAATTGAGACTTGGCAAAACATTAGTGAAGTTATTGTACAGTAGGTCATGATCCTGTATTGGCAGGGGATGGACAAAGTGACCTAGCAGGTCTTTTCCCTCTCAATCTTCTTTGATTCTAAAAGGCTCTAAGTCAGATGCTTCCATCATTTGTCTACAAGATCAGCAGAGCAAGAGCTACCACAGGGAGACCAGTAAGGGTGAGGGTGAATGCAGACTGGCTAATAAAATATCAGAAGTCCATAAAAGTCAAGAAATTCTTTCTCTTTTGTTGTTACAAATATATAAGTATCTTCTTCTCGGGGTTCAGTGTGAAAGACTGCACAGAAAACTAAATTTTAAGACATTGAAAAGCAAAATACAGAGGGATCAGGCTGGAGTAGCAGCAAAGAAAATGTGCAGTCCCCTACCATCAACTTTTTGAAAATGTAAGTCTCAAAGGTAAGGGAGTATCAGGATTTCATGTACAAACTTTTTTTCCTGATTACCATTCTCAGAGAAACAAGTTTTTGAAAAAAAGCTCCTACCAATAGTTTCATTGATGCCGATCTGTGCTATTTCCAGTTTTTCTTTACCATTTAAAAGTATTAGAAAATAATGTTTGTGAAACAACCTAGAACCAAAGAAAGCTATTTCATTTAGGGAAGTTCATGAAAAACCTGGTGACCCTGGTGACAATTAGGGTTTCTTGTAATGAAAGCAGAGGGTGGTGACGCGCGACAGCAACCACTGGTGATGAAGATCTCTTGTGGCCTGGGTCTGTTGTGAACACAGACTCTGAGCACCATCCCTGGAGTTCCCTGAGGGCTTCCAACCTCCACTCCAGCTCAGAAGCATGTTCAACTGTGCTGGGTGTCAGGCTTACAGCATGTGAATGGGACAGCTAAATATTACTGCTTACATCCCCACTAACACTGTGTGTCACTTCTGCAGAGGTGTCCAGCCTAGTGCACAAGTGTAAAAAGACATAAAGGGCAGAATCAGTAAGTCTCCAGCCAATGACACTCAGAAATGAGGGTGCCTGTGCCTGTGGCCACCCTATTTTGCTTCATTCTGAGGCTGAAGAGAAAGCCCTGTGATTTGCTGTCAGCTTCATCTGAGGTCACTTATTGCATTCATATGAGGAAACAGAGAAGAGCATCTCTGGGGAGAGAACATGGAAAGGAGCACTAGGATAAAATAACAAAATCTTCTGTAAGATAGCACCTACCTTTTCTCTTTTCCAATGTATAACAACTAGATATTGTCACTTTGCCAGCATTATCTTAATGAGAAATAGCCTATACTCACTTGTATTCTATGACATTGTTGGTTTTAACTTTTGGCTGTGTTTTGAATGTGTGCATGCACACTCATGTAAGCACAAGCATATTTTCCACCTAAACTAAAATGCATCAGAACCACCATCAATGTACAATCTAATTCTATTAGCTAATATATCCTTGTGCTGTAATTCTGAGGAGACTGTTTATGTAACAGAAGTCCCATGGCCTTTTGGAAGGGCATGTGCTCTCCAGTTAGCAAGGGGGTTTGAAAATTCCTCTTCAGTGCATCTTCCTGGCTTCAGAATACAAGGCTGATTCAAGAATACAGGATATAAAATCCCAATAATTCATTAATTTAATATTTTAACACAATAACAGACATCAGAGACTATAATACTATTAACAGAGAACCTTGAATCATCAGCTCTAGATGCCCTCAGCTGTCACAGCATTTTCCAGTTTGGAAGTTGCTCCTTATAGTGTTTGTCCCAGGGTCCTTAATATTAATCCATTCACCAGACTACCAAAAAAGAGAGTATTTTCTGTTTTTTGAATCAAAGACCATTCAATTTCTTATCCTGAAAACTAAATTGTCAATATTTTCTTTTCTAAAAAAGTACTATTTTCTCTAATATTTTTGGCAATAGTATATCTGCATATTTAGTAATTTTGCAAAAATGTGATTAATTACTCCCCGGTATCCTACAGATTAGCAACAATCCACAGTTCATAACTGCAATACATTGCCTTACATGCTCAAAGTGGAAATTAGAGCTGCACATGGCCAAATTCAAATGCTGTTTAGTACTGTCAATTTTCTTAATGAAAACATTAGGGACTATGAACACTATGTATAGGCATCTCTTTAAAAATAATACATTTGCCATAAATCATCAGTCTGGACATTGACACAGAATGTGTAGTTTGATTTGAAAAGTTACTTTTCAGCCTGGGACAACTCTGTTTATATGCTGAGATTTAGGTTTCCAGCTCACAGAGCCAAAACCTGATGTAATAATTACGAGCACAATGGTAACTCTTCCAAGTGAGGGCTTCTGGGAGCAGGTGATCCCACTGTGCTGGGCAGTTTGGCCCTGGGGAAGGGGCTCCTAATGGATGGATGAAGGAAACAAATTTCATCAGCAATCTGGAGTGAAGATGAACAATGTAACTTTGCAATTTAGGTGGGGTTGTTTTGTTCCATTTAGATGACTCACTAATCAATACAACTAATTGTGCTCAAAAAAGAAAAAATTATGAACATTTCCAGTACAGCCTATAAGGATATATGCTTGAAGAACTGTGTACCTCCATAACAGAAATCAATACTTTTCATCACCAACAATAATGAAATAAACACAAAATCCTTTGATTGGTACACTTTATACTAAGACATAAGAACCCTGTCCACCCCAAACAGATGGAAGAAGTAACCTCTCTGTCACCCTGCATTTGTGTCACCACATTGTGAAGTTCCTGCCTCAGTGAAGCAGCAGGATTAGTTTACATTAAATGCCTGGGACTGTATATGGACTAAAGAAGCCGAGGAAGACTCCATAGAGCCCTCTCCATCTTCACTCCCAGACCTCACCTCACAAGGCACACCAGTTTGCTGACAGTCTGCAGGCATCCTGGTCAAAACTGGGTGTCCAGCACAGCGGCACAAGCACAGAGGCATCTCACTACAGTCAAAAGGCACGACGTGGTTCACTCCTTTCCATTTCCACCACACAGCACCCACCTCAGGCTGCTTCCTCACCCAAACTGGGCCTTCTGCAGTCCTTTGGTGTCCCTCCAGTAAGAGCCTTAGTACCTCCTAGGCAATGCAAAGCAATGTTCTCCACGACCTTTGATAGAATATTTGTCTTTCAGATGAACAAAGAACAAATTCAATTTCCATGGACCCTCTAATGAAAATACATCCTATTCTGTATGGAATGCAAATTCAGATCAGATACATTTGACAGTCTCTGCTTATTCAAAATATATCTAAAACTGGGCTATGAACCCATTGAGTTCAATAATGTACAAAAAGCATGCTATTTCAGGAAATAAATTTTAAAAAATCATTGCTTGGGTTTAAGCTTCTTAACTATTAAGTTTTTTTCAGTATCAGAAGAGCCAGAAGCTTCTATTTTTGAAAGACAGAATGTATGAGACACTATTGTATTAATAAAATTTGAGGGTGTGAGATATTAAGAAAAAAAAGCACATAATACTAACAAAAATCTCTTCATTGTATGTACAATCACACTACTTGTTATGGGCTGCATATCAGAACAATACCTCTGCTTGTATTTTTCCTCCATGTATTAAACTTTTTAAGCTAAGCATTTAGGGAGGAAGTGAAGAGAAAGTAACACATTCAATAAATGGGTATATACAGCTGAAAAAAGCTGCCTATGACATGAATAGTTATGGCATGATGTCCCAAGGAGGCTTGCACTCTAGCACATTAACTGTGACCTTTCTATAGCAAAAAAATACCAGGTCTTCATGATCTAGACCTTGGGCCAGCCTTGCAGCAGCCACCCACACAAATTGAGAGCAAGGCACAATCCTGTCAGCCTCACATTTTCTCTGAGAAGTCTGTAACAATGTCTGCAGCAGACCTGTTACCAGAAGCACCGTTGCTACATATTAAAACAGACTGAAGAGCACAAAAATTCCCCCACATACAGCCTGAACACACAAGTATTCACAGGCAGTGTGAATACCTGCTGGCCAGTTTTAAGTTCCTGATATTTCTCAACTTTCAATAGGAGACTTTCCTACTTTATGTTCTTCTCCATCTCTCTGTCCCTGTACCAAGGGGAGTCCTGGAAATGAAGATGAAGCATCTCTTTGATCTTCCCTTTGTGACCTTCAGCAGGTAAAAGATCAGCTGTGCAAAAAGTTTTTCTCAGTCTCTGCAAGTATATGCTGCAGCAATGCTTAAAGTAATGCAAGAGATTTGTTGCTATAGTTTAATTAATCCCAAGAAATTATATGTAATCTACAACTATTGAATCTAATAATATGATACAATGATGATGTTTATTATCATCATCAATCATCATCATCATTATTGTGTTTTGCATCCATAAGACTTTTCTGATCCTCAGTATCCTGCTGGGCAAAGGTGAAGTACCCTTTTTACCTCATAGCAGCACATTTGTTTTTCCAATAGAAAAGTGGAAGAGGTTTTAATGTTGGCCTGGTGTATTTTGTCCATAACCTTGCTCTCAGGTGTGCTTTCTATACAGAAATATGCACACAAAAATTTGCCTGGGTCTGGGTCCAGGAAAGAGAACATTTCAACTAAAACAGTCAATAGGTCAGAAGCAATCATATGGTTAACAAGTTTAGACAGTCTAAACAACAGATGCTTCTGTCAGGTTTACCAAAATACACAGATATTTTAAAAAATCTTTTAAGGCAGTCTAGGTATTCCCTCCTGTATGTTTCAGGATAATTTTCAACTTAACTTCAGTCTTTGAGCATCACTCTTTCAGCATGTCCTGTACTGAAAAATATATTTTCTTGTTATGTCTCGCTGGTTTGCTCCTCATAGTAGGTGCTGGTGTGGTGAGGAACATGGATGGTTAGTCTCAGTGCTGAGTAATGTTATCAAGTAAATGCTGATATAGATTTCCTACATTCAGAGCTCACTTCTCAGGACAGTTGATCTCTCATGATTCTCTTTCAGTCTATGACATTGTAAAAATTATATATGCAGTTGTGCAGCTTCCTCACTAGATAGTTATAATATCTGCAAAAACTGTCAAACTTTAACCTGGGCAAGATTATAAATTATCATTTTGTAACTACAGAAAGCTGCTTTAGAGGGAGAAAAACCTGATAGTTTTGCCTTCTTCCTGTTTCACGGGCTTTTTTTTTTTTTGGCTTTTTTTTTTTTTGCCTTCTGAGTTCCAGAAGATTCATGGAATATGAATAGAAATGCCTATCTCCATGGAGCTGAAAGGACTTAGGGATTGTGGACTCCACACATGATTTTTTACCACTCATATTCAAAACACGGGTTTAAATGCAAGGCACACATCCCAGTTTTAAAACCAGAATATGTGTCTGCAAGTCTGGGAGAAAGGGAAACAGAAAAGTGTCTGAAACCTTTTTTCTAATAAAAGTAGGAAAAATATCTTGTAATAGACTGGAAGGAAATATAGGCAAATGTTTCTTTACTTCTCAGACTGGGTACTTGATATGTGCATGGTAGAACTTCTCTTAACTCATCAGCAATCATGAAGTGAAACCCAAAGTGCTAGAGAAAAGGATCAAAGCTTCTGCCAACCCATAGTTACAATATTCAGGTGAGTCCTAAGATTAGGATTTTAAATCTGCTTGATTAAGCTTTAATAAGTTCCACCACAGATGCATAGTTACTGCATTTAAGCTACCAATTTGAGTAAGAAATATGCAGCATTAGGGTAATAACACCAGTTATGAGAATCTTCTGCATTTTTGTCTCAGTATTTGCCCTCCCTCTGGGTCTTTCTCTTGTCACTTTTTCTCCCTGAGTAACATTTTTCTGTGCTGGACTTGCAGGGATAACAGGCCAATACTTTTTACTCAGACAGCTCCCTTCTTGTTCTTCTTCTGGGATACAGTTTCTTTTCTCATGACTGCCACGAAATGGGAGTTTGGCCTCCTAAATTACTGGATCTCAATGATAAGGCCACTTACCTTCACAAATCAGGGCTCCTCCAAGCAACGTGCTGCCCTTGCCTCACTATACTGTGGCTGTCTATTAGGTTGCTTCTGTGAAATTTCTGAAAGATTTTCTCCTCTCCTCTTTCACCTTTCAGTCTTTGAGCATGAACCTGCAGGGCTGCATGGAAGGAATGCACAGAGGGCCCCGAGGACAAGAAGAATTACTCTCAAGGGAAGACTAAATGCCATCCTAACCATTCTCTGCTGACAGAACCAGAGATCAGTGCTCCTGGCTTGGCACTCTAAAACCTTGGGCCTAATTAAGTGATTGATTACATATACACTGCTGTCATACAAATAAACATCTGGGTTAAAACATTTTTATATACATATATATATGTAAAAACACTGCTGGAAGTATCAGTTACTGAGTTCTTGAGGATTATTCTATGTTAATTACAGCTGCTACCTTTTTCAGAATCCTGTGACTTGGGATCCTCCCTGTTCAAGGTACCCATTATAAATGTGTTTTTCATGTAAACACATTTATAAATGGCCTCACCCATTTAAGTACAAAGGATTTCCTTCTAAGAAGGTTGCAACCTGTGACACATGACAGCTTTTTAAAGATAAAAGCAAAATTGTGCAATAGGCTATGGAGTGAGAAACCCCATGGATGTGTTGAACCTAACAAATTCATCTGGAATTCAGTTAGGGTATAGTTCAGCATTCCTCATCCTGCTAAAAGCACTATGGAATGTGTGGGGATTGCAATGAAACCCAGTGCTAGGGTTTTTGTCATTCAAACAATAACTCAGGAATGTAAAATGTCGCACAGCTCCCTATGGCAACAGTGGTATGCTATTACATAATCAGCTAATTGTTTTATTTAAATATTTCCATAGAGGTGTACAGCACCTAGACTGTCCCTCTGTATGCCTCATGCTCATTAAAAAACTTTCTTAGGTCCTGAAAAGAACACAAAGCATGCACAGCATAAAAATGCAGCACACAATGATGCCCAGATGTAGACATCTTCTTGCCAAGGACCCATCAGGTGTAGCTCACTAGAATGCTCTGTTTTCACTGAGTTAACATTTTAAGGAAAAACCCAACAAGATGTAGTGTATTTAACCCACCAATATTAACACGTGGGTGCAGCTGCTTCAGTACCAGCAGACATTTCCTTCAGTACCAGCAGACATTCAGAGTAGCTTCTTAATAGAAAATTCTGTGTTAAAACACTCTGTTCTAAAATAGAAAAGTCCTGAGAAACCTTTTCTGTTTTATAGGGATTGATGTCTCTTTTTCAAGTTCTGCTGAAGTACCTTGCCCAAAATAGCATATAAGTCCACTTCAAAAATATTGCAGACTTTTGTTTACTAAAGAAGTTCACACTGAGAACCAAAACTATATGAAAAAAAGTTGTAAAAATAATTTTGATAGAAAAATCAATTTTTTCTGTAATATTGATGTTTGATAAATATTCAGAAGAGTTACATAAATATATGAATTTTACAAAATCTTACTAAAACTTTTAAACTATGTTTATGGAAGCAAATAAAATATTTTTGAAGATGCTCAAATCAAACTACAGGTTCTACATTTTGATTAAAATTATAAAATATATGCATGAAAGCCAGAATTTTATTAATAGTCACTAATAGAAATACAAATAAATACTCAACTAATGTCACATAATGCTATACACATATACCATGATGCTTTTATAATCTTGCAGATATTTTACTCTCTGGATCATTCCATTTTGGAGATATATACTTGCCATTTAATGAATAACATCACTTTATGCAAACAAAAAAAAAAATTCAAATCCTTGTTTTGTATGTTGCTGTGTGTTTTGCTTGTTTTCTTTACTGAGAAACCATATTTACAGAAGATTGGTAGTTTAAGCTCTGATTATGGAAAAAAAGATATATAGAGATATGTCAGAGACATATTTTTTCCTAGATTCTACCCCTTTATTTTACAGCTCTCTCCAAATGTGAGGGGCTTTTTCAAAACTTCCGTATTTACGTCACGAGAAGACGCTAGAGATCTGTTGCAAACAATGAAGTCAATAATGGGATTTGATGGCATTCAGTTTAGGAACGTTCAGTAGTTCTGTTTTATGACAGTTATATGAAAGTTTCTGAGAGCTGCCCACATTTGCTATCAAAGAACCCTACAACACTTTTCCTTTGGTCAGAGAATCATTGATACTCTAATTATAAAAGCAGACTTACTAGTCAAACTGCTGCAGGATTTCTGCATCACAGCTTATTCACTGAATCAAAGAGTCTTTTCTCCTATCATGTTGATTTGTAAAACTTGCACTTGTCATTACTGCTCTAGATGTAGTTTGGGATAATTGAAAGTAGAATTCAGAAATTCAGAATCTCCTTTTCCTCCCCTCTCTTTTTAAACATTTATTTTTCAATGCTTTGCTTACAGTCCTGTAACAAATACTGCTACCATGCTGGTTAAAATCTCTATGCATAACAGCTAATTGGCTATCTAAGACATCTTCTTTCAATGAGCAATGGTTATTGAATAGAATACAGTGGTATTCTTGGAAAGGGAAAAAAAAAGACAAGAATAATGGGCACTAGAATGACCATACATAAAGAGGAGAAAGCTCAGATTAGCCCAAACTCCCAGGCCCTAATCACTGACAGAAGAATCTGGTAAATCAAGGAAAAAGACATCAATCCATTCAAACAGGATTAAAGCTTTAAACTGAAAACCAACAAACTTGTTAGCCTTTGTGGGGAAAATTTGCATCAGGATTTTTTTAGATATGAAACAGACAACTAAAATATTTCAAACTGCCTATTTAGTACCTCACATAAAAGGCAAGGAAACAATACCACAGTACATAAAATCAATGCTTAAGCAAATAAATTCATGTGAGAATGTTACAGAGTGAAATGAGAGAAAATAATTAAGATTTGGAGCTGTAAGATTATAGGCATAAAAAATAAATTTTTGTTACAAAAACGTATTTTTGAATGACAGCACATCTTTGTTAACAAATAAATCTATGAGGTTTTCTTAGGCTTTCAATCTTCAGCTTAGAATGGCATACTTCATGTGGTGGACATTACTAGTGCACTGGGAAAAACTGAGAGAAATGCTATGATAGAAATTTTTTTCAGACTACAGAAGACAGCTACCAAATTTGCTTTACTCCTTTTTTTAGTGGGAAAAGAAAAGACAGGTGTTGTTCATTATGGTTTATGTTATCCTTAACTCTCTTGCCATAGTGACTATAATTTTAAATGACATGCAACAAAAAGAGGAAAATGAAATCTCCATGCCACATGCAATACCATCTACACCAGTTGTATATCATTGTTGCTGATGCTTTTCCAAATGAAATTTTTTTCAATCATTCTGCAAATAGAAAGGCCTGTTATATAGCTTTTTCTGTTTTAATGACTAGATAAGTCAATTTTTAGCCAAATTATTAAATACACTACCTGATTCATGAACCTTATTTTACATCTATTTGTATTCTTTCTTACTGTTAGAAACCTTTACAAAGGAGGGTTAGAAATCATTCTTTTAATATCTATTTCTTTCACATTCTTTTTTCATTCATTATTTATCAGGAGTAAAAACTCTTGTCAATTGCTAGTTATTTCCTCTTTTCAATAATTATTGGCAATCCTGATGCCATTCCAATTGTGAGATACCCATAACTTAGAATAATTATTTGATTCACCAGTACCTTCTCTTTGCTAATAGTCCATCTAAATATCCTTAAGAAAGCTTCTTTTACAATAACTGCATGGAAGTACACATCTTATTTATTACATTTACAGTGGACTTCTTCAATCCTAGTCAGCATATACAGTATGCCAGAAATTTAAATAATGACATTCTATGTGGAACTTATTATTGGCCTGGGAATATTTGACCTGGAATGCCATTAACTTATCTTATACATTTTAAAATCATGTTTAAAATGCTGCAAAACTAAGATTGCAGTGAATTTAATTTCAAAGTCATTTTGAATGTCCTTTCAAACTGCATGTGGTAATCCTTGATTTTTGCACTGATGCTAAATGTTAATGAACAGAGCCACAGTGTACCATTTCACCTAGAGCAATGAAAACATTAAAATCTCTTTAGAAGACTGAATAAAACTTTATTTTATAAATATAATCCTTGTTGAAGCTCTATCATTTCACTGTACTTTTGAAATAAGAGCACATGGAAAATATGGAAGAGTTCCTTTGAGATAGCTAACTAAAGCTACAAAATGAGCACGGTACAGTATTTCCAAGGAACACGGTTCAAAAGTTGTACGATTACTACTAAGGTTGTTTTATTCTTTACCACATTTGGAACAGGAAGTCTGTGTTGTTCTTGAAGAATTCTGAAAAGCAATGTCACAGTCTGATGACCTCTTCTCCTCATTAAAACGTTCCCAAAGACAGCTCTCTGCATGATGTTTTGTAGCTTCAGCAGCCATGAACTAATTTGTACCTCTTATTTTGATCATGCACTGGTGAAAGAACCAAACAATATTTTTCTTTAAACACAGAGAGGTCTTTCAACAGCTCAGCATGCACTTCTACCCTCTTTTTAATCTTGGAGCACCTATTTATTTGCTCTTTTCACCACTAAATCTTCTTTGCTCCTTTCTGCCCCCCTGCAAAGCTGCTAGTTAAAATCTTCAGTGTTTTTTCTTCATAGGCTTAAACCATTAGAAGGGTATTACCATAAAAAGGGAGACAAGGACTCAGAGACATGGTGCACCAGAATTTGCATTTCTAATTTTTAATCCAATTAAACTAAAATAATATTTATTTAGCTACAACCTTTCTATAATGGGTATAAATTCACTAAAGCTAATGGAAAATTTTCTTCCTGGAGGAAATTAGTTATAGGTGTTCACTGTGATAACTGATTGGTTCTGCATATTGAGTGTCTCCAGATTTTGCATATAGGTAATTAGTATTCAGCTAGTTGATGTGTTTATTTTGCACACCTTCTTTTTTGTGCATGTGCAATTTATTATGCAAGTCATTTTTGCTCTACATAGTGGATTCTGTATATGCAAATTGTTAGAGTGTCTAAGGGCAATAGTTTTTAATACATACCTGGAAAGAAAGGCTGCATGTGTTGGCATATTTGCATTACAACCCAGCGTTGTTTTTGTCAGACAGCTTCTGAATGGAAGCTTATGGCATTATTACTTGTGTTTCCTTTTCAATCAGTACATTTTAATCAGTAATGTGTACTTGGTGTACAAAGTATGCCTTTTGTAAATCCAATCCCATCTAAACTCACAGAGAGCCTCATTCTACTTCCTTTGATTTTGGCTCAGGTAAAGAAGACAGGCTTTGAGCCTCTCAGGTTTTTTAGTAAGGAGAGAAGACAGCAACCGCTTGGAGAGAAAGTACTAAATCTTGCCTTTTGAGGGGAGAAAAGCTCAGTGTCCTGACTCATGAGCCCAGGTATGGCTGCAAAATGGGAAATTCCTTGCCCAGAACTTTCCTGTGTCCTGCGTGGGCACATGTTCACGAGGGCACACCCCAAGCCTGAGCAGACCCCCTGCACACAGGGACTGCCAGCATGCTGCCACTGGAGACTGCAAACTGCCATCTGGACAGATATCCACCCCCTGAGAGGAAATCTGCCATAAATCACCACTCTGGCTCTCCCATCCTGACCACCTGATTCCAGAACTTTGTGGTCCAAACTACTAAGGGTAGTCACAGGAGCTGGGAATGATGGCAAAGACTGTAATGACACCAAAGCAGCGCCTGTATCCATAGCTCCCAGTCATGGCTATTCACCTGCAGAGGCATGTGGGAGAACTGAGGATGAACACTCACTTATTTAATAGTCTACTGGATATCTTCCTGAAGTATGAACCATTCAATCATTGGACAAAATGAAGCCAAGCCGGCTAACCATTCCTGGTTGCTGCTGTGTATTCTACAAAGCAAGGACATTCATGCTCTGGAGAGATGATGTTCTTATCTAAAAGATCATTTTTGGAATTTTATTTTGATTTCTTGGGCTGCAGGGAATTTCTCAAAAGGGCACATTAACAAACAAAAGTAGTTCTTGGCCAAATCTTGCATTGCCTGTGGTGTAAATTTTCAAATCCAAAAAATCTGAAGTTTACATGAAATCTGTCTACCTTGCATTTTACGAGACATGCAAATAGCAATTAAATTTTTCAGAAATCCAAATAAGTGGGCAGAGCTATATTCACAATTTCCCTACTTAGTTATCCGGTGTGCATGTATGGATCAGTGAATTGTCACCAAGTACATTCTTGCTGATACATGTGGTCCAGAATTTCTATGGAAAGAATAATGTTTTGTTCAGTACTATTCAGAATGAAGTTAAGGTTCTTCTACCATGCTTCTCAGGAGACAATTTCATATTATAATATGACTCCTCCTACCTTTATACTAATTTTTTTATTAGAGGGTATATTTTATATATTTCACTTGGATAAAGCTTATGTTCTTCATAAAAGAAATGCCATTGGACTGAATTTTATCAAGGGGTATTTCTGTTTGGTTTTTAAAAGTAAAGCTGAAATAAATAATACGGCCTACATTAAAGTGAATTCTGGCCAAAAAAGTCTGGTTTTTGAACACATCTCTAAAATGGGCTGTATGCCATGGGACCAGTTCCCCGTCACGCACTGGCAACTCTTGTTATGGCATTTTTCTGGAGCAACAAGACTGGCCCCTGTTGGAGAAGGATCAGACTAGGGAACATTCAAAACACATAGGTGCATGTGACTTAATAGCACATAATTTGTGAAGCCTCTCTTGATCGTCTTTCCTAGAAGAAAGCAAACGTCAACCTCAAAGATGGGCAAGAAGGAAGATACAGGGAAAAACAGACACACACAAACTTAATGAAGGCAGTAAGGCAGGAGACCATGAAGATGATGAAATAGGTGAAGAGGCTGAAAGGGCTGGGACTAGTCAGCCTAAGGAAGTCTAAATCCCTGATGGCAGGGAGTCAAAAAATGGAGCCAGACTTCTCAGTAGCTCCCAGGGACAGGCCCGAGAGAGAGTGGGCAGAAATCAAAATATAGGAAATTCCCATTAAATGTAAGAAAAACATTTTTTTACTGTTCAAACACTGCAGCAGGTTGCCTGAGGAGGTTGTGGAGTCACCATCCTTGGAGATATTCAAAAGTCCATGGGCACACCTCCATGGGCAGCGTGCACTACAGCTCACCTGGTCCTAGACAGGGAAGGTGGACTAGGTGATTGCCAGAGTAACCAAATTAATCTGGTCCTTCAAATTAACCATTCAGTGATTCTGTGTTTTTTCAGTGCAAGTGAATCAGAGACACCCTGAACAACATCTGACGCTGTGATAAATGTTCTGAATTTGTTTCCATAATGGTGCAATAATCCCAAGGAAACTCTGTAGCTGTCATCCCCTCTTGTTTGGATTAAAACTATTTACCAGACAGGGAGAGGTTGCATTTTCCATCATGAAATTATAAAAAGCCCTTGCAGTGTTGGGAAGGATGAGGTCAGGTTTGGTGTGGCTCGTTCACAGCAATCCAAATAACCCCTGCTAGGTTAGAGAGATGCACCAAATTTATGAAGATTTCTGTAGCTTTGGGAATAAATTTGCTGGCAGCTAAAGAGAGTCCATTTCAGCAGGAACAGGCTGGGATTTTGAAAAGAAAAAATCAATCTCACTCTGCTGAAAAAAGTGATTACAAAACTATGGAGTTCGCAAATGTAAAAAAGGCAGGAACCAGAGAAGCTAAATTAGAACAATGTAGTCCAAAAAAAGCAGAATTCATCAGGTTGAAGGAACTGGAAGGTGGGGTCTGTTTGGAAGTTGTTCTAAAGGGGGAAAAAAGACTGCAACAGAGTTCACAGTTACTGAAAGGGACTATATTAAAGATAAAATGTTAGACTCTCATGATGTAAAAGAAACATGGAGAGCAGTAAGAGACCAATATGGCTCCATCAGAAGCTCTTTAAGAGACAAGAAAAGAAAAGAAAAAGGAAAGCAGAAAAATCTAAATATAAACAAAAATATAATAAGAAATACAGAAGCAGGAACAAGAATGTACAAGCATGCATGTAAGACTGTAAAGGAATATCATGTAGTGTAAATGAAAATGAAAATTAATTTCATCTACCAAGAAACATAAAATTCAACAAGAAAAACAGTTTAGGAATGGGGGGACAGCAAAAAAAATAATGCCTAGTACTTCACAAGGAAAGAAAGAGAACAGCAGAGAGTAATGGCTGAAAAGTTAGTAAAATCTTTGCTTCAGCACTCACAAAGGATGAGATTTGCTCAGATATTGGCAGATATCTTAGTAATGTTATTGGCACTGTTTTAAATACAATTCTTGCTCACAAAATATAGAAATACAGAGTACATATTGATAAAATCTGGTAAATAGGTCTGTAACTACCCAAGAAAATGCACTCACAAGGAAGCTATTAAAAGTTATCCGCCCAGTTGGGAGAAGAAATCAAGTGACAGGCTGCAGACATCCATTGCAGGCTGCATTCAGTACTTTCCTCAATGTCTTGGATGACTGACTTGAGAACATACTTGTCACATTTGCAGAGCTGTTCAAACTAGAACAGGTTAAAAATGTTCAGCAGAACGTGGTTTAATTTTTTTTAGTAATGTTAATAAACAAAAGGCACATCTTGACATCAACATGGTAAAATTCAGTACAGACTAAGTAAAGTGCTAAGGAAAATTCAAGTGACAAATACAATAGGGAAACAGTTGACTATTCAGCCATACTGAAAAACAGCCTTGGGCTTTCAGTGAATCAGACATTTGATTTAAGCCAAGAACGTGATACCATTGTAAAAAGACATTCAAATGTCTCATACTTTGGGAATCATCGCATACAAGACACAAGAATTTAGTGTAGGAGATGTCACCTAGAGTGGAGTGCTCATTTTTGGGTACTGTGATGTAATACAGAGATTGCTCCTCCTTTGGGAAACAGCTCAATAATTTATAATATAAAAGACAGAAAATATTACCTCCAAGGTCTGTTGAAAGAAATATTCTATTTTAAAAAATAAAAATTAGAGGAAATGGGAATATTCTTTCAGTGCATGAAAGGGCTTTAGAGATAGTATGAAACCCACTGTCCTTTTTGCCCTCTGCAGATTTGATAAAAGCTAAAAGAATTAAGATTTTCTATCAATAAGAACTTTTCAAATTTTAAGATGATTAAGTATTTGAACAAGTTGCTTGGAAACATTCCATTAGAGGGGTTAAGGGGTAGGTTTGATAAAGAGAATGACAGGATTGAAAAGTCCCCAATACACTATCTGGTTGATTTTCCCACTATTGTCCTATACTAATTACTCTATCTTCATTTATTATAGCAAGATTGCACTAGACAGCTGTTTCATTTATTCTTGAAAAAACTATGCAGCATCTCCAAAAACACTTTATGACACAAGGAACATGAAGAAATTTGTAGTAACGATGGTCAGATTTTTCAGACCAATTAGCTAGAATACTAGAAGTGAGTCTTGTAAACAGAACAGGGTAAAAAAATAGTGACTAGACAAAAATATTGCCAGGCCTTCCATATTTTAAGAATTAAAAAAGGCAGGGCCCTCTTTTTCAACAGCTGCATGTAATTTTCTTGTCAAACAAGATTTTTCTTTTTTTCCCAAGTACACAATTGATTATCTCCTTTGCAAGATTTTTCTTTTTTTTCCAAGTACACAATTGATTATCTCCTTTGCCTCACAGCACTCTGCCACACTACAGTACTTCAACAAATTTGTGACTGAGAAGTGTCTGGAAGTTTAGTCAAAATATGAATTTAGAACACCTGGATTTTTATGCTTTGCTCCTCTAATTTTCATGTAAAAACTTTTCAAAACAACGAGTTCAGAAAATGCTGTCTTTTTTAATGCCTAAGCCAACCATTTTTAAAAAGGGCACAGATCTTCCATACAACTTCAGTGTTTTAAAAGGGGACAGGCACAGCCCTGGGATAAGCCCTTCACCTCAGTAAATCCCACCTATGTTGCAGGTGGCTTTAAATCATTGTGTGCCACTTTGATAAACCAGTCCGAGAAAATTCCCTTGATATTTTTAATATTTTTTATATTTTATATATATTTTGAATATTTTTATATTTTTAAAGAAAATTTAAAATATTTTTATCTTTTTTATATTTTTTGATTGTGATCCAAGCCACCCTTATCCCAGGGAATATATTTTTTCTTTTTCTCAATAGAAATAAGATGCTGTTGATGTATCATTGGTCAAACACCTTCATTCTCTGCAATGAGCTGGTTCGCCCAATGCTGAAACTGAGTCTAGAAGGCAGCAGCACTTAATTAATTTTTTTCCATAAGGAAGACTGCACTGTGCAGCTTGTCTAAAATCTCATCAGTCTGAGTGAGAATTTAAGCCTTTCTGTTTTCACAAAGACACATTAGTCTTGAGTCCTCATAACACTAGCAGGGGAGTGAACAGCTTGTTTAGCCTCTACCTTCACAATGTCTCCAATTTCATGGGCAGTTTCCCCAGTAACTCAGACAAGAGTTAGAAAGTCTGACCTTGGACATCACCCAGAGACAACCACCTGCTTACAGGACTGACTTCTGTTCCCTTTGATTTAATGGAAGGACAGACTCTTCTATTAAAGAGGTCAACTGATCCAAGAGGGACTCTGCTTACAGACAGGAAAAAATCTCTGGTGCGATTTTGTCGAACAGAGGATGAATTTTTTCCTTTCTAATCCAGTCACACACGTGCCCAAACTATTTCCGGTTCAGATGTCATTTCATCGGCGCTATAAATTAAACTCTCTCAGTGTCAAACATCTGAAAAAAGTCCCCAAATCATAGAATTTAGCTACTTAGTGATGCCAATGGACTGCTTCTCACTGGAGTAAGAGTTGGGCTTCAGTAGTGTATGATTTAGCTATATGATGCAGAATCTTGGAAAATCTTACATTTCTCTTAGATTTAAAATCTAATTTAAATAACTGTTAGACCTTCAGGACAGATTCTTCCTCCAAAGAGGCTTTTACTATTCACCCAGGGCCTATTAAATGAAGGGAAGATTTCAGAGGACAATTCCTGTAAACAAATAGCAGATAAAGGAACGGTTTATCACGATCCCATCGATTCTAACACACAAAAGGTTGAGTGTCTTCGTTTGCTGATCTTACAGTAGAACTCCACAGCAATAGTGCCTGACCACACAGAGTCCTCTCTAGGCTCTGGAAAACAGTAGTCAGGACTGTTGAGAAACTGGCCACTGTAACTCAATTTGTGGGAGAGAAGATTATCATGAGATTTACCTGGAGAGAGGAAGGACACTCTTCCACAATTCTAAGGAAGTAAATTTTACTCCTGCTTATGGATAACCTCAATCTACCTGCCTAGTTCTGCTTATGGACTCCCTCAACCTGCCTGCCTTCTTGAAGACGGCTTTTTAGAATAACTTTTTAGAATAACTCCCAATGGCTAAGGCTCAGGGTTCATGTGCATTTATTTGAATTTTCCTCTTCATAATTTTGCCATTCTGAAGAGCAACCTCAAAAATTCTATGCTGAACTAAAAATCTGTGGCACTTTTCCCAAGGTCTTTTGGTGCACTGAGACTAATATAGTATAGACTGAGTAGAATAGCTTTCATGTTACCTCTGAGGAGATGCTGTTTCCTGATTCTCTCAGATTTCAGACCCAGAGTAGCCCAGATCTTCCTTGAGGTGGCTGTTATACAAGCTGTGTTTCCCTGCGTCTTTATAGAGGCATTACTAAGTGTCCCTGTCTGAAACCACTGCTGCTATTGGCCAAAAAATGTAACTCTCTTTCACCAACAGAAATGTAAATCAACACATATTGGTGGTGTACTACTTCCCCACAGGTCCTTGGTACAGCTCAGCTTAGCTGCATCCCATATTATGGTTTTCTACATGGTAGGGGAGTTGGAGCTAGCTGATCATTAAAGGTCCCTTGCAACCCAAGCTATTCCAGAATAAGATCATACCATAAAACCTGCCCTCCCATATGTTCTACTCTGAAACTTTGCTTGGAACTAGGTGCTTTCCTTGGCTTTGGCTCCTGAAATCAGTCTCAGACTGCTTCCATAAGGAGTGACTTAGCATATCACAAGCCTACCTGTACACACCTGCGTGGGTTTCTTTCTAAGTGAATTGAGCATATAAGTGTAGTGAGATAGATGGGAGGATGGTTATTGTGTTTATTAAATACTATTTGGCCTTTCTATAATCATAATGGCAGGTCAGTAATTGTTTTGATGCTACTCCCAAGTAGCTTCTAAAACCTGCAGGCTCCTTTGATTGGCCAATCTCAAGGAATACCGCTCTCATGGGTGTCCTTGCAAGTCAATATCCCACTGCCTGGAGATTTAAAATTGCCCTGAGAGAGATTTATGTTTGAAGTAGTCAAAAGTAAGAGCTTTTCTTGCTAGTATGACAATACAATTCCAAAACCAATTAGAGTTGTAAGGTCATATGAAGAATGTCAAAGATGAAATGTAATAACATTGCTAGTGTGAGTAGTACAAATCCACTAAATTGACTGCTTTAATTCTAAAAAGCCTAAATACTATGATTCTATTTTAAGAAAGGAATGTTTGAGCTACCTGTACGTATTTCTTTTAACATCTTCCATCCAAACATCTCAAAATTAATAAACTAGTCGGCAACTAGGATTTGACAAACATTATCTTTGTTTTATATTGGGCAAGGAATCTGAATTAAATATGAGCAATTTACTTACTAGATAAATTAAACAATAGGGGGAAAAAAACCCTCCTACATCCATAATGAAATTAAATTAATTATAATGTATTATTTAAAGACAACTACGAAGACACAATCAAATCTTCTACAAATAGGAAACAATTTTATTTTGTCCAGGAACTTTTAATTTATGGTTTAAAGAGAGCAAGTTTCTGTTCAGTCGCAAAAGTTCTGTTTTTGACTTTAGGGCAACAGCATTTTTAGTTCCTGGCATTTTCAGTATTTTACTTTTTCTCCACTAGATGTCCCCAGCCAGTCACAGTACAGTTGGCTTTCACTGATCGGATATTTGTAATCTGAAAGGGTAGATACTTCCTTTGAAGTTATTAAGATATATATTATTAAGATATAATATTATTAAGATATCATGATTAATGGCTTTCACTCTAGAGTTCATTTTATCTGGAAGATTAGCAAGACACAGATCCTTAAGAAGAACACAACAATTTAATTCTCTGCTTAAGATACAGCAGTTTCCCAACTTAGGAAGAAATTAAGAATCATGTGTCCTTTCTTCTCTGAAAATATTTAAGTAATCAAAGTCTTAAAACAAATGAAAATCCTTGTTGTACAAATCCTTCTATATCAAAAGGGAAGCCTTAGCAGGTTTTTTTTCCTCTTACTCAGTTACTTTCAAAGGACGTGTAAGAGTTTCGCAGAGCCCTTCACAGCTGACTGAGCTAACAGCAGGAGTCTTGCTTAATTTGAGTTTTAATGGATCTTTAAAGTAAAATGAGACCAAAATCTGGAATGACTATAAATATCATTTTAAGCCTTTCCTACCTTCCCAAAATGTAGCAGATTGGAAGCAATACTTGCATATTAGAATCTTAAGACAGGTAAACTGAGCTAGAACTAATTTTGCCTTTTGTGACATGCAGCGAGCTCTGCGAGGCTTTTGGGCTTTGCAAACCCTCAGCTGCTGCAGCAGAGCACTGCAGTGGGCTGATGTGCCTCCCACTTTGAGGGATGCAATAAGGAGGGTCTAAAACTAGAACCATTTAGCAGCATGTTTCTGACTCTCAGGGGATCAGCTAAAATGTTAGTGCTGTCTTCACAAGCAGCTTCTGCGCCAGAGAGAAAGGAAAACCCCACAGCAAGTACTCAGCAAGTCACTCATTCCCAGGAATGATGGTAAACACCGACTGGGGACCCACAACCTTCCAGTGGTTTCATCAGCAGAGCCACCGGGACTCAGTGGCAAAAAAAGACATCATTTTGCCAATCCAAATAAGGAATAGATGTGAGAAACAGTGAAACAAAGCCCAGTGCTCTTGTTGCCATCCATTTGTTACAGTTAGTTAGGTAACTTTGTTCCTTCCAGAACTCAAGTCAGATATTCTTTGCTACCAGGGGACTTTGCCTGGGGTTTTTGTCTTGTTTTTGGTTTGTTTTTTTTTTTTTTGTTTGTTTGTTTGTTTTTGGGGTTTTTTTTTTTTTGTGTAGAAGTTGTGAAAGAATCTTACAGTGCAAAGATGGGAGTCTTAAAGGTGAGTTGGCTGAGAAGGCTGCTGAGAGGCTCTTTTTGGGTTTTTTATGACAGAAATCTTGCAGGGTTTGCGTAGGATTTGATTTTGGAAAGAAAAACAATTAAGAGTCTAATTTGCAGATGGTTCCTCTCAAAGTTTTTTTCTCTGTAGCCCTGATGATCAGTACTTCCCCAAAAAAAGAGATGGTGAAACAACAGTATTACAGGACTCGGGGAAGCAAACACCAAGCAGTAAAAAGAGTAAAAGAGGATAGAGTGAAACAATTTTAAAACTTTCAGTTGTTTTCTTTCTCTTCATGGAGAAAAGCGACAAAGGGATTCCCCTATGCCAGGGAAAATCTTCATTGACTCCACTGCAGCAGCTTTCCTGTCCCCTTATGAGCATCTGACCCACAAGGAGTTCCCAGCTGCTGTCACCTGCAGTGGTTTGTGCCCAGGGTTTGGCGCTAAACTCAGGAGTCAGACTGAATTTTCACTGTTTGAAAGCTTGCCCACACCTCCCACTTACACAGCTCTGTGGTTTGGCCTCTGGGCTGCACAGGGGCAAGGCAGGGATGGGGACTGGGGGCTGGCATGTTCTCAGGACACATCAGAGCTGCCAGGCTGTGGGACAGGCCTGGGGAGGCTGCAGCCCCTCCACCTGCCCTTGCTCCCACCCTGCACCACAAGGATGCTGGAGCAGAGCTGCTCCTGCTCTGATCACCCTGACTCACCTATGGTTTCACCCTCCCACAGCAACACAAAGCCTCAGTTGCTTCTTGCTTAGGCAGAAAAATCAGACAGAGGAACATTGATGCCACAAATATCTTAGAAAAGGTAGCCAACCTCGCTAAACATAGGCCAGATGAGATTCCAGGTTCTTTTTCTTTCAATCTTTTGTGACTTTAACACCTGGAGTAGTGTGCATCCTCTCCTACATACAACTAGCTGCAGTCAGCGCTTTGTGAAAGAACTTTGTGAAGCAGAATCAGTTTGATACTTCTTCATTTAGGCCTCAAGCAAATTAAGCTAAACAAATCACAATAAATGGCTTGGGCATTAGTCCAAAAGTCAGCAACCAAGTTTTACTGCTGGCTTCCTGTGTTACCTTCGATTCCCTGAAGAGCTGCCTCTCTGAGCATCCCTGACTGCAAAGCAGAGACAAGATGCAACCATCCTGATTTTGTGTTAGTCTGTGAGAGAGTATCAGCTTCATGGAGCTTGGCTTATTTATATATTCTCACTGCATCTACATTGGCTAACAAACAGGGTGAAGTAAGTCACCACGGAGTTAAGGTTTCCCTGAATAATGTGCAAGGGTTGACTTTTACCTACTCTGTATTCTAAAATTCATAGAAGCATCCCAATATGTCCAAAACTGAGAGCTGAGGTCTCTGATTGTCTGGATTTTGTCCAAAACTAGGGCAGAGTATCTGAATTAACTCAGTGCAAAATTTGTGTGACCTTTTTTTTTGTGGTAGAAATAGTGTTCAGAGTGTTCAAAATGTACCTTGCACACAAGGGATGTTTGACAATGTAAAGGAGAACATTTCCTCCCTGAAGTTCACGTGGTAGGCTGACTAAAGCTCTCTGGGGGTTCCCCTTCTGCAGACATCAAGCAGGGGAAATATTGCCAAATATATCAGATCATCTCTTTTCTTCTACCTTTCCTGTCTGAGGACAGAACTCCCCTTTGATAACCCATAGAGTTTAGCTGGTGGACAAGGTAAAAACCTCACCTTTTCTTTTTGTCATATGTTACATTCACAAATTTTTCCCTGCACATTCCCAACTTCTCTGCTTTGTCTTCTCCCTATTAGAAAGCCATATGCTTCCTCAGTGGTTCAAGTGTCCTGATACCACAAAGAAGGGAAAGTTCATTGACTACATAAGCCCACTCATTATCCTCTTCTACAGAGTTGAGCTCTGCTTTATTTATCCTTCTCATCTTTTTCCAGACCACATTCATCTTGCTGAAAGTTCATGTGTGGTCTAAGCTCGCCATCTAGGCTCCTTAATAGAGACATAGAAAATCATTCATTTCATGTCTGTTTTAAAACTTCAGGGGATAAAATAACTCACCTTAGGAGGAGATTTTCTACTTCTTATCCCCCCATCCTCTCGAGAGGAAGTCTAGACAAAAGTTTAGACTGAATGCTTAACATGCTTTGATGAAAATTAGATGGGATGAATTTCAGTCCCACTTACCAAAACCTTCTCTTTAAGTAGTTGCTCTGCTCCTCCAGCTAGTAGTTTGGAAATTGCAGAGGCATTTCAAGGAGCCTCAAAAGGAAGAAGGCATGTCATGATTTATAAAACTTGCAAAGCAGTTGATCCACTGAATGAAAAAAGGACTGGAAATACTCTACAAATACTGGCAAAGGTTATTGTTGCCTGTCATGTCTGTACCTCAGCAGAAGATGTGATGTCAGCAAAAAGGGGATACATTACTTCTGAGAGCATCCACCACCTCACCACTTCACTGCTCAAAAATTACAAGTTAAAAACCGAGAAAACACTAAGTTAAATTGCAGCCTAAAAAAGGACATTCAGATTACCATAACTCACGACTCCATTCACAGGCCAATTAGCTGACACTGCATTGAGTTCAAAGTCGTGCACAGATTGATGTGCACATACAGCTCCTGGGTCCTGGATGAGGAACTTCCAACATGAGTTCATTTTGTATAAATATGTGACACATACATAAGCCTAAGGCCTTTCCTGCAGGAAACTCATAGAAGGTTTTACTTTATCCAGAGGTTGTGAAATAGGAGAAGGTGGTCTTTCCTTACAATTTGCTGAACCAGAAGAATTTTTGTACTTATGTAGAGGCAGTTGGGAATATCATTTACCATTTGTGATTTTTAATTTCCTATCTTGAAACATCATAAAAAATTAAATAAAAATATTAATATGAGCATGCAAAGAAGATAGTAAATACTTTATATATTTTTTGTAATGAGTGGTATTTTGTTCAGTATAAACACTTGCAGAGAGGCTGCTTTAAAAATTCCCAACTATACTACTACATTGTATATTTTAATATGGCTTTCTAACTATACTCTTGTGCTTAAAAGAGTATTATTTCATGATGTTATGAAAAATTAAAGTGTATTATGGTACAGAGTTCAGATGGGATTGGGTGGGTTTCCCTTTAGACTCCAGAGTTTTATTTTATCTTTTATAACTCCTATGTTCTTGAAAGATGAAACTCAAAAAACCTTGCTGTGCATAGGATTTTAATGAAGTTTTCAGAAAAAAAAATGTTATTAACACAACCTGAAAGATGGCCTGAACCAACATTCTTTCTCTTGTCAGATGTAATAGTCTTCCAGGACAGACCATGTTTTGATCATGGATATAAGAAGCACAGATTCAGGAATATTCTTCATCAGTTGTACAGAAGTTGGAAAAGTTTTTCTGTCTCTCTCACTCATAAGTATATGTTTAAGTGTTTGGGAAACTGAAGGAGCCTGAATTTTATTTTCTGGAAAATACATTATTTTAAATCAAAATTTAAGTTTTAAAAAAAATGCATTTCCCTTGAAAGTTCAATTTTAACAGCTCTGTTAGTTACTTTGCTAGGAGTTTCTTCTGAATGTAATTCTCTTTTTATGATAAAATCTATCAGACCATCAGTTGTTCTGCTAGACCTCAGGAAGGCCTCAGACTCTATATTAAATCATTACAATCTGGGAACACCTTAAAAATGTGTTAATTTCACTCTTTTTTTCCTTTTTTTTTTTTTTTTTGATGAAGATCAAAATATTCCCAAGACTTAAAAGCAGTGAAGAAGAAATTACAGTAACCACCAGGAGCTCCAAAAAAAGCAGTCCTCGAAGACAAAATAAATGCTTTTTTGAAAGGCATAGCACAGAGAAAATCCTTATAATGCTTGGGATCATTATTACACATTTTAAGGTATGCAACACAAAAAATCCCCCAGGAATATTGCTGAAATCTGCAAAGAGCAACAAATCAGAATAATAATCATAACACTGAATTACTACTACTACTACTACTACCACTACTACTACTACCACTACTACTACTACTACTACTACTACTACTACTACTACTACTACTAATAATAATAATAATAATAATAATAATAATAATAATAATAATAATAATAATAATAATAATAATAATAATAATATAATAACAACTTAATAACAACTTAATAATAACAACCTAATAATAATAACTTAATAATAACTTCTGAGATGTACAAAATAAAACTTGGAGGGAGCAGCAACCTTCCAACACAATCTTATACATTTTGTATTTGTTGCCCAATCCCACACATTTTATATTTGTTGTTGACTAAAACAATGAAGGAGATAGAGCTCAGGTTTTCCTAATGATCAAAGAGCACAGAATGACAGTGATCCCATATGTCAGTACTGAAATACAGATCTGCCTGACTACTGTCACATAGCATCAGCACCTCTCAGAGAATTGCTGGCAGAGTGGAATAGTAAAATTCTCATTAATGAACATTTCAGCATGCATAGAATTCTGCCCACTATTGAAAAATCTTTACTGAACTCTGAAGAGTATAAAGTAGCCACCAGTACAATCATAAAATAAAATGTAAAAACCTGCATTCATCTACTTTTACATCAGACCATGCAGATTAAAATGCACTGCTGCAGAAGTACTTCAAGAAACAACTGTTCAAAACTCATGTCTATCAAGAGGACTCTTTGGCTGAGGTTCAAGATTAAGAGACCCTATGAAGAAGTCCTCACTGCATAAGGTATCTCAGCTTCCCCTACAATCAGCAGTCTCAAAGCTGCAGCACGAGAGTAACTCGGTTCCCATGGGAGAAGCCGGCCGGTTGAATCCCTCTCCTTGCAGTTCTGACCATATTGACCAGATATCCATGGAGGTCAAGGAAGTCTAGCTCACAGGTGGGCACAAGGTTTTCTGAATCCCAGAGCAAATCCCATCTCTTTAAAGGATTTTAAAACATGATATTATGGAGCTTCCTGAGTAAAGCATATATTCATTCTGTTCCATCTGCTTCCACTAAGAATCTGGTCCCTGGCTTGGAAGAACAACTTAGATGCTGTATGCAATTGATCTTCTTCTGCCCTTCGTGTATGAGACACAATATATTATTTCATTTCAATATCATATCATTTTCTCTCAAGACCTTGTTTGAGAACAGAGGCAGCCTGATAGGACACATGATAAAGGAGAATTTAGACACTGCACGATTGTTTGAGATCTCCTTGCATGGTTCTCATCTGCTTTACAGAATCTGTTTGGGAGTATTTATCCTGTTCTTTGCTTTTGTACACCTCAATGAATGCTTCTCTCTGAATCTCTCTACTTCTCGTTATTTTTTGTTGGGAAGTGATTTTTATTTTTTTCCCCCTCTGATTCTAATTCAAAACACCAGAGAAACAATTTACATGTAGAAGCTGGATACCTCAGTTCAGCCACAAACACTATGAAAACAGACAGGAGAGAACTGATCTGTGATGCATTCTTAGACTTAGAAATCACTGACTTCAATGAAAAGTGGTAGTAATCATACTGAGAGAAGTACAAAAAAGTCTCTAGAAGTGATTTTTTTTTATTAAGAAAATATAAGATGCTATTACAGTGCTCCAGCAACTCTTTGGGACCTCCTCAGGGTGCTGGGGCTGAAAACAACAACCCATTCCTTCCCGGGAGATTGCCCTAACCACACCACAAATTTTCATCCCATCTTTTACACTGAGACAGAGCTCAGCCAGGCCCACTGAAGGGCACTGTGAGAAGGAGGGGTAGAGGTCTTGGGACCCAACTTAAGTGCCTGCTTATGCAGCATGGGTTAAAACATATGTGGAGAAAATGTTCAAATGGTTTGCTTAGCAGGAAGTAGCCATGATTGCTGTCAGGGAAAAAATACCCCAGACTTCTGAAGCCTAGTCTTAGCCACTGCTCTTCCATCATTTATAAGCACATTTGCTCCTACTCTGAAGTACTTCAGTAGCTTCTGTCATATTAGAATGATTTCATAGAATTTTTTAATCCCTTTTTCAAGTAAATGAACACAAAGACCTATAAATAAGTTTTAAATTACTGTCTCTATCACACGCTGCTGTGGAGGACATAAAATCTCCTGGGAGTTTGATCTGCGTTAATTAAATAAAAAAAAAATCTCCATAAGGTCTAAAGCATGCTTAATGAATTAACATGGAGGCCCCATTGAGCAAAAGCCTTTTAAACTCTGGTGAAACAAATCAACCCACATTTTATTATTATCCACTTAACAAATTTAATCTGTTGCTTTATATCATGTGAGACCAGTTTTTCATAAATGCTAATTAAAACTATTAAAAATGGAAATCTTCTTCTAAGGGGCTTATGCAAAGTGTGAATATTGATGCAAAGAGATAGGCCTGTTTGTCGTTCTGAAGGGAAGATAGCACTTCTGCTGTGCCCAGCTGTGCTTGGGAAACCTGCTGGGAGTGAGCACAGGCACCTGGAGCAATCTGAAGCATGAAAGGGCTACAAAAAGCACCCTTTAAAGGAAGCTGGTATTGCCATTTCACTGACAGGGTAGCACCAGTTCTGATGAATGCCATCATACTTGAACCACAGAAAGCTAGAGAGAGGAAAACAAACTAAAGCAAAAAATAAAGCACTTCCTGATTTGAATCCTTAGAGTCCATACATATTAGAATCCTTAGAGTCCATACATATATTTAGAAATACTCTGTGACTTGGCCCACGATTGATCAATGTATGGGGAAAGTGATGCTTATAGAAAAGACTGGAACTCAGTTGGGTAGGATGCTCAGAGCATCCCAGGGAAAAACCCTCCCAGGAAGCAGCAGAATGTCAGAGAATTCACAGGCACACAGTTCTTCTTTAGCAACTGGTTTTAATCTGCCAGATTTTTTTTTCAAAGGATGCAATGAGGAGCACATGCATATGGCTGCTGCCAGATTTTCTCCTGTTAGATCCTAAACAAGACTGCAGATTAGTAGGTAAAAATATGAACGGAATATAAAAAGCTCAGAGTTTAAAATCTGAATAAAGTTCATGTAAGCAGACTTTAAATCTTGATTTCTTTACACAAATACCTGACCTTTTCTGTTTGTCTTGCACATGCAGTAATTTTTCTATTTTTTATCTAAGCTCTTCTAACTAAATAATTTCCCAGCACTTCAACAAAAATCAGAAACATTAGAGCCTCTCATTCACAAAATCATGGAAAATAACAATTTAAATTGCCATCAGGAAATCATCTCATCCATTCCCCAGATCTGCTATGTGATAAACTGTATCCATATTTTTCCTGATGGATGTTTGTATTATATGGTTTTTAAAAGCTCTAGTAAAAGAAATACCTACACAGAAAACTAGACACTTCTCAGTGGCAAAATGTGTAGGCCTTAGCCTACACCTAACTTCAGTTTTTATTATTATCTTCGTACTCTGTTTACTAAAGCAGAAGTCACCTGCTTTTATTTTGCTTTTATATTTATGTCATATTCATATTATATATAAAATTATATGCACATATATTAAAATTTTGCATATTATACAGTATATTTATAATCTTTATATTTATAACATGCAAATTTTCCTGGCTATTTAATTTTATTAGACAAATATGTCTCTCTATTAGAAACAGTCAGTGTTTTTTAGAAGCTGCACATCATGATTTTAAGACAGTGACTATTTTCTTTTAATCTCAACTATTCTAACAGCATGCAGACCCCCAAACAATATTATTCCTCTATAAATTTTACTCATTGTCTTACTTTACATTAATACACGCCACACTATAGAATAAATAAGCGAAGTTTACCAAAAAGGGCTGGCACATATTACTGGGAAATGTGATGATATTTTATTCAGTTGTGGATAGACAGCTCTGAGTCATTCTCACTCACATGATGTTCAAGTGCTCACACAGAAAAATTACTATACACAACTTTATACCCCAGAGACTTCATACCTCAAACGTCTTAGATCTGCACTTTCACTCTGGTTTCACTTTCTGTCAACATAACACTCTGAGAACAAAGTTTTGCCAACATGGAATCCTACCCTCAAACCTGTTTCAAGAGACATTAAGTTGGTTCAGCCATTCCAAGATAAGATTTTTTCCTCCATCAGTAGATTCCTTATATACTTTAAAATGAGGTTATTGCCTTCCCTCTTTTCCTGAAAATTTAGTTGGAATGGGAAAATAAAAAAACAAAGGAGTGCTACCATGATAGCTGCAGTTGCAAAAAGAGTTTCCAGTGAATGGGCCATATCCAGGACACTGAAAAAGTGACAAAATGCCACCTTTATCATATCTTTCTGATTCTGTGTCATGAGCAGGTGAGAAATCTGAGAAGACAGAAAACTCATAGCAGTAAAACTGATGTAATCAGGAGAGGAGAAAACTGAGTCATTTCTAAAAAGCCAGTAGTCAAGTTCTGTCTTATTTTCAGTAGGACGGTTCGGAAGAAGGGAAAAAATTAAATAACTCCAAATTAGCATTTGACTTCAGTAATAATGTTGCCAAAAGGAAAAAAAAATCAACCTACAGGTAAACAATGGGGTATTTCCCAACTTAGAAATTTAACTGTGGCAATATTAATTTCAAAAAAGCAATGGGAGTATTTAGGCAAGAACAGTGACTTCTGAAATGGCAGAATGACTCGGAAGTGGCAGAGTGAAAGACAGCCACAAGTCAGTGCAAACATAGACATCACTCTTAAGTTCTAGAGATAAAATAAAAAATAAAACTGTCATAGATATTTCTCTATTATTAACTAGAGAGTGGTATCTGCTCAGTAAACAGCTGTTCTATTTGGCCTACAGCATTCACAGCATGGAACAGCCACATCAATTTTCACACTGGGAAGGAGGCACACACAACACATTTGGGTCTTAACAGTCACTGAGAATTTTGAGAGCAGTTGAACAAAATACATAGAAATACAAAAAATAAAGAAAAACTGGTATTTCATCAGAAAAGAAAATGGCATGCATATACCAGGCTAAATGCTTTTCATAAGGAAATTATACTTATCATTTTTTGTTGCTATTTATTTATATAACTTTATTTATGAAAACTGACTGTAAAATTAAGCTAAAGCAAAATGGTAATATTGAAATCTATAATATAGGATGAATATATCTTATGTACATATTCACAATTTATCATTATGCTATTTTATTGCATAAGTCAGGCAGCACCTATGCACAAAATAGCTTTTTTCTAGCTTTTCTTATACCTTCCAGACTCTTTATGTCTTTCTCTTTCCCACCTTCTCCATATATTACATTACCACACAAAGGCCTTAGTCTCACAAAGAACACAGAACCTTATTTTTTTTTGCATATTCTCAGATAAGCAATGTAAATACAGAAACTTGCTGCGTTAGTCTGTAAAAGTTAGAGTGAAAAGGGTCACAAAGATCCCAAAACAATGGTGAGTCATTCAAACACAACATAGAGACAATCTTATGGAAAAACCTACTGACAAAAATGTGGTTAAGAAAAAAAAAATTAGTCCATGCAAAAATAGCAAGAAAAAGAACACCATTTTGGAATTCAAAAACATGACATTAAAAGAGCTTCTTATATCTGCATCAAACTTCATTTTTAAATTAGCTGTTTGGCATCCAGTGCTGCAATAATCTTTTCTCCAACTAACAGAACAGATTTTTTTTCAGGTAAATGCATATATAACTCTTCTTCCTTCAAGGCTTCTGGTCATTGACGGTAAGCAAAGAGAAAAGCAGGATTTGTGAAACTTCCCACCCAAAGCTCCTTCCAAAGCCACAGAGAGCTGGATGTGCTGCACCCTACACACATAAGGAGATGAGTCTAGGCGCTCTGTGCCTTACACCTGTATGTTGCCTACTTCTGCCTATGCAGTTCCAGGCACTCAGTGCACACCACAAGCTGGGTGACACTGGGCTCAGCACTGACACGATGGGCACGTGCACCACAAGCTGGGTGACACTGAGCTCAGCACTGACACGATGGGCACATGCACCACAAGCTGGGTGACACTGGGCTCAGCACTGACACAATGTGCATGTGCACCAAACGGGCACAAAGAGGGCAGGGAGCACAGCAATGTCAGTGCAGGCTAACCCTCTGCGGCCATGGCACACACGTGGAGGCACAGCTCCACTCTGGGAAGATCAAAGCCTTGGATGCCAGATAGAAATTTCCTCTTTGGAGGCCAAGTCCGCACTCTAGACTCCAGGACTTATTCCCCCAGTAGGAATTGGTGGAGAATCATAACTACATTTAGGGTAAATTTTAAAAGGGCATGTTTAAACATCACATGTTTTGCAGTATGTTGAAAGAATTTAGATCCCCCTTTCTTTATGTCTAAAAATATGCAGTGACATTTGAAAGAAGGAAGTATGGTCCAAATATAGATGTGGGAGATTTCAGTATTGTCATCTTGTGCTGCTAAAAACTATGATAAAAAAACCAAACACCCATTGTTCCATATACAGAGAGCCATTACCAGAAACTGAGCAATTACAGAACACTGCATATTTTCCACACATTCTGGGCATGGTTTTGATGTCTTTGTTCATGTTTAACAGTGCTTCACTTATGTCAGTAATAGCACTCATGCAATATGAATAAACATTGCCTAAAGTTGCATTATTTTTAAAATTCCTCCACTGATCTTTTAAAACATAAGTAGATATAAATACATCCTTCCATTTTTGTGGGTTTATGTCGGAAGAAGTCTCCTTTCAAGGATAAATAAATTGAAAAAATCACTGATAAATTTTCAGCAGAGTGAAATGATAAAATTGTTACTTTGAATAATGGTAAGCTATGTCATGGAAAGATACTGCTTTTCAGATGCATTGAGAAGCCAAGACTTTTTTCTATTAATTATGCCTATTAATTGAAAAACTGTCCTAAGTACTTTGGAAAATATGAGGGAAGTGACCGCTATTAGGAAAGAAAAAACATCTCTGATTTTTGAAAGCAATTCTAGCATTTCATGATAAATTGTTGAGAGTGTATATTTTTATGAGACATCCAGTTCTAAGGACACTCTGGGGGCAGTAGCACATTAATAGGCTTCCTGCCTCTGTCAAATTTGCAGAACCTGAATGCCAATAAAACAATAACTTTGGGGTTCAGGTTGAGGGGCAGGGGGGAGACTGGGTTGGTTTTTGTAATAATGGACTTTAAGTTTAAATTGACCAAAGAAGAATCAGGACCTCATTACCTCCTCGACATCAGAGATTTTATAGAATAAGCTTTCATTTGATTTTTTTTTTCTCTTTAATCTAGCTTCATTTCTCTCAGCCTGAGAAACTTCTGACAGTCAGTTAGAGATTACTTTCCTACTACCTTGTATCCAGGCTAGCTATTACAAGTAGTAAATAATACTCTGTGTCTGTCATTATGCCCTTCTTAAACTTCTGACCAACATCAGCAAGAATGATACAAGTTTACATCCTCCATTTATACCTACTACCTGTAGCCAAGAGGTGAGAGGAATTCAGCGTGCCTGAGTCTAATTGAGTGTAAAACCCTTGTCTCATATTCTATATCTTTCAAAATCCCACAACAGATTTGCTGTTCTTTCATCAAAAGTAAAACAAAAAACGAAGAGAAGACGGATCAAGGCTGATAACTATCCTTTCACCTTCACACAAGAAGTTTTATGTGGCTGGAAGTCTTTCCTCCAGAAAAACTCATTTGGAGAGGTGTAGCCCCAAAGACAGCAGCAGAGCTTACAGAATCATAGAATGGTGTGGTTTGGAAGGCACCTGAAAAATCATCTAGTTCCAAACTCCCTGCCCTGAGCCAGGACACCTTGCACCAGACCGGGTTGCTCAAAGCTCCATTCAACCTGTCTTGAACACTCTCAGCAACATTCTCAGGGCAATTTGTGCCAGCATCTCACCACCATCACAACAAACAAATTTTCTCTAATATCTAATCTAAACCAATTCTGTGTAAATGTAAAGCCACTCCTACTGCTTCGATCACTCCATGCCCTTGTAAAAAGCTTGAACAGGATCGAGCCGTCAGCCTTGACCCAGCTGCAGAATGCAGCAGACAGCAGCACAGCAGCAGCCACGGCCCTTTCTCTCATTGCTCTTCCTTTTTCCCACCCTCACCACACGTGGGGATGCACAGCTGGAGTGAGGACAAGAAGCTGACTCTGGCCTAAGCATCAGCCAGCAGCAAGTATTGAGGAGTGCACCTGCACACGCTGCTGCAACTGTGATTTCTAGCAGGATGCATCTAAGAATGTGATTCAGCCAAGAACACCAGAACTGTGTCTGAACACCAACCTTTGGAAACACCACAGTGGCCATGTAGGAACATCAATGTACTCAGTATACCACCTGCAAAAATTGTACCTAATACAGAACTTCACAGCATCTTCATAAAACAGATTAACACATTGGTGTAAACGTTAACACGTTTAACCCATCAGTTTTCTCACTTCATTAGCCCCTGAAACTATGATACAAAGCATTTTATGGCAATGAAATTATTTTTCTGTTTGTCCATTACAATGACCTCCAGCCAATTCATAACATCTCTGGACATCACTGAAATACAAACACATAATTAAAAACCATTTTATCTGCCAGAGCTTGCTGCAGTGGAGTTATCTCTTTTTATTTTAATCAGTAAGTAATATATTTCAATCAATAATATCTGTTTTCTTGTTTCTATTTCTTGAAGAAATATTCTGAAAAAATATTACCTTCAGTAATGCTGCAGGCACATTATTTGCTGTATGCATTTTCTGTACTGGCTTTTCAGACAAAGAACGTGTTCTCTTTCAGTTCTAAATGAGTGTCTGCATCTCTCCTTAGACCAAGGGCATGCTATATAAACCAAAGTCACTTCCTCTTTTTTACAGAAAACTTGTTCCCCATTTATTAAACAGAGATGTTAAGTGATGACTAATATATAAGTGTAACTATTTTGACTACTGTCAGCCTCTCAAAGAAATGCCAGGATATTACTTTAGATTAGAAACAAGAAATATTTATAAAATACTACTCCTCTGACATAATTCTGCTAAAGAGGCCATGAAAAGATCTACTGTATTTACAAAAATTTAATATGTGAATATTTTAATAGCATTCTAAATAATTGTATTATTTGTCTCTTTAATCACTTTAAGTGTTGCAGTGAATCAATACACACTTTGTGTCATTTCCTAGACAATACTATTTGATCAATTTTTCAGTAAAATGTGTGTATGCTTAACAGGCATTGTGATGGTTAGAAACAGAATATAACATTTGCAATTTCATTATTAAAACTCAGGATGCAAAACATATTTCCTGCTCTGCAAATGGCTCCAAATCCAATTTTTCCTCTATTGCATTTGGTGATGAAATATTTTTTTTTTGTCTATATGAGTTCTAGATGTTTCTCTAACAAATTCAGGATCTTTCAGGAAATAAACTTTTGATGTCAAGTCTTATTTATTCACTAATCTTACGTGTACTGTACACAAAAAAGGCATCTCTGACTAGAAAAGGACTAATCACTTCATGGAGGTTTACAAACCATTTTTCTGAGTTTGTGGCAACTTTTCCAAAGTTGTCATGCATATGCTTTTTCCTCAGGCATGTTATCTTTTCCATAGGAAACTTTTTTTTCCAGAAAAGTTTCCAAAATTTTCACAAAATATTTTCCTTTGTTTAGAACCTAATACATGCTTCAAAATACTCAAAATGTAGTCAGGTCTGGATACTTCTGAAGCATGAGGGTTTCTTAGAAACATCAGCTATAGTATGATCAGGGCCAATTCATATTTGTGAAATATGCTGCCACATTAAAAAATTCCAGGATATGTAGTTGTAGAAGCCTACCACCTGCCAGTTCTTCAGTACTCTTCAGAACCTTCAGTTTCATACCTTCTGAGTTTTTAGAGTATGCTTATAAAAAGTAATGTATCTGTCCTGGAAATTCCCTGCTCAAGTGCTTCTATTCTTTCCCTAAATATAGTTGAACAGGTTTTGACATTCGAACCATTTTGTAGGCTTTCACACCTACCAACAACATCCAAATCCGAAGGTCAAGAGACCTCAAGAATCTTATTTGATTTCTAAATTCTTTCTATACCCAGTTTGTTTGCTGTTTCTGAGTTTTGACATTGAAGGGCAAGTGAACAATATATACATTGACACTTGACAAAGTTTTTGTAGTGCTGTTAGTCAGGCCAAAGCCACAGCCTTCCCACAGGCCACAAAAGGAACCCCGTGAGTGTACAGGAGCCCCGTGAGTGTACAGGAACCACCGGGGTTCCTCCAACCCCTGTTGAGAGTGCCCTGGAGGCCACATTCCCATCTTAGCATTACACATCACAAAATCTGACTGAATGGGAGTTATAGACCCCCAGGATGTCATTTTAGTTTATTTGCATCCACGTTCCCCTTCTCTACCCACGGTTTCATTATATTGCTTCACCAAAAACTTCCCTGACTAGATACCCAGCTTCCCACTCACCCATACAAATACTCAAGATGCCCCTTGGCTTGCACAATCTTGTGAAGGAACTGTAAGAGGAAGCATTATCCCAGCCTCAAACCTCCCTTTTCTATAGATTAACCTCACTGCAAAGTAAATCCTCATACTATAACAGCTATCAAAAAAAGCCGAAAAGGGTAATCAGCAAATGGCAGAAACTGAGGACGCTATTAATAGTGCCTAATAATTTTCTTCCTCATAACATAACTGGTTTTGTGTCCAACTCTACATACAACATCATAATGTATTGTCAGCCTTTAGAGATGAGCCAGAATGTCGAGTTTGGAATATTACATAGAGGCTGCTGTGACAGGACATTCTAGAGCATTCTCTGAGACAAAGCTTCTGACCGCTTTGTCTCTTTTTCCAGAATTTTTGATTGTCTCAGTAGTCATATTGAAGTTGGAAGAAGGACATATTATGGACATTTTAGTTACTATCCACTTTGTTATAGGAATTTTTTCTATTCTTCCCCACTTGACTTACTGGTTACTTCCTCTTTATTCAACATGACTGATTTATAAACAGATAACAACCCAGTTCTTGTTAGAAACTCCCAAGAGGTGCTGCTGTAGCAGATGCTGGGGTTTAACTGCTGAGTCATTGTGTTGTCTGATTACGTAAAAAGCTACTTCCAAATTTACAGGTTTATATTAAAATTAAAACAAAATCACTAGATACTTGTAAAATTATTTATTCTGGATCTATATTTGTACAATAAAGCGCTCAGGATTAAAAAAATATGTTGCAGACCTTTAAAGAGAAGTGGAATATTCAGTAGGATGAAGTATCTCAGCGTCCTAGACAGTGCTTGATGAGACTGCATGTGCCTGTGTCTCTGCAAGAGACCTTATGCTAGGAAATAGCATCTCTAAAACTTAAGAAGGAAGAAAATTCTAGACATGTAGCCCTTACTAACAGTCCTCAATATAGAGAACATAGGTGATACAACATTTTTTGGCGCTGCTTTCTTTAGCAATGTATTAAGACAGATCGGCTTATTTTAAAAAAACATGCATTTTTAAATCAAATTGATGATAATGACAGAAAATAGGATAATGGAAATAAACAGAAGGAAAAGAAATTATTACCGAGACAAAGAGATGACCAAAGTATCCGTGACCTCTGTCCCTCCAAAATTACCTGAAAGAACACAGAAGCTACATACAAACCCTGAAGGCTGGGTGCTGCCAGAGGCTCTATTTTCAGGAGAGAAACAGGCAGAGGGGAATGCAAGATGAAGAGCACCTCCCCAGCACTTCCTTGAGATTGTCTATCTAGAGAATAAAGAGAGGCAGGAATATAGCCTGCAGTAGCTGGACATTTCCAGTATGCACCTACCAGTCCATGCTGATTATATGCCTGCCCTAAGCAAACTCTCTGTCCCACTTTTTCCTTCAAAGATGGAAACCTAATTTCAGAAAGGAAATTCTAAGCCTGATGTCCTGTATTAGTTCCCTTGACTAACACATGTCCCACCTGTACTTCTTCTTAAAAAAGATTTCTATGTACTCTCCACTGATTGCCAAATTATCCTAGTCTAGTCTAGGAGGAGAAGGACCAGGAATTATAAGGGAAGAAAAGCCATGTTGCAGTCAGCCAATTCTATCTTTGGTCATGTATTGACAAGGAAATGACAAATTAATCACAAATAAGTTCCTTCTTGATGATAAATAACTGCATGTCATGCTAGAACAGGAACAATAATTACTTTTTGAGATTGTTGGAGTGAAACTTATACAGTGGCATTCATGTTATCCTATTTGGGCTTGCAATGTTATTCATGAGGCTTATCATGTAGCTAAACTCCCTGAAAGGAAAAAATTTATTCCTGTAATTCAGGTAGCTGAAACACAGCTGCAACCACCCACTCCACCACACCTTCCTTCCAGGTAATGATATGGAAGAGAGTTAGACACAAGAATGTATTTCTATAACCAGTGTGAATTCCATGATTTTTCCACCTGAGTGTATTTAATACGGGCCATATTTGGTAAGATGTTGGCAGCTGCGCCCTTGGGACAGCAAACTCCACTGCTCCCTAACACCACTGTCCTCACCAGGCACAACCTGTGCAATGAAGAAGACACTGAAAATAGTGGGTGAAGCGGCTTAGGGTTCTGGTTTCAGCGGGGAGCCCGCAGAGGAACTGGGGGCGGGCACCCGGGTTTATTTAGGAGCAATCCCGCAGCAGTGTGCGCTGGCTGAGCGCGGCCGGCAGCCAGCCCGACCCCGCAGCCCGCCGCTAGAGGGAACACGGGCACGCTGCAATCGGGAACGCAGGAAAACCAAACGTCTGCGTTTTCTTTCTTAAATCCCTTTCAGAATTCTTTCATCAAAATTGCCACCTACATAATGTTTCTGAGATGTCCCCTACCTGGTCCATTTCAAGCCAGAAAAAGTACAGCAATCAGGTTTTAAGTGCAAGTGATAGGGAAATCTTTTGAAGTGAAAAGTCACCTGCAATTCAACTTTTTGCAACCCCATCTGCCCCATTTTCTTTCAGATTTGTGGAAAAGCTCGGCAATATCACAAACTTGTTTGTAAGTTAATCTGGGTGAGGACTTTTCAAGGAAAGCAGCCTGAGAGAAAATACTGACTCACTACAGAATTTTTTCTTTCCCCCCAGGAAAAAAACTCACATATTTAAATACAATAAGTTCTTAATTTGAGCTTCTGTGGAATTTCTGTTAAAAAAAAAAAAAAAAAAAGTGCAAATTGCACTACCAGAAAAGCCTTTCTTTCAAACTTTCTTGCATCCCAGGTGAGAAGAAGTGTTTGCACAACATTGACTTGATCTATTTTTCAGAAGCTGTTTCTGCTTCCATAAACAAAAGAGAAAACCTGTTGAAGCAAGAGTTCTTTCCTTATGAGCTCATTGCACCAAACTAGGAGCATATTTACTGTTCTGGAATCTCTTTCTACAAAATATTTGCACCTTCTTGTCTATTCTAAGACAACACAGAACACTTAAATATCAGAAAATTCTGTATAGCAGAATATCTTTTCCATATTCAGATCATCACGCCCCCAACAGCTGTCAAAAACAGTACTGTCTTTTGGGTTCGTTGCCTTTAATGGGAAGCATACTTACAGAAAGACAAGAATTCAGCTCTGCTTATAGTTGATCTTTCCTCCCTTGTATTTAAAAAGTCTGTAGATTTAAGTCTTAGATTGTTTGATTCGTGATTTCTACTGGACCAGTTACTTATATGTCGAAAGATATAGAAAAACCTGTTATTTAATATGAGTATTTGTTTATAATGTGAAAAAAGTTTTACATGGTCTTGACCCCTGCTGAGAGAGAAGGGCATTCCCTGTGTACAGCACCCCAGAGTACCTGGCAAGACCAACACATCTTCAGAAGATAGAGAAGCCATCAACTGATAAGCCTACTTGTGTAAAGCAGTATAGTGGTTGGGAAGTTAAAAGCCTGTCATCCAGATTGCTAATGGAGTTTTAAAAATAGTAATTTAAGATCTTAAAATAATTTTCACAAAATAATTAATAGTTTTCATAACATACAAAAATATACATAATTGAAATTAATAAAAGTTAAAATTATGTATTTGGGGTGTTAATACCTACTGAGAAGACTAAGCTTTAAAGCACCAAATGAAGCAGTTTTTAATTAAAAAGAATTTAGACTTTAAAATTTAAAAAAAAAAAAAAAAACCTAGACAGAACAGGCTCTTTCAAGATCATCTATAGATTAGGAAAAATAATTTAAAGAATTTTCATAATAGTGCTGCACTACTTTTAGGAAGATAAATACTTCATAAGCCCATAAGATGGCAGCAAACTCCTTTTTAATTGAGAGCAGTAACTGTCCGTTCTTTTGCACCGTTGATGCTACTGATGTGTTTTACTACCACCTCTCCATCGTCCAATTAACATAAAAAATAATACACCAGTAGCATATTTATTCCTCTGATTTAAAAAGCATTATTTCTCACTGTGTAAATCAGATGCTTTGATATTTAATAAGTAAATAATCTTTAGAACCTCAGGGAAAAAAAAATAATAAAACCTCCCACAATGAAGGGACAGAGTGTGCCCCACTGTGAACTGACTGGCAGCTTCTTTTCATGATGCATCAGCTGACCTCGGTGCTCTGGCTCTTGAATGAGCAGAACTAACAACATGGCTTGTGTAACAATGCATTGCAACAAAATCCCCTTCCCTAAGTTTTCACATTACTGAGCCCCATGCCTTTTTAATACTTAGTATCTCCAGAAAACATATATTTTCAAGCAGCTTGGAAAATATGTTACTTTTCACAGATATGTTTACAGTTAAGAAATCTGTCCATCTGTGTGCTAGAGGTTCACGGTCAGAAATGAACAAGCTGAATTTCATATGAAATATTGTCATTGTCATTGCTTCTACAACTCTATGGTTCAAACATGATATCTATGGGGCTGACAAGTCTGTACAAGTGTCTTCTGCAAGTCCCTGTCCTGTTTTTCAAATCTGGTTGATGCTGGAAAGAAGATGCCATATGTTTGGGGTTTCCCAGCTATATTTAATTTTTTTCCACAGAAAACGTGTCCAGGCAGAGTGAGTAGGACTGTACATTTGTAAGGGATTGCAAATCACAGAGTAATGGCTAGATGTCTGGCCTCACACACATCCCAGGTACTTACAGAATCACAAAAACTTTTAGGTTGGAAGAGATCTTTAAGATCACTAAGTCCAGCCATTAACCTAGCACCCAAGTCCTCTACTAAACCGTCTCCAAGCAGCACATCCATCTGTGTTTTCAACATTTCCAGAGACAGTGATCCCACTGTTCCACTGGGGAGCCTGTTCCGATGCTTGACCTCCCTTTCAGCAAAGGAATTTTTTCTGATGTCCAATCTAAACCTTCCCTGGTGTAACTTGAGGCCATTTGCTCTTGTCCTGGCCCTTTTTACTTGGGAGCAGAGACCAACCCCAATCTGTCCATAATGTCTTTTCAGGTAGTTGTAGGCAGAAATAAAGTTCCCTCAAAAAGATATTTCCCCCTCTGCAGAGAAGGGGGAAACTCAGTACACACATAATTCAACGGGTACTTCGGCAAGTGTTTTATTCACTGAATCAATATTTCACTAATATTTCCATCATTTCATCATACTTTTGATCTGTACAGATGCTAGCCCACAGCACTCACTGTTCATAGACCACACTAACACACACTGACACACACACACACAGAACTTAAGTGCTTATAGCAGACATTTAATAGGTGCTAGCCTAACCACATTGCTGGAGTCTATATGTAGCAGTGAGAGCTTGTTTATTCAGTTTCCAAATAAAGATGATTTTTATGCCTGCTACCTATACTCTGAACCTGGAGTTTTGCAAATCAAGCTGTGTTAAAAGCTGCTCCCCTTGTAAACCAAAGCAAGGCAGAAGACTTGCATTTATGAGTTGCCAGAGCCTTCCTTGGCTTCATTAACAAACCAATGAATGAACAAGTTGTGGACCTCCATTAACAGTAAGACAAAGCAGACAGTGGGAGCAGAACTTAACTAGATCACATTGTCTCAGTCCACAGGGTTTACAGATGCAGTTTAACAACTGTCACCATTCCCTTGCCTATGAATGAGTGAGGAGCATTGAATTCAGTTTCCTGACTTTCTCACAGGTGTTTCCTATTCCCAGGCCCCTCCTTAGTTCTTGTACATTTCAGTAGGCACTGTTTTCCCTGTTTCTGCTTCCATAAACAATGACTGAACATTGCATTTTGTCGGCTGAGACAAAAGAGATCAATCAACGCAATGCTGATAAAGAAACACCCAGTGTCAGGATATTCCTTTGACCTTCCAAAATAACATCCTTTTTATATGCATTTCATGTATTACTGTGGGCCATCTGGTTTTACAATTTCCTGATTCAATAAGATTGTACCTTACTTTGTCATAATTAATGCACCAATATTAATGACTATACATTACTTTAAATTAAAATAGTAGAAGAAATTAAACAAGTCCCACATCAGCTCATTAAATACAATATCAGAAACTTGTCAGAGAACTGAGCTGGTTTAGACAAGAAGATTTATCAACAGAGCTTCCACAAAAAAGAACTCTGACCTTTAGCTAGCACTATAATTTTTTTTCTTTGGACATAGTTCAAAAGATAAACTAATCTTGTCTCATATGGCAAACCAAAATAAGCAATAAAATGTCTTTTCTATATAATCAAGAATTCAGGCAACTGGAAGATATTCATGCTTTAACACATTCATATTTAGGGAATGGTTTAATAAAACCTAAAAAAAATCAGTGGTCTGAATTGTTTTATAAATTGTATACAGAGATATTTATACATGTAATAAAATCATGGCATGAGAAAGACACGTCTTTATTCAGCACTTCTATGAATCAATGACAGAAATAAATTCTATGATGTCATGCCGTTACTTCAGAGCTAGAAACACATCTTTGGATTGCCTTTTTGGGAATAGAACACATGGTTTTTTCCATAGTACTACTTCTTCTATCAGTGGTTCTCTTATACCTCTCCCTTTTCCCCATGTGAAGTGTAACAAACTCAAGCTGTTTACATAATAAAGCTTTAGAAAAATTGAGCTTTTTAAGCAAGGCACATCTTGGAGCTTTTATTTGTATGCAATTTCAAATGAAATGGATAGTACACTTCTAGAACAGAGAACAGCACTGCCAGAGCTAGATTTATTATCCTTATGAGAAGTTACCACCCTCACTCTTTCATTCCATTTTGCTTTCTAGATACCTGTTGAGTGGTGCCAATTACCTTATTTTCAGAGCCACGTGATAGACAAGCTTGTTGGGATCCACCCGTGCCAATGTGGGACAGAAATGGGCTCAGGGAAGAAGGAAGGGAACTGCTTTGTGGAAGTCAGTGGCAATTTAGATATCTCAAATTACAACCTGAGTCAGCTGTTCTGACAGCTTCAGACTCTCTCTGACGAAGGTGTCACAGTTCCCTCTGGTCCCTCTGGTGTTTTGCTTCCTCTCATCCTTGATGCCAACCCCAGCAAAGTGAACTACTTGTAACAGGTAAACTAGCAGAATAACACCCTTGCCTAGGTTTCCTGCTGGCTTAGGAAGGCAAGAAAGTTTACTGAAGAAGGCCTTGAGATGTTCCAGAGTTTTCTTGAACCTATGTTGGTATCTATGTAGATGAACTACTGGAGGTTTCCACTCATTTTGGCTGGGACAGAGTAAATTTTCTCCACAGCAGCTTGTTCTGGATTTGTGACAAAAATAATGTTGGTATTGCAGGGCTTCTTTAGTTACTGCTGAGCAGGGCTTACACAGAGTCAAAGCTGATTCTGCTCCTGACATTCCCTCTTCCGGTGAGGAGGTGGGAGATGCACAAGATGCTTAGAGGGAAGACAGCCAGGACAGATGACACCTACTGATCACAAATATATTCCAGATCATAGGATGTTGTGCTCAGCAGCAATATTCAGGGACGGAGGTTGATGGGGCCTCACTGGGCATTGGTCAGTTGCTGGTGAGCAATTGTTTACTTTTACATTGTCAAGGAAAAAATAATTGGATTTTATTTTTCCTTCTCTTTGTTTGGGTTTTTCCTTACTTTTTCCCCCCCGTTTGTCTATCTTACTTATATGGCTTTTATTTCACTTATGAGTTTTCTTCAGTTTTACCCTTCTGGTTCTCTCCCCAGCACTGAGGGGGAATGAGTGAGTGACTGCATGGGGCTTAGTTGCTACCCGGGGTTAAACCACAACAATGGGTTTAAAAAAACAAGTGTTATTCTTCAGGCTAACTACATACTGGTTTGTAAAGGAAAAAAAAGACTGCAGCTACTAAGAAAAGGGAAGTGATCAATCCTTGTTAAACCACTCTCAGAGGGGCTCCCCACATTCCGTTTGGGGCCCCTCAGCACATTAAAGACATTGACCAGCTGGCAAGACTTCAGCAAAAGGCCACCAAGATCATCAATGACTGGAGCACTTGCCTTGTGAAAAGAGACTGAGGGAGCTGAGCTTATCTTGCTCAGAAGAGACAGCTGCACTGGAACATAGGGACTATCAAGAAGACAGAGTCAGGCTCTTTCCTAAGGTGCAGTGGGAAAATGAGAAACAGCATCCATAAACTCAAAAGATGGGATACCCTGACTATACAAGGAAAACATCATAATTAAGCACTGGAGCAGATTGCCCACATGAGTCGCATGAACTGCATCCTTGGAGATGTTCAAGACCCAAGAGGACAAAGCCCTGAGCGATACTGTTGATCCTCTGGCCAAGAGGCTGGAGTAGATGAGCAGGAGCACCCTTTCAGTCTGAATGATTCTGTGAAATACTCTTTTCCCCTCCATCAATTGTATGCTGTGACAAATCATAGGTAATGTCTCTATGAATGAGAGCAAACATAACTGCAAATCCCACTCTGCAAGTGCAAATCCATGCAGCAGCAGCTCTGGAAATCTGATCTGGTTTTCCAAATTCAATTCTTACTTTCTTTATAGGTGAGAACCTTAAGAATACTTACAAAAAATAATTATTTAATTATTTTGAGAACAGTATCACTTTCCCTTTGCTGACCCCTAAAAGTATGTCAAGATTACACCATAGTTGGCAGTTGGATGATCTGCTACTCCTCAGGTTCACTTACATTTCAAAAAAGAAAAGAAAATCATTAATTAATTTTTTTTAAAAAGCTTTAAAAAAACCCTGAAATTGTGATGGCAGCCTTGGTAGAATTTTATCCTTAGCTACATTAGAATTTCGAAGCAGAAGGTATTTTCAGGCTATACTACATGAAGTAATGCAGAGTTTACAAATTAAATAATAATTATCTCTGAAAGCTAATTTAAATTCACTGGCATTTCATAATGATCATCCAAAGACACAGAAGTCTGTAAAGCAGCTAGAGCTTTCTCGGGCTTTATAGCAAAACTACTTTTAATGTAATTACAGCAATTAAGACCCTTCTATTAATAAGTTTCTTTTCAGATTAATAAGCCACTTATGTAGTACAATATAAAGAGGCTTCTAATTACAGTGACAACATTGTGATTTCTGAAAACTGCTTAATAATGTGTGATAAGCGACTGCCAACTTGCATTAAGATGTTTTAGGAATCCTGCATGAACCTGATGTTTGATAATCCTGTTTTGAAGACATTATTTGAATTGCAAATTGAATTTAAAGGAAAATTCAGCATTCTCCTGCCAAAAGCAGGAGAATCTTTATTTTCAGAGTGGAGCAGACCTTTAAAAACTTAGCAATGCTTGATAAAACTATTTGTTGCTGTTTGATGTAGCTGGCCACCAGATGCAAGGCACATTGGTGACAGAAAAACTTCTATTAATAGTATCAGAGGATCAAAATCTGAAGTGAATTATCTGATTTAAACAAGGCATGCCCTCAATAGAAAAGATAAGATAATTCATAAGAAATTAATAAATATAAGTTATTTGACTTAACTAAAATCAGTAAAAAATAAGATGTTGAAACTGAGTCTCTATTTAATTGCTCCAGAGCAAGGTCTCTACTTCAGGTATTAATGAAGTTTGTCCCTTGCTGCATATGAAGCTCTTGGATTCTTGATTTTTTAAATCCGTGTTTTTTCAAAAGTCATATGGACCTAAGGAAGACTTATTTTTCATATTTTAGACATGAATACTGAGACACAGATTTTTCAAGAAACTAAGTTAGCTGATTCTGAATTTTTTATCCCCAATACATTATTCAGTCATGTATCCTTTTCAGGTTCTTGAGCTTAGAGTGAATGGTTGCTAAACTGCATGGCATTGACAGGTTTCAAATTGAGCTACCAAATTGTGACATGTTTTCTAGAACACAATTTTTCCAATGCTAATATTATTATTATAAGAGACTTAAAAATTATAATTGTCTTAAACGTTGTTAAGACCACCAAAGGACTTTGCCCACTGCAGCAAACTGTGCAAAGAAGGAACTGCTCATCTACAACCACTGAAGCTCAGCCCTCCAGATATATGCCTCCTGATTTCAGGAAACTGGAAAGTGAGTTAAGCCACCTGACAGGAACTCAGGATAAGATAAAGACCTCACTATTGTCCAAGTATCTCAGGTCTAAGGAGGAGCAAACAAGGCTGGGCAGGCCACAGCCCACAGACTCACTTGCTGAGGCCAGGTTTGCAAGATCTCCTCCAACAAACCCAGGGGGAGCAGAAGGGTCATTTTTAGGGAGGTGGTGACAAAGCCTGTCTTCACAAAACAGAGAGGTTGAACATCCACCGCCAAAGGCTAAAAGCTGAGATTTGGGCCAGATAAGAAGCAGACCCAGCAGAGAAAAAAAGTGCTTTTTACCAGGCCAGTTGTCTTCCCTTACACAAACTGGCCCAGCTGCAAAACTCTCCCTCCCGCCCCCAGAAGGTCCCATTTTCACAGCACATTCAACTGCTCTGACATGAGAGGCAGCTGTCATGTCTAGAAGGTGTCACAAACCACAAAAGACCAGAGAATTGTGCCCCTTATTCATTCCTGAGGCCTCCCACCAGAGGATTGCTCTTGATTCAGGTGTTGCAACAGATTCATTGTTGCAAATGACAGTGTAAAGCATCTCCCACCTCAGGGCAGGTGCTTGGGCACTCCCACCTGTACCTGAACTACATTAATCCACAGAACTCTGTGTTCCATGGGACCCCAACACCTACAAGCAAGGGGTGAAAATGACCAACGGGACGCCACTGGATCCACTGGAGGGGTGGTGACTCTTTCTACTTAACTTGTTTCTCACTCTCCTTCTTCCTCCTGCCCTCTCTTTCCTATTTCTTTCTCTCTTTCTCTATTTCCCATTTACAGTTAAATAAAATCTGTACTATTGGCTTTGGCATACGGTCTTACTTGCATCTTAATTTGAGCGGAGGCATCTCTCTCTAATAATCGTACCATAACAATTATACAGTCATAATTAAATTCATCTGTTCTTTAATAAACATGAAAAAAGAAATCACAGCATTATTTTCTGCAAAAATTCAAGTATTCATTGAGCAGATTAGAAATATTAGAATTACAGTTGGATGCACTTTTGGAGGGAATAATCAATTTAACAGAAAAGCAATTTTACATTCTCTAATGGCATCTATGATGCTGGGCTGAATCTGACAAATAGGCTTTAATAAAAAACCCAAACCAAAACAGCCATTTTCGGGGTCATTTACAAAACCAGGAAAGAAAGATAAATTTTCTTCCAAAACTTTATCCACTAGTGCATAATAAAGTTGCCAGGGAATATAGAAGTGGCCCAGTTTATATATTCTAAGTGAGACTACACTTACAATTATTCCACATTAAATGGAATGGGTAATTATCCCAAAGCAGGGGTTGGTCCTTCACAGCAGGGATTCTGCACAGAAAGGGATATATTTGAAAAAGAACATTTCTTGTCAAAGCTGTTCTGTTCCACACAAAATATTTTAAGTACATACATGGTGAGACAGATTGTTTCATAACCTTTGAGGTTACAGGATTTGTGTGGGAGATTTGGTATAAAAATAAAAAGTATTAGACAAGGCTGTCCCATACTTCAAGTACAGCTGAAGGCCCTAAACACAAGACTATCCAGGAAGAGATAAGTACATCTATAGGCATATATCTCTACATCTATACAGCTGTTTGCTGAATATAGCCACTGACTTCTATTCAAAATGCCTCCAAAATGAGACTCCAGCTGTCAGAAAAATTTTCAGGGAAACAGGCACAAGAATTGTTAGCTCTGGCAAAAGAAGGAAAAATATTCTTCACTACTCATGTTCTAGGAAACACCTTAATTATCTAGCATCAACAGGATATCAAAACAACTTCTTTCTCTCCTCTAAAGTTCCACATCAAAAAAAAAAAAAAAAAGAACCCAAAAAAACCAGTCAACAAATTTTAGAAGAAGAATGGAATAATTATGCTATTATGCTGGGTAGGATGTGAAGCAGTAAAGCTTTCATCTCAAATGGCTGATGCTTGATAAAGCTCTAACAAGCTGAAAATAGACCCTGTACCAGGAAGCATGGGCTAGCCTTGGCTCTTGGTACTGTATTTTGTCACTGGTGGAAAAATAAGCAATGAAATGAATGAAAAAAGCATTTGAGAGGTAGGTACATACATGGGCACTGAATTCTGACTTTCTTTTCTTGTGTACCTATTTGTATATATTGCCTTAGTAACAGACAAATGCAAGATGCTATCAAGTTATATTAAAACACTCTTTTTGAGAATGGAAGGTAAAACATGGATGAGAAAAGTAAACTAAGACTTCAGTTCCTCCGTATAAGGGAGTGGGAAGAAGATGGAAACCAAATAACAGAGCAAAGCATAGAAAAAAGGCATACATAGAGAATACTGAGGAAAATATATGAAAAGCTATAATCTAATGAACCATGTTGTTCATACAGTTTCTTTTTAATAATGTTTTGTGAATCCTTTAGTCTTTACCAGTACAGGAGTACAGTTGTTGCATGTGAAACAGCTGTGATAAATTGTGTTGTAATGTTTCATGCCTACTATACGCAGAAAAGAAGAAATACACCATACAGGCAATGAAGAAGTGAAAAACTTAAAAGGAGATACAAATTCAACAGTTTCTGCTTTCCTCGGCACTCATGCATCATATTCCATCCAACAGCTTTTGAGACACAAAATACCAATTTTTCATTAGTACCAAATGCTTGAACCAGTGAATGATACAGCTTACATACTGTTGTAATTTTACTAGCTCCTACTGAACAAGCCAGAATCCAGGCAGTACTGTAGTTCAAGACATGCAAACATGCTGATAATCTTTGGGAATCAAACTTGTTTCTTGGTCTGTGGTATGTACAACAGACAGCTTCCCCATGATACTGTCTAGAAGACAGGAATTCTGGAGTGTCTACTGAACAACTAGCCCCCCATGCTTGCCTCCACCTATTCATCTCCAAGGGCTAATCCCTAATCCCTTCTGGACATAACTTTATCACAAAGCTGTCTCACAGCTGTATTTAAGAGTCCTACCAACTCTGCTTCTGCAATGACTTCTCTCATTATCTCACTTTGAAGTTCCATGAGAACTTCTCTGCTACCAACTACACCATCATGTTCCTCTCCTTCTGCTTTCTCTGGTGTTTGATTTCTTCCACAGCCATTTCAGGTCTCTAAATTCAGCTCACTAAGAGGACACAAAATTAAATCATCACAAGATTAATACGTTTCTACTGGTTACAGAGTTGAACTGGCTACTCAAGGAGTCAGGTAAGAACCAGAGGTGGCACAAGTAAGGTCATTATACTGGGCAAAGGATAGAAATGAAGAAAGAAGGAAAAATCAGAACTTCTGCTTTAGCCAGAAATGGATGTTAGATAGAACAAGATGTCTTCTCTCATTGCCCCTCAGCTACACAGCCACCTTTACTGAATTATTTTAATAATATGAAAATGTTTTTATTTCTCTCCAAAACACATTTGTTAATGGTATGCAAGTCATTATACCACTTAAAGTCAATTTCACCATGTGGCTGTGTAAAGCTAAAAGCATAGGCAAACTACTTGTAGGACAAGCCCTAAAAAGTCCAAATAAGTAAGCAAATATAAGCATCCGCCTATGGTGGAATTTATGCTTCTGTAGGCTCTTTGACACAGGAAATAAAATCAGATTTTCTGAAAACTTTTGAAAAAATTTTTTATTGGTTGAAAAAGCAGTTTGCTCTGATTCCTGAGACATCAGCTGCAGTCCTGCATATTGAGCCATGCTTCAGAGCTAGAAAACCTCTACACCAAAAGCTTCCAAGTCAAACAGCAAAATAAAATGGCCAAAGTGAATTACATGCCACAAATTTTCATTTTAAATGAAGGCACAGGTGTAGGAAAATTATCTCTGTGGCTGACTTATGACTCTCAGCTAGCATTCCCACCTGCTGGATCAGAGCCTAAACTTGTATTTCAACAGAGGCAGCAAATTCTAGACTCATATCAAGGCCATATTATATTGTGACATTGTTATATGGAAGGATTAGAGTGCAGTAGAAAGTCTTCCAGGACTGATAAAAACAGAAGTGGTAAGCCCAAGCAGGGAGTTTACTTACTGTCGTTTAGATAATTGCCCTAATTTTGATTTTTCATCCTGTATACCACATATACCATCTGAAATTATAAATCATGTCTCCTGAGACTAGTCTTTTGACAATCTGTAAGTTACTGAGTAAGATCTCAAGTGGGTACCTTTTTGGCTGGGCTAACAGTAGGTTTGATCAGCAGAAAGAGCAAGAGTCTTTGATCTATCAAAGTGACAGCTTGGAGACCTATGACCCTAACGACAACTTCAGTCCATTTAGTAGAAAAAATTTTTGCTTGCAGAACCAAGCCAGAAAATTTTTTTGATGACTCTGAAAGGAGTCTGGTATGCAGAAAGTCTGATCATCAGAGCCCTTTTCCTAAGACATTACAGGTTTGCTTTTCTCAGATGTGGGTGGTAAGTATCACAGGATACTGGATTATGAACAGACACATAAAGAATTCAATTATCTATTAATGTTCCTTGGCATCTGTAGTCATAAAAGCATGATCTCATATACCGTAACTACTTTCTTTCAATAGCATTAGACATCATCTCTTCAAGCATAGGCTGAACTTATTAAATACAAATTATAGCAAAAGAGTTGCTATGATTCTATCCAGATGGTACTTAAATTATCCTTCTCTAGACATACACAATTTTTATGTAAATTATTACTAATGGAAAATCTGAGAACCACAGAACCTTTCCTGGAGCTCTCTTGCATGGGAAAGAAGCCAAACAAGTGCTCATAACATTATATTGTCAGCAGAGCTGTATAGGAAATTAGTTCCATTCCACAGTTTTTTTGAGAGCATAAATAAAAAATTCTCTCGCATTGCATTGGAACAAACCCAAGAATGTTCCGAGTGAGAAACATGACAGAAACTGCCTTTATCCTTTATTGGACTAACTACTCCCAGATTGGAAGTATTCCCCATGGTTACCGTCTTTTACTCTGACCTAGGCAAAGCAGCATCAGATACTGCACTTCTGCAACTCATGTAAAGACTTTAGTTCTAATGAGAGGGAGGGGTTTTTTTTGTGTTCTCTACTGCCATCAAAAATTCCACTCCTAGTATTTGAACCCATGCAGAAAAATTTGATTTCAAAGAAATGCTGACATGACAAAATAAAAAGCTGTTTGCCAAAAAAATTCTAAATAAACCATAGTTTTCAAAATTTTGCCTCTAGATATTGAGCGACCTCTGACATAATTCCGCCCCCCCAAAAAAAAAAAAAAATAGACAACTTATCGACTTTGATGAAGTCCATGTAGCTAATGGATAAACATCAAATTTTTGATCTCTCTTCAGATGGAAAATACCAGCATGTAGACTGCTGTTCCAAATTGAAGTATACCTGTTTCTTTTGTCCCAGGAAGCCCAGATCTGGACACAATACTTCCAATAAGGCATTATCAGAGAATAGAAGGGAAGGATCACCTCCCTCAACCTGCTGCCCAGGATATCCTATGTCTTCTTTGCCACTAAGGCAAATTGCTAGTGCAAGATTTGTGTCCACCAATACCACCATGTCCTTTTCTGCAAAGTGGCTCAGCCCCCAGCAGGTAATGGTGCCTGGGATTGTTCCTCCCCAGCTGCAGGAGGAATTCCTGTTGAATTTCAAGAGGTTTCTGTCAGCCCATTTCTCCAGCCTGTCCAGATCTCTCTAGACGGCACTAAGACCACCTTGCTGTGTCTGTCACACCCACCTGTTTTGCATCATCAGCAAGCTTGCTGTGAATATGCTCTGCCACATCACCCAGTAATGAGGATGCTACTCTCATCTTCCAAGCCAGTTAGTTATCTCATGGATGAACCTCAGGATCATATCAGGTTGGTCAAGCATGACTTGGTAAATCCATGCTGACTACCTTCCTCCTTTACATGTCTGGAAATGATTTCTGGGATTAGTTGCTCCATCAAACACCACAGGGATAAAGGTGAGGGTGAGTGGCCTGTAGTTCCCTTGGTCCTCCTTCTCCTGCTTCTTTTGAAGATAGGAGTGACATTTACTTGTCTCCAGTCTTTGAGAACTTCTCCCAGTCACCATGATGAATCCAGATGGTCTCACAATGGCATCATCTAGCCTTCTTGACAGTCATGGATACCTCCCATTAGGACCTATAGACTTACACATGTCCAGCTTGCTTGTGTATGCCCTGGCTTCACCTTCTTCCACCAAAGGTATGTCTTCCTTATCCCAGTCTTTCCCACTGGTATCTGGGATATCTGAAGGCCATTCTTATTAGTAAAGACTGAGGGGAAAATGGCCATGCCTTTTGCATGTCCCATGTCACCAGGGCCACTTCCCCATTCAGCAGCATGTCCACACTTCCCCTACTCTTCCTTTTGCTACTTGTGTACTCAAGAACTTTATCTTGCTTCTTTTGACATCCTTTTTCAGATTCAACTACAAGTGGGCTTTGGCTTTCATAGACACATTTTTGCACACCAGAGAGTGCCTCGATATTACTCTAAGGTTACCCATCCCTGCTTTCACTTTCTATAAACTCCCTTCATATGTTTGAATTTTGTCAGGAGCTCCTTTTTCTTCCATGAATGAAATATGTATGGAAACTTACTATACAGTAAGCTTCTCAAAGAACAAGAAGTGCATCTCGGGTTTTACTTAGTATATTTCTGGTGCCATAAATTTAATTTCTTATAATTTACAATACCTTTTGAGTAGGTGTTTGAGAAGGTGTTGAGTAGGGTTTTTTGCCTAAGTAAATTTATATCTGTTAGAGATTTAATAATGCAGGAATTTTCTTCAGGTTGTAACTACACATGTTGTGACTGGGACTGAAAACCAGAGATGAAATCAAAGAGTTAGCTCCCTTCTCCAGTACAAAATCTCTGAGTTAAATCCAATAATTGACTTAGAAACCTAAAAGTGATATGTTTAGTTTCAATGCTAGGTGACCTAAGGCACACAGAGGTCATGGAGCAGTCCCATAACTCAGAACAGGCACCAAGCCATGAAGCATACTGAGCAAAACAGAAATGATAGTCAGCAAAAAGCTGTCTCCCAGCTTAGCTGAATCACCCACACTTGATGGAAAATATCTCTGCTTGTTAGGAAACAGAGACTCCTTTCATCACAAGTCTTTCAAAGAAAAGAGCACAGCTTACTCTTTCCTTATAGAAGAAGTTATTCTTTTACTGCTTTCTCCCCTTCTCTTTATGCTCCTAAAACTGTCCACAAAGCAGACAAGTTCAAGTTCCTCTTCTGGTTGATTTTCCCAGCAAGTGTCATAACCATCAAGCTACACCACATTTTCCCACCATTTTGTTTTGCCACTGTTTCAAGAACTGAAAAGTCACAGGGACAGTCAGGGAGAACAAGAAAGAGCATGACTGTAGCCTGTGTTAAGGGTTCTTTGGATAACAAGCCCTCATTTGTCGAACTATAAGTTTACCCAATATCTGGCCAATGTAAGCCTTGCATTGCATAACCACATAGACAGATGCACTCTGTCACTGCTTCAGAGAGCACTTTTTCTTTTCTGTACAGTGGAACTACTTTAAAAGCATAGCTAATACAATGTAGCCAAAGTCTGTTAGGTAGGCCACAGTCCTAACAGATGGAAGCTGTATTTTGATTCCCCATCACGCTGATGAAATCTTAAGACTTTGTATTCTGACTTGGGGGAAGGTTCAATATCTACTCAGGCTTTATAGAAAAATTGGGGCAGAGCCTCTGCTTTCTATATTCTTTTAAAAAGGCAATGGCTGTTACCAAGTTTTACAAGGTTCTTAAATCAAAATCTATTTCATGCATGGTCCGAAACTTCCTAACATAATAAGCTTCTCTGTAGAATGAAATACAGCGAAGTTTAATTTCTAGATTTACAATGGATGAAGCATGAAACAATTATCAAAATTACTGTGTCAATATTAACACTCACAGCATCTGAAATCTGAGGCAGTAAAAAGCAAAAGAATTAAAGTATAATGGAACACCATGTATATGCTTACCTGGTAAGCAGATAATCAGTAATGCCTCCAGACTTACAATTTTTGATCCATGCGCCTGAATTCCCTTCTGGGTTTTTATTGGACCTGCCACAAGACATTTTATGTAACATTCCTTTGTTTTTTTCAAATGGATACAAAAATGCAAATATTATTCCCTTCTCAAACTGAAATGCTTTTTTAAAACTAAATTAGTGTGTTAAGCCACTTTGAAGCAAGACAGACTCCTTATATTTATATCACACTTCAGATTATATTTACAGAAAAAGATCTTAAAAGCACACTGTCATTTCTTCTAACATATAAAGCACTGAGAAAACAACAAACTAGAAGAATTTAACTGGAAGCTAATCTCAAGTATTTGCTTGAAAAGTTTAAACAGAAGAACTGTTTATTAAATAACAGCTTTATTGGAAACAAATTTTCAGCATTGCTCAGTTATGATACCTTCCATCTGAGGAGGGACATATAAATCATCTACATAATCTACATATCTAATGTTTGGAGAAATGTAGTTACATTTATCATTATGGTATCTGTGTGCAAGGAAAATTGTAAAACCAGGAAAATTATCTGACAGACCATCCACTGTCTGCTGTCCTTGTTCCCAGAAATGTATATGCTTGAAGTATAAGCCTTTTCCCATCTTCTGCCTGTTGGCCTCATGAACTTTGCTGTGGGAAAGCTAGTGCTGGGATACATTGTGCTCTTTCCTTAGAAAATACTAGTATTTAAAACAGGTATTGGATATTTCCCAGACAGTTATAATAAAGCCCAGCTCTGTGCCCTGGCATGTCAACGTAGTTCTCCTGGTAACTTCAAAATCTTTAAGTAGAAGAGTCATACAGGATTATATTCATTGAATAGAAAATTATTTCTGCCAGGCAAATTAAAGCCATAGAAAACACAGAAAACAGTTACAATCTTAAAATGCATTCTTTGTTGATCTAGGTCTCAGAAAAAGTGCATTCCAACAGCAACCTGCTGGTTTGCAAACCAGAAGTTTTATATTACTGTCTGCATTTTTCATTAGATACATGAATTTGTAGGCTTCATATATGAATTTGCTGATAGGAGAGTTGCTAAAAGATTACTATATTCTGGCACTAGATGACACAATTGAAATATGCACAAATCATAACCAGAGTATCTCCAACTCAAGAAGTTTAGGAAAAATATAAACAAATGAAATTATTATTTACTGAGCAGTGTTATAGCTTAGTAGGGGAAAAAAAAGAAAAATTACATTATCAAAATCTTTATTATGAGATTATACCCAGAGAGATAAGAATAAGCAAAATACACTTAAACCATACAAGATTTTCTTTCACTTCTTTTCTGTTTCCTAGAATGAAAATATGCTCCTACATCCATTCCCAAATGAAAAGCATATAATGATAACTATGATGGTTTCATTTCTTCATTTCGTATGGTCAAAAATACCTATCTAGTCCTTGTAATTGCTGGCATTTGACAGCACATTTACTGAACAGGAATAATCTCCTGCTTACTCCTATACCGTAGCCTGAGGAAGTTATGAGGCTTGATGGTATTCAAACCATAGGGTCCCAGGTACAACAACATCAGGCACTCTTAACTTCCCCTTGTCTTTCAACCCCCAAACCACCAGGAATTAACCACTAAACCAAACAAAACAGAGTGGGAACCAGAAATGAAAACCAAAATGTCAAACCCAACCAAACAAAATACATGCAAGTTCCTATTGTTCACCTCTGTAAGGGAACTAAATACAGCAGCATTACTTGGTGGACTATGTTCTCTCATTTTTCTAATGATACAGCTTGACCCCACCCTCTCTTAGTTTTTTACGGAACTTCTTGGTCAAGATCTGCTGCATAGATTTACCTATAGGAGCTGTTGGCCCATGGCATACACCACGATGCCAGTCCTAGCAGAAAAGTGAGTTTTGCTAACAGACAACAAACAAACAAACAAACAAAAACATTTTTGCTTTGTTAGAAACATCTTTCAACAAGTGGTGTCAGACAAAAAAAATTAAATGCTGAAATATAAGCATCTCTGGCCTCTGGGGAAGAAACAAAATTACCTAAGACCTACTTGAGAAAAGCTGGTAATTGTGGAGAGAAAACACTAGATTCTGCAAATGAATGAAAAAAAATCTACCAAATTTTTATTTTATTCAGTCTTTCAAGTGCTTCAATTTATTGTCATTTTGCATTACGTACACATTATAGGTAAAATACAATTTATCTTATCAGTGACATGCCAGGACTGAACACACTTCCGTGTTGGAAGACTGGGATCAGAGTCGAACATTTTTCCGGCAGGCAGGTAGGTGGAGCCTGGGACCCAGCCCAGGAAGCCGCTGGGAGTTCGGGAGCGGTCTCGGCCAGGCTGCTCACGGTCGGACCTTGCCCGCTGCCGGCTCCTGCTCCTCCTCAGGTCAATAAGGCTGGGTCACGTAGAGAAAGTGGCACAGGAACGTGGCCAGGTGGAATGTCTCCAGTGAGGGAGACTCCACGACCTCTCTGGGCAGCCTGTTCCAGTGCTCTGTCATCTTCAAAGTGAAAAAATTCTTCCTTACGTTGAGGTGAAACATTTTGTGTTTTAGTTTATAGCCGTTGCTCCTTGTTCTGTCACTGGGAACCACTGAGAAGAGCCTGACACGACCCAGCTGACAGCCAGCCGCCTTTGAGATATTTATGTGCATTAATGTGACCCCTCTCAGTGGTCTCTAGACCAAGCAGGCCCAGCTGCTGCAGTCTCTCCTCATAAAAGATGCTCCAGACCCCAAATGATCTTTGTGACCCTCACTGGACCCTCTCCAGTAGCTCTTTGTCTCTCTTGTGCTGAGGAGCCCAGAACTCAACCCAGCGCCCCACATGTCGCCTCACTAGGGCCGAGTAGAGGGGCAGGACCACCTGCTGGCCAAACTCCTCCCGATGCACCCCAGGTTACCCAGGCCCTCCTGGCTGCATTATAGCCCAAGATTTCCTCTTTCCTCATGCTTCGAGAGGCTCCGCATTTGCACGGCTCTGCACCGAAGGCGAGACCTTGCACAGGCAGCGCCCCGCCGTCACCTCCCGCCCACCGGGGCTGACTCAGGGCAGGGCAGGGCAGGGCAGGGCAGGGCCGGGCCAGGCCGGGCGGGGCCCGGCGGGGCAGGGCGGGCCGGCGGCGATTGGCTGTCGGGCCGGCGGCGGCCGGCGGGGATTGGCTGCCGCACGGCCTTTGTTCGGCTGCAGCCACTGCCGCAGGGCAGCGGAAGTTTGAGCGTCGCGGGGCGCGCGAGCGGAGACTCCTCGGTGGGAGCTGCCTCACAGCCAGAGCCGCCCCGCCATGAACCTGGAGAATAAAGTGAAGAAGGTAAGGGGGGCTGCCCGCCGGGATGTCTGCCGCGCCCACCGCTCTCCGCTCTCTGGAGAGCGGCGGACCCGCCTCGGCGCTGCAGCCCCCGCGGGGGCTGCCCTGGGGTCGCCTCTCGGGTGCCGGGATCAGCCCTTCCCGGCGCTCCGCGCTTGCCGCCCGGGCCCCGTGGCAGGAGAGCCGTGTGCCGGGTAGCCCCGGTGCGCACACGGCTGGGCTGCCTCGCTGCTGCCGGCCGTAGGGAGTCGCCGCAGCTGGCGCCCCAGGTGCGGACGTACCCCTGTTCTGTCATGCAAATAAAACATGTGTTCGGTCCCCCCAATAAACCCCCGAGATCTGATAGTTGTTTTCATGTACGTGCGCTGTGTAGTAGTGTGACGCTTAAATTACAAGCAGCCAAGTCGCTGCTTGTGGTTATGTTAGTGATTGATTGGAGACCTGTGATGTGACTGACTCTTCACAAGTGCGTTATCAGCGGTCCAGTGGATTACCCCATTGAGCGAGAAGCTGGGCGTGATTTTTCTTCATTTTTAAAGGTTTATTGACTAGTTGTGTCAAACTGGCAAGAAATAAAAGGTAAGTAAAAGAAAGTGATAGGTAATCCAGTTGTATTGAATCTCTTTCCAAAACTAGCCATTTAAAACTTCCTATGTAAAGCTGACTTCACGTGGGATACTCCTATAAGTCTTTGCCTCTAGTTCTTTCACAAATTAAATGTAGTGCTAAAGCACTGACTTTTTTAAAATTAAAAACTTATTCATAGTATCTGTTTTGATACTATTTGATAAGGGGAAAAAGAGCTTTATATATGAACATGGGTTAAATCTATGCATAACCTTCATTGATATGTGGAAAGTAGTCTTTTGAAATGCATGTTGTATGAATGTGTGGGGGGTTTATTCCTGGATTGTTTTATTTCAAGGTAGCAACTTGTTTTAAAATATACATATGCACTTTTGTATACCTGTGTGCTTTTCCAGCTTGCAGGCTAGAAACTTGGGGGTGGAAGTAGTTGTGTAGTGTGGAAGGTTACCTGTTAGGGCTGAATCCTAGCAATGGGTGGCCTTGAGCTTGCTTCAAGTGATGTCACCATGTGATAGTGTCACTTGGGTGAGAATTCTGCTTTGGAGGAACTGCCTATCTCAACCCCCAGTCATTAGGCCATCAGCATATAGATGGGTGTAGCTAAGTACTATTGCTGTCTTTAGAAGCTGGTTGTGTGCACAGGGTTGTTCCCCTTCTGTTCTCCTTGAATGCAATGAAAGTAAGCTTCTTGAGTAGGTTTGCTTGTATTGTAAGCACAATTTAAAACTTAAACTTGATGGCATTACAGAGCTTGTTTGAGCTCCAGGAGATGAAAGACGCAAATTTGTGGAAGACAGAGCATCTAATTCAGAATTTATTTATCTAAAGAGAAAATAAATACGGGGTGTGAAATGACTGATAAAATTCTGCTGATAGTGGAGTCTTGGTTTGAGTGAAGTTGTAGTTGCTGAACATCTGCTTGAAAATACTCTGTAATTATTGGGTAGTTTTGTGTGTTTTAAATTTATTTGACTACTTTGCTAAATTTTGCTTGCTTATCTTCTTCATGAACTTTGAAGATTCCTGAAGACTTTTTCTGCTCAAATAGACACAAAAGGTAGTGCCACAAAAGAAACCAGCAAAGCTCTGTTTTATGAAAGTAATATTTCTATTCTGCACTGCTTTAGTGTTAATAGAGATGTCTATGATTTGAAAACCATCACATTTTCTCTGTTTCTACTAAATGTACATTCAGAAACTTGTGTCTGTTATTGTGCTGTCTCTCCTCTCTTGCTCACATCTTCTCATCTTCTTTCTCTTTGTAACTTGGATGAAGCTCATTTTCCAAGAGAACAGAAGAGGCTCTCTGAAAGTCCCTACAGGGAGAGCTGGGAAGCTTTACTAGCTACCAGTGAGTTCGGTACAAAATTCTTTTTTTTTTGACTACTAAAATTTATTCAATCAAAACTTCTTAAATTTTGTACACTGAATAGAATAACAGTTTCATGTCAACCCTGGAATAACTGTGTGTCTTCCTTTTCTGTCCTTTAATTCCAATTCTCAACCTGTTTGTTTTATTATCTTTTTGCATCTCTCTTTTTTGCCAACTTCCTTTTTTCTTGAAAGGGGGAAGAACATTCTGAGAAGTGTCCAGTCAAGATTATCAGAACCAGTGAGCTACTTGGCTTTTAGAAGAAACTTGTCCTGAGGTGGAGTTTCCTGTGTCAGTTTTTAGTCCAGCAGCAGTAATGGGCTGCTTTACCACAATGCGTGGTTCTCACCTGTCTTTATCTTGCACCCTGGAGCAAAATAGATCCAGTTCTCATACAAAATGTGCTTTATGTAACCTTTTATTTTGTAGTGACTTGTTGCCTGGCAAATAACCTGGTAAATATTATGGAGTGGTGAGTGGCTAATCTGCCTGTTGGGCAGGAATTTCCTAAAGCACTGTGCAGAAGAAAGCAGGAATTGTCATGTTGTCCCCAGATAAGAAATTCCATTGCATTTTTGAGCCCTTAGTTTAAATGTTGGCTATTCTGTAGCCCTGGTGTTCAGCAGAGCAGAAGGAAATGAATGCCTGTTGGAGCAGCATGTGGTGTGGAGGCTCAGACACTCAGCTGGTGCTGTAGAAAAGCTTCTCCCCCTACCCACAACTGCTAATTTATAACTGTACAGGGTAATATAATGGAATGTTTTCTGTTTCTGGGAAACCTGATAGATGAAGTTTCCAAGGTGACATTCTTAAGATTTCTCTAAGTGTCAGTAATCCATGAGTCCATTCTTCATTTTTAGGTTCTGTATTGTCTGTTTGGAAAGCTACTACATACATTTATATCTACATGTCTAGGTTTGTGTGAAGAAAAAAACTCAGAGAAAGTCTGTTTACGTTTACATTGCTGATATTAGGTTCAATGGGGTTTTTTCCTCCAAATGTAGCAGTTCTATCACTGTCTGATTGGAATTGCTTCCCTCCAGTACAAGACCACTAGGAGTCCAACAATGTATGTGTTCTTCAGCAGGAAGAACTGCTGCCCCACCTGCCACAATTTCTAACCCATCCTTTCAGCAGTGATACCTTATGTACTTTCTGTCTTGTGACAGAAAAGCAGCAGTCCTGTTTAACTTCCTTCCTAAGGAATCTTAAGGGCACAGTTACTTTGGCTCAGACTTTTAATTTAGCTTCTGTTGTGTTTCTTTCATGTGTTGTAAAACTCATTTTGCTGTCTTAATAAGTGGCCAAAGGAACTAGTACTACTGCGTAGCCAGATGTCTCACTTGGTCTGAATCTGGGGCTCTGGACAGCCACAGCCTGTCAGAAACAGAAATTTCAGCATGAACTTTCTGCACTGAGCAATATATATGCAGAACCTATGCAAATGTGTGGTCATGTAAATTTTGTAGTCAGTTCCCCATGCGTTTTAGAGCTATTAAGTAACTGGCAAACATCTAGGCAGTGAATAGTGTCTTTTTTGGCTGCCTTGTGAATACTAAGTCTAAGGCTTTCCTGGTCTGTTACAATTTTCCTTTTGTATTTAGGGGGAACTGTACAGTTTTCTCCTTTTTCTCAGGGGGAATTAGATTTGCTCTTGCATTTGAGGATCATGAAGATAGTGTTTGTATAAAGCGATTGCACAACAGAGCTGAAGGGTAAGAACAGGAGAGGAGCTCCAGCTTGAAAAGTACTTGTGCAAAAAACAGACCACTGTTTCTCCCAGATACAATATATGCTGTGTTCTCAAGCCTTGCTTTGAGGCTATAGGGAACATAAAGATTTAGTGCTTTGTGTTGAATACTCTAGCAGAACTTTGTTCTAACAGCCTGGATTCCTGCCCTGTCTGCCACCTCTGTGAACTTGGTAAAATGAATCAGTAGGTCACGGTCCTGCTTTTCAGCCGTGCTGGCGGCACAGTCTCATGCTTCACTAGAGAAAATAAGAATCTGGCACTGAGTCTGTTCTGTATAAACTTTCACTGTCTGATACTTGCTTTATAAAAAGAACTTTGCTTGCAGTGGAGAAGGGGCAGGAAATTTGGGGAGAAGAGGTGCAACTTCTCTAATGTGGAATTTGTGTGTGGTTATTTTTTAATGGCGTGAGACTCAGTTTGTTCTGTTACAATAGGAAAACCAAACACTGAGTATTTTAGACATTGCTAAGTCAACAAGTGTAATGATCTTTGATAAATGAATGGTGAATAAAGTATGTATAGGAGCAAAGTCAACTTTTCTCTGTTTTGCAAAGCACAATTTAGTAATATCTGCTGGGCTGCACTTCCTGTTGAGGTCACTGTTTGTTTTGGTGTTACTGCTATGGAAACCCATTATAGTAGATCTTTTTTGCTGTTTCATATGTGTAGTAAGATCAAGGAAATGTACTTTTATTCAGAGGCAAGTTTTGCCTGAAAGTGGAAGAATGAAAACATTTGTATAGATATGAGAAGAACTACTTCAGTTTTGTTCACAAGCTAAGTAACTGCTTCCTGCATATGCTGTGGGTTTTTTTTTTTATGTGAATAATTTTTTGGAACACCTGTCTGAATCTATGCCTCTAGGTTTCTTTTTTTTGTCCAGCATCCCTGGAAAGCAGCTTGGCAAATATGGCACAGCTGAAGTAAACTTTTTGACTCTTACTTATTTTTTCCCATGGCAAAAGTACTCCCCAGGTGTCTGACTATAAAATATCATGAAATGCCTGAATAACAAGTCAAGAAATTCTTTGAATGCAGGACTGCATGACTTTTAAGATCATATGAAAGTTTCTTCGATAGGGTATAATTATAAACCAAGTATTTTGCAGCAAGGGGGAAATTTAACTTACTTTGAGTTACAGTATTCTGTCATAAAAGTAACAAAGGTCTGATTCTGCAGTTGTTCCTGGAAAAAAAGAAAGAAATGTTTCTATTTTTCTTTAAGTAAGTAATAGTAATGGTGAGTAGCAATTTTGAATGAAATTTTATTGGTAAAAGTTGCTTAAAAATAATACTTTTTTTACTTCAAGGAAGTATACTGAACATGTCATGCAAATTACTGTCTTCTTCCTAGCAGATACAAAGTTTACAGTTATGAGTGTGTAGATTTAAATATCTATAATGTAGTATGTTTTAAAATTGTATTTTGCAATCTAAATAGATATGCATGTTTTATTTATATGTAGCTAATACTTAAGTGTATTGGTTGTGTGTATATATATATATATACACACATACATGGTTTTTGATAGGGATGTATATGTACAAACCCCCCATATATATAGTTTTTGCTGATGACCAAAGTTGGTGGGGTTCTTTTAGGTCCTGGAGACCTTCAAGAAGAGCAGAGCTCTTAAGATGAAAGCATGTCACACCTGTTACCTAGCATCTCAAACTTGGTCAAATGAACAGATTAAAGGAGTTAGGAGGCTTCTGTCATGACATTTCCAGAATACACCAGATCTAACTGTACTCCAGTACTCCTGGTGTATGTGTTTCTGGTTTTGTTGGGGAATTTTTTATTGTTTTTAAAGTCTGCCTAACTCTTTATTTGTGCCTTGTTTTCAGTCTGAGGTTGTCTAGCTACAGCTTTTAAAAACAGAAAAAAAGCATGCACTTTCCTGCATGACTAAAGCTCCTAAAAATGAATGCGTAGGTTTCCAGGTCTGCTTCTCAAAACCTAATGTTAGAGGACACAACTGGGTAAGAGTGCTGATGTCAAAACAAAATACATGGAGTATTGTAAAAATGCCTCTGCAGTTCTAGATGATGGATGGTGTTGTATTGGAGGTTTACAGATTGTGTTATTGTGTGTGTCAGCTGCATTCAAACTTAGTGAGTGTAATGCTGGAATTGGTGAATAAACAACACTTGTTTTCTGTCCAGCTGAGCTATCTTTGGTAGCTGTTAGCCTTTTGAAGGTACACTATGTAGCAGTGTCTTAAATATTTAAATTCTGAACTATTTGATATTTAGTAGAAGATAGCACAATAAAATAAATTCCTGGGGCTTTGCTACTATCAGGCTACTGCAGCTCCTTGATTTATTCCTCTGCATGTCCAGATCATCTTCCAAGTATTTTTCTTGGATACAACCACTTTTTTTGGCATCCTTCTTTCTGTGCAAAATGGACTTCTGTACCCAGAGTTCCTAATTCCAGTCAACTTTGCCCAAATAAAAACAAATACTAAAAAAAACCCTAGGGTCACAGTTGCCATCAATTTTAATAGATATTTTAAAAACAAATATAAAGTGATTTGTGGGATACTGCTCTTTGTTACAGATCTGAAATTTTTTTCCTTCTCATACAGTGTCTGTCAAAGTTTTTTAAGAGCATTGTCCAGATATTCATGTCTTTTGTAGTGTTTTTTTCTTTTATAATTTTGGAATCATAAGAAGTATCATTACTCTTCTGTTTTTAAAGTTTAAATGCTGTAACCTATTTTAATTTTCCATTTGTTGTGTTTCCCTGCTAGAGAAGACTTTGGATAGTACAGAACATAGTGATATAAGATCAGATCTCAGCAACAGAGCATGCACAGCAGTGAGATTTCTTAGGTTTTTGGGGGTTTGTCAGGCACTTTCAAAGAAGAGAAGGACAAAAGCACATTAAGATGTACCAGAAATCTCTTGTTCTCTACAAGTGCTTTCAACTCAAACCTCCAAATAGATCAATAGTTAACTATTCTTCAAACCAGAACATTCCTAGAATTTTATGGTAAATCTAAGAATAGCTTTAGCATGGATCACTTCAATTCTGTGCTTGGAGCACCTTCAAGCACAGGAGAAAGCTCTGCAAAAAGGATAGTGAAGAGGATTTAGTTCTGATCTGAGGCTCACTGTTAATTGTTGCAATCCATTAATGACAGCATTCTCACTGTATAGCCATGTCCTTTCAAATTTTGGAGGCATCTGTAATACTGGAAGGGTTTTTGATCTTTTGTAAAGGCTGAGTACAAGTATTGTCTTACTGTCTGTGGCAGGGTGAAGCTCACCTGTCTGGTCATACAGGAGTCCTCTTGGAGTGAGGAAAGAAAAGCAGTTGGAGCCTGAGTTAATTCTGGGCTCATGGTGGCACTGAGGAGAAAAGGAATGTTCAACAAACTTAAGAATAAACCCTTCTGATAAGCCAGGTTTAAACTATTTCATAGGAACTGCTGTTTTGCTTACACTTCTGAACAAACTCTTAGACACTTGAATATGATCATTTGAGTTTTTAAGATGATAATAAGTTTCTGCGCATGACTCCCTCCTTACTGTAAAGTTAGCCAGCTTTTGTCACTAGATTCCAATGTGAACTGAAATGGGCAGTCTTTCACTAATTGTCACTTGACTGTAACCACTTAAAGCTTTTTGCCCTTGGATACTATGTAATCCTGAAAGCAGCATGCAATGGATGATCTCAATCATAGTATCTTCTGTACTCAGGCTGTTTAAATCAGTACTGGGTGTTTTGGTAATACCAGATGGGTTTGGTTAGCTTTTGCTGTAAAATGAAAATTAATGGTGGTAGACAGACAGGAACCTTCTTCTGGCAGCATTCAGCTGACTTGTCTGTGCCATTTCTTCCATAACTCCATTTATGGGGAAAATGGGTTCCCTGCTGTTCCAGACATGCATTACCTCTCCAGTGCTCAGCCTGCTCTGTATCTCTGGGTGTTTCTGCTTGGAGCTGGCCATGTTCTGCAGAAGACATGGAGATAGATATGGATAGCTCTAAAGAAGCACCACACTGAAGTTTTAGGCTTTCTGAATTTCCTAAACTACTGCTGAATTAGCTGCTGAACTAAAAAATAATTTCTGAGGCTGATGCTATCTTACAGCTGAAGGATGCCCTGTTACAGGACTCTGGAGAAATATGTGTAATGCACTGACTTGTGCATAACAATAGCCTGCAGTGCTTTTGAGTTTGGTTTACATCTTAATTTTTGGCAAGCAGCCATATAGTTTCTCTGTCAGAACAAAGGCTGAGGCTGTGTGTGCATCTAGAATCACATCTAGATGGGTTTATAGTGTGCCTTTCAATCTTGAGCTAAACCTTTTCCATAAGGTGCCCAGACATTGTATATAGAAAGGTAATTCCCTTCTTTCCGTTTCACAGCAAATTGAAAAACCTGTTTCAAAACAAGTCTCTCTCATTTGCTAATTCAACTCATTTGTCTTGAACTGCACAAGCATTTACATAATGGTGTGCTCTTTATTTCTGGGGAAGGAATATAGAATGCTGTATTTCTAAAGAAATCTGCACTAAGACTGCTGGCTGTGAAAGTGCGAGTAGGCTGGCTGGTTGTTGTCCCTGTAGTCTGGAGAGAGTATATTCTGGGTGGAGCATTTAGATAGCACATATTTCCTCCCCTTAATTTGTTTCTGAGGAGGTTTTTTTTTTAGCATAAAAAGACCCTTAAATGTTAGGAGGCTTGGAAATGATAGTTAAAATGGTTTTTGCAATTTTTTTTTTTTGTATTTCTTACTTGAATTTCAGATGCTGCTTTGGAAATTCTTGAAATGCCAAGTTTATTTCTCAGTATAACTGAGAAAAAACTGTATAACTGTTGTCACTGTTACAAGTGATCCTATGTTTCTAAATCTTCTAATTGCAGTACTAATGAGTTTATGATAATTTCCCTTTCTTCTCATTCCACTCTTTTTGAAGGAAGTGAGAGCCTGAGCATAAAGAAGTAATGCCAGTTTGTAACTGAAGTAGCAGCAAGAGAGAATGGGTTAATGTTGTCATTTTTTGGGGGGAGATCAGGGTTTTGGGGGGAGTTTTGTTTGTTTATTAGGGCAGTGCAATCATATTTTAACAACTTTTTCGAGAGGATGACTTTAAAAACAGGAGAAACAACACCAAATGAAAAACAGCCTGACTCTCCCTGCTCCCCATACCCCCACCTCCCCCCCCCAAAAAAAAAAGTTGTTTTGTGTTGCTTTAGCTTCCTTTTTCCCCTTTAGAAAACATCCTGGCCAACATCTTATTCTCTTTGAGTGTGAATTGGGAAGAGTGCTCAGGTTTTTTGTGAACTCTGGTATGTGTGTATATATGGGAGATCTCTGGATTCCAGTTGAGGAGAGTTGTATAAATGCTCATCTTCAGTGAAGATGAACTTTTATTAACCAGTTAGCTTATCAAAAGTGTAGCTGATGGAGAACCTAATCTTCAAAGTTATGCTTATTTTACATATCTACTGGTAGGTTTCAAGTTAGTACCTCGTGTGAACTCCATGAGCCCTTAGGTTGATGAAGATGTCACTAAGGTCACAGCCAGCTTGTATTTCATCTTCCAGATACAAAAAAAATAATGTCATATCCTTCTGTCCATCCATGCAGTAGCTTAATAGCTGGAAGAAATAATGTCATATCCTTCTGTCCATCCATGCAGTAGCTTAATAGCTGCTGACATACCTCCTTCTTCTAAATAGATCAGGATCTTCAGGGTAGTTTTCTTCAGGGATGTCTGATGATTGCTGAGGCAGTGATCCTTTTAATTACAAAGTAACTGAAAACATAGTATTCCCTGCATTACCACGTGTTCTGTATTAAACAATTGGTTTGTGAATAATCTGTTCTTTATTTTGGACAGAGACCATGTTGAAAAGTTGACCTGGTTTATATCCTTGTACATAGAACAACAGTAGTATGATTTCTCTCAGTAAATGGCAAAATTAATAATAAAACTCTAACACCACACGTAATTAACTTTGGCATTGTGTGGTTGCCAGAACTAAAGTTAATACTAGAACTTGTCAGTTCTAGCTCAGTTTCCATTCATAAAAGCTAAACTGCAGGTGAGCTGTTTCTGCCTACAGCTAGTTGGGAGCACTCCTACTGTGTGGGGTGAGGGGATGGGTTCCTCTCTGCCTGTTGGGCATGAGCCTGCATACCCAGCTGTGGCCACACTTCCATGATCCTTCATCTTTCTGATCTGAGAGCAGTGTTCCTCAAAGGTTTAAAGTGCTGGAGTGAGATGCTTTAATTTTACTGTGTTATATGAATGCATATGTTATTGTGCTTCTTATTTATCAGCTCAAACTTACAGGTGGCTGTTACTTGGTTAAATTGCTGATATGTTGATATATTGTGTGAATACTTTTACTCTGCACTGTTGTCTGTATTCTCTAATATTTCTTCTGCGCTGTGAATCGGTCATCCATCCTTTTGGAAACCCTTTACATATCCCTTCTGGTCATTGAGTTTACTAACTGTGCTGTTTCTCTTTCACCTCAGAAAGTCAGCTGATATGAGTCCAGCTGAAATGTAATTGTAAGAGGTAGATGCTACTCTCAGTCACTATCAGAGTAGCCTCAAATATACTTGGAAATATTAGACAAACCACTTAGTTGTTTCCTTTATTCAGGATTAGTGCAAATAAATCTGGGGTCTGTTTATTTCTTGGTTTCCGGTATTTTGCCAAGTTAAATACTGTAAATCACTTTGTCCAGATAGCTGGATTAAATGTCTTTTGACTTGAGGTCTTCTGGCCTCACTTACTCTGATTTCACAGCCTTAGACCTAAGGAAATGCTGCCAAGAATCTGCTTCTTCTCTTGTGTGAAGTTGGTAGAACAAAAAAAGTACTAAGGCTACCTCTGCCTGCTTAGCGCAATCCTGTATAGAGGCTTGTGTGACCACTGCTACTTCTATAGATACAGTAGGAGGGTGAGTGCACCCCAAATGCTGTCCTTATGTCAGCTTAGTCAAATGCTTAATCTTTTGGCTTTAGCTGTTGATTGCAGATTATAAAGACATCAGTAAGATCATTCATGCACCATAATACTTGAAGCTGACTGTAGTCATCTTCTTCTGTATACAGATGGGCTTGGGCCATGAGGAAGGATTTGGTGCCCCCTGCCTAAAATGCAAGGAAAAGTGCGGAGGATTTGAGCTTCATTACTGGAGGTAAGTGACACCAAATGTATCCTGAGCTGTGACTCAGCACTGCAAACCTTGACATATATATGCAAATGTCTAAGTAACCATTTTTTTTCTCTCTGTTTAACTGTTAAGATGTTTTTTAAAAAGCTGACACGGTCCAGGGCCAGAAATTCTCAGATGCATTACAACAGAGTATCTAATCACTTGTGAACATGCATTTTATCCGCCCTGAAGTGAATGGTAGTACTTCTACTGCAGCATTTGCTTCAGCTGACTAAACAATTGCAGTAGATTTGTAAAAATATGTCTAGCCTTACTGTAAGAGACATGACAGAGAAGAAGTGTGTTTTATTTCTGTAATAAAATGCTTTTTCAACTCCTGACCAAATACGTAAGCTTTGATCTGAGATGCTATGTAAAATTACTTTTGAAAATATTTGAAACTTTGTACACACCTACAACTTATTTAGATGGGGAGGAGGTGTCACTTGTGTGCGTCACATAAATTCAAATAAGTTAGATAATAGTGAGTCTTGGATGGTGTACTGTTCCTAAATCAGTGAGTTGATGATAGCAGTAAATAGTCTGTCATTACTTTTGCAGAAATGTTCTATTTCATTAAAGCCTTTCTTGCTTCAGTGAAACAAGATGTATATATGTATATTCATGCACTCATAATACTGGGCATGCTCTAAGATACAGCTTAGTAATTCTGATTTTTTTTAAGCAAAAATGTCCCTCTCAAAGAGAAAAGCCTGAAAAGAACAGAAAAATAGCTGTCAATAGTACTAGCACATGCTATCAATGAAAATTAATGCATTTAACCAATGCTTACTAGCTAGAGTGAAAGCATTTGCAGTAGAATTTAGTTTTGTCCTATAAGGTAGCCTTTGTATGCCAGCCATAGTGACATCAGGTGCTGATAAGGCCTAGTGTTACAAGTTGATACATAATCAAGAAGCTATATTCTTATCTGTAATATGTAGCTATAGAAACAACTTACAAATAATGACACAAATCAAGAAGTGTTTATGCACTATTAGGTAAATGTGGTCCTCTAAAGATAAAAGAAATAATTTATGGAAGGACTTTTTCAATATCCATTGCATCACTGAGGGATTGTCTGTAGAAGTAATAGTAAAATAAAACAAAATTACTGTAAGTAATGCACTAAAAGAGAATTTTAAAAATTGCAACAGTTAATAGTGTTTATCCATTGTTAGATGAGAAATTGTTTTACTTTCTACTGAAAGCTCTTTTGTTTGTATTCGCCATGCCAGATGGCAAAATTCTGGGGAGGAAAAAGTCCAGTTAACTTTCTTTTTTTTTTTTTTTAACTTAGTTGCCAATATTACACCTTGTAATTGCTAGGTTATTCTATAACATGAAATAATTTGGAATAAAAAGAAATAAAATGGCTAAAGTGGTTTATTTACATCATAGTATGATTGCAAAGTTAAAAGGTGTCTGCTTCTGTGTGGGTATTTGGGGTTTTTTGCCTGTGTTTTTCTTCATCCATATTGCACTGTCTTCCTATGGTTAGGACTCATTGTGCCAGGTCCTGAAAACATAACTCATCAAAACACTGTCTCTCCTAGAAAAGTAAGAGTTTGTAGACAGCAGTGGATTAAAGAGCAAGTAATGAAAAAGATGTAAAAACAGTGACTATTTAGGTAAGATTTAATTTGGAAATTGAGTCCATATAGGATAGTCCAGATAAATAAGGTGGCTGGAAGTAGTCTGAGAAGCCTCATCTAAGTGTCAGACAAATGTGGCACATACCTCTGAATCACTCAAAAAGTTAGCAATTGAGAGAATTCAAGAATGGGCTGGAAAATAGCTGTTTCTCCAGCAGAGGTGCTACTGGGGACAGTAAGAGTGTGAATCTGAAATCTTAATTCAGTTCTGTGTAAATAGTTTTCAAAGGGAAAAATATATTAATATATTCTTTGCATGATGCATGTATTCTTTAGTCCATCACTTAAATGGAACACATTGCACCCCAAATATCTGTTTACTTAGTTGCTAACCTTTAAATCTGAAACTCTGTTTTAAGTAGGAACAAACTGTAGCACAAGGGGACAGAATATTTTTATAACATGAATAATCAAAATCAGTTCGAGTTTACCCACTTATTAATTGCTACTTGTTTGTAAAAGACAAGTGTTGAAGTAAGAATTGTAGTTAAAGTTACACATTGGGAGAGTAACTGGGGGTAGGGATTTACCCTGGTCAGCAGCCAAACACCGATATAGCTGCTCACTCCCTGTCCCAGACATCAGAATGGGAGACAAAAAAGGGGAAACAAAAGCAAGGTGACTCATGGGTTGACATAATCAGTTTAATAGTTGAAGTGGTGGTGAGCAAATGCTGCAAAGGGAATCACTGGCCATTTCCCACCAGCACACTGATGCCCAGCCAGTCTCCAAGCTGTAACTACTTAAGAAGTCAGAAACCCTGACTTCATCCTTTATTTCTGATTTATCATGATGTTATAGAGCATTTAAACCCCACTGACCAATTTGAGTCAGATCTGCCCCTTCCCAGCTTCTCTACTTGCTGAGGTGGGGTGGGGGCAGAGTTCAAAAATGGCAAAGCCTTGACTTTGGGACAGAAGTGCCCAGTACTAGCAAGTCCTATCAAGGCTGTTTTAGCTAGAACCCCAAAGCACAGCTCTGTAAGGGCATTATGAAGACAGTGACCTCCATAGGGGCCAGGTGCAGCCCAGCAAGCCGGGCAGTAGCAGCAGCCTGTGCCGGGTGTGGTTCTGCTGCGGGCTGTGCAAGGCTGACACTGCCCTCTCCTGGGGGCAGCCGAGGAGCTTCAGCACATCGCATAGCTCTTGGCCTGATACATGAAAATGCTGTTCCTCAAGAAGCCAACATGTAATTTATTTTTGTACTTCCATACAAAGGACCCTCAATTTTCCCTCTGGGGAGTCAGATTGTAAAGTGCACAAAAAACCTAAGTGTACCTATCGAGTAGCAGGGCTTTACAAGGAAATACTGCACCCTTCTTCTCTATACTGGAAGTATTTGGAATATATCTCTGCTGGGGTGGAACATGCTGTTTTAAGACATTTGTGCTGTAAATCTTGACATGCTGTATGGGCAGGTTTTATAGGTGCAGAACTATAAATAGAAGCTAGTATAGAAATGGTGGTAAACCAAGCCTTTAGTAAAATTTATTCCTAGATTTTGAAATTCTGATAGCCTCAGTGTTGTGAGCTGAATACAAAATGAGTAAAATTAGAGATGTGGTCTACAATGGTAGTTGAATGGTTAACAATTGCCTGGTTTATCATAGTGTGTTAATAGCTTTTGCTTTTAAAATTGTCATCAGAATCATGTTTCTTTCCAAGTGTAACAGCAGCAGAAGGTGAAGAAGACTTTTTAATTTAGGTATTAGATTTATTTCAGGCTGAAAAACACCTCCCACACATGTCCAATGGGTCAGGCTGGATGTAAGAGATTGCTACTCAGTTAGTTACATTTGCTCTTTGGGAATGTATTTCCCACTAGAGGGAACTATGGGACTGGAGTAAGAAGTTGCTAAAAACAGGAGAAAACGTTTTGATTTATCTTGGTTGCATATATACCAGAAAGTGGTAACTGTCCCCTATGTGACTTCCCAAGATGTTAAAATAAACTTCTGAAAACAAGGCTCTTAAGCTTGGGAATGATCTTTTTCATCATGTGGCTTCTCTCCACAGATACACTATGTGGAAGGCAGGGAGAGCCCTAAGTTGGCTTTAAGATTTTCTGATACTACAGCTGGCAGGGAAGCATTGAGACACAGTTCAAAGCAATGGCAATTACTTATAGCTGCATTAATAGCAAGAACACATAACAGAAGGAATCATAAAATCAAAGACTTGAATGATGAACCAAAGTGCCTTCTCAGTAATTTCACTGATGATGCAAAGCTGGAGAAGTGACCAATACACCAGAGTCCTGTGCAGCCCTTCAGGATTTGACAGATTGGAGAGATGGGTGGAGGAGAGCAATCTGAAATGCAACAAAGGGAAATGCAGGGTCCTGCACTTGAGGAAGAATAATGCCATGCACCTGCACAGGCTGAAGGCTGACCTGCTAGAGAGCAGCTCTGTGGAGAAGGACCAGGGTATCCTGTGGAATGCAAGCTTTCCCTGAGCTACCAGTATGCCCTGAGGGCCAGTGGTGTCATGGGGTGCGTTCTGCACGTGGTGTGCTGTGTCCTATTCTGTCCTCCTCAGTACAAGAGAGACCTGAGGCTCCTGGAATGGGTTTGATGGAGGGCAGCAAAGATGATTAAGGGGCTGGAGCATCTCTCTCAAGAGGAAAGGCTGAGGAACCTGTTCAGCCTTGAGAAGTGAGGGGGCCTCATCAATGTCTATCAGTATCTCAAGTGAGGGTGTCAAAAGGATGCAGCCATGCTTGGCTTGGTGGTGGCAAGCAATAAGACAAAGGGCAATGTGCAGAAACTGTTGCACAGGAAATTCCACCTGAATATGAGGAAGAATGTCTTTACTGTGCAGGTGACCAAGCACTGGAACAGGTTGTCCAGAGAGGCTGTGGAGTCTCCCTCACTGAGATATTCAGACCATTTGGATTTGTGATCCTGTAATAGGAGGAGGTTGGTCGTTCTGCAGTGAGGGCAGAAGCCTCAGGACTTGCCAGGTCTTTGAGGATTTCCCTATGCTTACAGCTACTGTCTCCTGTCACTGGGAGCCAGCATAGAAAGGAACATGATCCATTTTACTTTTCCTCTCCATACACCAAAACATAGGCAATCAGTAGGATGATTTACATTTGATTTTAGAGAAGGAACTGGAAGTCTTTGATCCTTCATGTCAGTAGACATTCAGGACACAGGAATTTATTACTAGAGAGAATGGAATCTCCATACCTTTCTTCCTTGTTCTTTCTAACTACTGAAGACCTGCTAGCAAGGCATTATCTAATAGACCTGTCTATACAGTCATATGCAACTTTTCATTCCATAGATTTTGCAGTTTCCTCCCTATCTTCCATGTTTTGAGTAGGAAAAGCTTTTCAAATTGCTGAGACGGGGGGAGGGGAGGAGAGGGAACATTGCTCTGCTTTGCTGAGGTCCTGAGAGCTGTGAAGACGTAGGCAGGAGTCCCTAACACCTCCTTACTATATACTAGATACTCCAAAATATACAGTCAAGAAAATTGCCAGCCAGTCCATTCTAAAGAGAATCAGTTGGCCATATACCTTCTTCACAGGGGACAGTGAGTGACCAATGAGCAGGATTGTGCTGTGGCAACTAGTGAAAGAAGTTAGGACTAAATTGTGAACAGTACTATTCAGGAACAGTTACATATGTAAGTATCAACTAGATATCTTTTAGTGTTGGAAATTATTAAAGAGGAAAGATTAAAAATCAGAACAGGATACTTTTTTGCTCTGTTAGCAGCTGTATGGACATCTTCATGTGGCTGAGATCCAGGAGGGGAGCATTGGGGAGCATTGGAAATGGCAACAGCCTAGGGGATTTTCCTTCGATTTACTGAGATATGCTGACATCAGTTGTGACTCAGCATTGTCCACATTCTTTCTGTATTGTTTTGTCCTGTATTCAGAGGCATAATGGTACACAAGTTCTAATGCCAAGGCCACTATTACACTTGTAACATAGCCCCTGTAACAGCTTCTTGCAAACTTTTGGCAAAGAATTATTCACTTAATTTTGAATGAGCAAGGAAATGAGACTGAAATGTACGCAGTCAAATTCTTAATTTTAGTGGGTTCCTGGTGGGGAAGATTAGTGAGTACCTCATTATTTCAATGCAAGTATAAAGAACAGTAGTTCTATGCCAGTTTTCACAGTGAGTCCCAAAAAGGACCTAAGGACAAATTGTGTGCTTTCACTTCTTCGCCACTACTTCTTTATGAGGAAAGCAAAAAAAAAATCTCTCACAGATACTGCAGTCAGTGAAACATTAAGCCTTCAAGGTGGGACCAAGAATAATAATAGCAGCTGAGTCACAGTGTTCATCTAATGGAAAGTAGAAACAGGATTTCTAATCTGTTCTGAATTCTGAAGGAATACTGTTAGGAGAAAGATGTGCAATTTCATGATGTAACATGAGCAAAAATAAGGTGCTCTTGTGGCTTTTCCAGACCACGTGAAAGTCTTAGGATGAAATCCACCACAGCTTGTGGAGGGTGGTCTGGTCTCTCACTGCTGTCAGTGCTGCTTTACCGTGGTCGGATGCTGTTGGAGGGGGTAGAGTGCTCAGCCTGTGTCACGAGGCAGTTGTGGCCACACAGGCAATACAGCAGTATGAACTGTTCTTACTGTCTTGCAAGCAGAGCAGTTCTGAACAGCATGATTGTACTTCAGTTGTGGAAGTCTGTGCAGGGAGCCCAAGAATGTCTGGTCTTCACCAGTGTTATTAAATCACATCCTATCAAGACACAAGTCTAAAACTGGGGGTTGCTGTTGCTAAATATTAAGTTGCAAATAAAGTGTTTGGTGTCATTGTTTGGATGGACAGACTGCTTTAATTCCAGTGCATGCGTGCTTTGAGGCATAAAGCTGCATGGTGATCGTGATGTAAATCACTAAATCTGCAAAAAGCTAGGTCTGATTCTGTCACCTGGTACTAGATCTCAAAAAAGACTGAGAATTGGTAATAAGGTATAATCACATGCATGCCATAAAAGATGAGCAAAGTGAATATGAATTGCTTTATTAGTATATTAAATAGTCTCTAAGTATTAGCTATGTTAAGGACTTGTGTAGACAGATGTTGAAGATCTTGCAAAATTTTATGTTTCGAGTGCTTGAGATGCACAGTAAAGCTTTTAAGCTTAGTGGGAAATGCTAGCTCATGCTTGAATGTTTTGGTAAACTGCGAGATTGCAAAGTGATTAGTGTATAGTAGCTATTCAGGTAAGTATCAGCTTTGAAATTCTGCACATCTTTCCTGTTGTGGAAATGAGTTGGAAGCTGTCAGACAGTCTACATCTCAGTGATCTCTTTAGGTATTTGTGTTGCAAAGTGAAGTCACTTCTGCTTAACATTCTTATTTTGAATGAGTGGCTCATTTTTGAAGTTTAGGTATTTTTATTTGGAATGGGCTTTAAAACTTAAATTACCACAATGTTTGTTTTCTGTGTAACCAAATGACCAGTGTAGCATCCACCACCCATTGAAATGTTAGTACCCCACATCCTAAACTGGTGTCCATATAGAGAGCATATGTTTGGGGCTGGCTGAGTATCACTTCAGGTTGCCAATTAAAGGTCCTCCTTCCTTTCCCTTTACTTCAGGGGCTTGCTGTAGTCATGGCATGTTCTTGTTGTGTTCCTGTGACATATCTTACGGTACCTAACTTGCCTTCAAGACTGTATAAAACAAGATGCAGAACAATGTTAGAGTTTGATGAGTTTTGGCAGGCAGGGTTCAGAAGCATTTTCTGGTTTATGCTATTTGTTGTATGAAGGATAAATAATGGGCTAAAAGTGCTCATTCTTCTTCAAACTCTAGAGATCCAGAAGGTTGGTACGTTTTCTTAGTCTGTAATAAGAACCTTTAGTTAACATCTAGTTTCTCTGATTTCTGGCTGACTGCTTTGAACTGAAGTTCTGGAGACACTGTTAATAAATAATGAACTAGCTTGTCTAATCCTAGGTTCTGTTCATTATATGTGATCTGTTTAATTATGCTCAAGGTAACAAATTACTTTCTAATATTTGTTAGCCAAAGCAGTTGAAATATGTTGTATATGAAAGAATATAATTTATATCCAAGGAAGTAGATCTACTTCTACCTTTTAAGGCTGTTTTCTGTGAAAAGTCTCTCTACAGCATGTGCCAGAGTACCTCTGACTTGGTTCAGAGCTATTTTGAAAGGCTTTATCCATATAAGCCTTTAACTTTTCTTTCATCTTCTCTTTGAATTCTGTGCTTTGAACAGAACTTGGTGCAATTATACTTTTCACATGTCTATGTGCATTTTCTTCCTTTCTTGGAAATACTTGTTTCCAGGCGATAGCAACCCGGTGATAACCAAATATCATGCAAACAGTGAAATACATATGAAGAAAATTGTATAGTGTGTGTAACTTTGAATGTATGAAGAGCAGCTGAAAAACTAAAATCCCAAGCAAATGATTGCTGGGTGAATCATGTTGATGCATTATCTTATAATAAATCTGGTAGGTGACTGATAATGGATATGTATGTGTTTGTTCAGTACTGAGATGTAACTGAAGAAATGACATAGCTTCATATTAAAAATGCATTAGTGTAGTTGACTGATATCTGATAACAGTATCTGTAAATAAACAATGTAAATAATGCAACAGGACACATAAAGGAGGTGTTTGACCTATTGCAGAAAAAGTGTATATTTCCTAAAGAAAGCACTGAAAACAAAGGTTTGGGTTCCTGGTGATGTTACTACCCAGATGATGTGAGATTGTAATTTTGTTGCTGTTTCCTTGAATTTCAGGAAAATATGCCGCAACTGCAAATGTGGCCAGGAGGAGCATGATATCCCTTCAAGCAGTGAGGAAGATCGGAAAGTGGGGAAACTCTTAGAAGATACAAAATACACAACTCTCATTGCAAAGCTGAAGAATGATGGCAATCCCTTGTATAAACGCAATGTAATGATACTGACCAGCCCAGTGCCAGCCAAGAAGAACATAACCATTGATACTGTGACTTATGAGTGGGCTCCTCCTGTTCAGAATCAGACACTTGTAAGTCCAACTCACATTTTTTCATGTTCAAGTCAAGAGTTGGTGGGAGATAAAGTAGTAGAGCTTACTGGAAGGATAACTTTGCCTCTTCCTTTCTTCCTCCTCAAAACTGAAAATATGGTGCCTGTTTAATGAGTCTTGCATCTGTCATCCTGCTTTACGGATGTTTGTAGAAATTCTAAAAAACCTGGGGAGGTGAGGTCATTTTTAATACGTAGGATTAAGAGTTATCTACTAAGTTCCTGGAGTCCAGTTTCTGTAACCTGCTCTCTTTTTTTTTTTTTTTTTTTTTTCTTTTTTTTTCTTTTTTTTTTAATTTTTTTCTTTTTTTCTTTTTTTTTTTTTCTTTTTTTAATAAAGTTGAAACATTTGCATGGAGTGTAGGCTTAAAGGAAAAAAAAACCCCAATACCCAACACCACATCAATTTATATCATTGTTTAAACTTAAGGGGAACACTTAGTCTTGCTTATAGCTTTTACTGTATATGGCAAGAACAGGTCAGTGTTGACATCTAAAAGAGCAGCTCTCTTCCAGTATATTTTCAGCTGAAGTAGATGAGATGGTAGATAGCCTTCTGAGGATCTTGCTTCACTTTTCAAACTTTGATTACTAATTTATTGTACCAAAATGTTGTGCAATCCATGCTAGAATGACATCATCTCAAATTATTCCTTTTCATTGAATTAATCAAACCTTGTTCATCTAAGACTTACTTAACATTCAGTTACCAATTTGATTTTTAGTCTTGTCATTGCTTTATTTAAACTAGGGCTTTTTTTCCTCTTAATTTAGCTAGAGTTATTTCTTCAATGGGCTAAATGCCCTAGGCAGATTATTTCAGTTTCTACTTTTCTAAGACTCTACTCATGATCAGTATTCATAGATAGAGACAAGGTGCTGTGTAAATGTTATTTATTCAGAGAAGTAATAACTCTTTTCTGTATGTTGTAAAAGGCTTAAAAAGGAGTCTTTCTCTTACTCTGGGAAAAAGCCAATTAATGCATCTGCTGTATTTTATCTCCATTACTTTTTCAGGAGCTTAATGTTTATGGAAAAAAAATATGTTTTTGACAAATATGACTGTCGCTAAAAACAGTAGAGATTAGTTTAGTTGTGTTTGCTTATGAGAATGGGTGTGTAGTTGAAGTGCCATCTGATGTGTGATTCCTGCTGATTCAGGCTAAGCAGTACATGCAGATGTTACCCAAGGAGAAGCAGCCTGTGACTGGCTCGGAAGGCGCGCAGTACAGGAAGAAGCAGTTGGCAAAGCAGCTGCCTGCTCACGATCAGGATCCTTCCAAGTGCCACGAGCTTTCCCCCAGTGAAGTGAGGCATATGGAACAATTTGTGAAGAAGTACAAAAGAGAGGCACTTGGTGTAGGAGATATCAAGCTCCCTGGTGATGTGGAAGTGAGAGCTCCTGATGAGAACAACTTGAAAAATGGTGGTGACAGAGGTACCTCATCTGCTGTTGGAACAATGGAGAAGTTCCCACATCAGAAAGCATCCCAATATGTAAGTATAAGAAGGGAAAGGTAAAGCAAGAAGGTATATTGTCATCTGAGTGTTCTATTTGGTCATTTTAGCCCAACTAAATTGTTTGTTAATTTGGAATAGCAAAAATCTGGGGAGGGAAAGAAGAAGCTGGAAAGTGTTGTGAATGTCTGCATAGAGCCATGGTTTCTGACAGTATTTAATTCATTGCAGCAAATAACTTCCTAGGTGACACTTACATCCTCAGTGCAAAAACATGTTAGTTTGGAGATAGTATATTAGGGTGGCTTTTATAGAATAATAATCAAAAAGTTTGTGTTGTCTTAGGGACTAATTGTTACATTCTTCTCCTCTTGAAGAGTTAGTTTAATTTTAGAAGCTTGTTTTCTCCTCTATTTTGGAAGAGCACTGAAATTACCCACTTGACAAATTGTGTTTAAAGTGAAATTACATTAAGAAATAATAAAGTAACATGTCTCCATCATGTGTCCAACAAGTTGAACCTTTTTTGACTAGCCTTCTTTTCATATTCAGCTCCATTTTCTTATCAATTTTTTTCCTTTGGCCTCTAATTTCTCCTTGTAATAGCTCAACAAAAAACAAAGTATATAAAACTACACAGTTTCATTGATATTTCAAAAATTATATCCTTAATCAAGTATTTCTGACATGACTACTGCTGTGCATATCTCAACTGCCAATTACAAATTCAAAATAGGGATAGGATTACTGAAGGAACATGAAATCAGTTTAGTAGAGGTAGACATTACTTAGGAGTGTTGAAAGCTCTACTATAAGTTGATTTTTAGAAATGTTGCTATTGTGTGTATGAATATTTGCCTTCAGGTTGCTTACAGAAAATTAATATACAAGTTCTAGATGGAGAAAAAGGTTTGTTTAACATTGGTTGTAGAATTTGACTTTTGGTATTATTGGGGAGAGTGATGTGTTTTTTGTTGTTTTTTTCTGAACTGACAGTATATATGACTACTGGTGTGAAATATAAAATCAGCACTTAGGTTTTAGCTTTGGACATGGCCACTTACCCTAAAAACTTTCAAGCTGTGCCATTTGGTTACCTGTACCTATTTGCCTTTTTTTTTTTTTTTGTTACTGTTTTACCATGGCTTGATTAGGTTGCTGTCATTTTGTCTTATATCAGCCATTCCTGCTGGTTTACTTTAGTTTCACAGCAGCAATTCTTAACTTATCTCCTAAAGGAAGACCTACAGAAATGCACATCTTGCATTGTACCCTGCTGACCAACTGCCTTGGACTATAAGTCAATAGCAGGAGGCACTCTGTCCTCACGAGTAATTGTATCAGAAGGTGCTTTGTTTTTTGCATTGCACCTGTTTATTACTTCCCAACTTTTCTTACTCCAGTACCTGAGTATTCTTCCTGCAGTTTAAGCCAAGCATATATTATCACTGTGGGCTGTGATTTAGAAAGAGGCTTGTAGGTTCTTAATAACATAAGTGAACATTTGGGTTTCTTATCTCTTATTAGGTACTGACTTTACACTGGGTTAAATAATCAGGATTTAGATATGTTATTTTTAAGTATTTTGGTGGGGGGGGGGTGTCTTACTTTTGCAACGAGACTTTGTTTCAGGTGTATGATTTAGCATTATCTCAACAGCTTTTTAACAGTTCAGCATAAATTGATACAGAGGAGCTCTTAAATACTTAGCAAAAGAATGCCATCCATGTCTACACTTTTTTTATTGGTTCTGCATTTTTGCTCATCAGGTTTTCTTGTACGTTGTTTTTCAGACTGAGTTTGAAAGCTGTATTCCTGTAGCTGTGGTAAAAAGAATCTCCTGAAAAATTAATTTTCATTCTAGGAATAGACTGCACTTCTTTGAAACCTGATAAAAAATAAAAAAGCAAACCAAACAACACTAACAACCAGGTCACTATTAATGTAAATATACCTATAGTAATTGTCTCTGTGTTTACAAATACAAAGCTTTTTCACCCTGACTGAAAGCTAAATTAAAGAAGAATATGCTTAACATATTTTTCATCTGGTAAAGAAGGAAATTTCTATATACCTTTTAACCACCAAAGCTGGAGATGTTGTAAATGGTAGGCAAATGAATCACATTGCCTAGACTTGGGTCAAGGCAGCTACTTAACCTTTCAGTGGGCTTCTCTTGGAGTATGAGTTCTAAAGTAGAAAGGTCAGAAACCTTTCTATACATGTATATTTGAACTTTCCCTTTCATTAATTTCCCTACATTCTCCATTCTGTTTCTGTTCCAAGTTGTTCTTCTTCTTTTGGTGGCTTTCTTTTGAAATTGTCAGGCATCTGGGATCTGATCAATATGCCTTGTAGCCGAGGCATATTTTATTTTTATATGCACACAAAGCCATTTGTGGCTGATGTGAGTCACAGAGGAAAACCTTCCCAGGATGTTCAGCCCAGTCCACAGACCAGCTGGAGTGCAGGAAATGCCAAACTGGTGATTAAACTGTAGATAAAAAAATTTTGCTTCAGTAACATAAATCATCTGTGGTTTTTTACGTGATGGCACAACCCTCTCTGTAGGCAGGTATAGGGCAGAAGACTGATTGAGAAGTCTCTGGAACTATTTGTAGTGTAGCTGTGTATGTATGCTTTGTAGTTTATCCATAGTCACTCTCCCATCCTAAAATCATTAATCACAGACTGTTGGACAGCAGCCATGAGTGACTAGCATCCCTAGAACACAGCTTTAAACAGAATCAGTTTGAAATATTTACTAATTTTTTATTTTCCCCACCAGTGATGCAGATATGGCTTGCTCTTCTCATGACCTATAAGTACAGCCATTTCCTTGTCATGCATTCTAGTCATAGTTGGTTAGCTTGGATGGAGGATCATTATTCTGTCCTTGTTCCTAAGCATGTAAGGTTTACAGAGCATATCATGAAGTTTAATTGTCTGTTGTTTTCTTTAAACACTGGACTGCAATTGCAGAATGTGAATACAGCAAAGTACAACAATCCTTTTAAGGAGCACTAAGCTATGACAGTGGAATGTGCATCATCTTGAATGGCTTAGTTAAACCTAAACCATGGTAGAGGTATATCCTTAACCACTGCTGTCTACTCGTGGGATTAAACTAATGCTTTAATTTCAGTCTGGAAAGATGGAATTTATTAAACGTATTGATAGTATGTAATTTTTATAAATATAGCTCTCAAAGACTTAATTAACTTGGTAATAATCTCTTTCCAGTCCTGCTATCACTGCAAAATGAACATGAAGGAAGGTGACCCAGCTGTCTATGCCGAACGTGCTGGATATGACAAATTGTGGCATCCAGGTTGTTTCGTCTGTTGCACCTGCCGTGAACTTCTAGTAGACATGATCTATTTCTGGAAGAATGGTAACCTGTACTGTGGAAGACATTATTGTGATAGTGAAAGACCCCGCTGTGCTGGATGTGATGAGGTAAGAAATATCCTAGTCCTTTCTTCTAGCACAAAAGTTTGTTCCTCTGGTAAGTGTTTAGGAGTTTTACTAAAACGTTTCAGTGCAGGAAGATGTTATGCCTTCACCAGTATAGTTGATATTTTGGTTGCAAAGAACTGAAACCAATATGGACACTGCACACCCATAGTTTGCTTTGGGTTTGGTGATGATTTTGCAGAATCTCTAGGGACATAGTATGTGATATGTGAGGGCAAATTCTTCCAACAAATCACACTTATGCAGTTGTTTTCTTATCAGGAACACTAGGGGCCAAACTGACCCTGGCCAGCAGCAGGGAACAGCCCTCCTGGTGCCTCTGGTATCTGTGAGCTCTTGGGAGCAGCATGGAGGCTTTTGGGAAACAAACAGTGGTGGAACCACTGGGAGTTCCTTGCAAATCACAAAACATCCAGAGGCTAGGTTTATTAAAAGGTACACTGTTCAAATGAATGTGTTTGTTTACTTGTGCACTTGTTTATATCTTCCCTGTAGCTAATATTCAGCAATGAATATACTCTCGCAGAAGGGCAAAACTGGCATCTGAAACACTTCTGCTGTTTTGATTGTGATTGTGTTCTGGCTGGGATAACCTATATAACAGTGAATGACAAGCCAGTCTGCAAATCCTGCTACATGAAGAACCATGCTGTGGTAAGGTCCTTACAGATGTCTTGGTGTTGTGAAGGAAGGGAATATGAGTCTGTGGAGCTTCAAACTCTTAATTTTTCTCAATCTGGGAGTATGTGAAGAGTATAAATTGAATATTTAGGCTTGAGTCAGTCATCTTCTTCCCCTTCAGGAAAAAGAAACCAAAACCCAGAACTTCAGGCAGGCAAGTATTTTGTGACTTCATAAACTTGAACAAAAGCCACTGCTGGGGTGGAGGGGGGGAACCTGTTGGAAAAACACCTTTAACTTAGCCAGTGGTGAAGCAGGATTTGGTAACAGAAGGAGTAAGGTAGGTGAAGATGAGTGATGCTGCTAAATGTTTACTTCTCATCAGTTGTAGTTCATTGAGCCTGGTGGAAATCAACTTCAGCTGCTGCTAAAGGTCTGTAGTTAAATACTGCAATCTAGGTACTTTTGTTTTGTTTATTTCTAGCCACACGTGTTAAAAAGGAGAGTGATTGACAGGATAAAGCTAGAAGTTTGGAAAAGAATGGTAGTTCTCAGTTTGTGGTTATGCTGGAAACTAATCTGAGATAATGGTCCATTCATATCTGTAAGTTAGCTAGCTACTAGCTGGGGGCTCAGTCTGTGCACATAGGTGATTTCTATAGTGAATGAAGAAAAAAAAATGTTCATCTCTAGTTGGCAGTTTAAATTATAGTTTGTGAACAACCAGATTTTAAGATAAATTGCATTCAAGACTTTCTAATAACCCTTAATTATTTGGCATAACCACAGAGCTGTCAATGCACAGGAAGATTTGTAGCTAATGTCTTGAAGTATTTAGGTACTATATGAAGATCTGTGCCATTTGACATAACAGGTTTTTATGATTATTTGGGTAATGGGAAATCCTAACCATCATAACTGTCTAAGCTTAGTCCCAGCAGCAAATAACTTGCATGTTCATTTTATTATTCTGTGCCCTCAGCTGAATTCTAATCAAAACACTTCAAAAGCAAAGAAAAAAAATCAAAAGCTGGAGACTTCTTTTAACACCTGTCTCTCTCCTCCAAAAACATTTAAAAGTTCCAGGTTTTATTTCACTTGAAGAGAGCATATGTGTGCTTCATTTCAGTGTTGTTTTATTTCTCACCAGATCTGCCAAGGCTGTCACAATGCCATAGATCCAGAGGTTCAGCGTGTAACCTACAACAACTTCAACTGGCATGCAAAGCGGGAATGCTTCTTGTGCTCCTGTTGCAGCAAGTGTCTCATTGGCCAGAAGTTCATATCTGTGGAAGGGATGCTTTTCTGCTCAGTGGGATGTAAGGAAAAGATGATGTCCTAAAAGAAGACATGCACAAAACTAATCAAGTATTGCTGTGTTCCAAAGGCTCTTGCATTTCTACTGTAAAATATATAGTGTCAGGGCATTTAAAATTATTGAAAGTATTAAATAGCATTTCCCAAAGATTTTTTTTTTCTAATGTCTAAAGCTTCCTATGTAATCCTCATTTCTTAGCTATAATAATATTTTCTCTTTTGGAATACTGTTTCTGAGTCTTACTTCAAATTACTTCATATCACAGAAATGTAAGAAAAAATGTGTTACAAACTCTGTATATTCTAAGGGAGCTCTTCACTGTGAAGAATCTTTCTGCTGTATCTTGTCTATTGGAACAAGAAAATGTGAAAATGCTCCAATTTATCTTGTTTTATATGATAAATGTAACTCTTCCACCTCTGGTTTCACTAATTTATCATTTTTATAGTTTTTCTGCTTTCATCAAGCACTTTAGACAAAATGATCGGTTTTACTGCCATGTACAGCTTTGTTTTCCTGACTTCAAGTATGCAGGGAGAATGACACTTAAAAAAAAATTGCCTTTAATAATTTCTTTGGTTTTGACACATGGGTTCTTGGGGAATAGTGGCTTCTCATGTATAGTTTTGAAAGTAACTCCACCAGTAGAAAAATGTTGCCTCATGTTTCTTTTTTGCAACTGTTCATGCCTGGAAAAGCTTTAATTTTACAAACACTAATGTTATGTTATAGATTGGTGATGGGGGATGTTGGTGTTAGAAAATAAGAGCAGGTCTTGCTTAGATTAAAAAAAAATTGCCAGAAGTAGTGGGTGTCACTTTTAGCCTTTCAGAACTGGCTTCTGTTTTATATCATGAATGTTCCTAAGCTGTGCCTTCTATCAAGAGGGATGTGGCACATAGTACTGTATGCATTTCCAAGAATGTATTTCTGCAAATGGATCCTGCTTTTGATTTCTGAGTTCTAACCAAAGCATGAAGAAGTCTTTCCCAGAAAACTTGCAGTATTTGAGTGAAAAAATTCACAGCTGTGTTTAGCTTTGCTTACTAGATAAACCAAATGTGTAGCTCTTTCTTTTATTTAATAATTATAGACCTACAGTGAAGCATCTTAGATATCTTTGTGCCAAACACTGAATGGGGAGTCTTTGGCTTGAAAAAAATAATAAAATAATTAATTTTTAAAGAAAGTCTATGCAAGTCTTATGTTCAGTTCTTGTAAGTTTTATGGTGATTGTATTGTAACACCTATAAATAAAATTAGTGGTTTTCACTTTAAATTGTCTACTACTTCTGTTCTTGTTCAGTCCCCTTCAGAGGACGCAAGGAGGAAGGAAAATGTTCCCTTACTTTAGCTTGAACATTATTTCCTAAAAACTGAAGACCTGTATTATTGTTCAGTGGTTACTGCCTTGTGTAACGTTGTTAATGTGCAAAATAGTGGGTCTAGTTCCAACAAATGCACAGCTTCAGAACTTAGTGTTATTTTTTGTTCACATAAACTATTTTCAGACATTGGATGGGAAGTTTTGAATTCATACAAGTGAGGTAATGTGTTGAGAAAATAAAGTGCATTGTGATCCTTTGAGTCCAGTGAAAATAAGACCCACTGAGATACATTGGGATATTTATATGTTGTCTTAAATTGTAAACTTTACATCCATGTTCTTGAAGCCTGTACAGCTTTTCTCAGACTTCCTCAGGAAGTACAAAATGTATATATATTTTAGTTCATACCAATAACCAGTATCCTTGCCAGATTTGCAGGTTTAAACCAAGGAACACCAGAATGTCTCAGTAAGAGAAGGTTTTTCCATGTAAGTGTTACTTAACCTGCACCAGGTTATGTACTTTAACTTGTACAGGAAATGCTGTGAGAATGGTGTCTGGGGGAGGGATAAGGTCTTATTTAATGAATAAACATAAGGTAGCTTAATAGTGACTGGTTTTATGTGTCTTTAGTACATCTGTCCTCAGCCACTCACATCTCTTCTGAAAGATACAGCTGACTTTTTATAAAGAACAGTGAAAAGATCTTTTGCACCCTCCCTTGCCACGCTGTGTAACAGCTTTCTCATTAGTATGATTACTTGGACTGATAGCAGTCATACTTTTCACTTTAAATCTTGTTATGAACAGTTTTGTTTATTAAAATTTATTATTGTATAACCTTCATTTACAAAGCTGAGCTGGAGATACCTCAGGAGTTACTTATTCCATCAAGACACAGTTGCTAAGGAAATTTATGTCAAATGAAACAATTACAATCCATCAACTAGGACTAACTTTTTCCAGGCCTCTTCTGAAGCATGTTGGCTTGCTGGCTTTAGCTGGGACTCTTCTTGAGTATCTTCCCTTGCCTGCTTGATGCCTCTGACTCTCCTCCCTGGAACCTGATGTATCCAGGTGTTTCTCCTATGGGATATCCAAAGGTTAATTTCTGTTCATGCAGTGGTTGGAAAGAATCGTGTCTTAAGAACCTCAGGTGTAACATACAGGTGATACAGAGAGTAAAGATACTGCTGTGTGACTTCACAATAGGTCTGAGGTGATTAGGAGTGCTGAGCTCTTCTTGTAATGAGCTAGGAAGGAATTTATGTTCCTGCAGATAATGCTTTTTTGTGTTAGCTGAAAGATAAGTCAACATACTGGAGCTCGAAAGCAAGCATTAAGGAGATTTCATTCTGTCACTGTCATAATAAAAATATTGGCAGTAGAGTGTTGGGGTTTTTTCTCTTGCATTTTTTGGCTATTTTATTAGAAGTCCCTTTGGGCCTATTTATCTTAATAAGCTAAGAATAGAAGCTGGAAGCTTTTGCATACTTCAGTAATAAAAATATATACTTTCCAGATGAAATTTTGACCTCTATTGAATGTTGAAGTTCTTTGCTGAAGAGTAGAACTTTGTTGGTAAGAAAGAGGTATAAACAGTCATTTTAACAGCTAAATCTTTTTATTTAAGGAAGAGATATCCTGTGGATCTGTAAAACTGAGGCTGGCAAAAGCTTTGCAAAAACTTTGAAAGAACAAAGCTAAGGAAACGCATCTTTGAATTAGTAACATATTTTTACATGATAGGAATAAACGTTTACTGAGATTTGGATTACATTTCAAACTTAGTATGGTTATGCATATGCTAAAAATAAGAGAAAAATGTCTTTTAATCGGGTCTTATATGTATTTTTTTACCTCTGGAAATCTAAAGTTTATGTATTAAAAGACATGCTAAAGAGCAATCAACACAGCAACTTCCCGTTTGCTTCCAGAATCATAGGTTTTGAATGTGAACAGAGTTAATGGTGTGAAGCAAAATTACCTGACTTTTTAGTAGTAATGACCATTAGCACAGAAGTGTTTGCTTGCAGAACTAGAAGTACTTGGACACCCTAGACCCTCTGTTCCCAGAACTGGTGAGGTGGGGGTGGCAGAATGGGAACATTTTGTCAATAGCTCTGATAAATTTAGCATGGGTTTGGGATGCTAGAGCTAGGAATGGGTGGCAGGAAGGAGGCTGGCAGTCCATGAAAGGGACAGCAATTCACCTAGCAGCAAGTTCTCCAAGGGACCAGGGGCACAATGGCTGTACTAAGAGCAGGATGAAGGGACCTAGTGCTTGTAGCAGTTCAAGGACAGAAATTCAGAGTTCAGGTAGGGTGTCCTCAGGTCCTGGGCATGTTCTCCCACCACAGCAGTGTCCCATACCTTGTTGAATCTCAGTGGAAAGCCATCTTAAAAATCACTTCCACAAGAGCAGTCCTCTGGGACCCAAGGATTCCTTCTTTCTCAGCCCAAGCAAAACACTTGGGCTGAGAAGATTACAGTCTGATTCACATCAATATATATGAATTTTTTTGTGTGGTGAAAAGGGTGGGAGAGGCTAGTAGAAAATCTTTTGCTAGGCCTCCGCACTTCTCCATGTGTCAGGACTGTGGAGTGCCCTGTTTTATCCTAGAACTGACAGGAGCACACTCCAACTGCTCATCACATATCCATCAGTCTGCAATAAGGCAAATGTTATTTTCCTTATCATTTTCAGTGTGAAACACGGGGACGGTTTCTTCACCTTTTGTGTCTCTCAATGAGTGAAGTGTTTGCTTCCAGAAGGGGGAATTCCTGATTCAAGGCTTTCCTCAAGCATTTTATCTCCAAATTCTCCCTCTCACCTTCTGGTAGAATGTCCCAGCCATCAAGCTCTGATGTCAGCTCCAAGTAGGCACCCTTCATATCATCCACTGTAGGTAGACCAAAGCAATTCAGAATTTCATAGTCAACCTAAACTACACATGATCCTATGTGTAGCTAGTACCACCCACAGTACAAAAGCTAATGGTTTTTAATGGTAACTGAAAAACACCTTTGAAGTTGGATTGCAATGCTGTGAGTGCTCAGCAGTGAGTAGGATCACACACAAGTAGATTTGGTGATTTTTGTCTTGCAAAGAGCTGCTTATTAATGGTATAAAGTTGGAGCCTCACTGCTTCATTTCATCTACTACCTTATTGCTTCACAGTGCTGAGGCTGAAAAAGTCTATGGGCCAGGGCCTTCTACCTCTGCCTTTACTCCATCCTTCAGTCAAAAAGTAAATTGAGTTTTTTAGTTAAGCATAAAGCCAAAAAATGGTACTTAGTAGAGTTAAGTGTTCTGCCAAAGAGGCCCTAGAAGTAAGTGCTAAATGGAAAACATGTCATCTAATTATCATCAAGTACCGAAAATAACATGTTAATTTTTTCCATGTCCTTATTAACATAAAATAAAGGTAAAGGAGCTTGAGGGGCCTAAAGTCCAAAACCATCTGAGCCAGGACTAGGCTCTCAGATTTTAGACTGCCACCCGGTGTTCACTGCCTAACTCATAAAAACTGAGCCAGATAGGTTTTACCTCTGGCAATACCTGCTTCAGGGTGCCACTGCCAGAGTGCAATGTGACTGCTATGAACAATCACGACAAAGTGTTACAGATCAGTTTCCCCCTTTGCCTCCCCCCTAAACAAGTGAAAAAAATTAGAGGATGTTTCTGCTACAAATTAAAACCAGCATTGTTCAGATTTGGATTCATGCCCAGCATTGTCGTAGAAAACTTTTGCACCCAGTTTACGAGAAACTAGTCAAGCTTCATATATTTGTTAACTTTTCATTTGTTAAAAAAATTTAGTGTCACAATAAAGCATGGAGGCTATTTATTGGTTGCCCTGACTGAGTTGTTTACATGAGTCAAGACATGATTTTTCTCTTGGCAGTGACTGAGCTCTTGGAAGCGGCCCCCTGATGTTCCTCCGTTCCCCAGCAGATGCCGTCTGTGCTGCACTCAGCGCACAGGGCAGGGCTCTGGGAAACACCAGGAAAATAAGTTTTGAACTGAAAGAGATCTTCTGAAGGCTTTAAGGAGCGAGCTGAGGACAGAGCTCTAAGGCTAGAAGGCAGTGTAGAACTGGAAAACAGCACGACCTGAAATTTGGATGGGAGAAAAAGGCTCAACAAAGATATTTTAGAATTAACATGAGCAGAGTGGGAAAATAGAGGGAAAATATGTAATAAGCCAGGACATAATCCTGAATCATGGGAGCACTGTGAAATAGTTTTGACTTACTATGAAAAGGTGAAAAACATGGAGTGCTGAAGTTAAATTGCTCTAGAAAAGGAAAGTTGATGATGCTGTTTAATTGCTATGGGTACAAAACAGGCCATGAGGGTAAGGAACTGCAATAATCAAGCCTTTGTGATAAGAAGAAGAGGGTTTCAAGATGACAGGTGGTGAGGAGAGGTGGTTCTTCAGCCCTGATGAGGCATATCTGGAGTGCTGTGCCCAGTTTTGGTCTCCTCAGTACAGGACAGACCTGGAGCTTCTGGAGTGGGTTCAGCAGAGGACAACAAAACTGATTGAGGAGCTGAAGCGTCTCTTGTGAGGAAAGTCTGAGGGAGCTGGGCCTTTTCAGCCTTGAGAAGAGACAACTGAGAGGGGACATCACTGTTCATCAGTATTGAAGGGGGGTATCAAGGGCAGGGGAGCCAGGCTCTGCTCAGTGGTGCTGAGCAATAGCACAAAAAGCAACAGGCAGAGACTGATGCTCAGGAAGTGCATTCTATATTCACCTGTTTATAAGAAAGAACTTTACTGTGCAGGTGACTGACTGTGCACTGGAACAGTCTGCTCAGAGAGGTTGTAGAGTCAGCCTCAGTGGAGATACTCAAGAACAACCTGAACAGAATCCTGTGCCATGTGGTCTGGATGACCCTGCTCGAGCAGGGAAGTTGGACCAGATGGCCCCCGTGGTCCTTTCCAGTCTTACCCATTCAGGGATTCTTTGATTCAGCAGTAATCCATGCTCCTAATGTTGCACACTTACATCAAAAAAGTTATGTGTTATTACACCTGTAAGGAGATTAATAGGTGTGCCTCATTACAGCAAAGCAAAAGTGGGTTTGTGTGCTAGTGGTCTGAGGCAGTGTGCTGAAGTGTGCTGCCTCAGGTTAGCTTTATCACTCTTCCTAGCAAGGAGATCTGATTCTGAGGAATTTCACATCTCATTCAGAGGAATTAGAGCGCTGGTAACAGCTAAGCAACATAAAAGCAAAATCAAGGGTCCATCTTTTAACTGTGGAATCAGTGTTTGAGGGCTGATTACATCACACAAAGATTCAATCCTCTGCTGAAAGCAGGATAAAATTTGTGGGTACATTGTTACTCAGGGCCTTGCCCAGCCAAATCCTAGTCACAGGCTGCTTATTCCAACGACAGTTGTAATTAAGTTCTGTTTATCTCCTGGCCTGCTCTGGTTTTCACTGTGACACATCACTGAAAAGGTGCCTGCCAGCTGCCATTTCTCTCTCCAACTAAGATCATTGCTCCATAACATCTTCCTTACAACACTCGAAGCATTTCCAAGTACCTGAACTAAAGCAGCTTAGCTCCCAAAGCTGCTTTTGTGATTAATTGACAATCTAATTGTACTAGATTAATTTGCAGCAAGAGTTTCTCCTTTAGAGACTTCGAAGGATCTAATTGGGAAACCATGCTTATAAATGCATTTATGACTTTTATCATCATCTACATTTACTGTGTAGCAGAGAATCCATACAGGCAGGAACTCTGAGGGTTTCTGTGGCTTAATACATACTCTGACTAACGCATTTCCCATGATTTGGGAATTCATTAGATCTTACTTGCCCATGCAAAATTTATGTTGTCTATTAAGAGGCTGAGGCTCAGCAGAGGTTCAGCATTAACAGACAAAACTTGTTTTGCAAGTTTTTTGAAACTTTTAGGAACTTAATATTAGATGTCTATCCCTCTGCCAAGTTTGGCTAAGGTTACAGGAGAAGAGGCTCCTCTGTCTCACACACAGACCGCCTACACGGAAAACACATCCACGCATGACTCAGTCTGAAGAGCCTTTCCAAAAGTACCTTAGCTAACACTTCGGTGTGGTCTGCACCCATTTCTAGCTGGCACTAGCAAGCTTCAGAAAAATCCACATTCAGCATTTGCAGCATTTCCTACTGGTGTGTTTTGGTGGTGTGACCCTCTGTTCAGCATCATGGCTCTAACCTGTACTGCATTTCAAGTTCTGGACCCAAAAATGGCACATTCTGACAGGCAACACTCAGGTTCTGACACTTTTCCATTATTTTGTGTAGAAATTTGACTCGATGGAAGCTATTGAGACTTATCTTGTCTCAGCTGGACACATATTCATCAAAGAAAACATGGGAAAAAGTCAACAACATAGCTTAAAGTTCCAGCTGAAACAAGCTGGGAGGTATTTTTAATTAGTAAGTTTGGTGGTGTATTCAGGAGACAAATCAAGAATAATCAGTAAGAATAAAATCAGCAAACAGTTCATCAGTTCTTAGAAAACATTTTAATGACCTTTCAGAATAGGGAGCCAGAACATTGTGGGCAGAATACAAACAGCATCTCTCTCATTCAATGCACTTTTTTTCGCTTTAAAAAATCTCAGTATGACAAGCATTCAGAAGTTTTTCAGGCCACTTTTGTGGACTTGCATTGATTCCATTTCTTCTTTGTTTTATTTTAGTTAGGTTTTTTAATGTGTCAGGGAAATTATCTATAAAACTGAATATTTCTCTACAGATTTCTTAATTGCAGCAAACAGACAGGTTCTTAGCCCACCCTAATTTAACTGCAATGCATGGAAAGTATCAATATACACTGCTTGGAATCCTTTTCATCCTTTTACCTCTTTCTAAAAGCATAAGGAATCAGCATAGTTTAGCAGACTGCAGAGTATGACTGCAAAGCAGAAACATCCAACATCCAATTCCAGTCACCGGCTGAACGCAACAGACATTGTCTGAATTCCTTGGGCATTCTGTTCCTCCATTCCCATCCTATGTGGGATGGCTGTAACAGCAACTTCACGGGGATATTTTGAGGCCTGGTTCACTCTAACCAGTAAAGTTTATTGAATCTGTAAACTGTATAACTGCAGTGCAGTTCTATAAATGGTTTTAACAGTCTTTTCTGAAATACCTTTTCTCTTCATTTTGAAATTCCCATACAAAACTGCCAAACAGAATCTGGGCTTTATATTTAGGAAGCCTGTAATCAGTCCATGAAGTTTAAGAAATCTGGCAGTGATCTGCCAGACTTAGGAGGTAATGGAAGGTTACCAGGAGGAATGCAGAAGTGCCTTGTATGGTAGTGGAGAGTAGAACCAGTACATATTATGATAATCCAGCACAGCTCTTGTCTTTGGGGCGGGCCTTGGTTGTATTGCTCTGCCTGCATCTGAAATGCATGGCAGTGTAAACATCACACAGAGATTCTCTTAAACATTTGTAAATAGTTCAGCAATTTTGAGAAACGGGGTGGAGCCTCAGATGGCTAAAGAAAGAAGCATTATTCTCATGCTTGCTGAACTCACTGTCCCAAGCCCAGTTCTGATCCTAATGTAAACCACTGCCACTTGCCTTCAGGCACAGTTGTACAACGTGTGTCTGAGCAGACTTGGAAGGCACACACTGTTCCAGAGAGGGCTGTGCTGCTTCCCAACCTGACCCAAATCCCCAAACTAAGGATTTCTTTCTACTTAGCAAGAAAAGGTGCAATATTGAGTATATTGTGGGTGGCTTGGAGGAGATGAAACTTTTTTTACTCAAAACTGGAAACCAGAAATCCTGAGGTGTCATCTTGAGGCTGGGTTTTCTTTCTCTCACTGCTAATCACTTAGAGAAAGTGAAACTTTTTCTAGTTCTGTGGTTTAATTTTTTTTTAATTAGAATGGCAGCACCAATGTTTCTGGAACCTTCTGAAGTCAATTAATAGTTTTGAAATAACTTGAAGATGAAAGGCAGTGAATGTTTACTCCAGGTGACTGTGTTCTCAACATTCCAGTTTCACAGAACTCAATATAGAAATTTGCTTGGCTGACAATATCTGGCTATTACATATAGGCCTTGAGGCTCTAGTTGCATGTTGACACTCAGCTCCCCTGCTCTGAATCTTGGCTCAAAGTGTGGTACCTTTTATTTCAGAAATACCCTGATGCTGTTACTGCAGGTAAATTTTAGTTCTCTGTTCAGCCAATTGAACTTAGATACCGAGTTAACTGCAGCTATTTATTTACTTTCTTACCAGAAGACAACATTCAAATAAAGAACCAAATCAAATAAAAGTTTTTAAAGCCCCAACATCCTTTAATCCAACACAATCCCAAATGGTCTCATTAGGATTGCATGATTAGAAGTATTATTGGCTATAGCAGCACTAACTAGTCTGCACTACTAATCATTCAGAGAACATCTATGGGTGGGTGATCTCATTAGTGCAGGAAAAGGTTGTATCAGCAAGCGTTCCATCTGATATCCAAACTGATAAGAACAGGTCCCTGCTGACAGAAGTCTGTGGAAAGGGGATAGGATGTGGAATTTTAGACTCCCATTTCGGAGGAGCCTGCCAGCAGTCTTCATACGTGGTGGTACACAGGTCTCAGTCCCATTAGCAGAGGTAATAGGAAGACAGAGCTCTTTGGGAGGGGTTCTCTAGGGACTCCAGTAACAGGACAGGAATTAGAAGCCTCTGAGGAATGTCAGGGTCCCACCCCATTAGCTAACCCATATCCTTCACTTTACATTCACAGTGATAGGGCTGACTTCCACGAGTGAGGAAACACTGAGTCATCAGAGTCATCTAATCTAGCAAATTACTTTCACAGGATTCCCCACATCTCATAACACGGACAAGAAATGTGGAGGTGTAAATTTTTTGGTCAAGCACGGTCCTTTCACCCCAGGCCAGTGAGTTGCCTCCTCTATTGTTCATAGGGACCCCTACAGGAAACCTCTCCAAGGGAAGGCACAGCAGTGAGACCTGGCCAGCTGCCTGCTCATACCAATCTGCAGCCAAGTCAGCTGACTGAGGGAATCATAGGATGATCACAGTTGGAAGAGATCTTAAAGATTTTCCAGCATAACCATCCACCTAGCACTACCCCTGTACCCACTAAACAGCATCACCCAGCACCAGACACACATGCCTCTTAAACATCTCCAAGTATGGATAGTCAAGCACCTCCCTGGGCAACTTACTTCAATCACCCCAACAGTGATTTTTTTTCTAACATCTAATCTGAATCTCCCATCTCAGTTTAAGGAAATTTCCTCTCACTGCAGGCAAGTAGAAGAGACCAGCCCCCTCCTCACGACAGCCTCCCTTCAGGTAATTGAGGAAGGTGATGAGCTGCTCCCTGAGTGTCCTCAAGACTAAACAAACCCAGTTCCCTCAGCCACTCCTCATAAAACATGTTTTCTAGACCCTTCACCTTATTACCCTTCACTGGACAGGCTCCAGTGTTTCCATGACCTTTTTAAAGTGAGGGGCCCAAAACTGAACTGTGTTCAAGATGTGGCATCGCCAGTGCTGAGTACAGGAGGGAAATTCTCCGGTTTTGGAGGGGGTCTTGTCTTTTGGGGCATTCCCAGCCAACAACCAAGCCCTGCACAGCTGCTCACTCACTGCCCCACCACCAGGATTGGGGGTAAAAAAGGATAAAAGCTGGAAAACTCATGGATTGAGATAAAGACAGTTCAATAGGGAAAGCAAAAGCTGTGCACACAAGCAAAGCAAAACAAGGAATTAAGCCACTGCTTCCCATGGGCAGGCAGGTGTTGCAGCATCTCCAGGAGAACAGAGCCCCATCACACGTAATGGTGACTTGGGATGTCAAATGCCATCACTCCAAACTTCCCCCCTTTACCCTTCATCCTCCCACTTTAAATAAACATTATGTTGTATGGTAGTATATGGAATAGCCCTTTGGTCAGGTTGAATCATTTGCCCTGGCTGTGCCTCCTCCCAACTTGCCATGCATCCCCAATCTTCTCACCAGCACTGCTCAGCAGGAACAAAAACATCTTGGTATTATCAGGAGTGTTTTAAGCACAAATCTAAACCAGAGCCCCTCAGTCCACTATACCTCAGTTCAAACCTGCACACAGGCTTAAGTCAGAAAATGTTGTGAGGTTAGAATTTGCTTTAATAAGGACAAAAGGCAAAAAGCCCATTGTCCAGAGTATCTGCATGCAGCTGACACCTCCTCTAGTTAAAAAAATAAAAGCTTTATAGATGTTCATATTCTCAGGACTGTGCAGCAGCTTACTTTGAGCATAACACTGAGGCTGCATGCACTCCATGCCTATAAAAGTAGCATGGGACAATTTATAGTTAAGCAATGATGTAAAGTCTGAAGAATAATAATAGAAAACAGAATTGGAAAGAAGACAAAAGTTATTTCCTTTGGAAAACGTTGCTTTTGGGTCTCCAAATTGTCTCTTAGTCCACCAGGTGTTGTCTTAGAAGGAGCTGTTAGAAGACTAACATTTAACTTTAGTAAGCACATAAGAATAAGGTAACTTCTTTAGACTAATAAATGATGCTTCACATTAGCAAATAGATCAAAGGAGTAATTTCTCTTCCCCTTTGTGTAAAAAAATTGGTTCCTCCTTGACAAAATTTCCTTTTTTCTAGAGCATATCACTAGCACACTGACCAGTCAACATCTGCCAACTTAAGCAGACATTTCACTTCCCATCATAGGTGGAAGAGTGGAGATTTAGGCCACCACTTCAAACGGGACTTTTCTCAGAGTTATTTGCAGTAGACTCACAAAATACATGAGTCCATCTTGAATGAGCAGCAATGGTAAACACTTATTGTGGCAAATAGACTCAGAGAAGAAAATGCAAAGTCCTGTTTTATATTAGCTGCAAATAAGTATGTAATAGTCTTCAAACTATGAAATGTTTTCTTTCCTTTGTTTTGACTAGATTTCTAATAAGTCAAACAATATAATAAAAGTCAGAGCAGAGCTGCTAAAGCCAATCCTCTCTTTGGCCTAAAACAACAATAATGCAGGCAAGAGAAGTATTTTACTCTTTCAGTCACTTTGGAAACTAAACTGGACGGCAAATTGAGTCAAAGTTTAATTTCCTGAATATTTGTCAAAAATTCAACATTTGTTTTTGCCGGCTGATAATGCGCTATACTCACCATGTTCAAAGTCAAGGCATAACATTGTTTAGTAGCTTCTGTTTTATCTTTGTGATATGAACACAAATAGTCTCTATGAGTTAGCTTCTCATAGTCAAACTGCAACACAGTTTATACAAGCCACTTATCTGGATTGCTGTGAAATAGTGCTGTAAAATATGGTAAATACCGCGTGAAAAACATTTTTGTGTTGCTTAGACACAAGACTTCAGTGAAAGCAGGTTTTGCTTGCCAACTTGCAGGGGAGTTAAATGGGCTCAAAAAGGTGCTCTCTGTTCCTGCAATATCTAATTTTTCCATGTGTACTTTATACCTTGCCAGGAAACAACCCGGCAATAATATTGCAATTAAATAGCAAAATAGGTAACATTGGAGGTTATGGGCAGCCAGTGCTGATGTTCCCATTGTCCCTTTGTGTCTCTTCCCATTGACTGCAATTGAATCTGGATTGCTAAACTTGCATTTCCTTAATTGCACCTAAGGTAGACGCCTAAAGCAAGCATAGAATATCACTAAGTAAACGCAATAATTGTGTGTTAAATCTATTCCCACTTCAGTGTCTCTGCTTTTCCCTTTTCCTGCTTTTTTAAGATAGCAAAAGAAAATAACTTTCAGATGCTTAGTATCCAGCCAGAGGTGAGGTATGCAAGCTCTTTTTCCTACACCTTCACTTCCCTCTGGTAAAGGCAGATTAGAAAAGTGGCAAACAAATCCTTTCAAATCTGGTCCTCACATTTTAAAGCTGTAACTGCTAATTAGAGCAATGTTATTGATAGGAATTTCAAGTGCAAAACACCATTAGAGATACAGTATTTAATCCTGCAAACTGATGAGCACTCTTGACCTGACCCAGCACTGCATTTAAAAAGATGTATGGCAGTTTTTTTACATAAGACTGCTATTAAATACTTAGCTGCATTGGGTGATAATAGATAATGGGAAGATAAAGTTCATGTCACCTAATTTTAGCCATTTAACAGTAAGATGTCAATCTGAAGTTAATCATCAAAACTCAGCCTGGTTCTAAAGAGAGGAGGTAAAAGCATCTCCAGAGGGTGATTCTATTTCAGACATTTATTTATGAACTACTGAATTTTTCCCACTCGTTCTGCTCTTTCTCTCTCTTGATGGTAGCCCTTTGACTTAGACTACACATATGACTTTCTGAGTCAAAGTAATTCAGTCTAATTACCTATCAATATCTGCAGAATTTGTGATGACTTCATTTAGTCTAAGATCAGCTTAAAATATTGATATAATTTGAATACAAAGAAAAGGTCTGGGCCCCTCTGCTATTACATGTAAGCAGGAAGAGAAAAAAAATGCTACCTGCCTCTTGAACTCTTTTTTTTTAATAATATTACACAAAAATGAAATCCCTTGGCCACGAAATTGTCAGAAAGAAATAATTTATTCTCTTCTTATCTATTACTGTATCTACAGATTGCTGTCACACCCACAGTGATAAATTTTTATACCTAAGTTCTCTGATGGAAAGAATTCAGGCAGTGAGAAGTAACTGCCTGTTAGGAGTGGAGCTGTTATCTAGAGGTGGAGTCTCAGCTAAAAATGAATTAATAACTTGTTGAGAAAAAAAAAAGCACAGCACTTCTTATATGTTAGAAAGTTTTTTCAACAAGTGGATCACAACTAAAGCTAAAGATCATCAAAAGGCAGCCACAGAGCCTGTGGAAAACTGTAGTTGAGGTTTGCCAAAGACCTCCTTGTGTGGTCTTGAGATCCTCTGAATTCTGATAAAAACCATAAAAAACTGAGATCATATCTCAGTGCACTTAGTGCTGAAAGGAACAAATGGAAATCTTGATCAGAAACATCTAGAATGAGTGAAAGGTGGCTAGAAGATGTAAACTTTTGCACGGTACCTGTCTTCATCTTAATTTCCATGTAGTATCAATAAGTAAAATTTTATCACAAGCTTGACACAACATATTTTGGAGTGCAGTGAAGGCATTTTAATGATGTGTTCTCACAAGCTCAAGTTAACACATCTCAATTGTCTGTCAGTGGCTGCATGTGCTCCCAGCCCATTGCAAACAGGGGGCTGAAACCTTTGTGGGTGACTGCTTACAAACCCAGCTTCCTCTGCATCTGCCACAGGCCAGGAACACACCTGGAGCAGTCAGGCTCTGCCAGACCACTGAAAGCCAGTAATATCTTGCAATCAAGAAGGCAAATTGATTTAGAAATGGGAGCCTGAAGAGCTGCTGATTCTTTCACCAGTAGATTTTGTGGAGGGAAATGTTAAGATTTTCCCTTTTACTACATTTTTCTCTTTTCAGCTGGCAAACAATTGTATTACAATGTAAGTCTGAGCCACAATTTGATTAAATTGTTGTGATTTTTTTTCCCACAGATCTGGGCTATATTTGTACTAATCATTGAAATTCACACATATTTCTTCTTAATAAATTATTACAGTGGGGCTGATTTACAAACTATTCCAAACTATTTACATCACCTCCAGTTCTTTCTTTCAATCACACAGAAATGAATTTTTTTAAATAAAGCTACTGATGCACCTTTGTTTTCACAGCCTGTGTTTCTCATCTGATGGCTTATGTATCCAATTTGAGCTTATGTGGATACTTGACATTTTTTCATTTAAATTACTTTTGTACGTTTCAATTCATTAATTGATGCCAATTTAAATGTAATTTTCTTGTTGGGAGAAGTGACAAAATTGAAGTATATTCATTGAAAGCCATACTGTACTAATTCTCAAAGGTAATGGCAGTCTGTGTAGCCTGTATGGTCCCAGAGAGGTCACTGGGGTTCTTGTGAGTGCAGGAGTCAGTGTGGGATGCAGGGCTGGGGTAGAAATATCTGTTTGCTTCACCTAGAAAATGGGTGTGAAATATTCCTGGGGGGGCTTTCAGGAACTGCCCAGATGAATGTGTTCCATCTTGAAGATGGATAATACTGATAACACACAGATGTTGTTTATTTGTAGAAACCCATTTCTTAGATTTTAGAAATGTCAGGGGTATACTGAGGAAAAAAATTTCCAGTGTGGTGCAGCCTACCCTTGGTAACAAGGCATTTGATCCCTTCCATGAGCTACAGTCCCAGCAACTGACTCACAGAGAGTCCAAAGCAGATAGAACCATGCAGAACTGCTTTATTTGCAGGGCCAAGAGATTCTGGGAAAAGGCATCTCTGGAAACTACTTAATAGCCACAAAGCCCACATAGCATCTAAGAAAACTTCCAACAGCTCATGTGTTAGACCTTAGCTGCTGTCAGAACATGTTCCCCATAACATTATGGCCTTGGGACAGTGGTAGTAGGTCACAACAAACCCCATTTACACCAACATCCTGCCTCCAGCAGTGACCACAATCAGTGTCCAAGGAAGGGTGTGGGAACAAGGAAAAAGAAGATATATCACTGAAATGCATTCTCATCCCTGAGTAATTTTCAAATAAAAATAAACCCTAAAAGCAATATGGGTGTGTTGTAGGCTTCAGTTTGGTTTTCTTGGGTGTTTTTAATTTGGTGCTATTTACTGATTTCTTACCCATGGGCTTGTCCACTTTCCTTTTGATGCTCTGTAAACTTCTGCCATTCACAGAACCCTGTGGCAAGCAGTTCCCAAGCTGAACTATTTCATGAAGAACAATAATTGTGCTCTTTGTTTCTCATCTATGTCCCTTAACCTAGAGACAAAAACACGGCCAGTTGTGGCAGTCCATCGAGATTTTTCACAGTGACACTCATTAAGAAAGTACTAAACTCTGCAGCTCTTTTATCACCGTTGGTCCCTGGGGTTTTTTGTTGTCTTTGTTTTACTGATGCCACTTGTGTCCCCTCTGAGGAGTAGCTGGGGTCAGTTCCCAGCTCTCCTGCAGGCTGCCTCTGCCCTCTTGGGTCTGTGACCTTAACTGCACAACCAAGTGTTGAAAGTACTGGCAGTTTAATCCCTTAATTCCTTAACAATAGTTTTCTTCCCCCACCCTTTGCTTATCTTGTAAATATACACAGAATGGTTCACTGGAAGTGGGTCTGCTTTTTTCTTAGTATACAGAGACCCCAAATCCAGAGGAAGGACAAATAAACTTTTAGGTTGACTTTGAAATTTAAATACTTAAATGAAAAAGAAAAACAATCTCTCTTCTTTCTATTCTCCATCTGGTTATGAACCCTAAAAGTCTTTCTTCACATTATGTGGATTAGAATCTTTTTTCATTAAGCAATAGTAGAGCCGCCCACATGGCACAAGAAAAATCAGGGAAAAGAAGGCTTGAAGAACACTAAAAATCCTGAAAGCTATAATCAAATCATAAATATCACTAGCTACAATCATTTTATCTTTACACAAAAATGGCGTGTTATTTTTCTGTTTTATTTTTAACAGTTGCTGGTCTCAGGAGAGTTATGCTTCTGAGGAAAAGAAACTGGAAGAATAAAGTACACTTGTGTGTCTGCAAGTAATTTTCTCCTTGATCTAGTTGTATTCATGATCATTTTATTGCAAGATAGCTCACACTGTGAAATTCAAGAGCATTTGCTTTGGGAGCATTTCAGGTGAAACCACACTAAAATTATGGTCACAGTGGTGTGTCAAGGTATTATCAGGGTCAGAGTAAAGAATCTTTGAATGTGCCATAAGAACATTCTTCAAGATAAGCACTTATTTATGTCTTCTCTTAAGTCAATAACACTATAGCTTTGAGAATGAATTGGGGTCTATTCAAAGATGCATTGACTTCCACCAGAAATGAAATCAATCTTTCATGTCAAATAAAGCATTGCTGAATTCAAACCAAAAAACGTGGTTTCCATCATTTTATCTTTCCCTTAATTGATAAAAACAGAGTGATGAAAGAGCTGTCAAGATATCACTGACTCACCTTCCAGTGACACCATTCCTCACAGGTGATTGTTTATCTGCAGATCCCAGTGAGAAAGAGCCTGTAGCATCCCTTGGTCATCTGATGTCACTCCTGGACCATACACTGCTAAGCAAAGCACGCTGTTTGCTGACAAACACTCTCAGTTTGGTCATTTGGACATCTCCTAATTAAGGAAGATCTTTCTTTAGAAAGAAATTGTTCATGGAAGCTCTCATTGCAATGCCTCCAACCCAGCTAAACCGATTGACACGCTTTATTTAAAACTAATGCACATCTTTTCCCTTCTCATACTTGAAAACTTTTAATTCCCTAGAAAGTGCTGATTTGAAAGAAGAAGCATGGGTTACTTTGCAATGTACCTTTTCAAGTACTTAGCCTGAGGAGCTAGTGTTTCCCTAACTTTTCTCCCTAGCACACCCAGCCCACCCTGCAGGGCCCCACTGCAGCTTCCCTCGGCACCGAGGCTTTTCCCGGCAGGTCAAAATGCAGAAGGGAAAAACGTTTAGAAATAGCCAGCTTAGAAAAGTATGTAACAAATGCAGCTCTAGTGAGGAATAATGTTTGTTGGCGTTCCCTGAACATATTGCAGATCATTTACAGGTCTCAGCAAAATTCCTACAGAGCGCCAGGCCCAGGAGTGAATTAGTGTGCTTCGTGCTGGTGAGGCCACGTTCTTTAAACAAAACACAAAGTTTAGGAATGGCAGGAACTTTCCAAACGGTGTTTTCTCCTTATCTGGATAAGGAGCAGTAACCAATTTATAATTTCTGGTTAGTTATGCTTAGCTTATTCTAATTTCTTTCAGCTCAAATATCACTGAGCAATTTCTAAATGTATTTTAGGTCTGTTACCCAAATTGCTGTCCTTGAGTTGCTTACCAGAGTCCCTGACTGCCATCTGAATTTTTTTTTCTTGTAATTTGCATGAGATATGTCTGTAATCTGGCAGGATGTACTCTATCCAATAGCCAGGCATGTTGCAAAAGCCTCTTGTTATTTTTGTCCAGCTTAGTAAAGTTATTCGAGGAACTTTCAGTACCTTAATGTTAAATGGTTATCTAGGTATGTGTTAAAAGGGAACAATGTTTCCTGACTGATTCTAAAGCATATGGATTCCACTTTATTTGTCATAAATAGCTTATTTCTGCTCATGTAAAAGAGTTCTTCAGACCAACTGAAATAATAATGTGGCATGCAGCGACAGTCTGAGCAGCCAGCCAACCAGAGCAGGATTCTTTATCATAGTTTTGCATTGTTCTGCTAACTGCACGATGCCAAAAAATAATAATAATAAAGAGAAATCCTTTGTTCCCTTTCACTAACCTAGAAGGTCACAAAACAGACAGTTCCTTCTTGATTACACTAAATAAATAAAAGTCTGATTCATAGAGGGGAAACAACCATCTGCCAACTGCCAAGCCCTATAAAGGGTAAATCTGTTTTTACTTTGTGAGCCAGATGGATGAGTCACCAAGGCTATGACTACTACCAGCAAGAATTAAAATGTGCCCAAAAATATAACCTCCCTTTGTGCTCCACAAGGGTACCTCAACAGCTCCAGAGCAGGGACCACCCCAGCATTGGCTCTCCAGACCCAGGGGCCCTCCCTATCACAGCCACTGACATACTTTTGCTTTATTCACAGGCACAAACTCACCCAGGGAGATGAATAATTAGGTTCTTCATGTGGGAAATCAGCCACTATGGAAATAAACACCCACCTCTCCTCCCTCCTCCCTGCCCTGGCCAGAGGTTCCTCCCCGAGCCCAGTGACGTGCACCCAGATGCTGACAGGAGGGATCTCAGCAGGGAAACCCAGGCAGGCTGGTCCAGAGAAAGACAGAGGTAAAGACTGGGGGGCTTTTTTGGATCTTCTTGCAAAGCATACTCTCCAAGAGGCTGGAAAAAATGGGATGAAATTAACTGGTGTCTTCGTATTTTGAACGTTATGTAACAACAAAGTTAAAATAATGGCAACAAGAATAAAATTGATTTGTTAATTTATTTCATTTCTTTAAATGGGTGAATTTCCGAGTCCATTATAGTCACTGACAAAATTCCTGTTGATGGTAACTGTGCCAGAATTTCACCACCTGCACTTATCCCCTAAATACGTGTTTTAGTATCAAAACTCATGCTGCAAGACTTTTGTTTTTTAGTACAGCTCTTTCCACCAGGACACATCACAACTCAACAGAAACAATCTTCAAAGAGATAAGGTAAATCTTTGTCATTCTTTAATTCAGCTATGTTTTACTTCAAAAATTAACTCCTGCATCCTTAGTCATGCATGCTCAGGGTCCACAGATAATCCTTAGAAATTATACGAAAGAAGAGTCACCTAAAGTAAACTAAAATGAAAATAAAACAACTCTTGCCTATGGATGAAAGCAATTGTCAATTCTCAGGTAAACATCTATACTGTCAGCTTGGAATTTGGGACCCTTTGCAGCAAGACCTATTGTGGAAGATCATAGAAATCATTTTGGTGAGGTTGTACCAATGAGAAAAGTAGAAATAATGACACTGTATCTGAACACTGAATCATTAACAGGGAAGAATGCAAATACTGCACACTTTTTGTAGGCTTTACATGAACCTAAAGAGCAGAATAGCTTCCACCTGTACTAGAGCAGAAAAGCTGCAATTGGTATTCAAAGCTGGTTAGAGCAGGTACTTTTATGTTCTCTACTGCACCATAATTGAATGGTGTAACCTTTGGAGAGCAAGGTTACAAGCGCTGAACTGGAAAATAGTGCCCTATTTTTACTGAATTTTATTTGGTTTTATTTAAAATTCCATATATTATCCATTTTTCTAATCCAACAAAATGTTTACTTTTATTTAAATATTTTAAATTAACTTTATTGCCACTTAAAGCATGAGCCTTTTAAAGATAGTGGGGTTTTATGATTAAAATTTTGTAATTCAGCTGCTAAAAAAAAATTATATTCACAGCTCCATGCATTTGGTAGATTTGTCTTGAGACACTTTTCTTGGGAATCCAGAAACTTAATATTAAAGCTACTTTGTATTTCTTTTAGTGCTTTGATCTTTAGACTGAGGGGAATGGAGTTAAAAAGCAGACCATTCCATGTTTCTTCTACAATTTCAATATTTCACCATTATTTCAATCTTTCACAGTTATTGCAACAGTCACAATTGGATATGTAATTAAATATAAAGAAATATGCAAAAAAGAAACCTATTTGGCCTATGTAGTCACAAAAAGGTAGGAGAAGTTCAGATACCAAATCCACCTGTATTGTCAGCATCAGTTCAGATATAAATATCTACTTTTTTTCCTGGTGGTTCCATCAGAACAAATTAGCATAAATCCCTTGGGAGAGCAGGGTTATAAGCTGCAGTCATATTCCTGTCTATGAAACCTCTGAATAATACATGTAATTTGTGACTCATATGCCAAGAATCCCAAGGCAATGTATCTATCAGCAGTACTAAGAGTTCCAATTTTTTTTAATAAATTAATGAAATGCTATTTTATATATATATATATATATATATATATAAATGGGGGAGGAAAGCCAGTGAAATGGAAATGGGGTGGAGTCTGAAAATCCCCCCCTAACTTTGTGCAAGTGGCTAAATTTTCTGGATCTCAGTTTTCCAGACACAATAAGCTCATAATCATCCTCTGCCTTGGAGAAGTGTTGTGATGACAAATCATGTTTATATGAGAGGTTTACATATACAATGATGAAGGCAGCCATAAAAATAAGTAGGCTGATAAAAGTGATTGACTGACTGAAATAAAATGATGCTTGTTAAATTAATTTCAAATTTCATCTTCTTGTCAGTGTATAGAGACCTATGGTATGGGAAATAAACCACGGGTTAACTGCTGAGGAGTTGACCTGAAAAGAAATCTTTTTCTGGTTTCCATTATTCTGCTCATCTTTCTTGATCTCAATCACTTGACTTAATTTTTCCATGTCTCACTGGAAATTTCAAAGTTGCTTCCACCCCATCCTCTCCTCCCAAAAAAAAATATCTGGACAGATGTGTGGTCACACTCTGCTCAGACAGAGCAGGATGGAGCATGACAAGGCTGTGAGTCTTTAAAGGAGCAGGGCTGTGCCCCAGGCTCAGAGTGCTTGCTGGGGTAAGACCACAGATGTGTAGAGGAATCTGACCTGAACTCAGAAAAGGCCTGGGAATGGGGAGAGATAAAGCCCAAAGTGCCGGTAACAGAGAGAGTTGTGCCCAGTCTTACAGCTCTGAATGAATGGTGACATAGTTCTGTGTCACAGCTGAGACAGCCACAATACACAGAGCATCACCAGATCATTTCAGAAAGCTTTAAGCATTCACCCATACGCAGTAACACCAAACCACAGCAGAAGGCTTCAGAATCTCCGTGTTATTCACCTGAATAACACTGAGATTCTGGGGCTCAGAAGCCCCCAGCTTCCACCAAGAAGAAGCAAACAGAAAGCAGTACATATAACCAATATCTACAGGAGAAGAGCAGGAGAGCAGTGTGGATCAAGGGAAGCTAAGGAGTGATCTCTGCATACAATAACCAAAAAAGGGTACTGTAAGCAGAATAGTGGTTACTGCAGCAGATATAAGGAAAAATAAAAAATAAACAAATGGGGACGCACACAAACAAAAAGAAAAAATGTCCCCCTGCTGAAATGGTGCCAAACAAAATTTAGTTAGATTAGTCTTCTGTCTGCAGAACTGTAAATTGCACCTCTGTATGTGTGCCACAGCAAGGGCCCCAGAAAGCTTAATAAAGCCCAATAATCAGAGAGGAGAGCTTGGAGTAACACTCACTGGTGGTAACAGTATAAAATGTACAGCTAGTCCTGAGCTGATTGACTGCTTGCTGGATGGTGTGTGCTTTTGTCCAGGCCAAGAGAGACTGTAGAGGTGACAAGCTTTTATGTTCTTCAAGCCTTATGCAGGGGTGGTATAGAGACTTTGAGAACTGCCTCCAAGACAGAGAGAGGGCAAGGTGCAGGGAGGCAGCAACAGGACTGCTACTGTGCATATTACAGCCAAAGCTGGTGAGAAAAGTGCTGTCTTAGCATTTTGTGATGAATATCTCCCACAAAGTTAACAGCTTTCCCTACTGTCTGGTCTCACTTAGGAAAAGGATAAAACCAGGACAAAGCCTTGAAGTTCCTTTCCCTTTTTTCTTGCCTTTGTTTCTCCCTTGCCTTTGAACAGTGTGTTGAGACAAGAGGATTCTTTTGGGATGCTTAGAAAATGAAATAGGGAGAAAAAAGGGGAAACATAGTGTAGCACATCATATTCCTGGCTTAAGCAAATGAAATGGAAACAGGGACATTAGCTTTTTGAATTGTTCTGTACCACAAAGTTGTGAAACTGCATGGAAATGAAAAGAAAGGTAACAAAATGAAGAGTTGTCACACCTTCATTGAAGGGTCTAGCAGGAGAGAAGAGCCATATGTTCTTAAAAAAATTAAATGCAAACTCTTTCACTAGAAAAGACAATTCCTACATATGTAGTGAAGAACACAGTGAATGACACCAAACTGTATCAAACTATTTCTATAAGCAACCATTACGTGTGATTCATTTTTTTTGTAACATAACTGTAGTGGGATGAAAGTTAAAGAACATTTAGAGGGAAAATTGAGATGTAGGTGTAGGCAAAGAGAGTGGAAAAGAATATGGAGTATTCAAATCACAGTCTACATGTGAGAAAACATGAGAACTGGAAACATTGCAAGAACTTATTTGAATGGACACTACCAGAGACATAATGCTGAAAAAGGACTGATTAATAAGGTTCAGATTAGGCCCTGGCGCAAGGAGAGAGCAGTGGCAAGGAAAGAAAAAGGAAATTATAAAGCAAACAGAAGGAGCAGCAATAGCAGTGTTGAAGTACTAACAATTTTCCTTGAGCAATACTCAAGAGAAGAAAATGAAATTAATTAAAGCCAACTTTGAATAATATGATGACAAAGCCAATTACTAATGCAACAAAATAAGCTTACATATTTCTGGTTTTATTGCTATTTTTAATTGGGCTGACTCCTACCAAGCATATTTTCCTACTTAATATTGGATTTTTGCAGATTTGATCCATAATATAATTTTCAAGTCCAGATTATAGTGGCAGGAGAAGAAGAGCAGAAAGAAGATCAGATCCTGAGCATATTTCTGCTTTTCACTCTGACAAGCACGTTTTAGAATGAATCCAAACTCTGAACAAGAGCAAGCTACTGCTGGGGGAAGAAACTAGGTAATAGGTTTCTGCAGGGGAAACACAGACATTGATTATTGGGGCCATATGTGTTCAAAAACCATATCTGTACAGTAGAAAGAGCCAGGATGAGAGAGGTGAGCAAGTGAGTAGAGTGTGATAGGGGGAAAGGCCAGAAGAGGCTTCTTTTAGAGAAGCTGCAAGCTTTAAAGAGAGAAAACTGTCCCCTCTTGTTCCTCACTGATTTCAGGATAACAGGATTTTTCATACATTCTTTGCAACCAAACCAGATTTCCATTAGTAGGAAATCTGTAGTATTCCCTTTCCAAAGGCAATAGCTAGAGAGTCTCTAAATATGTAAAGTCAGGACCAATGTAATTTATTGGCCCAAATGCTGGATGTAATGCTGCAACAGATTGTGTAAACACATTAGAAGACCATCTACATGGAATTTATTCTCTGCAAGGAACATCTTTCAGATATGTGTGTTTTACACAGCTTTGAAGACTTATGCACAGTTTATAAATTCACTTGTGAGTGCTCAGCCTCTGCCACTGTAAACCATGGACCTATACCAAAATCAGGGTAATAATCTGGAGTTCCTGATTAATGGGAATCATGTTTCAATTTTATTTTTCCATTTGTGTAAGCCGCTGGTACATGTGTGTGTAACTGCTCCAAAATAACAGAGGATGAGAGCCTGGAAAAATTATTAATTTAGCAGCTCTTCAGTTTAAGGAATAAAGATTTCTGTCTTTAGTTGAAAAAGACACAGGCTTATTTGCTGACGTTAACCAAGGTAAGATTCATGCATCCCTGTCTGAAATCTAGTGTTCTTTGCAGAGGACAACAACAAATCACTGGAGATGGATTATACATGAAAAGCCAGAGCCTTCACCCCATTATGAAAAGTGTTCTGAGGAATGAGCCTTGTCACAAGCACTTCACAGAAATCTCGCCCTGCTGAAAAATGACACTGCCAACCTTTTGCCACTGTTTGAAGAACTTTGTTCTTTATGTGTTTTATTTCAATAACCTCTAAATGTGAATAAAGCCATAGACAGTCAGTCTGAGGCATATATTCGCCCGCATATTGTGTGGAAAAGAGCAAAATTAGGTGCTGATCAAAAAAGGCAACATGGAGAGTGGAAGTAAATATTCTGCAAAGAAAGAACACTGCAGTGGGGGAATGCCAGCAACAGTTTTTATTCTTTGCCTTCATCTTCAAGTGATTCTTTGATTTTTGTTAGAGGAAATCTTTCCCCCAGTCTCACCATGTGCTTTCTGTTCTGTTTCAGAACAAGAGAGATTCAAACCTCGGTGAAGAAGCACAAGGATAGTGCAAGAGCTTAGACAACAATGAAAACTTTTATTCTAGGATGAGAAAAAAGCCAGGCTCAACTGCTTTGGTATTTGTTGTAAAACTCTGGCCTAAGTATTTTTCCTATTAGTCCATCTGGCAGCCTTCAGTAACAGTTCCTGCACCTTGAGTCAGCCAGCAAGGGTGAGTCAGCGACCCACAGGGCAGGAACACGAGCGAGGAGCCGAGCGCGTACCGAGTGCACTTGTAGCCAGAACTGAACTGAAACCAGGCAGAAAAGAAAAGCTGTTCACCTAACATGGTCTTCTTGTTTCAGCACATTTAAACATCCCTGACTCATCTACCTGTGAGTCAGCAAAATGCCTTAAGCACAGTTCCCTGGAGAAGCCCTATTTAAGTAACAACTGAAAAATACACACAGGTATTAGAAAATAATATAAATAAGAGTGATGGTGGGAATTCTGTGGTTAGGGACCACCAGATGCACTGGAGAAGAATGGTTTTGTTCTCCTAACTGATATATGGGTTATAAGCCTGCAGCCAGCAAAGCCAGCCTTGGGATCAGTGGGGACCCAAGCTGCTGGTGGTGGGACTAAATCCTGAGCTGTCTCCTGTGGTCTTTGGCTAGTGATGGGACAGTCATAAAGAAAACTTCTTTCAGCTCTATCTCAGCTGTCAGACAGTGAGCTCAGCTGACAGCCTGCATCCCCTGCACTTGTCTCTCACCATGGTTGTTTGGTAAACTGTGTATTAGCCAGACCATGTCCTCCATGAGAACCAGCTGTTGCAGCTTCATTGTTGCTGCTTGCACCAGCTTGGGATATAGCACTTATTCACAAAGTACCACTACATTCAGAAATTTAAATAATCAGCACAGAAGGAGTTTCAATAGAATTATAAAAATTCCAAGAGAAGATGAAAATTAATCTCAAGAACCAGGTGTTGATGTATGTTTCTTATGGAGAGATGCATTGTTTCTTGCCAGGTGCCATTGTACTAGATTGTCCTCTAGATTGCAACATATATATTCAAAGGATAGTGTAATTCATGGCACAGAAATAGAAAAAAAAGGGACAAGTAGCAACAGAGACAAATTAATAAAGCCCTAATTACAGGTATCAGAAAATTTTTAAGGGAAGAAACATCCTAGCAGTCCCTGAGGCCCCTTTCTTCCTCAGGATGTGGCTTACAGGGCTCTGGAAACAGGTGATGTCCTTCAGCCCCTCCACTCTTCACAATCAGGACAAAGGACCTGAGCACCTACTGACCAAACCTTCCCTGAACACGGGGCAATGCCTTCCTGGCTGGGGATTTGTGTGAGCAAGGCATTTGTGTTCTACTCAAAACCCACCTCAAGGACACTGGATGGAGATGGAGCGGACAAAAGAGACAGCCAGTGCCCTAAGCACATCCATAAATCCTGGTCACCCAGAGGAGAGAGAACATTTCTACTTTATCACCAAAGAGACTTGGTATTTTGAGAGATAAAAAATTTTTAAAGCTCTGAAAGGGCAAACCCTGCAACATTTTAATTTTCCTATTTTTCATTAAATCTCCTCCACTTTCTGATCACATTCCAAATGATCAGAAACAAGAAGATATTAGTAAACAATATCTTTAACCAAAATGCAATTTCCTCTCACATCAAAATGAAAGATAATCTGTGTAACTTCAGGGATTTGGAGGCCTTTCTATCAGAAAACGTCTTTTTCTTGCATTAGCTAATTCAAGAGAACCTTCTAAATAGTCCTCCAGAGACAGCAGTTCCCTTTTATTGCATTCATCTGTCTTTTATGGCTTTGCTCTCACGAAAGATTAATAGCTGCAAAGGTCAAGGGTCAGTGTGAACATTTAGTCTGACCTGCATAGCATAGGCTATCAAATTTTACCCAGTAATTCTTGCACCGAATCCCATTAATTGGAGATAACGCATCATATATCTTTTAGTAAGAAATATTTTCTTGATTTAAAGGCTGCAAATTATGAGAAGCCTGCTCCATAAATTTGTTCCATGGTTTATTTACCCTGACCTGCAAATTTTCTCTAGAGTTTATTAAGACTTTTTCAATGAAATATTTTACACTGGAGAAATTTGGGTACTATCAAAGGAGTGTAGTCCTTGAGCTTTATCTCATCATTTTAATTCCACGAAAGAAATAAAAAAATAAACAGAAAGTGTTGTATTCCTCAACACTTTAGACTCTTTGTTCTGATTTGCTTTCTGGATATTCCTTTTTCCTCAGTATCAGGTAACAGCAGGCTACTCCTGTTACCTGTGTAGTGCTAGGCAGGGACAATGCTTCTGGTGATGTCTCAGCCAGACCAGATGTTCTCGGACACACTGAGCTGGTAACCCCATCCTCATCACGTGCATTTTTCCAAACACCAGCAAAACCCTACAATTTCTATCAGTCCTGTGATCCTACTTAAAGGAACTATAAATCCCATTTGTGCCTCCTGTGTTTGGACTATGGCTCTGGCCTCAGGAAACTCATTCATTGCTTTCAAATAAACCACCCAAAGTCAATTAATCTGGCAGAAGGTTACAGGCTCTTGGGGCAATCCATTCCCTTTCTGGAGAAGGGTTTGGTCTCAGCCTGTTGACAGATGGATGGCAAGCCTGAGAGCCTCTGGTGATGTACAGCCTGAGCCACACAGATTAGTGTGACCTGCAAAACAGTGTAACATACAGACACTGAAGTGATGATAATACTGTCACAGGTTTGGATTACTTTACATCCTTTCCCAACAGATTCCCTTTCCCATGGACTAAAATTCAGTAACAGGAATTTATCAGAGCACTCTGACATGGTTTTCTAACTAATTTCTTTCCTCTCTGTAATATAAACCATAAGCTTCTAGATATAAGAAGCTGAAAGTCTTGAAGGAAACTTTTTTCCAACAGATAATTTACATTCTATAAGCTGAAGATTCAAATAAAAAAGTATATTTTGCATCAAATAATTTTCAATAAAATTAACATAATTTCCTCTTTTAAAATAGCATAATTTGTTTGTGTATTTTTAAGATTTTTAATTTTGTAAAGAAATTTTTATACATAGTCAGTAATACAAAATACTTTTTCAAAGAAATATACCAAGCAGCTTTGCACTAAAACATTCTTTTATTGAAAATTTTAAAAACTTCTAGTTGATGCAGTGATGCCAAAGTTCCAAATATTACAGTCACAATTTCTGGCCTCACTATGACTATATTGTATTGGTAGCAGAAATCCAGACAACAGAAATCTCACAAACTATATCACCATGGTAGAGCCACGGATAATGGAAGCCATTTCCTCAGAGTCTTTCTCAGAGACCTTTGGACAGATATGAGAATCCAAGCACACTCTTCACCTCTCCCCATCATACAAGGATCTCAGGGAAGATGTTCTCCTAATCTTGTCACCTCTGCTCATTGGCTAGCAGAGGGAGAATGAACCCAGATCCGAGCGCCCATGGTAACACAGGAAGCATCAGCAAAATGAGACACAGAACCTGTGAGTTTGGGAACACAGGCACAAAATTAGAAAATTCACATTTAAAAATACCAACTCATATCAATTTTAAGCAAGGCTTCATTTTGGCACTTTCTGCAATATGTCTTTTTCTTCTTTCTCTGGTAATAAAACATTGGGAAACCAAAGATTTTGTGAAGTGCTGTGAAAACATGATAAATGAAAGTATCGTGCCAAAAGTGTTCACAGCTCAATGCTACAGAGCAAAAGCAGATTACAAATGATGACAGCAGGACCACAAGAGTGAGGTCTGGTGAGCCAGTAAACACATTTTGGTTACAGCCACGAACACCCCCGACTTGTTCAGCCTTTCAGTTGCATTGGCTCCTCAGATGATTTAGAATGGGAATGTTCCTTTGAGACAGAGGTGTCAATAGCAAGAAAACTATGTTCACTGTTTCTTAGATTGGAAGATAGGAGCTGATCCTTGCAGATGTCAAGCAATGGTGACCAAATGGTGAACAAAACTGAACACTGAAATTAATTCTTTGACATGCTGAAAATTACTGGGACAGACCTACCACTCAGCAGCAGATTTTCCTTTCTGTCTCTGATACTCCTCACAGCTATTATACTGGGCACATTCTCACAGTCTATTGTTAATTTTGAATAGTAGTTACAAGTACAAGCATTTTCAAGAACTTCCTGTTTTTTGGCAGTTCAATTTTTTCCTTTTGTTAATGAGTTCTGTGGTTATTTTTACTGTGCTTATTGTCTCAACTTTTTAGCATCCTATTTGAAAACAGTAAATGGTTAGACTTCATGGCCCATTCTAAAAACTTGTCATTCATGCATGTGTGCTGTGGGATCTGGAATCTGTAACATTCTGTTGCAAGAGCAAAAGCCTACGTAGCTGCCATCAATTTATTGAGAAGGCAGTGTTTGGCTCAACCAGAAAAAGTCTCCTTTTGATTCTCAAAGTACCAGATGGAAGGCTGATTCACTCCAGAAACACAATTTTGAATTACAGTGCCTTGGCACAGGTCTTGGAGAAGGTTTAATAATGGGCTTCACATGGCTGTAAGACTCCAGAACCTTCTCTGAATATTTCACCTTACTGACACATGGTGTTTTGCACAAATAATACCAGGGTAGCCCTGGCCCAGACCTGCTGGGTACAGCTGTAGGCTCACAGTTTGGGCACAGCTGTGAGAAGCAGGTGAGCAGCAGTGACAGCAATGAGCCATGGAGTGCCCAGGGGCACTGACCAACCACCAAAGGGAACAGAGGGCACACAGGTGCAGTGCATCAACATGGGGGGGATAAAAGGCTGGGCTAAAGAGCAAGAGGAATGGGTGCTTGCAGCCTTCTGGAGTGATGTGACGTTACTCTGTATGGGCAGGCACCTGAATCCTTCTGCTGTGGTTTGGTGTTACTGCGTATGGGTGAATGCTTAAAGCTTTCTGAAATTATCTGGTGATACTCTGTTTTGTGGCTGTCTGGACTGCAGCTTATGCTGTGGTGCATAGAACAGGGATGTTGCAGCAAAGCCTGCCACTGCTCTCATTTATTCAGTTTGATTTTGGGAACTTTTTACATTATTTCCTACAAACTCGGTTTTCTAACATAATTCAAGAATTTGAAACCAGGAGGTGAGGGTTCTGTTGAAATATGTTGTTTGTCCATGGAAGTCTCTGCTTTAGTCACAAAGATGACAATTACAAATCAAAAGTAACCATTTGAATTACATATCTTACCAGTTTATCACAATTATTTAGGAGATAATTGTTCCACATTTTTTCTCTAATATCCAGATCAGTATTACACTCATCTTGAGTCAAATACCATTTTCGTAAGTGCAAAAGCAATAGCCTCTAATAAAAACACCATTTTCTTAGTCTTTCTTTTATCATACTTAGACTTATGCTATCCATAAGATTTTTTACTTCTACTGCTGCAACTTAGAGCGCTAAATGGCAGCTCTGGCTCAAAGCTTGACGATGCTTCTCTGTGCTGTGCCATGGACTGTTTCTATTTAAGGCTACATCATATCCTCATTGCAAATAGTTGTACAAAGAAATACTATTCAAAAATTGTTCCACTCTTTTCAGTTGACTTTTAGGATGTTTTTAGATCTGTAGGAGTACTTGACACTGGGTTGTTAAACACCTACATATAAAATAATGAGGTTCCGTGCAACATTTTATTTGAGAACATTGGTTGGATCACAGAAATAGTACCAAAAAAACCTGTCTACTTAAACACAAGGATTTTGTTTGTTTGTTCAGCCTACAGAAGCCTCATTACTACCTTCAGGACCTTCACAAGGTGAAGTGGAGGGGCAGGTACCGAGCTCTTCACTCTCATGACCAGTGACAGGACTCAAGGAAAAGGCATGAAGCTGAGTCAGGAGAGGTTTAAATTGGATATCCAGAAAAGGTTTTCACACTGAGGGTGGTTGAGTACTGAAACAGGGTCCCCAGGGAAGTGATCACAGCGCCAGCCTGACAGAACTCAAGAAGTATTTGGACAATGCTCTCAGACATGTGGTGTGATTCTTGGGCTGTTCTCTGCAGGGCCAGGAGTTCAACTTGGATGATTCTTGTGAGTCCACTCCAACTCAGCATCTTCTGTGGTTCTATGATATCTGACAAGCAGACAGTTTGGTCAACAGATCTCTATTTTGTAGAAGGCATTTAATCTGTTTTCAATCCATGAAGACACAGGTTCTGAATGATGCAGCCACTGACTGGATAATAACCACACACATCTTCTGTATTGGCTTAGGGTTTAGATTTTCTAGAGCTGAAGGTGGCAGGAAGATAATTATTCATACACATGACACAGAAGGCTCCTTACAACAGGTTAGTTCAATCCACTACAAAATTACTTATTTTCTATTTTTTTTTCCCTGAGAAAAACACTACCCTTGAAAAAACAGCATGTTTTTGCCACACATGGGCATAAACATCTTACTGAAAGACATTCCTGCTACTAAGAGGCCAAACACAACAAGAGCCAACAGAAGAAGGTCAGACAAGTCAAAAGAAAAATGTAGCTGTTGAAAAAAATAGTCTAAAATCAGGACACATAATTATTTAAAGAAGTCATCACGTCGTGATAAATTATCTGTCTGTTCACATCTTTAATCAAGATTGAATCCCTTTCAGAGCATGCTTCAACCAAAGACAAGCTGTAGGATCAGTTGCAAAACAATGAGACAAAACACTTCAGCCTGTGTTAAGGAGGACATTTTTTCCAGGGCTTTCTTCTGTCCTAAAAAACTTATTATTCCTTAAAGACCTGCTCAGTCTTTTATTTTCATAATTTGTAATTTTAAACAGAAAGGTGCTTGTTCAAAACTTTGGGTACCAGCCATCACTCATAAACAATATTGCACAATAAATAAATAAAACACCCAACTCAAATGCAACCAACTAAAGCTGCAAACTGTCTCACCCTTTTTAGACTTTATGAACACAGCTGTTCATTTGCTTTGTGCTCACGTCTCTTGGGTTGGTAATACAGCCCTGTTTAATACCTAGTTGGTGGCATGGCAGTGGAATTGAGTGCCTGTTCAGTAAATTTGCTGGTGACACCAAGCTGTGTGGTGCTGTTGGCACACTGGAGGGAAAGGATGCTGTGCAGGGGGACCAGGATAGGCTTGAGAGGGGGTCCCATGTGAAGACCATGAAGATCAACAAGGCCAAGTGTAAGGTGCTGCCCCTGGGTTGGTGCAATGCCAAGCACAAGTGCAGGCTGAGCAGAGAAGGAATTGAGAGTAGCCCTGAGGAGAAGGACTTGGAGGTGTTGATGGAGAAGAAGCTCAGCATGACCCAGCAACGTGCAGCAGTTCAGAATGCCAACCATACCCTGGTCTGCATCAGAAGCAGTGTTGCCAGCAGGTTGGGGATTCTGGAATTCTGTCCCTTTGCTCCACTCTGGTGAGATCCCACATGGAGTGCTGTATCCAGCTCTGGGCCCCCCAATTTAAAAAATACGTGGAGCTGTCAGAGCAAGTCCAGAGGAGGCCACAATGAGGGCTGGAACACCTCTCCTATGAAAAGAGGGCAAGAGAGCTGGGACTGTTTAGCCAGAGGAAGAGAAAGCTCCAGAGAGAACTTAGAGCACTTTCCAGTATGTAAAGAAGGCCTTCAGGAGAGATGGAGAGGGACTTTTTACAAGGGCATATAGTGATTGGATAGGGGCAACAGCTTAGAACTGAAAGAGGGGAGGTTTAGATTCCATATTAAGAAGCAATTCTTTACCATGAGGGTGGTTAGGCACTGGAACAGATCTCCAAGAGAAGTTGTGGATTCCTGATTCCTGGAAGAGCTCAAGGCCAGACTGGATGGGACTTTGAGCAACCTTGCCTAGTGAATGGCATCCCTGCTCATGGCAGGTGGGTTGGAACTAGATGGTGCTTAAGGTCCCTTCAAACTCAAACCATTCCACGATTCTATGATAAATATTTTTTTCTGTTTTCCTAACTTTCATAGGGTTTCTTCTTTATTGACTTTTGCTTGTTGTAGGAAGTGGTGATTATCTCTTCCTGCTTAATTTCTGCGCATGACAACCTCATATAGAAAGGATTCTATTCCCTTGCCATGGGACTGGCAGTATACAACTCGTATTTGTTCTCCATCACAACTTGCAGTTGGGAAAATCAATCCAAACTGACTCCTAACAAACTGAAAATGGGTGATTGCTCCTGACATCAGCGCTTCAATGTCAGCTTTTTTTTTTGTTTTTTACATTTATCTGGAGAGTCCTGACTTCCAGAACTACATGGTTTGGCCATAAGACACTGAATTCACTTCTAAGAGGAGGTTTAAGATCAGAGAGGTCTGACAACTTGACCTAAAGCCTGAAATTACCAGCTGAAAAAAAAAAAAACCAAACCAGCACTGCTTCAGTTTTAAGCCAGTCTGATGCTTTTTGCTGCTTAACTAACATTTTTCTAAGTCCAAGTATGGACAATACCTTACATTGTGGTTTCTCATGCGGTCCTGGTTAAGAACAATGTCTGATTTTGCACTGGGCTCTTCTCCTCAGTGTCATTTTGACTATAGCCTTTTGAGTGTGAAAAACGTAGCTCTTTGTGGGCAGAAGGTAGATTGAAGCAATGATGAGCAAAGGAAAAATTCTTGTCTTTGTATATCCAGGCCATTTATGGAGAAGCAAATAGAAATGCTGGGGCATATGGCAGGAACCGAGGCCGTCCTGGCTGGGAGGAGTGCTGCAAAGGGCACAGTGTACATCGCTTCCTCTGTGGAGGTGGCTGCATTCTGGGGGTGGAACAGTGCATGTCATCCTTCCAGGACAAATCCTCCAGAAGCAGGCAGCTGTAGGCATGCTGTCCCTGCTCCTGCTGTGCCCCTGGACACTGGACACTGGCAGAGCTGGGCAGCCCCAGAATCAGCCTCCAAGTCCTGCTTCCTAAGAGGTGATCTCTGGGCAACGGCAGGGATGTGTTTGCCCAGCTGATCATTGTCTTCACAGAGACAATGTGACTTATAAACAAGGTGCATATCTGTTAGACTGTTCATGGCAGTGAGACGTTTCCTATTCCTTTTCTATTTGCTCCCCTCAACAGAGATTTTTGTTGTTGCTGTTGTTTTTGTTGCTAATTGGATAGCAGCTCCGTAAATAAATATGCGCTTGTGATTCAAGCTTTGCTCTGAGCACTGAGGTGTCTATCACTCCTCCAACAGTCAGGACAGCCTCTTAGTCACAGTAACTAATGATATTTTTGACCATAGCCCTGCTTTTTATAAATGCATCTGGGCTGTTTATCCCAGGCTAATCCCACCCTGGATCTGAGGAGCGCTACAGTCCAGCAACACACTGCTAATCCTCCAAGGCAAAGCACGCATATAAGTGTTTAAGATGACTCCTCTCACTAGATTCTAGCACTAGTGAGTGAGATGCTTTCAGGGAACTTTACAATGCTGCATCCCCCTGGGACACGGCAGGGACAGCCTGTGCAGGATGAATCAGCGCCATACGTCAAGCACTGTTTGTATGTTTCAGAGTAACCAGGCAAAGTCTTTTAACTTTCCATCCTACAGCCCGAGCAGTACTTTCCTGAATGTCAGCCAGGAAAATTTTGTAGATTTGGCAGTAGGACTGTGGGAAGCCTGGTTGAAGACCAGCCCAGAGTGCCGGAGCAGAGGCTTTATATAAAGAGAGAGAATCCAAACACCTTCCTTTGTTTCATGCTACAAATGAATACAAGTGGAGCCCTGAGATTGCAATCAGGCTCCATTGTATAAGCACAGGCCTTTCCATTACTCCATTACAGCTTTTTGGCATGTAGAGCTTCATTATTTTTCAGCTGGAAAACTAATTAAAATGAATTCTTTTTTATTTATCGGAGTGTTAATGCTTCAGTTCTCAAGTCTCCTCTGGCTTCCAGCCATTTAATTTTGGTCCCTAGGGCAAAGCCTGACAAATTAAGATAAAGCCATTACCTAATGTTCCCCTCCTGAGAGAAAACAAGAAGTATTTCCTGCTCTTATTAGTTGCACAAAGTCAATTTCCATGGTGAAATTTCAGCACGATCAGAGCTTTTGCACCCAATATCTCTCTCCTCCCGTGCTCCCCCCTCAGCTGCAGTGCTGAGGCAGGGAGCATTGCCAGGCTCCACCTGGGCTTTCCTCAACACCCTAAAAACCACGAGGTGAACAAAGGCTTTGCTCAGGTGCTTGCCCTTTGCCCTTTGGAACCACCCTCTCCAGTAGCTCAGGGTACTCTTGCTTCAAGAGCGCTGTGCTTTACCTCCAAGGAGAACCCAGCCCTGGGGATCCTGGCCATGCCAAATGGGTTAGTCAGAGCTGTGGTATGGGCACTGCCCAGTTCAAGCGCGTTCAAAGCTGCCAAAATCCGCCTTCTTTTTTTCCCCCCAGTGTGTATATCACAAAAGGTTGTGCACTTTTCCAGCAGTGTGTTGACTTAACCGGGACCTGTCCTCCCCAGCCTGGGAGCCCGGTGCTGTAGGTAACAAACAGCCCCTTCCCATGGCAACACAGCTCAATGCCTGTGCACCAGGGCACAGGGAGCAAACAAGGTGCTGAGCCTCAGCTCGGGAAAGCAGCCAGGATGATGCAAAAAGTTTAGAGGGGAAGCAGAAAAACAAACAGAAAGGAAACACAGCAAAGTATGGGCAGTTGTGAGGGGACAGGCAGAGAGCAGCAGCCCCACTGCACTTCCCTCCCTGTCGGTGTCTGTGGTACACACCTCACACCCCTGGCCACCAGAGCTCTGCCCAGCATTGCCCTTCAATGCTCTCTTTATGACATTCTTACATTTAAGCAAAGCTGAGACCTGTGAAGCCCAACTCCCTAGCAGAAGTTCACCCAAATATTTTCATAAAGCCAGTTTGTTCAGGGAAAGACTTGGCCAGACAAGGACACAGCTTGCTGAGTGCTGTTGGATCGCAGTATCCAAGATGTGTCGCCACGTTTGGGACTGAGAGCAGATATTACAAAATGCCTGTTGACTCCCTGGTAGCAGCACAGGGCTGGCACACTGGGCCAGGCTGTGCCAGTGCCCCAGAGGAATGGATTTATTCTGTGAGCTCCCTGCAGGGTTGGGACACCTTGCTTCACAGGCCATGCCGGTGCAAGCCCTCGCAAGGAGCCAGAAGCTTCTCATGCAGGTGCCAGCACACCTCTGCTGCACTGACTGTGCCAGGCCAGCAGCTCCATCCCAGGCAGGGACAGCTCTGCCATTCAGCCCTCTCCCGTCAAAGCCAGACCTGCTGCCTGGTCGGGACTGCCCCGAGGGGGCAGGAAAACACAGCCCTGAGATGCTCCCAGCCAGGGCCACCACTGGGGCCATCAGGTCCCCAACGCTGAGAGCAGGAGGGGAGGGCAGGATGGAGATGGCTGTTCCACAACAGCTTGGATTTGGGAGGGGACAGTGCTGGAAGCTCCGCGCTCCCGCGTTCCTGGGGCAGGCACAAACAAAAACATCCTCGAGGGCAGATGTTTGGGAAGGAAGCAAAGCACGCAGCTCCACTTCTGCTAACTTATGCCAGACCAGGAAAGCAGCTGAGTGAAGCATGCAAGGAACAAAACCTATTCACCAAAGACCTTCACACTGCCTGAGTGAACAACAATACATTCCCTGTTCACCTGACCCTCTCTCAAAATCAGCTATGGTTTGCTGATTTTTTAAGTGTAAAAATTACACATAGGATTTGAAGATGTCCTTTTTACTACTTTTTTTAAACTTCAGCATTTTCAACTGAATTATTATTATTATGTATTTACAGTTTTGTACCGAAATTCATTGCACAATCTCAGATTTATTAATCTCAGCACAAATCTCTGATGGGTCATCTTGTCCTACCACCTATTCCTGAATTCCATACAGCTTGAACTGTACTGGGGCACATATGCTGTTAAAGCAGCAGTCAAAGCTATGAGGATTGCAAAAAATGCATCCTGATACCGTGTGAGATGATTCAATGGATTGAAACTCAGAAGTGAGCAACAGGGAGAGCCTGGAACACATTTTGTGCTGAAGTGCTTTGGATAGGTTGCTACACACCATTACAGAAAAACTCATAACAGCCAGTGCCATGTGACAAGCACTTCTTAAATCAACATAATTCAAGTAGTCATTTTCCCTAACCATACTGAGAATTATATTAAAAAGTGTTATCATTTTGAAATGTTTTTGAGGAAGATATGAGAGATCAGTTTTGCCAGTAGCTTAAGCAGATGCAGTTACTGTGCACTTTTTAGTCAACAGGGAATTTGATCCCTTTTTAATTTTCCACATGCAAGCTTTAAAATCCCAGCTGTGGCTGTTGTCCAGGATAAGGTCAAGGGAAAATACATGTTCTCTCAATGTTAAAGAATTTTTTAAGGTATTTGTATTGAGAAATTCTGCTTGCTTAGTAGGAAGGAGGGACTTGAATTTAGCAGAAAGGTAAGAGGTAGGATGTAATTTTTGAAGTCCCTTAGAAAATCACTAGTATACTGTGTTTCAATCCTCTGAAAAATTCCATTTCCCATGAGTCCAGAGAGTTTTATTGGGAATTACTCTGTAGTTTCTCCATTGGCTCTTCCCCCTCTCAAGGTGCTCTGTGCAACTGTAGCAAAAAGGAACTACTCTCCTAGGTCTGGATGTGAGAGCTGTGGGCAGGATAAGATCCCCCTGCTCAAATGCTTGGGATCTGAAGGTAGGGTAGAAGCAGCAACCTGATGCTAGAGAGCAGATAAGGAAAGAGCAGTAATAAAGAATTATGGGAGAAAGAGAGTTGCAGTGCAGCAGGCAGGAGCAGAGATGGGCATGGGAAAAGAAAGGAGGAAAGAGGGAAATGAGCTGTCAGCAAGATGACTCGTCCAGAGCGCAGGAAATAGGGAAAACCTCATTTCTGGTCCTTATGGCTTCTCGCACACTGTGTTACACAGATTCTTAGTCCTTCCTCACCCCCACCCCTCTGTGCAGTGACACAGTTTAAAGAAGAAAGGTAAAATGCACTTCTGCCTTCTCCCATCTCACCTAACACATGGATTGGCTGTAAAGGTGGCCCCCTGGGAGTACACAGCAGAGAAATACCATTAGGTATTCCTCTATACATAATTACTAATTACTCAGTCCTGAGACAGATGCCAAGATGTTTTGCATTTGCACAGAAAGGCCCTGGGGAACCTTGGAGTAAAAAAAATCAGCATTTAGTGGTGTTTGGGCACCCAGAGTTTAGGCAGAGTTCAGGCAGCAGAACAGGAGAATTCAAAATCTGCTTTTCATCTTCCACATCTAGGGTCCATGTTAGAACTTCCCTGAAACTGCTCCAAGCTTCCAAGTGTTCCACTTTGCACTGCTCGCTGGTATTCCATTAACTCGGGTGTTTATATAACATTAATAGGAAACCATGCCATTTCAAGCTGAATTTAATAAAGACAGGAATTATTAACACTGCCATCATTTTGCTTCTCTTTACAGTTTTGATAAAAGAGGCAAGGCCTGCTGGACTGATAAAAAGGTAAAAGCCTTTCTACCATCAAAATGCCACTTACAGCCCCCCATATATATTATCCTTAATTCTTTGTTCTATAGTAAAATGAGTAAAAATGTGTTGGGAATTCTGATGAGTACATCCAAAGTCACAAGGGAGCTGGAGAAGAGACAGCACCTCTGTTTTGCAATCTTGGGAAACCTTATAGCCTCAAGGGACACAATCTTCAGTAGGATCCAACAATTTATTACAGGATTGGTTGTTTAAAGGAATCATTTGATCTAGATTGTTGCTAGCCATAAAAGCTGAGATAATGAAACATACAATAAATTTACCTACCTTGCAGGAATTTTGGTAATACATGTAAGCTGGATCCAGTTTTCATGGGCAGCCATAGGAGGAAAGACAGAGTAAGCAGCTTTGGATGACAGAAAATGGTTTAAGCATGTTAACATCTACACAGCCTTGGATTCTCTGCTGTGGTTAACTGCACTTGATTTTTATAGGGAAAGACAGCTAAAAGCTTTCACCACAGGCCTCTATTTCTTCCACTTGGGGGAAAGGTAGGTTCCTAACATGGACAGATGTGAGGTTAAAAGTGTACAATCACACTGTAAATCGTACTACAGATTTAAAAAACAAACAAGCAAACAAAAACTACAACAAAAAAACACCACCAAAATGAAACAAATAGGTAGGCCCAATGTGCAGTATTTCTTGAAATAGGTGAACTTACAGGAAAAGACATTTAAGGTCACAATGTGTGATTGCTGAATAGTTTGTGGTCAACAGAAAAATGCACACATGAAAATATAAAGACAAAATATGACACTGTCAAGTTCACTTTCTTAATTCATTTTGTTCTAGTACTTATTTTCACAGGGAAGTTAGAAGTGAGTGGTTTTGTGGGTGATTTAGAAAATTTAGAAATTATCTGGCCACACAAACTCAGGTTTCAAATTATTTTCTCAAAGACACAATGTTTTCCCTCATGATGCTTCTTTCTTAATGTGAGGGATACTTCTGGTTTTGTAGGTTGTAGTGTGGAGCTTATCATGGAGCAGGGTTTGCAGCAGTGACCCTGACACATCAGGGCACTGTGAACAGAAGGTGGGTCCAGCACCTTTCTGGACCTGCCAGGTGGCTCCATGAGCAGCACAGGGCGTGCCCCCTGCGCAGAGCACGGGCGCTCAGGTGATCACAGGGCTCTGTGCGTCCCTGGTATAAAACTTACAGAGCCCACTTCTTGAATGGTGTGGACACTTGTGATTTCCCAGTCTTAAAGAGGTATAGGAGAATGGAAAACAAGCAAAGAAATGCTACATGTATGATCCTAGCCATAAGGAATATCTCCTCTATCAAGAATAAAGACAGATAAACAGACAAGTACAATTCAGCTTGAGAACAGAGAATACTGGTGAAGATTTGATAGTTGTTCTACAGTCACTAGTGATGAAAAGGATGAACAGGAAAATGCCTTCTGAGCTATGAAAATGCTACTGCAGCTACAAGTTTACAGGGGATTAGAAAGGAACTAGACAGATCACTGGAAGACCTCCAGAAGAAAAGGCCACCCATTTCAGAGTCCAGTCTGTCTCCACAGCTATTTTGTGCACTTCAAGCACTCCAGAAAATCCTATTTCTATATAAGGCCACAAAAAACCTTATAGGCCTTTTTATTTCAACATGCAAGACAGAACTTTTCCTACTCTCTGCATCTTCCAAAGCAAGCCCAGCTGAAGAGTGTCAAGATTGTGCCCTTTTCCTTTGCTAGGCAGCAGGGAGGGCAAGGTGCTAACTGCAGGAGCTGAAGTAGGCATCCAAAGCAATTCAGAGAGCAGGAGCTGACGACAGCTGGAAGCATCTGGGCTCGCTCCAGCTTCTAAATCCAAAGCTGTACCTGCAGTTGCAGGATCCAAATACTTCAGTGGTGAATTCCTCCCTCTGGAAAATCCCCATCACATGAACGAAAGCCGTGCGTGGGTACACACAGAGGAGCACGCCAGCAGAGGAATGATGAGAGACTCATCAATGTATTTGAAAATCTTTCTCTTACATTTTTTATGGATACACAGAACAATCATTTTCCTCAGCATAAAGCATTTGACAGTGTTAAATCTTACTTCTGCTGTATGCTGCAGCAGTGTGCATGCAGCTGTTGTCTTTGAACATTGGGTGTTTCCACAAGAGTCATATTTTCTGTCTTGTTCTTCTCTGCTTATAAAGAATCCTAGAAAAAAATCACATGAGGAAGTGAGTAGGTTTTATTTCTGTGTGTGCTCTACAGTGCATTTTCATGCATTTAAGCTAAATCAGGCCAGTTGATAAAATCGTAGAGTGCTGTTGAGAAGGACAACATGATATTATTTTAATATTATGGATAAAATGAATGATAGAAAATAAAGGCATTTTAAAGTGTTCTTATACCTTAACTGAAATCCTGGAAAGTAGCAGAGAATAGCTATAGCAACTATTCCTCTAACCCTGGTGCTGTTTTCTGAATGGTTGATTAAGATATCCACTTAGGCAAGCAGGGCTCTGTAATTATTAAATTAAGAATAAGCACACCCAGCAAGAGTTCATCACCCCAAAAAAGACAAATTGGAGTGGTTTTTTTTGATACATAATAATAATGGGTCCTTTGTTAAGGTTTTAATTAATGAGTCCTATTCATGGATCACCCTGGTGCTATTAAATTGCTCAAAGCTTGTCTGCTTGTCAGGTGTAAACCCATAATGTCCTGGCACAAACCTTTTTGTCTCCAAAAAGCCCAGTATTTGCTTGAAAATCTCTCCCAATGAAAACCCCTTTCCCTCAGGGCTCCCTGAACTGCTGTGTGCAGGAACAGGACACTGAGCTTCTAGGGAAAGCTCCGGCTGAATGCTCTCTGCAAAACCAAGGCAGCTTTAAAAGGAAACTGGGAAATCCCTGGAAGGGTGATTCCCACCAGCAGCTCCTCTGAACACACAAACACAGCTCCAGCAAAACTCAGTCACTGCTGTCACCCCTCCAACAGCACTGGCAGTCCTGCCATGGCTCCCACCGTCCTGAAGCAGGAACCCAAGAAGCAAAATATAATTACAAAAGATCACATGCATTCTGAGAGGAGCAAAAATATGAAATATAAAAAAAAGCACCTTGAAGAATAATGTTTCACAGAGATGGGGAAAAATTATTGCAATGTATGAAACCCATGAATCATTTTGAGATCTTCAGTAAGATAGATAAAATATTATTATTATTATTTCATGTAAGTAATGATTACATTGCATTTGAAATGGCTTTGTAATTTCCTGTCTGATGCTACCCTTAGGTCTCTTCTATATTACTGCTTTTCAATTACCTTTTATTTTTCTTCTTGAATATATATGTTTTGAATTATTTTTTCATCTGATGTATCAGCCCCCTCTTCAGATTGAATCTTATTTTTATATTTCCTGCCCACATTTCTACAGTTAGGAGTTTATTGCTTTGTAGAACTGAAAAAAGGGAAATAAATAACAAAAATGAAATAAAATAATATTCATGTCATGTGTTTGTATTTATATCTAAAAACACACAGTCCTTGCTACAAGAAGTTTTAAAATATTTTAGGGCCCCAATTCACTATTGCGCATATATCTGTGCATTCAGATTGGAAAGAAAACCAAGCATACCCAGACTTTATAATCATGTATTGCTGTCTAAAAACCCTTTGAATTGCGAGGCATACTCATGCATAAAGGAGGTGGGTAAAACCCAGCTCTGCCAGGTTAAGAGATGGAGAATTTCAGGGTCAGTGCTGCTCCAGGAAAATTTTCCAGCATTGCTGTTTACTCATTGCAAAATTAAAGCACAATTGCAGAGCACAACCATAAAGTTTAGAGGGATGAACCCGTACAAAAACCAGAAGCAAGGGTAAGAAACCCCTCAAGAGGAAAGTCAGAGCTCAGAGCAGAATCCAGCATGGAGCAGGCACGTCCCAGGCTGCCAGAGGGACCAGGGGAGCTCCTTGGCCACCACCTCTCCACATCATCTCCAGAAAGCCGACCCTGAGTGACCACAGAGCCTGACTGCTGCAAACCTGCAGATTCAGCACACTGAGATTTCATCTGAGGAGCTTCCCTCAGCTGCAGGACAATGACAACTACTGCATGGAAAAATCAGCAACTTCCTTACCTCCACATGCAGCACCTTCATTTAGAGTTCAGGGAGGTTGTACACAACCAAACCTGGTTACAAATCTCACAGGGCCTTCTCCATTGCTGACACACTTGGCATTATCATCAGGTCATCATCAGGCTTGTGGTGTGGCTCTTGGGACTGTCCTGTGCAAGGCCAGGAGTTGGACTCAAGGATCCTCGTGGGTCTCTCTCAACTCAGAATATTCTGTCAATCTGTGACCCTGTGGTCCAGCCCTTTGGTCACTTTGCAGGCTGAGCTACACTGCTCATCTCAGCAAAAATTTAAATTAACTTTTAAAAAAATCATTTCCATTTAGCTGGTGGTGGCTGAGGGTACAGCTGTCACTTGAATTGCTTTAATATTTCTATTAGTGAAAAAGACAAACAAACAAAAAGAAATTTTTTTGTTTTCTCTGCACGGTTTATTTTCACCTGATTTTTTAAAATTAAAACTAAAAATAGGTACTATAACATTTACACAGATTTAAAAACCGATAACTTTTCCAAAATGCATGCCATTGCAGGCAGGTGGCAGATAGCACTTGAAAGCAGAAATTTTATTAAAACATTTCAGAGGCTATCAAACTGACTGTCACACTCTCCTGTCTGTGCAGGGATGATGAGCTACATAATGAATTCCCTTCCTGCCTGCTGCTCAGCCATTTTAAGTGAACTGAGGCTGGGATGGGCTATTTGCCTTTCCCAGGTTTATTTTTGCTTTGTAGTCAGCAATCCAACAATTTCTGTGTATTCTTCCATTTTCAAGGCAACAGGTTCCCTAAAGTAGGGTACTAATTTAGTAGCACCAGAAAGAAGTTCTAAAAATCCAACTGGCTATCCTGGGAATCACTGCAGAAGTTTAATAAGCCTCGGTTTTCTCTTACTAATCTAAAATAAGACTTGGCACATAATATTTGCCAGCTGTTGTACATTTACTGCCTTAAATACATTTTTTATTGTCAGTGAAGCACTATGAAGAACCCATTCATAGCCTTATTTGGATTAAACTTTACACCATGCCATATCAGATCTCTTTTTTATTTGCATGTCTATTTGCTTTGTTCACTTACTTTTATTGGACACAGATATGAGCAGTGTTCTTTAATCAGTACAAGTCATTATATGCCTGGAAAAATCAGATTCAGTTCTTCTGTGGTGTGAGACATTTTAGAATATTTGCAAGTCAAAATGTTGACACAAGACTGTCTCCCCAGCCCAAAAGAATTGCAAATCCTGCTTGTAATTAATTTCCATATCACACAGGCTATAAAACCTGCCACACACTGCAGCTCCAGGATTTCTAAGGCGGACATTATTTGGCTTTGCATGGAAAACTTGCAGCTGCAAATCAGTCACATTTTAGCCATAAAAAAATTCAACTGTCTGGTTTTATACCAGGCTAAATCCCTACCCCTTTGAGTGAGCTTTTCTAACAAAACTCTGCACGCTTTCCCTGGAGTCCCTCGCTGAAGAACCACAGGTCATCCATCAATCTGCAGCAGACACAGCAGCACTGGGAGAAGCTTCCTCCTCCCTTAAGGACTGGGCACCTGCCCACTCCTGGGCTGCAGTGTTCTGTTCTGCACCCCCAGCTGATGCCAGTATCCTGCTTCTGCCACAAGAAGCAAGACTTCAGGCCTTGATCATGTCCTTTGCTCTGATATTCATCTCCAGTAATCCGCAGGAGGGGCTCAGGTGTCTCTGTCCCTGCTGTGTCCCCTGGGAATGGCTCCTTCCCCACCCACCTGGAGCTGCCTGGCTCCCACTAGTGTGGTACAAGGGGAGCCCAGCATCTGTTTGCCCCACTTCTGCAGTGTTTCAGAGGCAAAGCTGCTGCCCTCCTATCCTTCCTCATGTTTGTCAGAAAGGTCTGTGACAGTAAACCCTCAGTACCCAGTAACTGGGAAGACACTGGGAGCACACACTGTACAGCAGGGGAAGAGGCTGATGTTGGGGTGTTTGTAGACTTACAAACACAACAGTCCCGCTGCTCTAAAGAGAAGTACCAAAGCCAACCAAAAACGCAGGTTTCGAGATTTCAGGTCTAGCATCCTAAATGAGTTTCTTTCCATTAGTGATGACTGATGGATGAGTGATTAGGAATGATGAGAAGAAAACCAAATGTGTTCTTTTAGCTCAGTTCAGATCCCAAACCATCATACCTGCTCGCAGAGCAAAGGCCTCAAGAGAAGTACAGAATTCAGTGTAAATTCTCCAATGTATCTGTGCACACAACATTCAACCAAAACAAAGAAAGCAGCTGCAAGGGTGCTTGGCAGACTTCACAGTACCATATTCTTCATTTTCAGTCTAGGAGCTTATAATTTTATAGACAAAGCTGTTTCATGTGAAGGCAACTGCAAATATGTGGGTGAAGGTAGTTACCCTCTCCAAGTCCCTGATGATGTTCATTCACAGTGAGAGATCTGTAAGAACATCATGCCTTTTCCAGAAAGGCTGCATCAGTCAAGGTAAGTGTAACACGTCGTTAATGAGAGACAGACAAGTCCTGGTGTCTTGTGGTCATTAGAGAAACTGGACTATGGACTAACCATACTTATTCCATACAGTTACTGTGGATCTCAGAGCACAGCAGGAAGAATGTCAGCTGCTGCAGCAGTGTGGCCTGAAAACAAAGCCAAGATGACCTGATACATGACAGGGTCCTCCTCATTCCCTTGACCAATATCCTAAGCTGGCTTGTCATTGGCCTTGCAGTGACAGTCACAGGGGAAATTCTCAGTTGCCAGCCATCTGAGAGCATCACAATATAAAAAACTACTTTTCACAAAAGATCATTTCTGGTCCACTCTTCCAGATCTTCTCAAGATATAAATGATATCTCTTGAGAATAAGGAATCATAAATTCTCATCTTCTCTGTCACTAAGCTGAGAATTGTTAGCAGCCCTGCCCAGCCCCCCAGCAGCTGTTTTACTGATCCCCTTGCCACCAGGTCCCATGCCATCTGAGAAGGCTGATGAGAAAGTGGGTGGGAAGTCCATATGTCAGCCCACCAGTCTGATGTTACTATCAGTGCCAAATCTTATTTCCTTGAAGTTTCCTTCAGAAAGTTCGTATGGGAGGCTGCAGAATCTGAAATATTTCTAAATTACAATTTTCTGAATCAAGGCCTGGAAAAGCACTGACCTTTATCATTGCTTGTTCTTGGATGCTCTTCTTCCTCTTCCCTTTGTGAGTGGCCTTTGGGAATGTGAGAGACCCATGGGAGATAGATATGCACAGAGCCTTTAGAAGGCAAGCCGTGAGAGCAAGGGATATGACTGATGAAGTGTCATGGGTGAAAACCAAGTGGTACTTTAAAATTGGCTCTTTCTAACACCAGATATGATCTAAATGTAAAAAATGTAGAACAGAATCTTTTTCTTGTTGAAGGCTTTCCAAGAGATAGGATTTTAAAAGTCCCCCAGTATCTTCTCAAAATGTTCTAGACTGGGATCCAAGCCTAATGGCTCAATCTGATCCAGTTTGGTGACCTGCACTGTGTAAGCACTTCAAACTGATTGAAAGTGAGGAACAGTAATCTAGGACAGTTTAGGCAGCCCATAAACTAGTTGTCAGATAGCTCATCCTTCATAAGCTGGTAAAATGTTCCCTCACATAGTCTTGCTTTATTCTCTTTCCTTTTCCCTTAAGTAGCACTGACGGAATTCCAACAGCATCTCATATTTGCAGAATCAAAGAATTCTTTGGGTTGGAATAGACCTTTAAGACCTGTAAAGAGGATTGTGGAAACTGGTGCTGAACAGTGTGGGGCATTAGAGGGGTGGCATGTTTCTGGCCATGTCAGCTGTGCATGGCAGCACGGCCACATCAGTGCCCCCAGCTCAGGTGGAACTGAACCAGGCTGTGCTGAAAACACTGGGTGTAGCCCCCTTGAGTTCCCTTTTCCTGTTTCAGAGGAAAGAAGTATTGAAGCAAGGGGAGGATCAAACAGCAAATTATAGATTATATTTGCCAGATTAGAAGAAATTCCTTAATTTAGTAAACACATTTGTCCATAATCCATAATTTGGGCGACTTGATGAAAATATAATACAGTATTCAAGAGCATCTGTTGTATGTTCTGCCTCTTTTTGTGGTATATTTTTTTCAGAAATGCAGGTTTAAAGATGGACAGTTTAAGATATATAGTAGCATTCCCTTGGCTGCTTAGTTGTGCTTGATACATGTGGTGTGCTATATAGAAATGCACACAAAACCAACACATAAGGCTCTCCACCATCTGTAGTCTGGCTCTAATTTTTTTTCATGCTTCCTCACTACTGAGAAGGAAACTGGAAAATCTGCTCCATCTTTTTGCTCCATACAGTGACACATGCTGATCCTTGAGGAGCATATCAGAAGAACTGGCTTAAAGGATTGAGTGATTTTTGTTATTAAAACTAATAAAAGCCTTCTCATTTTTCTTTTATCTTCCAGTTCATTAACAAAACTGGGTAAGGCTTCTTGTAGTTTTGGCAAGAAAATGAAGCACAATGAAACCTGCCATTTACTTGCAATTCATTTTGCAACTAATGGTCTTGAAGCCCCAGACTGACATGAAGCTTGGATAGCAAAAGAAGGCTTTTTATTCATTCACATGGAATTCACAGTCCTAAGGATTGCTCATGATTTGTAGTGCACCCCATAGAAATGAGAGCTTCAGTTGGAGTGGTATCTTCCTTTACTTACTGCTGTCAGCAAACCAGTGCTATATTTTTGCCCATGCTGATAAAGGGAGTTAAAGCAAAACCTGAATGTGCTTTTAGTCCCTAGCTGCCCCTGTAGCACCCTAGAAAATTGGGCAAGCATCCTGGAGAGGCAGCCTGCTGCCAGAGCTCAGTCATCTTGCAAAGGCTTTCTCCAAACCCTCCCAGCCTGCTTATCTCAGCTGCACCTTTCCTGTGCCAGGACCACTCTCAGCCCACCAGCCTGCTAGGGATAGTCTCAGGAGAAGCACTGTGGAATTATTTAGAGTGCAAGGAAACCAAAATAATCCAGGAAACTTTCTGTGAGCTTTAAATGCAAAAATATATCTTAGACCTGGTCTGGTGCTGCAGATATTTCACCTGCAATACTGCATCCAGGTCTGGGGCCCTCAACACAAGAAGGACAGGGACCTGCTGGAACCAGCTCAGAGGAGGGACACAAAGAGGATCAAATGTCTCTAGGATAGGAACTCCTCTCCTATGAAGACAGGCTGAGAGAGTTGGAGCTGGTCATCCTTGAGCAGGGAAGGCTTCAGTGAGACCTCAGAGTAGACTGTCAGTCCCTAAATAGATCCTGCAGGAGAGCTGGAGAGGGACATCCTGCAAGGGCATGTAGGGATAGGACAGGGGAGAATGGCTCAAAGCCTAAAGAGGGGAGGTTTAGATTAGAAATGGAGAATAAATTCTTATTTAGAGGATGGTGAGACACTGGAACAATTTGCCCAGAGAAGTTTTGGATGATCCATCCCCACAATGTTCAAAGCCAGGCTCAACGGGGATCTGAGCAACCTCCTCCAGTGGAAGGTGTCCCTCCAATGGCAGAGGGGAAGTAGATGACCTGGAAGGTCCCTCTCAACCCAAGCCATTCCATGATTCCATGTGTGTATGATTCTATGGTTATCTGAGCAGGGCATGTAACCCCCTGTGCTTTCAGATAGACAGATGTTGCTATTTATGATAATACTGCTTGGAGTCTTCCAGGGCTTTTTTTCTTTTTATTTTTTTTTTAATATAACTAAAACAAAGTGAGAAACCAGCAATTCTGGGCTCCTTAAGGGAAATAAATCATCAAACCCCCTCTGCTGCCATTGGAGTCCTTACAAGGAAGTGGTTAAAGTGAAGAGTGGTGTCCAGGCACACTGCTCCTACAGATGGAGCCTCCAGCCACTACTAATGACAGGGATTGTGTTGCAAGCAAGTGCACACACATTTAGCAAAAGCAAAACATTACCCTTGAGTAACACTGTACTTAGAAAATAAATGTGTCACAGACATCACTAATTTTAAAGCAGGAAGGAATTCCATGTATTTCTCAAAATTGCAACAGAGGATCTGTGTTCATGGATACACATAGACACAGATACACACACAAGTTAGGAAATGCACCTAATTCTGCCCTTAGTCATTACTGGACTAAATAACACTGATATACTTGACCCACATTCAGAAAATTCACATCCATTATCTTAACTTTTTAAAATTCACTTATTGAACTTAAAATGAAATGCAATATTTCCATGCAATAATTCCTCCTCCTCATTTGGCAGACATTTTGGGTGAGCTGGTAGAGAGCAAACAGCCATAGTTTTATTATTAGGGTTATTTAATTTCTTTTGTGAGAAAACTGTAGTTTTCCAGCAATCAATGCTAAAAATGGCAATAAGTCAAAATATTAAGATGTGATGTGTGACCAGCTCTCAGTACACCAGGATTCTCCATAGACTTTATGTGTTTTACTTTAGTCTGCTTCACAGTAATGTTAACCACAAGCATTCTGCTATTGAATCTGGGACACTGACTCTGCCAGAAAAACTTCTGATTTACACTGCTGTATAATGACATCATATTATCTATTTTTAGATTTCATTATACAGCAGTGTACTGACTATATACCCCTTTCTGATAAAGCCATTCTTCAGCTTAGAATTTTTTCCCCCTCTCTGCTCCAAATAATTTTTCTGATACTATTTCTGCTGATTCCTTTAAAATTTACGTTCATTTATGGCAAAAACACCCAAAAAAAACCTTTCCAAGGGGTTGACCAAGAGAAAACCCAAAAATCTGCTGTGGTACAGTGGGCAGCAGCTGGAGATGTGCAGCAGCTGTGTTCTGCATGGGCTCTGCAGGGGCACTGGAAGTGTGAGCTGCTATTGCTGTTTTTGCAGTGGAATTTTGTGAAGTCTCCTTTTTAAATGGTTTTGCTAGTCACGGATGCTGAGGAAAGAAAGTTAAAAGCCAGCACTTACACATAGCATCTCTCTACCAGAAGAGAGATTTCAAAGCTGTGGACTAAGCAGAGAGCCTCCCATCTGGAAAGTAATATCTTACTGGAACAAACAGTTGTAACAGCTTATTTATTCTACTTGCATAAGGCAAACCCATTAATTAAGATCCCAAAGAGTTTAGGGAATATTTTGCTATGACATTTCTCTGTGAAGTAGGAAGAAAGTAAATTCAGCAGCAGAATCTGTGGGCAATATTCTCAAACAAGTACTTTGAAGCAAAAAGCATATGACTCACCTCCTGCTGAAAAACTGGTCCTCCCTCCTGGGACACCACCACTGATGTTGCTGCAGCTGCTTCCATGTGGCATTTTCTGGACCATTGCTTTACTCCTCATGGAATAGCTCTGCTGCATTAGGGGTCAGGCTGAAGTGCCTGCAATTTAAAATGTGAGAGCAACGGAGGAGCCTTTGCAAACTGTGACACCCAGCCTGGGGCACCAGGAGGAATCCAGCCACAGAACTTGGAAAGACCTCATTCATGTGGCTGGGCTGGCAGGGCAAGTGTAGAAAGATTTCTCTCCAGGAGGAGGCTCCTAGTTCCTTTTGTCCTAACACAGATTTTTTTCCTACACACTAATTTTCTGTCAATCTTACCAGGCTCAACAGATTTTTTTACCAGCATCACATGAAGAGATGCTTAAACTACCATATTTACTGCAGATAGAGAGGGAAAAACAGAAATGTTTGGATCCCTGTTGGAAGGCTGGGAATCAGCAAGCTCTCCTGACTTAAACAACAGAAGGTAAGAAAGAAATTCATCTTTCTGAGACTTGAAATGTTAATGGAAATTAAAAATTAGTAGAAATATTGACAATTTTTGGCAACAAAATAAACTGATTTTTTAGATTCTTTTTCACTTTTTTCTTGGGGACACTAGCTGAAAGATGGATTTCCAGAAATTAAAAAGAATAAGCAGAAGTAAGAATCATGGAATTTTGGAATGGTTTGGGTTGGGAAGGGCATTGGGTTCCAAACCACCTGCCACGGGCAGGGATGCCATCTGCTAGTTCAGATAGCTCAGCGTCCCATCCAAACTGGCCTTGAACACTTCCAGGTGTGGGGCATCCACAACTGCTCTGCTCAAACTGTTTCTGTCTCACCGCCCTCTGAGTAAAGAAATTCTTCCTTACATCTAACCTAAACCTCCCCTTTTTCAGTTTAAAACCACTGTCCCTTGTCCTGTCACTGTCTGCCCGTATAAAAAGTCTCTTTCCCTCCTTATAAGCCCCCTTCAGGTACTGGGGCTCTCCCTGAAGCCTTCCCCTCCATGTGAGGTACCCCTGAAGCCTTCTCTTCTGCTGGCTGAACAACCCCAGCTCTTTTGGTCTGTCTTCATAGGGGAGGTTCTCCAGCCCTTTGATCATCTTTGTGTCCCTCTGTTTTCTGTAGTAATTAATGCATATTGTCTTTCCACCTCTAAAGTTACAGGCCTTCAGTAGAAAAATGATCAGCCCTTTCAGGTGGATTTGGAACCAGATAATGTATGACACAGCACGAGAAAAAGCTGCATTTATTAGATGTCCTGTCTTATACATGACTGCACTGATTTGATACATTCTACAAGACAGTAGATCCAAGTAAAAATTTCTGTCCTGTGAGAACAATTGCCACTGCAGGAATACAGACAGGACAATCTTAGTACAGGCAAGATTTCTTCATTCTCACACAACATTTCTGTGCAGGTGATCTGGCTGATGACACTGAGTGCTCGCTCTGCAAATCTGGAGCAGGATACCCAGAGGTGAGCAGCTACACCTTGACCAGCTACGCCTTCCTTCTGTTTGGGGCAGAGCTACTGCTCAGCCCAGAAGGAGCCACAAAGGGTCATTTCTGATCACTTACTGACAGTACCAAACCAAAGCAGAAATGCTGACCAAATGAAGGATTTAGGAACAGTCTGAACATAGTCCAAACATCCAGGTAAGAACAACTAACAAACAGAACATCTGGCAAACTTGTTACTTGAGACCCGCAAGAAATCTTTGAGACCCTCAAGCAATCTTTACTCTCACAGAGGAAAAAAAAAAAAAAAGAGAGAGAGAAAATATTTCAATTCTTAGCAGGCATGAGCAGACCAAGTCATTATTCCATCAAATTGTCAACTGCCACAAACTTATTTGATTCTTGAAGCAACTCTGCTGCCATCACCATAAGCCAGCCAAGGACCTGAACTTCATTCCATGGCTTCTTTGAGCAATTTAAAGTAGTAGAAGTCCCAAATATTTTACAGGATTGCATCTAACCTGGATTTCTGAAAAATAAACCGAGGGCAGACTAATAGTACTGCTGTTCAAGAAGGAGAAGTACAAAGAGGAAGGTTTCCAACAATGGTATAAGAATTTCCAACCCCACCTCTGGGTTTTGCAAGGGCACGTTAATCGTCACCATGAGGCTGGATTCCTCACCTTCAGGGTCTGCTTGCTGGCCACTTCAGATTAAAGACAATTTTGGCCAAAGTCCTGAGTTTGCCTCCTCTTACAGCTGTGATTCAGATGGAAAGTAGATAAAACCTGCTAGATTTATCTAGTCTTTGTTCATTAAGATACTGTACAACAGTCACTAATGTTTTTAAAGATATGCCTTCTGTGAAATGTTGCCAAAACAAACCTATACAGCACACAAAGGCAGGTAAATAACTCCACATTTTATCTTGCTGATAATCAAATTAGGAAGGGTGTTTAAACAGTAAATGTATCTAGAACAAATTTAAATGGCAGTGGCAGTAACACAGGAAACTTTTGTTAGATTTACAGGGGTTTTTTGATCCCTTATTTCCCTCAGCCAGAGGGATACTGCTTCAGGTTATCTGTTGGTTAAGATAATATAAACCAAATAAATTATCAGATGAATGACTCATAATTAATCTGGGAAAAAAACAAGGATTATATATTTGGGGATCTTGCTTGGCTTTGATGCTGCTTCTAAGTGATGATTACTTACACAAATGTATGGAATTCAGGTGACATTGGCTGGATGACTGGAAGGTGTTGCCCTCCTCCTGCATAACGTGGAAATTCCCATACAGGGAACTGGAAAACTACAATTTACACATTTATACATTTAAAAGAGCCACTTCTTATTCATTATAAATATAAGCTTTTTCCTGGTTGCATATTGTATTAAAAGTTGACAATTTTATATAATGTCAAATATGAATAATAAGAAGCAGCTATACAAAAAAATAATGTCAGAAGGAAATTAATACAAATTTAGCAAACAGGTACATAATACCTATATGATCACTAAAATCCCAGGCAGAGGTTTGATGGCTTTATTTCATGTTCTGTCTCTTATGTGGGGAAGGAGTTGCTGCCACGAGCCACAGAGCTTCATGGAGCCTGCTGATCATTTCCTTGTAGATGAGAATTCCCCTGCTATTTTTCAGTTTTGGATTTAAGCTGAATTTCCAGTCTTCTCTGCAGCCTGTGCATAGCTCAAGGTCAGGCCACACTCCTAAAATAACAAGAAATGTGTAATGGCTATGCTTTACTGCAGATGAAATGCTGTCCCCTAAACCCCTTGTGTATGGAAAAGCTTCCAGGCCAATGAGACAAACAAACAAAAACTCAAGTAAAATAAACCCAGTAAACAGAAACCTGTGGGAGGAGAAATATGGAACAGTCAGCTACAAAACAGAGGGAGGTAGAATGGTAAAACCACAGTGGCTGATGTCCTTGCAGGGGAACAGCAGAACAGCCAGGCCCACTCTAGCCACATGAAAAAGAAGGGGAAAAAAAAAAAAAGGAAAATATAATGGTAAATAGGGGTGAGAAACCCAGGAGAAGAGTACCTTGAGCCTGTAAATAGCATTACCTATGGAGAGAGCTCAGAAGAGTAAAAAGGCACGGAGCATTGCAGCTGCGCTTTTTAAGCGTTGGCATCTTAAAAAAGCTACAAACTTCAAGTAGCTCTGTAATTCTCCTGTTCTGCTTATCACCTTCATCCTGCAGTGTTTGCTCATGTCAGTGATCCTTCTTGAGTGTGCAGGACATGAAAGCTTCACTCATCTCTGCTCTGCTGTTAAACTTCAAAGAGTTGGCTCTGGGTAAAATTTAAAATCACTTTCTGCAGTAAAGCACTCTTATTACCTCAAGCTAAGGGAATGAACATGCAGAAAAAAAGAAAAAGAAAAAGAAAAAAAAAGGAAACCTCTCCATAGAATCAGCAGGTTAATTTTCTCTTGCATGGATTTTTTTTCCCAAAAAATATTTTAGGGATGTTGATGTTTTTACTAAGCTTTTCATTTAGAATGACTCACAGCTGTGGTTTCCTATAACAGAAGGGATTCCTATTTGGCCTCCTTACAAGCCACCTCCTTTCCATTTACATATAAATCAGATGCAGGAAGAGATTAGTAGAGTCATTCCAGTAAGTGGGAACAATCCAGGTCCTCTGACATTCACATTTTGCAGGTTTGTAAGGAATTATGGTCTGTATAAGAGTCTTGAAGAGGGGGAAAAATAGTCTGTTTACCCTTTCCAGAAAAAAAAAGAACTGTTGCCTGAGCCAGGGGTTATGACAGAAAAACCGAGTGGAAATCCCAGAAATAAAAGCAACCTGTTTTGACTTGAAATGCAACTGTGCTAGAGGTAAACGGGTGTTTCTGATTTTTCTTCTTATGATATAAGATAAAAAAATGAAGTCAATCTGCCAGGCTTTAATAGGAATGAGCAACCCTATTAAAGGACCGATTTAAACCTAATAAAAGCCACTGAACTTCATGGACCAGGGTCATGCTGTTAACAATCTGGACTAGAAGGTAAACAGAACATTAATTCAGCATGGAGTAGGTGGGATTGCTGTGAGAATGGGAAAATAACCTACAGGAACCAAGAGAGAAAAAGGGATGGGAAATAAGAATGATTTTGGAGTAACACAAACTATTATGCACGGATTAAAATAGTAGAGATGTTTGAAAAGCAGCCATGGCGAGCTCCCTCAGACTGGCTGGCATGGATTCGGCTCAAGGGTAGAAAAATGGCTGAGGTCTTTACAAGTCTGGGCCTGGCAGGGGCAGCTGCGCCTGAGGGAGCAGGTCACAGGGAGGGATGGATGGATGGATGGATGGATGGATGGATGGAGGGATGGATGGAGGGAGGGATGGATGGATGGATGGATGGATGGATGGATGGATGGATGGATGGATGGATGGATGGATGGATGGATGGATGGATGGATGGATGGATGGATGGAGGGATGGATGGATGGATGGATGGATGGATGGATGGATGGATGGATGGATGGATGGATGGATGGATGGAGGGATGGATGGAGGGAGGGATGGATGGAGGGATGGATGGATGGAGGGATGGATGGATGGATGGATGGATGGATGGATGGATGGATGGATGGATGGAGGGATGGATGGATGGATGGATGGATGGATGGATGGATGGATGGATGGATGGATGGGGTCCTGCCAGGAGCGATGCGGCCACAGGGCAGCACAGCCGGACCCTGCCCCGGGGCCGGAGCAGCGAGCCCGCCAGGCTGCCAGGAGAAGGGAAAAGCCTCCTGAACCCACTGCTTCCAGCTGCCTGCCAGGCTGCCGGGAGAAGGGAAAAGCCTCCTGGACCCACTGCTTCCAGCTGCCCGCCAGGCTGCCGGGAGAAGGGAAAAGCCTCTGAGCCCGTTCCAGCTGCCGCTAACCTCAGCCTGGAGCCCAGCTGCCAGAAGCGAGCTTCCACACGAGATGAAAGCACAGCACTTCAACTGTATGGACATAGGATCTCTCTACATAAATCATATATACTGCGTAAACACACACAGAGTGTTCTATAAAAGCCTTATTAAACATATACACTATTACATACACCACGACCACTTTATTCTCCCCATTTCAACTCCCCAGGGACTGACTGTGTGTTCTCTGCCGTTGTGCTCATCTGGAGTCAGCAGTAACACCAGTGCAAAGCTGCTATAAATTTACATCAGAACGAAGCTATTATAAATTGTTTCCACTGAAACATCATTTGTATTTGACTGCATAGTTTTGCTGCAAGTTTTGCTCCGAAAACTAGGGAAGCAAAAAGCTCTTCCAAAACAATTTCATTTGAATATCCTCCAAGTTATACACTCCGGCACTATAAACAAGGTTTGCTTATGAAAGTGTATTTAAGTGTCTTTCCAGGAGGTCAACATTTCATACAGGTGAATTTGCAATTCAAACTTTACTTTACAGATTTTTGTCAGTATAAACATTTACAAGGCAGATATTAAGATTATTTGATCTGTTTAGGAGCTGAACCTGAAAGAATGCAATTTTTAATCTGCAAATTTACTTACAGGCTCTTAGCCACAAAGACACTTGCCACAGAGGTTTCCAAATACCCTGATACAACCAAAATTTGCCAGAGACTTTGCCTATCTAACAGTTGCTTTTTCTGGGATCATTTTCTCAGAAGGTGAGAGGAGAGATGAAGGGACATAAAATCTAGCTGGTGTTTATAGATGTCAGTCTGGTTCCACACAGTGCTTTAGACTTCTTGTACAGCTCTCAAATGCCACCTCTCTGCATTTCCCTTCTTTGGAATTATGGTGCTGCTACTCCCCACTTACCAGGTAAGCTGCCCTGGTGAAGAGAATTTTTTCCCATGCAGCAATAGTACTTCACATGCAGGGGCTTCAGGAGCAGAGCAGAACCAATAGTGACATTCCAAAGGCAGGGGAAAGGGGCAGGAATTAAGCATAAAGGGGTAAAAAAAGGCAAAATAATCGCGGGACAGGTAAGTAAAAAAGCTGCTGAGCTGCTGCTGGTAAAAAGACAATTTCAAAAATCCTACTTAATTTTTAAAAATACATTCTTTCTTTAAAAAATTAAGTTAAACAGCATTTTTGGGAAATGTACAATCGTTTAGTCTTCAATAGATTACAAAAAATCTTACAGCTGCAGTTTAAAGGTATTTATATGCACATCATTCATTTGCTGAATGCAGATGTCAAAAGAAGAGGAAACCGAAGGCTCAGGCATGATTTACTTCTCTGTTCTTCCTGCTGTTTTCAGGGCATTTAAAATAAAAATATAATTTACCATGTAATTACTAATTAAAATGTTAATAATCAATGGCAATCAATTGAAAAAAAATATAGAAGATTAAATAAACTAAAGATAAAAATACACCAAGTTACCAAAGGGTGTATGCTACCCTACTGGTAAAAACCAAGATAAGGCTTTTGTTTCATTTTCTGCCACAAATCGGGAAAGAAGAAAGATTCCTAAAGTTCAGCCATGGACAAGGAATTTTTCTGTAAATAATATCTATAACATTTAATGAATGAATAACAAATTAAGCACATCTTTTCATGTGAACCATGGACATCCAATCTGCATATTTTTTGCTTTTATAATATGAAAAGGAAACGGCAACAAATATCCAAGCTAATACCTTTCCTGTAGACAAACTCTGCCTCTTCAGGAACTGTGCAATAGGATACAATATATCATCATTCATCATCTAAGGCACTCAATACAACTTCACCCATATCACAAGGTCATTTCTTCCAATGGTCATTTAAAAAGAGACAAATTTATATTAAAAAACAAAGATGCTGGTTTCAGGAAAAAAAATGTGTCTTATTGTAAGAGTCCTGAGGTCATGGTATCTTGGGGACACTCAGATTCCTGCATTTGTGGCTGCTGTCCCACGTGAATGCAAGGACTTCACAGAGAATCTTCAGAGAGTTATATTTACAGTTTCTTCTTCCTCTTCACCAAGGTCAAAGAGATTTAAAGGTGCTCAGGAACTCACAAAAGCAGGATCCTTATTTATAATCTTCTCAGTGCCAGAGCAAGTGTCAGCTGGTCTTTGATCCTGTAAACAGAAAGATCTCCCCATGCACTCATTAATAAGGGCTGGGAACTGCCATTTTTCCTGGCCCTGTGCCTTTCTGACTCAGAAAGAGCCCCAGGCTCAGCACCTACCACTGTGGTCCCTGGAGACACAAGCTCAAAGATAACAGATATTTCAGGCTGACATTACAAAACAACACTGGATTTCAGAGTTAAGTTTCTGTTATTTATTATGCATAATTCTAAAGTTACAGACTTTTCCCCCAACACATCTCGAGGTTCCATCCAGTTGTAAGAGGTACCCTGGTTTTTCAAGATAAACAGTTGACTGTGGGTGGTGCAATGGATGGTCTGATCTCTTTGCCTGCATGGGGCCAGAGGGAAGGAAAGACTGTGCTTGTAGAGACATGCCCTCAAATTTAAAGCTCACAGTCCCCAGAGGAGAAAAGTAGGATGCAATTCTCATTTGGCTGGGACAGCACATTTTGAAAGTAATTGAATCAGGAACAGGAGAGCATTTGTGTGCAGAAAACTGTGTCTTACCCTCTTCAAGAACAAAAGGAGGAAATACCATCACTCCTTCCTTTGGAGGTATTTTGTCAGCATCAGATGGAATATTGTACAAGTGCATTAATATACTCACAAGCACACATGCATAAACACATAGAGGCATTGAAGATTGAAGTTGCTCCATATTCTGGACTAATCACAATATCACACCACCTCCTGCTCCACTCCTATGAGGAAGATGGAACAGAAGGGAAGAAGGACAAGGATGAAGAAAATAATAGGAATTCCAAAAAATAAATTGTCTGCAAAAATGACATGCTTTTGATACATTATTTCTCTCTTCTTCAGCATGGGTTTCCTTCATCTCATTAACTTAGAAGTATGAACATTTCAGCACCCTCTGTTCTGCAAAAAGCATTAAAGTGTTTTCTTTTTCACTTGCCTTAACACTGCCCTTTACTGGCACTCCTGAGGCTTATTACATTTCTTATATCTGAAAAATGTTTAATACCTTTTTGACATCCTTGCCAAAAAAAATTTCAACTGATTAGTCATCTCATGTTTTTGTATCATGGCCATTATTCAAAGCTTTTGCTAATTTGCTAAATGGGCCAAAATGGACATATATTTTCATCCCACTGACAACAATGATCTATTCAGAAGAGTGTACACTGCAGATGTCTCACTGAATCATTCATATCAGCCCAAAACACAGGTGGTGGCATTGCCCAGAAAACACATTACTCATTTAGAGGTAACTTAGAATGCCCACTTCCCAAGCTGCTTTAACATTCACAGCTCATCAGAGGTTTCCCAAGCTGTTTACATGTTCACTCCTAAGAGGGAAGCCAAGTTTCCCTACAGCTCACACGTTACAAGTCACATGGGGGTCCTCTTGCCTGCCTGTTCTTCGGGTTCATGCATGCTTCATCTGGACTGCCAGTAGTCTTTCTGCAATAGGAAGGATGGAGTGTGACCCCATACCTGTCTAGGGAAAAGACTGGGAAATGGGAGAGGGCTCTCCCTTCCTCAGGATGTGGAGGAAACTGAATCAGATCTTCCACTTCCCAGGGAAGTGCTTTGCCCCAGGTCTCCAGAACAACATGGCCACTGCCTTTCCCTCTTCCCTTGCAGACCTGAGTGCTCAAACCACTTCTAGCAAACCAAGCCCTTTCAGATAAAAGCCCTGAACGGATTAATTTAACCACAAACTGAGGCGCTGTCATCTGTTGTAATGCCACTAAAAGTATCCAAATAACTTTGGGGTCTAAGATAAGTGTTGGAGCACCTACACAGCCCAGGCATGCTTTACATAAATTGTCTAGGGAAGTCTAGTTCCTTAAAGTGGGCTTATAAAGAAACATTGGTGCCTGAATTGTGAGTCTGCCATCAATTTCTTTGACTTCATCCATGTGCTGTGCAAAAGTAGGAGCCTGAGCCCATAGGGAATCCAGACCCAGAAATGGCTTTAAGGTAACCCTTGGGGAATGCTAGAGGAGAAGGTTGGAAACTCTCAGCAAAATGCATCTGCAATAGCAATCTTAGCATATGAGCTTCTTTTTCATGGATCACAGCTAGGGTGAGAGCTTCGGTGTGCTCCAGCCTTGCTGGGGGAGTCAGTGAAGAGGCAGTGTCTCCATTCATGCCAATAGCTGGTTCACTTTCACAGAAAGCTAAAAGTAGCCAAAGACACAACTATTTTGTGATAGTTTTCTAGAATTTCTGTAATTATTTACTTGCCAGACTAAATGCTAATACAGATTTCTGTGCTTATATCCCTTTCTAATTTTTAAAGGCACATTATAACAGTTTCTCTAACAAAACATTTGTATCAAGAAGCCACCGAGTTACACCAATTTCTAGGTAGGGTAATGTAGTTGCACTGATACCAAATCTGAGGTAAAGAAGTTAAGACTACAGAGCTTTAGGTACTGACACTAACATTCCTTTCTTATCTCCTTCCAAATTTTAACCTGCGATTAAAAAGCCAAGTTGGATGGAGGTTCAGAATGTCCTGGCTCTCCTTAATCCGGGTCCTCTTAACATTCTGAATTAGCAAATATTTTCATGTGGGATCTTCACTTTCCTTTCTGTTAAAAAAAAAATTAACTCCTGAAAGCTAAATATAAAGTATCTCCTTTTTCTTCCCTGCATTATTTTAAAATATGAAAGGCAAATTTTTTCTTGATGGCAAAGTTGTTCGGTTGGTTTGCTTTTGGTTCATTTTTTTATTTAAACTGCTGTTCAACAGAGATGCTGAAGAGGTAGTCAATAGTATGAAGTGAATAGGACAAAAAGAAGGATAAAAATCTGGAAGCCAGACTATCTTCCAATCTGGAAGCCAGACTATCTTCCATTAGCAGTTTCAACTGAAAAAAATCTCAGATATTTTTCAATTTCATTATATCATATTTTAGCTTGGAAATTATTCTTCAGATCATTTCAGTCCATTCCTAATCAAAACAAAATAGTTAATGAGTACTTTCTCAATTGTTCTTTAAAAATATCTGGAAATCTAACAGATAATAAATTTAGAATTCCATTAAAATTAAATAGTTTCTTCCTTTTTGACTGTTTAACAAATAGTGTACTAGGGATCTTTCTCATTTTTTAATGACTCAATGCTTGCAGAACATTGTATTTCATAACAAGAAGAAAATTGAGTCTAAAGACTGACTCATGACGTTTTATCCTCTTCTACATGGTAATAAAACATCTTCATGTCTTAGACATGGGGACTTTTCCAAGATAATTTGCTAAAAGCAAAGGATATTGCCTGTGTGTCCCTGAAGTCATGAGGTTTTTAATCCATTTAGAAAAGAATGAATCCATTTGGAAAAAGAACGAAAATATTTAATTGTAATTCTGTGGAGACCATATATTTAGAGGTCATTTAATTTCCATCAGTCTTTACTTTCTTATATCCTTTCCATGTACAGTCCTGTTTAGGCCAACCACCACTAGAAATCTAGTTAATAGGTGTAAACTATGTACTTTATGTTGAATTTTTAATGTCTAAACTAGAATGTACTGTTCCCAAAGAGCAATAAAAATGTCTACATCTTAAGGGCATTTTAATATTTACATTTGGAAGGCATTCTTCTCTTCACAGCTGTTACTCAGCCAAAAAAACAATGCACAAGCAAGGCCAATAGTTTGGAGTGGAAAGGAGCTATTTATTCCTTGCTATGGTCCAAGGTGTTTTCAGGATTGCAGAATACAGTTTCCTGTTTTCAGACTGTTCTTAAAAGTGGACCACTGGGGAAGCAGCTTATTCCAAAGGTTGTACTAACTTCAGAGTGCTCTTGATTTCCCTGAATTAGGCCTGGTTTATGCCACCTGGCATGTTATGAAACCACACAAAGTAAGGATGTGTTGTCTGTGTTATGAAACAACACAAACAACACAACTGGGCGAATGCTGAAGTGTGGGTGCAGCCATACTGCTGACATGCAATACTGGGAACAACTTCAGGTTTGTGAAGTCTTTGGAGTGATCAGCAAGACTGCAGGTGACCATTGAGACAGAAGTAGGTGTCCAAATATGTCTTCATCTTTTGTGTTGCTCCCTGTCACTCCAAGAAAGCACTTTTTAACACTTTTTAACACTTTTAACATAGGTGCCTTACCACAGCACAACTTTCAGTAGACTATTGGTAAGCTCTTGGAAGCCAAGGAATTTATTATTTGCTCTTCATTGATGGCCCTTTAATTTATTGATAGTCTTTCATGTTCTTGTACAAAGCAGCTTTCTCAAAATACATCTCAGTAAATGGAAGGATTTCTGAAAACTTACAATGCACAGGTCCCTTTGAAATGAACTCAAGATAAATAGGAATATCATGCCTTACTGCAACGTTTGAAGCAATATTTTTCTGCAGGCAAGTATACAGCTTGAAAGAGTCCTAAATCATTAAGTGCTATTTATCCTCATAGTCAACATTCTGATCTCTTCAAATGTAACACAGAGTTATCACAACCCTTTCCATGTTGTTTACATAAGTGTTTTGTTACTCTATATCATAGAAGTGCCCAGGGCTGAGGTTTCTGCTGGTGGAGGAAAATAAAATTTTGTTTCTGTACTAAAACAGCCCACGGATTAACAGGACTACAGAGTTCAGATTCTTTTTCAGGTACTATGCAATTTAGGGCTGAATGTAGCTCCAAATGGGAGTTATAAATCCTATTCCTGATGTTTTTCCAGCTAGTTGCTTTATTTGTGGTATCACATAGCTGCTGTCACGCTTACAGGATGACATTCTTGCAGGCTCAGCACTACAGCTGGACTACAGCCCATCTTTCTTTGTGTAACTTGTACCTGAACTAGATTTTGAGTTCTTATGACTTCAGTACCACCCAAAATTCACATAACTTCAATTGTAGCACATCTAATCATTAATAATGACACTTGCATTAAACAAAATCTAAATATTGTCCAGTAGATTAAATTACACAAATTATCTTGAATAATGATCAGGTTTAAATTTCACTGGACCAAGGGGAATCTCTGCTCTTTTATGATTTACTGGTGAATTAGTTTGATTCCTGTGTTTGAGACACTCATGTCTTTATCTAGAAACCATTCTCAGAAATGTGTTTATTCTCATTTCTGAGTTAATAAACATCTGTGTTTATTATCTGGTCAACATTTATTTGGAATGTACTTTGAGACCAAACAGGGACTGATACGAGGATGTAATATTTTGAAAATACAATCCAATGAAAGGTGTCCTTGGAAGATCTTGGCTTGCCTCTCCTACTCTTCAGGATACATGAATTCATTCATAATTCAAGTTTTACCTTTCCTGAAGGATTTTTTAACATTTTAGAAATTAGTAAAATTGTAAGGAAGATCAAAATATGAGACTCAGAATTCCTCATGTTAACTACTCTTCTTGAGAAAAATACATAAAGTTTACATGCATAAACATGGATATATATATTGATGGGAAAAGAGTTTACTCTAGCAATGTCTGTATTTAAGAAAAGTGCTCAATGAGGAAGAGTTCCGTGTATCAGACAGGAAAAACTTTGCAAATTCTTCATTAAAATGTATTAATGAGGAGATTACTGATTGAACAGCTGCTCTGCTTTAGCTGCTATCAGACTGGAAATAGTTCTACAGTAACTCATATAAATTTGAATTATATTCTTTTCTGCTTTCAAGCCCATATTTTCTAATCACACATCTGTCTGATCAGTGATGCCACACTAGATTTTATGGTAAGTATAGTACTAATAATCCTTATTAATACTCAACACAGATTTATTTTTTTTAAATACTGTTTATTATTATCACTGTTGTTGTTGTTATTAGTGTAATTATGTTCTAAAAATACCATCCTAATGGTTTCTCATCCCACTTGAAGTAAAAACGGGTTTCTACTTCTGGATGGATTCTTAAAATGAGAAAACAATTATGCTACTAAGAAAAAAGTTTTTTAAAAAGGTTAATGAATAATACTAATATCATTACACATTTTTATAAGAAAATTAATCTTTTTTTTCCTCTAATTTTATCAATCTGTAGTTTTATAATAATAGTCTACACATCACATATTCTGAGGAAATGATAGAACTTCCTGTTCTTTCACATCTGGAACATTAGTAAGCTCAATCTCCAAAAAAATAGAGTCTAAATAATTTACCACCCTGTTTATTTCAAAGACCTCCTTCCAGAATTAAAGGAAATCTATTTGCATGTTTCTAAAGGCATTGTTCCTTCAGTCTGTGATGTTCATCAGTCAGGTTTGCTGCTTTTGTTTTTGTAATCTAAATAAATATAGTTCAATGGTTTGGAACTCCATGGTTATCCCAGTGGATTCCTTTATATCTATTGTGTAACGCAAAACTGGGGGAAGCAAATGATGACTAATTTTATGAACACGAAATGATTGAAACAAGTGGAACCTCTGCATTCTGGGACAATCTGTCACTTCTTAACACTTTTGTGAAGCCTAATAGTCCCATAGCTCCTGAATCACTCACAATTGAGTTTGTATTTTCCATTTTCACTCATTTCTACAATTTTCTTTAACTAATTAATTTATTAGGTATTGCTAGAAATTTGATAAAACACCACTCATTTACTTGTGGTTGGGATTTGCACACAAGTATCCACCAAAAAATAACTCTTGAGTGTAAATTGACACCGAGTTTGCAATAATTTGTTCACAAAATCATTGCCTAAATAAGAAACAAATGTTGAGGTAAGGGAGAAACAGCCACCAAGAAACACAGGTTGAAAAGTGAAAGCCAATGGAAGCCCAACACACTCTGCTAGAAGGTGTTCTAATTCAAATGAGTTACTTTTTTTTCTGATATACTCTAAATTTTAAAAATATATGTAAAACTGGAAGAGTTCTGCAAAGCAACTACAGCTTAACTAAAGTAACCTGTACCAATTTCTGTGTAGTCTTCACTTGCTAATCATTTCTCTTACTGTTTTCACAGTAAAAGAAACATTTAAGAGGGTTAGTAGCTTGAGCAGGGCTTTACATTAATGAGGTTTACCATTTGGTGGAAAATAATATAAAATGTGTTCAGAAGTGTAAACACAGAATCTTAAAACTTCCTGTTATTTCCCATGAATCAGGATGTTCCTGTATATCCAAATAAAATAGTATTAAAATTCCTTTATACTTGGTTTAAGCAAAATATAAGGAAAAAAAGATAATTTGGTTGATGTGACCTGGATTGTGACCCAACCCCCTACCTGCTCTTCCACTGAAATCAAGGTGTCTCTGGGCAGGATCACACCCAGAGAACTGAGAACTGAGCCTAAGGCTGTGCAGACAAAACCATGAAAGGCAACACAAAAGTGAAACCACCTGGGTTTCATTCTGAGTCTGTCCCTTACACTATTTACAGTAAGGAGAGATAACTTGCCTCCTAATGATATTATAGCCTAGCTATAAAGCACACATCTAAAATAACTGGCCAAATCTCCTTCTCAAGAGCCTCTCTTTCTGCTAACTGTAGAAGTACTAACTTAGGTTAAATGTTTAGATTATAGCATTTCCACTTTTACAATAGGCAAATTTGGAAGAGATAAATATTGAATTATTATGTTTTATTATTGAATTGGAGATGCCCACAATTTTACCCAATCTTTCTGTTTGAAATGGCTGTGTGTATTTAAATATGTAGCTGCTGCCACCAAGAGAATCTCAGAGTTTCACAATACCACTGAAAACTAAATTCTTTAGGGATTTCCAGATGATATCTGGAGTTCATTGCCGTCCTGAAAACCATGTGTAGAAGACAATGTTCACAGACCCCTTGGGACCTCCTTCTCACAATGATGCCTAACGCAACACTTGTAGTTCATGGGAACTTCTTATTACAATTAACATATGAAATGCGGTAGCACAGAGCTCCTCTGATCATCATGCATTAAAAGTCACCATCAGAGTATTCACAGACATCAGAGTGTTTCAGCTTATAGAGGAAAGGTTTGAAAGACAAAGGGCAAAGTCTGAATTGTCCTTAAAGTTATGTAGAGCAGCAGCATACAGTGGATGAGAAGGGCGGAACCATTTCCTTGAGTGAATTCATGATTTAGCCCCTGAACTTTGGACACTCAGAAGCTCTGAGACTTAAGAGCACAAAAGTGGCAGCAGAAATAGTTAAGATGGGAAGTGATTAAGTCATGAACAATGAGAGGTCGGAAAGTACTGCAACAGGCCATTGGGAAATAATGATTACAGTGTCAGTGCTGAACTGCCAGATGTGTTTTCTACTGACTGAAGTGGGACCCAGGATTTCTTCACTGCAATGCAAGACATTGATAAAAATGTAATATTTGTCTCAACCATTGAACAAAATCTAAATAAAGTGGTGTTGCCACCTACCTTCTTGGTGGAGACATTTGTGCTATAGGTGCTCATGGAAAGCAGCTCATTGGTGCTGATCAATCAGCAGCCCATGTTCCTCAAAGTAATTTTCCTTGTGTATAGTGAAGCATTTTCCAAATGGTGAACACAAAACAGGATAGTGTGTCTTAGCAACCTGTTTCAAGAAGAAGCATACTGAAACTTCACTCTTAAATCTACACAATATTATTAGAAACAGGGGACTCACTCAAGGGAACATTTCTCAAGACTGAAGCTTGTGCAATCTAAAACTTGGAAAGAGGTTTTTACTGAGCAATCTGCTGACATTTCTGAGAGATGCTCTTGGTAAATTCTTGTGTGCCAAAGGTACTGGAGCTGATTTACTGTGAAGCAAGGCAATGTCTGGTCAAGAGACACCCAAATTTCAAAAATATGAATTTGCTATTTTTACAGGACCCTAGGAAAGTTACATAGGCATCTCACATTGTACAACCCCAAGGCTGTTTCTTATCGAACAATTTTAAATGTTCCATAGATACAAATTAGCATTACAGATGTTATAATGTTACCAGTGTTCAAACAGTGAACATGTCATAGGCAAAACATTAAATTAAATATATGCTTATAGGGAATGTTGGCTCTGGAGAGGTATCCATGTGATAGTTCTTCACATGCTCCAAAAGTCACTTCATGGAAACAGACGCACACTCTACAATAAAGGCATTGGATAAAGCTTTCTCTTTTCTCCTGTAAATGGAATTTATCTTTCATTTCCTCGCTAGAAGACAATTTTTAAGCCACTGTTCACACTCTAGGATTCACCAGTTCAATATTTCACTTTAATGTTGTCATGTCAATAAAAATATTCTCAGATGTGACCACGTACATTCTTAGGAAATATCACATATACCACCATTTGAGACAGCTTTCCTATTATTCAGCTGTCTCTAAATAAAAACTTTGCCTGGTCAAAGCAGGTTCTTTAGAATAGATAGCACCACTTAGGCACAGCCATGGTTCTTATGGTAAATCCAGACAGTTCCATCACAGGACATTTCATGAAGCAATGCACTTTTTCTTCTGAATTTTAACACAAACATATTCCATTACATTAGGGAATAGTCCCTGGCTTCATTTCAATGCAAGAACTGTAATTCAAACCATTCCTCTTGTTGGCCCCTATACAGGATGGAAACATCTTCACTGTCTGCATCAGCACTGCCTCCCACATAGGGTCCTGTTGTGTCCAGCTCATGAGGGTTATGTTTCATCCATGGGAGCAAGAAGAGCTTCTAAGCTGCAGGATCCACACACCCAGTCCCCACTCAGGAGGATGCTGTGGCTGCCCTGTCCCTCCCATCACAATGCTGCTCCCACGGGAAGGCAGCCTACCTAAACTGGTTAGATAGGGCTTGCAGCACATTCCTGAGAGATCCAAGATACAAAACATATAAACAGAATATAAGGGCAGTATAGCCCTTATTCTATTCTCAGTTACCCAGACATTAAACAACACCCGGGCTCCTATTGTGTAGGGATTGTATCTTGATGGGTAGAAGAACAAAGAAATGTGTCAAAACATACAGGAATACTTCTCCTGACAGGTTCACATTTTTCAGAGTGTTAATTAAATAAGCTCAGGTGGCTTCCACTGATTGTTTACCCTTGAGGTTTTCATTGGCTTAATATTCCATAAACCCAACGACACATCTATTCATTCATAGATTTTTTTAAAATGGGTGCGCTTTGTTTCAAGGTACAGATGTTAGTATAATAAAATACTAACAGATATCTCAGTATGAATAAACAGGAATCAGTGTTTATTCATGATACAGAGAACTGTGTAGGGAGTTCTCCTCATTAAAATGGTAAACTAAGCCAAACTTAATTACAGCCTGAATGCCAAAGGGAAGTATGTTACTATCTTATCCTGCAGGACACAAGGTAATTTAAAAAAACAGTGGCATGCCAGTGATAAAGTAAACAGAAATACAAAATCAGACTAGGCATTCGTATTTGGCATGCTTCATACCTATAGAAATCCATTTCCATTTCCAGTTATGATTTGCTGGCTTGGCTACTTTAAAAAAGAAAAAGAAAAAGAAAAGAAGAAAAGGAAAAAAAAAAAAAAAGAAAAAGGTCACTTTTTCAAAGCTGTCTGTCCTAAAACACACTTCATGTATCTCCACTTCATAAAACTGGAAAACAAAATGAAACACATATAATATACACTTTTGCTGTGAGACAACAAAGTTCTAGATTGATGCTCTGCAATGAAACAGAGGGAAAGCCCTTGTAAAGCAAATGGAGTTTTCTTCCTTCTAACAAGGAATTAGGAAAAATAAGCTTTCTCTTTTTCCTTGCATGGTGACAAAAGGCTGTAAAACAAGATACTAAGAAACTGGGCAAGAGGAAATCTTGGCATGCAGGTGTAAAATCCACAGTACAGACAACTCTGCTGATACTGTGAAAGGCAGAATTTTGAACACATATTTGGTTTAGTTCATTTTTAAAATTATCATTGTTTCTGAAGATGTTTCAAATCAGGAGCTGAGCATAGTTTGTCTCCCCTTTTTTTTTTAGCAGGAAGACAAAATCCCAGTCTTAGCAAATCCTTCTGCAAAATTTTTAAACAAAAAAGTACAGTAAGCTGCCTCTGTAAGTTAAAATAATGCACTATATTATTAGAATACTTTTGGGTTTCTAGCTTTTCTTATTCATTTATTCTCACCCAAGAATACTATTATTAGGCTTAGCTGACCTGATGTATATCCAGCTAAAATACCCACAATTTGCAAAGCAGATATCCTTGCAGTCAGTATGTATTAATAGTTCTGAGACTAGAACAGTCTGCAGTGCTGCCTACCTTTGTACAATGCCACTGTGGTTAGCAGAACCACTCCATAAATAAGCTGTGGGTTCTCTGTTCTCAGCTTTTTCAGCCTCAGGCTGGAAATTAAAGCCTGAAAATCACAGGGAAATACACTAACCAGCCAACACAGGGGAAGAAGCAGGATATTGTGGTTTTTACTGGCACAAAAGACAAATAATCATGTTGTTACCACCTCACTGAAAATTTTAAGAAGACCTAGTTTTTTCACAAGTATATAAGACGCCAATTTTTCACAAAAAATGGCTCAAATAAAAGCAACTGGAGTTAACAAGAAACCAATATCCAAGAAGCCTGTGAGTACAGCAATCTATCAAACCCACATAAATCAAACTTTAGGTGTGAATGGCGTCATACAATTCCATGAAAAAAAACAAAACAAGCATTTTTACATTCCACAAAATGACACATTAACCCCGCCACTAAACATATGAGATCCCTTAAATGAGTGCAGAGGAAGCAGACACCACAACAGCCACCCCTGAATCTGCCACTCAGATTTCCTGGCAATGGCTGAACATTTCTTTTAAGTCCTTGGAGTTAATCCTAATTAATAACCGTGCTGCAGGTCAGCACTTGGCCAGCTCTCATCCAACAATACTTACATCTCTCTTATCTGGTCATAATTTGTTAAATTTTTATCTATTGGCATACACAAAGCAATTACCTCTGCCTGTCACAAAAGTGTGCAGTGCACTGCTAGAGTCATAAAAGAGCTTCTATCCTGGTAGCAAAGTTGAGCTGGTAGATGGGGTCTGTAGAGAGAAACTACCTTCCCTCAGTAAATGGACTGAGTTCTCAATCTTGAATTCTGATCTGTGAATGCAACTGAAATTCTCAACCATTCACCCACACAGATGTTAGCATAATTGTTATCTAACCTGAGCTCTACATCCAGTGCTCTTGAAAAACCACCAGTATCCCTTAGCAGTGAGAATAGTTAGTAGCAAGGGAACTGGACTTTGGTAGATCACTAATTCCAAGGGGTATCTACTTGACTATCAACCTTGGTGGGCACACTTAGGCACATATTGATGGGAAAAATGCTTAATGCTTCTTCCCTTTCTCCTACTGTCCCAAACCATAATTCAGTGATACGTGTTTCTCTTGTAATGCTGGACTTCGCTGCTGCCCTGTACCCAGCAACCACGTGGGCTCGAGTGTCTGCTTAGTCATGTCTCCCTGGTTCTCCTCCATTCAAATTGTAAAGAGGTGCTGCACAGGAACAGGTATTCAATGGCTGTAATTGATGTGCTGGCAGAACTGACACCCTGCTTTGAAAGTCAGTGTCAATATAAGGAACTTTAAGGAATTACTTTAATAGCTTTTTTTCACTACCAAAATCTTTGACCGTTAACAGAGGAACAAATATTGTTTCAGTAGTTAACTTTAATTACTGCATTACACAACTAATAAATCACAAACAACTTCTTTCACAAAAAGCCTTTACCATAGGGATCTCTACTTCAGTATCTTTAAAATCCTCCTCACAGAAATCAGACCAAATAAGTCTATCTCACATAGCAAAGAATAGGAATATGTGCTATCAGCCTTTCAACCTCTCCATTCTGCAGGCTTTCAAAAGAATGAGCCACCCTGGTTTCCACCTGCAGAAGGTCAGCCCCAGAATCCAAACAATTTCTTTGTGCTGAATGTCTCTCTTTTCTTCCCCTGAACTTGAGTTGACATGAAGTATTTGGCTTAGCTATGTGCAGACTCCAAAGGCCAAGACCCCTTCTCTCCTCCAAGCATGCTGAGATAAAAAACACAGATAAGATTCATAGTTCCTGTAACTTCTGTACCTGGGAAACATAAAACTTGGGCAGTGCTCAACTTCTTTTGGACATGGTGTATAAAAGCCACTGGAGGCAGAGTACAAAAGTGGCAAAAACTCCTCTCCATCGAGATTGTGCTCTAAAAATTCCTGTTGTAGAGGTTTTTACTGGAGCTTTGTATAATATTCAAAGGGAAAAAACAACAATTTCAATATGGGGCTTTTTTCCTTTCTTTCATTCTCACCTATTCTCTACCACTCCAGCTTGAGTTGGGCTGCTTACCCTCTTTTGCTACATTGTCAGCTTCTGGTCTGGCATCAGGACTTGGATGCCCAAAGCACAGATGCTGCCAGGGCTGATAAGAGAGAGTGAGTTTGTCAGTGGGAAGAATGGCATAGCCAGCACTGTACTCTTCTGATTCTTTATTTGTTAGTCAAAGTTTACAGATGTTACAGGGACAATAACTTTGCAATATCTTCAAACATTGCACATAGAGAAGGCATGTGGCACTTCTCTGCAAACCAGGAATGCTTGGGCAGTTACCCACTGCCAAGCTGGCTTGTACAGAGCACTTACTAAGCAGCAAATTATTTTGGCTATTAAGGGCATACTTATTACAAAAACATGCTTTTGTTCACCATGTCAGGCTTCAACTCTGTTCCTGAATTTTCTTTAGTTTTTGCCCACCGCCCACTCCTTGGTGAGCTCTGGGTAAATGCTCTCATTGTCTATTGTTAATCATTCTTGCCTACATGATGACAGCTGGTTTTTGATCAGTGTCTCAACAAAACCACCTTTTCTGGATAGGTCATGAAATGGGATGGAATTTATGAGGCATCTTTCTCCATACTACATTGCCCTCAGCTATGTTCTGTCAGAGGCACTCTGTACTACTGTGTAAACACATTCTCTTTCATGTCACAGTGATCTGGAAATAATGTCTCTGAATGGAACAAAATGGAAAGAAAAGACATTTTCTCACAGGCCTGTCTCAAAATGGTATTTCTAAAATTGTCAGAATAATCCTCTGTACAACCTGCAAAAGTGAACTTCTCTTCCTTCTGATGCCTCTTAGAGGTACAGTCAGACTGCACAGCCCCTGTTCTGCAACTGCATTCTTTTTTTAAAGATCCCTCCTTGTCAGCCTATCACAAGAGATCTTCTTATGCAGACCAAGCATTTCAATGAAATACATCATTCTGTCACTGCAGAGTTCCTGGTCCTATTTCTACTTTGAGCAATTCTTGGCAGGCTTGTGCTTAATCCTGTGCGCTCACTGTGGGTAGTAATGGACTCTCCCATGTCCCTTTGCACATCAGCTTTCTTTCAGCAGTAACAATTACCATAGGAAACAACTCAGCACTGAAACCAGTCGTCTGCTTCCCATCAATGGGATGGGCAGGCAGCAAGCTAGGAAAAGTGTGATGGTTTTTTTGATCCTACCCATACCATTGACGTGATCAACTGCAAATCATGGGCAAAATAAACCTCTGCTGGAGCAAGAGAAGAAACATCCTGGTATACTGCTTTCTCATGAGACTTGTGGTGATCCTGAAGCTGAGTCTGTACTGTATTTTCAGACTCTCTGTGTAAATGCAGGTTGCATCCATTTCATCACATGCAGCAAGCAGAGTCTATTTAAAACAGCTTTCACAATTCCAATAGCTTTTCCTACCAAATGTGCTGAACTATGCTTTTCCTTACTACACATCAGCTCAAAAAGCAAAGGGTATACCAATGAAGCAAACTAAGTGGCTAAAAAGATTTCATTTACTGTTCCTGAGGATTTGGATACTCATAACATGTCACCAGGATGTGGACTATAAAATTAATTTGAGAGAAAAGAAGAGGCTATCTTAAAAGTTTTGAATTTTCATGATACAGCTGGAAGTGATGTATACAATATTGTGCAGCACATGCTAACCAGATTTTCAATGGTACACTGGGCACTTAAAAAGGCAAATGAGTTCCCTGATATGCTTCACAGGATTAAAAAACATGAGCTTGACAAAACTGTGTTTCATTCCCACACAAAAAAAAAAAAAATGGTAATGAGTTAGACAGATAAAGACAATATAGCACAAAAAGCCCAGTTGTCTTGCCAGAAATTATATATAGAGGAAAACAACCCTGCTCTACCAGGTCTCAGTGTTCAGACAACCACAGTGATACTATAATATTTATGTCAGAAGGTCCTCAAGAGATGTGTTCTCTAGTCTTTTGCTTCTCTTTTACTAGAACATTTGAAGTAAACCAGAAAGCTTATAATTAAAAGAGTTAAACAAATCTAAAATCTTTGGTTAAGGCACCAATATAAACCTGGAGCTGCAGAAATGGAAAACAGAATGAGTCACAATCCAAGAAACGCCTCAGGCTTGCCATTCTCTCAGTATATGCCAATATTCTCTAATAAACCTCATATTCAAACATTCACAGTACCCAGCACATGTTTTAGACAGTCACCAACATGAAAACAAAGTGTAGATATATATACACCTTTGCTGTACTTGTGCTTTGCTGGGACATTTGCTGTCCCTGCTTCCTGGTGCTTCCTTAGAAGGGCCCCAGGAACATTCTCAGAGCATTTCTTGGCCCAGTATGAGCAGGATTTTCTAGGAACCAGAGCTCATGTCGAGGGAGCTCTACCTCAAAGGGCAAGAGTGGGCTAAGCCTCAGGAGTGGCCTAGAATTCAGAGTATTGCCTGGATTGTTTTACCATATATAGCCAGGATACAGTCTTTAAATACTTTGACATTCAAGTCTCTGATTTTGCCTTTATTCCCAAAGGTTCCCTTGCAAAAGGTGGAGCTCTTATTTCAGCTGACTTATTTCAGCTGCATTATCTACAGGTTCCCATCTGAAGGATAGAGCTCTTTACATGGAATTCTTTCTCAAAGAGAAAAATAAGAGAATCATAGAAAGAATCATAGAAAAATTATAAATAGACTCAATGAACATACATGAACACAAAGGCACACACACAAAATAACAAAAACAGCTATAAATTAAAATAAAAGGGACAGACCTTCAGCTGGTATAAAGAGAAGTGCTGATTAATCTTAAAGCTATAATGAATGAGAGAGCATGCACTAATAAAATAAATGCATTGCTAGCAGCACAAATAAAACAGTTTTGAGCTGTTTTCACAAACATAACAAGACAAAATAAAGGAAGGTTAAAATCTGTCTGTAGATTACTTTATTCCCTCTGTGCCTGCCAGGAATTTTACATGCAGTTATAGTTGTCTAACTATCAAAAAAGACCGAGTGAGAAAATGGAAGCAGTCCAGAGAGTCCAGAAAACAGCAAAAATGATCAGAGAGCTGGAGAGACAGATACGTAGTGAGTGACTAAAATAGAAATGAATTTTTAAGACATTGGCTGTAGGACAATTAAAGACATACAGCAATCTACAGTCTGAAAGCATGAATACAAAAAAAAGAGGGACTTTTATGGGAAAATAGAAAGGGAAACTGAATAAGAAAAAAAAAAAAAAGCATTCTGGATTTCCAAAGTAGACTGAACTGGACCTCCAAGCATGGACTGTGTAAAAGATCTGCTAGTCTAGGACTAACAATGTTCTCTTCTCCCAGACCTGTCTACCATAGGCCTCTTAAATATTTCTTATTCCCATTCCAATTAATTCATCTGCATAGTTCAGTGGTCTATATGAGTAGTAGCTAGAATTTTATTCAAGGACCATCTAGCTCTGGTCAAAAGTTTTTGAGAACAAACCAATCCTTAACCTAGTCCCTGCTCTCTGCTATGTCTTCTACCACTGCTACCACAAGCACAAACACTGAAGGAAATTTTGAGATGCAAGCATAGCATACATATACCTGCTTTCAGCACATGTCCAACTCACTGGCTGCTGCTAACTCTTTAGACAAGAGTTTCCCTGTTTCCCCTGGAATTAATAAAAAGACAAACAGAAGAGGAAGAGCACATAGCTTTGGGAGGGAGTGGCCTGGAGGGAAAAACTCCAGAAGGAGCCACCTGAAGGTTAATCACAATTTGCTAGACTTTTGACTATTGAAAATGCTCCTCCTCTCAAGAAAGTAACTTTGCATTCCAGCTGCTCCAGTCTCCTTTCTTGGGATAACCTGGACAGTGCAAACACAGTAATAGACATACATTCATACATACAATGTGCATTTACATTACACATACCTGTGTTGTAATACATGGGCCAGTTGCACTGACACCACAGGGGCAGGCCAAGTCATACTAGAGACATCTTACAGAGAGAAGGAATGTAATCCAAGGGCACCTCCAAGAATGGTACATTCTTCAGCTACACTTCTTTGACTCAAAATAATTAGAAAAAATATCAGTTGCTCACAAGGGCATTTGTGTTCTGTTGTCATCTCTTCTCAGTGGAGTTTTCCAAGTAGGAATTTTTTAATTGCATGCCCTTTGAAAAAGTATCCTGCAAATTCTGTTTTTCTCAGAGGAGCATCCTTTTTCATAAAGGAAGGGTTTTACCTCAGAAATTACTTTACTTATCCAAAGAAGTCGAGATTTAACCAAGCTATCAGATTATAAAAAGATAATAAAGTTAAGTTTATGGGAAACAAATCCAAAGAATAGTGTATGTGTGGCACCTCTTGAGCAAGTAAAAGTCAGACCCTTACAAGTCCCATGTGTAGGAATGGCCAAAGTCTTGGAAAAGAAAAATTCTTCATTCTGTGTACAGCTGACTTATACATATTTCTGGCTTTCCAGTAAGCCATTTGAAACCTATATGATGAATAAGAATGGAAAATATTTTTCTATATTTTAGGAATAAGAAATAAAAAGTTTTGTTGTCTACTTTATAGATGAGAATGTACTAAACACCTCAGAGATTTTCTGGGTCATTAACATACTGCAAACAGACCAAAAATGCAATCTTAGCAAAAGCAGTTTATCAGACCCTAAGCATTTTTGTAAAGGAACTACAGCAAAGAATTACATAATTCAAGCATAATATGTTCAGTATTCCTCTGCTTTACACAAAGCATGAAAAGAGCAGAAACTGTTGAAAAGATCAAAGAGATTTTTACATAGAGAGTTGTTAAATAGCAATTGCAGAGAAGATCTGGAAAACTTAGTGGCAGCAAGCCCCTGAAATGTAGTTTAGTCTACAAAATGCAAATGAACCAATTCTAGTCTCAATCTAGTGACTTTCACATTTTTCCAGATAGATGGCTTTTAAAAACAGACCTGAAAAGTACTTGATCCAGATGCCGAATGGACAGAAATCTGCATCTTCAGAAAAAAAAACCAGGGTTTTTTAATATTGAAAGCACTTAAGCTTTTGTTAACTATTGAAGAGTTCAAGAGTTTGATTTTATCTCTACAGAAGTCATCAGTCAATGACAGCACACTGTTTCACATCCCCAGTCATCACCTGCTTCCCACCAGCCATAGCTTCCTGCAAAGCAACACTTCATCAACAGAAGAAAGAATAAAACAACCATTAGCAGAGTCCTAATTAAAACAGAACATTCAGCAACCTCCAAAAAAATACAGTGTGGCCCAAGGTAAGGGATCCTCCATCATTGACAGCTAATGACAGAATGTTTGCAACAAAGACCATCAAAGAAGAGTTACTGCTTTTATAATGATTTCTCATCAGAATCTGGCTTAACTCATGATGCTCATAGAGAAATCACCTGGTCCTTCCTGCAAAACCCACAAGCACCCAAGCTGTTTCCAAATTTCTTCCACAATTTTCCTTTTTCATTTCAGTGGGCAAAGAGACCAAACTCTGAAGCTCTGATGAGCTTCCAGGTTCTGGTTTCATGCTACACTGCTTTAATGCCTTTCTTTACTCTGCTTATATAAGTAAACAGCCATAAACACTGGAGTTACACATTTTAACGAGTCACCAGTCAGCTGAACAGTAGCAGCTGTTGGACCACCATGCTGCAAGGCTAAAGCAGATGGTTCTACTCCCCAGCTCTGGCATGGCTGGGGCATGAACAGGCTCAGGAGCTGCCATTCAGTGCTGTGTAGCTTTCCATACCCTACATCCCTTTCTCAACCTTTTATAATGTGCAGCTGGCCCACTGAGCAGGAGCCTCATTAGGGTGTCTTATACTTTGCTTAAGTCTTATGCTTAACCAGAGAGGAAACATTGATTATATCAGCCCCTGTAATGCTGTAAACATTGAAGTGGCCAGCAGGTCTGGGGAAGTGATTGTCCTGTACTCGGCACTGGTGTGGCCACACCTCAAGTTCTGTGACCAGTTCTGGGTGCCTCATTACAAGAAGGATATTGAGGTGCTGGAGGATGTCCAAAGAAGGAAAACAAAGCTGGTGAGAGGTCTTGAGAGTAAGTCCTGTGTGGAGCAGCTGCAGGATTTGGGTGGTTTAGCCTCACCACTCTTTGCAACCAACAGAAAGGAGGCTGTGGCCAGGTGAGAGTCAGCCTCTTCTCCCAGGCAACCAGAGACAGAACAAGAGGAAATGGCCTCAAGCTGCACCCAGGGGGGTTCACATTGGCCATCAGGAAGGATTTCCTCCCTGAATATGTGGTCCAGCATTGGAACAGGCTACCCAGGGAGGTGGTGGAATTACCATCCCTGGAAGTGTTCAAGAAATTACTGGATGTGGCACTAAGTGCTATGGTGTAGTTAACATGGTGGTGATCAGTCAAAGGCTGGACTTTATCTCGGGGGTCTTTTCCAACCTTAATGATTCAATGATTTAATACATATCATACATACAGATAGCCTCCTAATCCCAGCCTGGGAACTTTTCACTAGATCACCACTTCTTTCAGCATTCAAATGCGACTCTCACTGAATCATTGTGAGTTTTACCCTGTAACACATACTGACATATTAATAACAGCTCTGATGATGCATCCTATAAACTGCTGGTAGAAGCAAAATTTTTAAAAAACTGAAAGCTCACAAGAATGAATTATGAAAGCATACTGAAAACATTTTCAAACTTCTATTGGTGGAAGAAAAGAAAAAATAAGTAGCTAAAAATGTCAGAGCCCAGCCCCTCTGCTGTTCCCCATGCTCTCTATCTGCTCACTAGGAACCACATTCCCACCGTTGGTATTAAACAGCAAACTCTCTCATCCCTCAGTGGAGACTATTTGAGCACTATTAAGTCATCAAAACAGCAACTCAGGAGACCTCATGGGAGTACTTTCTTTCTTTTTTTCTCATATTAGAAATCAGAAGCTATTCTGAAAGCTACTATAAACATCTCCAATGCCACTAACTTAGCTTGGCTAGAAAAGATCCAGAAAGTCCTAAAATAATTTCCACAACCAGTTTTTGGCCTGAACATATTCATCATGTCAACTCTATTCTGACTCTCAAAGCAGCTTTCCCCTCAACACATATAAAATCTTCATAGAAGCATTTGGCTAAATTTAGCAGCAATGGATATAATTCAGCAAATTGAATATAATTTTTTTTCCATGGCTTACATTTATTTGCATAGATTGGCCACTGAAAACACTGAATTTTACACTCCACAGAACAAAAAATGACAAGAAAAGCGATGGAGCATAAGAGAGTTTCCATACACAGAGACAGGATCTCATTATCCTTTTAATGGACCAAGTCAAAGGTCACTGCTTCAGTAGTGACAAAGTAGGATACATATGATTTACACACTTTTTCTCCCACCAGGTTTTCCTATTCCAACTACTCAAACATGCAATTTATTTGACTTTTTAAATATATTTTTTTAGCTTATTACAGATATGGCTATATCAAGACAATGTGTTAGCATTTGCAGCTTGAACCTCTCTATGTGTCGAATCTGAATATTTTAATTGCCCACTGTGTAAATAAGAAAATGTAGTTTCTAATCAATATCTTTAATTTGCAAGGCCCTTCAGGGTTGGTTTCATTTTAACACATCTCACGTATCCCTGAATGACACACAAATTTCTCAGTTCTCTACAACTGCTTCCTTCAAGTGTATTTACATCCAGGCGTAAATTTATCAGAAAGAAAATTGGGAAAAGAAATTGCAACTTTTCCACTAACACTGCCTGGTTCACTTCTTGAAATCTCAGCTGTGCAGCTGCCTGTCCCCTCCACCCATGCTGCATGGCCAGGGGGCAGCTGCAGACACGGGTTTTACACCTCATTTCTAATGTAAACAAATACTGAGAGCCCATCTGACCTTTTGTATCGCAGTATACTGCCTATCTGTGAAATGGTAGTAACACAAATCCCCCAGGTATGTCATAGAGATATGAGGGTAAAATAAAAGATTCTTTTCACAGCTCCTCTGAAATCATTAAAATTTTCAATACTGATCTTGAAAAGAAAATAACGTATTTGAAGTACACATCTGTAAAAATCCCAATAAAACTACAAGAGAAATTAATAGGACTCCTGGTAATTTATCTGTTTGAAAATGTGAAGTGTTTTTTGCGTTATAATCATTTTATAATACTTTTAGATTAAACTACAAATATTTTTAAAAGGGAAAAGAGAGAGAAAACAGGAAAAGGATACCCTGAGAGCTGAACTCATCCTGACAAGCAAAATAGAATGGATGAGGCCCAAGTGGCCATTGCCTATGGTCATGTTGCAAAGACAGGCACTTTCTCAAATGCTAAGTAAAACTGTGAAAGCTGTTGCCAAAAGATACATAACTGCCATGCCTGCCCTGGTCAAGAAAGACAGTTTTTATCTGTTTATAAAATGCTACAATAATCAAAGTAATACTCAAAGCTTAAACAGGAACATCCTTATAAAACAAATATAGAATTAAATTAACATCACATTTTCCAATAAAATTATACATTAGTTAGAGTCTAAATGTAACAATTTTTTTCAAGGACGGATATGAAAACTTTTTTGCCAAGGTCTTTGCACTCCAAAAATCTGTTTGTGAACTGAGATGTTTCTCCTTATGCTGCACTTCACACCTCAGAGGAATTGCAGTGAACATGCAATATAATCCTTCTCCAAAACAGTTTGTAAAAGTCCTTTTCCAACAATGTGTATGAAAACATAATAAAACTACCGAGCCTACCACAGCCTTGCTTGCTTTTTTGGATACCCCATCTATATGTCTGCATCCATTGTTCATCCCCGGGCCTCTACTTTTGGTTACAAGCTTTTTGGGAGACTGTTTGTTCAATAGCTGCGTGCTCTGTACCACAATACATTCTGAGAGAATCTTCTAATACAAAGAATTCATAATAATGAACAATGTCACCATTTCACTTGTTAAAAACATAGCAGCAAAAGGTATCATGGTTAGAAAATGGAGATATATTTCTTCAACAGCTGATGTTACCTTCAAGCAGAAGTTTAGCACATAAAGACCTACACCTGGGCCAAACTGTGGAAACACTCATATACATATGCATTTCGTGTCCCATCATAGAATTCCTTGGCTGTTTGCCAACACAGAAATTTAAAAAAAAAAAATCTGTCCAAATTTTATTAGAGTAACCATGTAAGATTGGAGAAGATTTGCACCCTGTTAATGTCATTTTTCTCTACTCTTACTTTTGTACTTCTAAGTGTTCTCTCCAGCCATGCTGGCAGAAAGCTGAGCCTGGTGTCCCTGAACATGGATACTGGAAAACTCCCCCTTAGTGAGCACTGTATATACCTCCTTTAATTCTGTGCATTTGCCAGGGATTATAACTCAATGCTGCTCTGACTTGACTCTCAACCTCACTTGATAAGTCATATACAAATATTTTCCAAAATAACTACCAAAGTTATTGAAGACAGCATGATTTAAGGGGCTTTTAATAACCAACATCCTCGGTCATATGCAGACTTGAGCTTTTATTGCTTTTAAATAGGCTTTCCATGAAAAATATTATTTTTTCAGGAGTAATTACATCATCACTTTATTTCAAATCCTCAGAGATTACAAAGGTAAACTCTTGGTTTTTCCATGGTGCTTTCTCAATGTTTATCAATTAATACAATAACAGATTTCAAAAAGTATATGGACACGAACAAGAAAGTGCTGTTTGCTTTTTATAAATGGGGCTGATACTGCAAGCCCACTGTCCGGTGGCAGACTGTGACTTGGGAGATCTTTCAAGAAGAACCACTCCATAGCTTTTAGCAAAGCTGGAACTGAGCAATAAAGCTTTGGAATCGCAGCTCCAGCTGGTTGGCTTGAGTGAGATGCAGCAGGAGAGGTTGGGAAATGGGCAGAGCTGTTCAAAAGCAGACCCAGTTTGTGCCCATGCACCTGACCACGCCTCCTCATCCTCCTTCTAGAGGGGAGAAGTAGGAAATGGTACAAACCAGTATAGTCTGACTTCTGTAACTAAGGGGCGAGTTTGGGAGCCTATGTTGCTGGCTCCTACCTTGCTTTTCAGAAGCACCAAATCCAAATTTCTGTGCCTAACCCAAGCAGCTACCAGACATCTGATGAATGACTTTGGGCTGCACTCACATCCCCGTATCAACAGGCAAAAAAAAAAAAAAACAGTTGCTGGACAGAAGCACCCTGAAGGTTAGAGCAGAACCTCAACTCTAATTGTTTTTTTATTCTTCTCATCCATGGAGCAAAGAGTAATGGAGGAAGGCAGGAGGGGTGAGGGGAAGCAGGGTAGAATTGCTCATGTCTTGAGTCATCAAGCTGTTTCTTTGATTGCCTTTGAACCTATTGTAAACTCGGATTTGCCAGCTTTTTAGACCTAGTCCAAAACATTTACGTCAGTATAACTAAGGTCACTAATATGGGAGAAAAAAGCCCATCAATATGAGATGCAAAGCTTTTCTGCAGAAGTTTCCGACCAGAACAATGCAGTATGAACTTGAGCATTGTAACAGGTGATACCCTACCCAAATTTTGAATAGTTGTTTTTATGTCACTTTCTTGTGAGATTTTTAAAGCTTAAAGCTCTCCTTAACGTAATGTAGTGGTGAAAATTAAAGAAGTTAAAATTAGCAACTTCTTCTCTAATTTAACAGGTCTGGATGATTGATTAGCAATATCACTTCTCTCCGAGACTGACAGGTGACTGTGGTTACTGAACACAGAAAGAATGAACTCCTGGCAGCTCATGAGGTCACTCTGCATAACAATATTATCAGGTACTTTTAGCAGTCCTTATAATAGTTTTGTGAGTTTATACAGATCACTCTTAGGTTTAAAACATTTTCTCAAATAAAACAGAGGAAATAATTTGTATGGAATGAAGCTAAAACCAAAAGAAGGCGTGAAAATACTTGTAATGGCAGATGCAGTATTTTATTGCAGCAAAAATTAGGCAGTTTAAGCAACACGAGTCAAGTAAATCCCGCTGGAGTGTGACGGGCCAGTGGGGCCGGGCACGGGAACCTCGGTGGGCAGCAGCGACCTACCTCTCCTGCCTCCTTCTTTCCCTTTTCCCCTAGAGCTGCAGAGGGGCACAGACACGGCCCAGCATGGCCCAGAGCACAATCCCCTCCGCTTTTTGTTTCTGCTGCCTGTTGTTGCGATGCCACAAGGGCCGACTAAGGCCAGCCGGGCGGGAGTCCGCGGTGACAGCCGGGCACCGCAGACGGACGGGGACACCCAGTGCGGCGGAGGCAGCCGGCCGGGCCGCCTCAGGGCCCGCCGAGCGGCTGCCGAGCCGCGGGGAGGGGGCTGCCGGCGGGCGCCCACCCCGAGCCCGACCCGCGGGCCCCTGAGGCCCGGCAGGGCTCCCGCCGCCGGCCCCGGCGCGGCCCGCGGGGCGTGTCCCGGGCAGCCCCGCTCCGCTCCGCCCCGGCCCTGCCCGGCCCGGCGGGGCAGCGGCGGCGGACGGGGCAGGGCCGGGCCGGAGCCGCGCAGCGGCGGCAGCGCCATGGGGCTGGAGACGGAGAAAGTGGACACCCGCATCTTCATGGACGACGACGACAACTTCCCGCGGAGCGGCGGCCCCGCGCTGTCGGACGCGGAGAAGTGCGCGGAGGACGAGCTGGACCGCGACCCCCACGGGCTGAACTCCCACCTGCAGGTGCGGGCCGGGCCGGGCCGGGCCGGGGGCGGGCGGGGCCGGGGCCGGGGCCGGGGCCGGTGCTCGGCTCCCCGGCGAGGGGCGTCCCCCGCGGGCTCCCCGCGCCCCAGCTCCCTGTGACGGTAGAGCCTCCTCTCGTTCCAGCTGGGGTTCGAGGATGTGATCGCGGAGCCCGAGCTCACCCACTCCTTCGACAAGGTCTGGATCTGCAGCCACGCTCTGTTTGAGCTCAGCAAGTACGTGATCTACAAGGTCCTGACTCTGGTCCTCGCCATTCCGATGGCCCTGGTTGTGGGGATCGTCTTCGCGACGCTCAGCTGCCTCCACATCTGGTAAGGGCGTGCTGTGTCCGGGCTCTGCCGACAGCTCCGCAGAACTCCTCTCCTTTAGCATTCATTGCTGCCCCACCACCGGGCGCCGACTTTGCACCGATAGCCAGATCAGCTAATATTAATTGCTTTATTTCTAAAGGGACAGAAAAGGAAACAATGCTTTCTCTGTGGTTCAGTTCCCTGCCTGGTTTTACCAGCGGTCTGTCACGACTGTATAAGCTCCTTGGGGCAGAGAACCTGTATTCCCACTTGGACAGCATCTACAGCAATGCATTCCAACCTTGGCTGGCTTCTGGAGTGATAGTAGTGACTGAATTTGTTTTTTAAACTGAAGTGCAGAATTTGTTCAAATGTGTATTTTAAATGAATTATCTAGGTAGAAGTATTACTAACTTCTTAGTACCGTTACTTCTTTCATTTTTTTCCTCACAGACTGAAGAGAGCTTTTGAGGGCCCAGCTGACTCTATGTTACTGCCCTACAATGTAGTGCTAGTGCCTTGCATCTGGTGCATAGCTATCTCTAGATGCAGTGCTACAAAGCCCTTCCACCTAAGCAAAAATCCCTGCTGAGCTCAGGAAAGCTGCTTCTGGCCATGGCACAAGTTCACAGGCCAATACACTGGCCGTCCAATTCACAGCAAACCCGTGCACTTTCAGCATAATACAATCACAAAATATCAGGAAGAGTACTTTGAGACCTGAAAGGGAGATGATGGTGGAGAAAGCGGAAAGGCGGAGAGTGTAATGAGGTTGAGGAAAGAACTGACAATCCAAAAGGCTGTAGAGGAAGGGATGAATGCAGGTTATTGGCATTATTTCTGCAAACCAAGATTTTCCATAAAAATGAGTTTTGGGCAAAGTCTAATTTAATTTGGGTAACACTGGAATCCTTTTCCTTTTATCAAGGAGAACAGAATACTGAAACTGGAAGTGAACTCAAAACCCTAGGAATACATTGATTATCTCAACTTACGGTGACAATCTCGTGGGTGCAGATTTCAGTTTTTGAAAGTACAATGGAAGCTTGTGTTGGTGACATTGTCAAGCCACTTTGAAAACTGATTAACTTGAATTTTGGAACATAGTGTGTGCATAATATTCAAAGGAGTTGCAGTGCAGATTAGGGATGCCCACTTGCTATATCTCTTGTTCCCCAATTGTTACAAACAAACAGTTCAGGCATAGTGTTGCCCAGATTTTTAGATTTGTCAGCTGTCACTCTGCCATAGTGTGCAGTGTGACTGCAAAAGGGTGAGTATATATAGGTTTCCAGTAGTGAAATATCTGTGCAAAAATTCATCAATGCCAAATTTATTAAAACTGTAGTGCTTTCTTTGTGCTTCAGAAGGATCTTGTATCTGGATTTCACAGATTGGATACAAGGTTTCACTGATCCAGGACTCAGAGGTCAGTTACTATTTATGCACATAGTCCCTAGTGACTATCTCAGGAACTGTGGGTTCTCAGTACATGTGAAATTGGACTGTCTGAATGTAGCGTGAAAAGTTTCTCTCAACTTTCTGTGAACACACTTGCTTCCCCAACAAATTAGTTTCTTTGCCCAGGTTCATTGTCTACATAGAATTGATCTTTCGTTTTCATCTTCCTTGCACCTGGGATGGATGTGAAAGACTCACATAATTCAGTAGTGCTATCTGCATCCCCTGGGACTCCATCCAGTGCTACCATCCAAAGGCAATACTGCCTCATATTCCCACAAACTCGAGCTGGATTTGTTCCAACACAAAGGTGAAACGCACTGAGGGTTAGTTGGCCCCTCTTCATGTTCCAGATATCATGTGGGTGAGGAGTTCAGTGTTCTGCATTTGAGAGGGTAGTGCAAAAGGCACGTTTAAAGGCCCTAAATACAGGGTTCTAGTTCCCTTGTAGGCCCATTGGGTCTGAAAAAAAAGTAACTCCTTGTTTTGTACATGAAAGAAAGGGAATTCATTATAACTGTGTCTTCAGATGTTTAAATGTCATGGGAAGACCCTGGGGCAAACCCGCCCAGAAGTTTGCCACTAAGAGTCTCTGTGCTTTACTTTTATCATCCAAACCAGTGAGGTGATGATATTGATATGTTGTAAGGGAACCTTTTCTGGGGATAAATTCCAAAGTATTTCAACAACATCTGGAGGTGCTCAAGCAGAAAGTTCTGTTGATGCCACACATGTTGTTGCAGTTTCACCAGCATGTTAAAAATCCACGTCTAACTCAGCATTTCTCACACTCAAGGGCACCTTGTGCATTGCCCCCATCACACCTGATAGTAAATGTTGTCTTTCACCCATAAAAAGAAAGCTAAGTAAGAAATATATAGCAATACACTTGATTTTCATTTTTAACCATAAGGATGGAGCATATTGTGTTCCCAGACTGGCTGCTTGAGCAGAATCTGGTTTCACACTACCTGGTAAAGGATACTGATGAGCTGAACCTGGCCCAGCTAGCAGGCTGGTGATCCACATACAAGAGAGTTCAAGGAAGTCAACTTCACCTTTTTCATTTACTGATGACTGTCATTCTCACCAGAGTATACAGGCCACACTGAGTTGTGACATCTTTCTGTTAAGTTAACAAGCTTTTAAATATGTCCTCAGATTGTAGCTCTTAAAGTTATGATTTTTGAATATGAACAGGACAGTTCTGGTTTTTCAGGCAGCTCAATGAAAATTGTTATATTTCTTGTAGATCAGCAACTGAGTCTTGTTCCAAGCCACACGTTTGCAACCTCTTGGAAATTAATGCATGAATTTCACATATGCTGTTTTTTAGTTCTATCAGAATAGCATTCTGGTACTTTGCATATTTACACTAAGAATCAGTGATCGTAATTTGAGTCTTGGATCTGAGATGGGCTCACTCAGCTCTATACCTCATAGGCTGAAGCAGTAGGTACTCACAGCACTTCTAAGCTTGAACTTCCTTTCACAGTGCTAAGACAGAGCCATGGACTTACATGAATATGGACATTCATTATTTCTTACCTTTTTGTATTCCACAGCTTTATTTACATAACTGCTGCTATCACACTCAACCCTAAAACCACATCCCTACTGACTGCTTGAAATCTAAAGAAATTACACCACAGCTTTGAAGGCCTACCTTATAATCTGGTGATGCTCTCTTAATGCCTCTTCTTTGATGTCCAGTACATGTCCCTTGGTTTAGGAAGATAAAGTATGTGGATGTTGCCTCACTTCTTTTGTAGTAGTTTTATCATTTCCAGTCTATCCAGGTCCTGGAATACATAATGTTTGAATTTAATGCACTTCACCTACTGTGTATGAGTTGTGAAAGGCTTGGGTGGTTATCCATTGCCTCACTTGTCCCAATGGTTAATGGCATGCAACAAGCTGTAGAACTGCTAGGTAATTTTTAGCCTTTTCACAATGCTTGCTTGTATTGTAGAGCTATACAAGACTTTTCATTCACAATCATGATATAGTACATGGAGTTAGATAATTTAAGCACAGAAACAGACCATTTGAAAAATAGTATTAAGACTGAGATTCCATTTTGAAAAACCTTAGAGGAGAAGGCATGATTCTTCACTTTGAGGCTGGAATCTGAATTAATGGTGCATGACTACTCCAACGTTGTTGCTCAAGTCTGTAAAAAGTTGATTCTCATTATCAGTGGGAATTAAAGTGTGCTCTGCCATTTGCAAGAGGTGTTTGGTTCTTGACAGTGTTCGTTCAGGGCTTAGCAAGAAGAAAAAGTAACATGAGCAAAAGTGAGAAACATTGAGGGGTATAATTTTGTAGATGTCATGCCTTGAACAAAATAAAGAAAAAATAGGATAGGAGGGAAAAAATGGGGTAATTGGTGCTTTTCAGTTCAACAGTTCCCAAAAGACACAATTCATCCCATTTGGTGGAAGGATGGGTATTTTATACTATGTATACATAGCAAGATTCAGTGAGAGATCATATAGGTCGCTGTCTTCAGCTTAAATGACAAATTCAACAGACCTTTTGTTTTCTTCCCAATGTGGTAACACTAGCAGTACCAATATGGCATCAGTGTTGATATCCTTGGGATATGCTACTTTCATTTTACTGCTAGACATTACTCAAGAGGACCATGGTGCCTACCATGTCTGTGAACAAAAGTGCAGACTGGGAAAATTCACAGCAAAGGATGGATTTGTTCTATTTGTCGGGTCACAAAAACAAATACATGGCTTCTCATGGCATTTGATTATTAATTTTTAAGTGTGACTGGTCACTCCACAGAAAGCACATTGCACCCTTTGATAATCTGGAAGTATCGCACTGTCAGATAAGATATCCTGTGCAGAACGGGATGCAGACTTGTACACATGTAAATACACAAGTAATTTAAAACTTAGAAAATACCTTTTATGACTCACCTTGGCATAAAGGATTTTCTTCTCTGAGGAAAGAGGTTTGAGTAATTGTTCTATAAGTAGATGGACTTTTATTTTAAAATTGAAAGTTATTTACAATTATTAGCTTTGTTTGCAATTATGTCACATGCATCCTTCTGTGCATTCATCCTACATTGGGTTTTGCATGCATTTACCATAAATTAAAAATTTTAATAATAAGTTCTTAAAGATTATAAAACATTACCAAAACATTTTAATGTTTATTTTCCTTAAGATTATCAAAATAGGTTAAGTTTCGGTAATCAAAATAGGTTGAGTTCCAGCATTGTGTGAATGACCTCTACAGCAATTTCAAGTATTATGATCACTGCTTCTCCTGCCTTCTATATCTTTCTGTGAATCTTCTGCATACTCTGGTATTTGTTTCATTTATATTTTGTGTGATCCTGTCAACAGAGGGTCCAAAAGAAATGTTGTCTTTTCTGCTTCTCTCCAGTTCAGTTAGGTTAAAAAAAAAATGGGCCAAATTAATTATAGATAGTATCAAAGGAACAATTACATTGTCCTTATAAACTATCTGAAATGGAAAAGAGGGGAAGTCAGCGCAAACAAAATAGCCATTTCTGGTGCTTTCCCTGTGTTGCTTGGAAAAATAGCAATTTTTTTTCCTTTGCATTATTGATGTTTATCAGCTGTATTCTAACAGGTTAAGGCCTAATTTTTATTCTATGAATGATCTATTCTATATGCAGTGATTATAGGTGATTATAAACACATAGTTTACAGAGTTCAGTTTAAAACTAAAGGCACAATTTTCCAGTAATGCTCACAGTCCTATTTGGGGTGTTTCAGCAGAGACAAAAGAGAAGGTTTTAGAAAAACTATTATTGTTTAAATCCATCTGGGCTAGCTTTGAGTAGAGCATTGATGTACCAGTATATGGCTTGCATTGTATGACAAAAGCTGTTAGATAAACACTGAAAGTAATTAATTTTGATTCTGTAAATTTCTAACCTTCAAAATTTTTTAAAGGTTTACATTTTTTCTACTTTGCTAATCTTTGCTAATGCATTGTAAATACAGAGCAACTTTTTTCAGACATGATGAAATAATGAATTAGGTATTTTTTGTCATTTCAATCAAAGTCAGTGAAAGTTCTGCAGTGGAATTATGCAAATGCAAGACTGGGAACTTAAATTTTGAATGCAATGGTAAAGCAGAGCAGAGTTTATTATCATTGTCAAAATAATCTATAGCTTCTTTTACCTAATTTAGGAAGTAAAAATGTTCAGTAGGGCAGAGAGATTTTTTTAAACCCCTGCACTAGTAGAACTTCAGTGTTATTTATGTATACATTTAGTTTGTCTGCACCCTAGTAAAAACAGCTTAGTGAAATTGTCAGTTGTCGTGTATCCACTGGCCCTCGTGAGCTGCCCATATGTGTACTTCTGGCTCTCCTCCACTGTTAGCATGCTTGGCTCAAGCCACCAGTAATGACATTGCTTTGGAATTGGCACACATGGAGAGCAATCCCCAGATGCTTACCAAAGCTCAGGAGATGGGAGCACAATACTTTCTTGTATGCACCCTGAGTGAAAAAAAAAATCTTATCCCATGACAAGGAGTCCTGACCATATTCTAATGTTAATTTCTCACTCACAAATGAAGAACTTCACATGATCAGCCGATTTTTCTGACAGGCTGATCCTGTAAAGTGGCATGTACCTGTATTGCAATAATCTGATGTAACTGGATATTGCCTCCCTGTTTCTGTTTTACTGTAGCATCTTGTAACAGGAATGGGTAGGAATGGGACACCAATGGTGTGATGTGCATGTGTGCCTGTGCACTTGTGTGCACCTGTGAGACAGATAAAAGAAACACCAGAAAAGGCAGCAGAGCAAGAACAGATTGTAAAGGCTGTTTCCAGTAAATCAAACTGGGTAACATAGTGTTTCTGTCAACCCCTAAAGACTCACTTTCAGATATGACCACAGCACAAGTGAGTCCTTAGGGGATGACTACTCTTCAGCCACGGTGGGTGGCAGCAGGGCTATAGCAGATCACATGCACCAGCCCTGCCAGGAGTAAAGAGAGACAGCAAAAGTTCATCATTCTAAATGGCATCTAATGAAATTGCCAGTTAGTAAACAGACACACAAGAAAAAGACAGCTGGTGTCTACACTCCCATGTTGCATACAAATGATTCTGGCCAGAGGACCACATGCATATGCAGGTGTGAGGCCTTGAGCAAACAAAATTGATGGAGAATGACTGCAAGAGTCAACTTGCCTAAATATTTATATTTATATTATGAAGTTATAAAATGTAGAGAACCACTTCTCTTCCATAAGATGTCACACCTGTGTTTCATTATCCTTATTTCCCTGTGCTGTAGCAGCACCAATCTTCAACTTTTTCGTTTTCTCTTTTGCAGGGTTGTGGTGCCTTTTGTGAAAACCTGTCTCATGGTCCTGCCTTCAGTGCAAACTGTATGGAAGAGCCTGACAGATGTTTTTGTTGTACCATTCTTTCAGAGCCTAGGCCGGTGCTTTGCCATGGTTAATATACGCTTGGACCAAGAGTAAACATCAGAGATGTGACACTGCTGTAGTTGTAGCTGGTGTTATACTTCTTTGCTAACCTAACATACAAGCACTTACCATTCATTCCAAACTTAAATTACAATGGCTGGTTTAAGTGGGAACATGCTGTTTTTTATTAAAACTCATTTATTATCAGGGAGATCCATTTAAGAATTAGTAGGCAGTTTTCATAGCTCACTATTTTAACAACAGAGTGATCGTGGAGTATATTGGCAACACTTTATTTTAATGGTAGGTTTACTGGTAGATTACAGGAGAATTCTCATGCAGGACTAAAAGCCACCACAGTGATAATGCTTGGTATTATTGCTATAAATAAATAAATGAATAGGCTGTGATACCTTAGACAAAACTGATCTCTAGGGTTTCACACTGACTTTACTGCAGTTTCACCAGGGTTCATTTTTGGCCTTGCTATGCAGAATGATAAACCCAGTCCTCTGTTATCAGCAGTTAAAGTGAACGTGACTCATTGCATAAATATACAGGGAAAGGAACTGTTGTGTAATTCTCCTATAATGGGGGGAAGGGGGGAAGCTCCCTGGAAGTTTATCCCTTAAAATAAGGTGTTAGTTAATGATCTGTAACATGAGCTAATCTGTATATTTTATTTAATGAGAGATTAACTTTGCTGTATATTTTGTACCTTTGTAAATGACAGTTGATCAGGTTTCTATGAAGCATAGTTTCTCTAGTATTTGAATTCTAACCAACTTATTAAGCAGCAAGAGTGAGACACTGCAAAAATTATTTTAGATAACTAAAATTTCCTTTTCTAAATTAAGTAGATTTTGAGTGTTGCTGTGCAATTCTAATATATATTAATTATATATGATTGTGTGTAAAAGCAAAGACTATAAGTGTTTTTATACACGATTATGCAAAAGACTTGGAAATATCTGTTTATGAGAAGTGGTTTTTATTAAAAATTGGGTGTAATAAATGCTACTCTGCCTATTTCTGTATATTATTGGTGTGAACATTGTGATATTTAAAGTGATAGACACTATGCTAGCACTTTAACTAGGTATCAAGCTCTTATAGAAAGCGAGTGTACTATACTATACACTCTATACTTGCCTTGTCTAATTCTCCTAACCTATTGACTTGACTCTCTCTGTTGCTTATTTACTATTTCAAAGCCTAACCCCTGAAAAAGACCCTTCTTTGTTCTGCACCTAATGATGACTTTTTAAACCAGAATAACAGAAAATGTGCAGAGGTACATTAAAATTACATTAGCCTTCTGGTGGGCTTATGCTGCTGTTTTATTTAAATACAGATGGTAAGTTGCAATTGTAAAATGTTTGTATGATTTAGAATGTTATTTTCTAAAATGTCTCAAATTTCTTATCAAACAAGAGTTATCTAATAAAAAATAAAATGTCAGCTGTTTCCCATTTTCAATTTCATTTCTTTTCAGATTTTTCAGCTTTTAAACAAACTCTTAAAATGCCAAACACCATAGAATACCATGTAGTTCTTCCAAAATATATGAGAGGTGAAGAAATGGATGAGTATCAATACAGTTCCCCTGTTATCAACTGTATTTCTAGTAGAAAATTACATATCTCTGTGTGCAATTAAGCCCATACAGAATGATTGCTGTCTCTAAAGTAGGTCTCTCTGCAGAATTTCGGCAGCGTTCAAAATAATGCTTAATTCTTTTTACAGGCGCACGCTTTCTTTACAGATGAGCTGCAGAATTTTCCTTTTCTTGTCTGTTGGCCTATTAAAGCTACCTGGATATTCTTTGTAAATTAAGAACATCTTGGTATATTTAAAGTATTTTTAGCAATTTTGCCATTTAGAGAGGGATTCATATGGCTTTAAAAAAACTGGATCTTAATGATTAGTGCCCATGGAAACTGCTCTTGTTCTTTTTTATTCTGCAAGAAGTTAGCTTGTTTTTCAGATGTGTTCTTCAAAATACCTTTCTTGTGTTAAAAATGGAAATAACTCTTCTGAAAATAAAAATTGGCAAGGCTAGTCTTGAACTCTTTTGAGAGTTATTTTCTTTTACAGCGTCCAAGAACTTTTACAAAGATATTTTCCACTGAAAAATATCCCCTTGATGAATTCATTTAAAAGAGAAAAAGAAAATAAATCAATCAGTACTAGTTCTTGTGTCTAAAAGGAGTCCTATAAAAGCCTTAGCTTTGAAGGAACCCAAGTCTGCAATTCAAGTTTTGAGAATGAGGCCATTCCCCAGAGAAAGATGTATCATTTGATGTTATGCATTCCTCGATATATGCATTCTTAAATAGCTTACTGAAGTCAACTGGTTCTAGCTACCATAATTAAGTAGAATGGTTTGGTTTGTTCTTATTTTGATTTAGACTTGTCATTGATTAGTTCTTTTCACCATTTCTCTGGCTGCTACAAGACTCAAGCAAGCTTGTAATTAAAGTTCTTCACTTCTTAGATATTTATAGCAATATCTTTCTCTGGAACAGGTGTGCCTTTACTATAAGAAAATTAACAGTGCACTCTCAGACTTTGGGTAAAAATATTAGATGCTTGGCAAATACTCTTACTTTGTCCATAAAAGGAGGGGAAGGAAGTAGAAATGTTTACAGGCTCTCCAATACTCAGGTGTGAATCTGCCCCAGGCAACTCTGGCTGGCAAGTATTCTCAGGGTTTTATGGTTCTGACACACATCCTGAAGGTCTGGCACAGCATATACTGTGAATACCTCACAGCACTGTTGGACAGTGGACTGAATTGGGAGCTGGCTCTGAACTGTGCTCTGCGATGTGGGAACAGGTTTGTCTCCAATTTGTTTGAAATGTGGACAAACCATCCCAGCTGATCCCTTAAAAGCAACTTATAAATAAGAATTTAGGCAAAGGGGTCCAGAAACTGAGTCTCATTGTCTGCAACAAACATAAAAAAATTTATGCCCGATTCCGATTACTTTGATGCATTTTCATGTCTGTGGAATGGGGAAAATGTTATTGCTCATGACAAGAGTAGATTTTCCATCTTCATGGTAGACAATTATAAATAGTAAGTGTGAGGTGTTACGATTCCAGCCTGTCTATTGTTACTGCAGACATCAGGTCTACAACCATGAGCTGGAAACTGAGTTCTGACTTGCAAAATCTTTCAGCATCTTGTTTTTCCTGAAGATCACAACTAACATACAGAACTCACCCTGGATTTGTGTTTATGCACTTCTTAATTTAATCCACAGAGAAGTTTAACCTACCTACTTACAAGCACTGTTTCCTAAAATGCTCCTAATCTGATTCTGGAACTTTTATATTTGTTTCTTATCTTTCACCACCCTAGTAGTTCACCATATAAATTGAAAAAAATTCTTAACAGGAACTTTGATGAAGAGCCTGTAAATGAAGAGCCTGTTCCCACCTATCCAAAAAGTTCACTTAAGCACTCACTTACTAAAAAGTTCAGAACATCCCTGCAGCTCTGGGATCTCAGACCACACACTTGTATAAAGTGGAAGCCAAAGAATGGTAAGTCCTTTATTTTTACAGGGTGTGATCATTCCCCCACCTGCAGAGATAAAACTATTGCTGTTATTACCTCTTTTTAAAAAAAACATGGAAAAATACATGTGTTTGTTTGGGTTTTTTTTAAATACAAATGCAAATGGAACAAGGTCAAACACCAGACACTTTACCAGTGTCGTCTGTTGTCTATGCTCATGAAAATTAGAGCTCAAGGCCTCCAGAGATACTGAACCAGCAGTTAGGCATTAAAATTGGAGGTTCTTTCTTCATGCAGGGATTTACAAATTGGCTAATTAATAAAAGCTAACTGTAGCTTGGTGACACTAATCTTCCTAAGCTTATTGTAAAAAAGGAAAATGTCTTCTGAGAGGCAATTCAGAGGAACTAATCATTTGAATCATCCTCCAGAGAAAAGAGTCTGTACTGATTAGTGTAATATTGGGCTGGGCTTGGCTCGGCTGCTTTGCTCTGCTACATAAAAAGTTGTATTTGCTGCAGAAATTGGGAAGGCTGATGGAAGCAACTAGAGTTTCTCACAACTCGATGCCAGGGTGTCACCTGTGTTAGATGTTCAGTTTCAGCTGTTGTATAGCTTCCCCTTCCAACTGCAAGTGGGAAAAAAAAGGACTCCACATAGCACTGAATCAGACCCCGCTTAAGACACTCAGATGGAATAAAATACAGAGATTCACTTTTATTTCAAACCTTGAGGAAAGCTTGCCTATTTTTCTAACTGTCTCAGCTCAATAAGAACTGCCTTTTTACCCCATGTACCTGATTTTGCTTTTTTATTTTACACTATAAGAGCTATCACAATGATACAACTATCAGCTAGGGTTGACCAGGCAATGCTTAGGTAGAGAAGCAGAGTGACAAAAAGCCCATCCTGCATAAGCCTTAAGTAGTGGGTATTTAAGTCCCATTAATTAGACAAGTTCTCATAGTCTGATATTTTCTATAAAACACATGAACATTTATTAGTATGGTAGAACTGGAAGAATGGTACAGAACAGCATTGACATAGACCACTGTTCATGGTCCAGCTCAGTTTTCAAGGAATCTGATACTTCAAAGGAAATCAAAAGAGGGATTTGGTTTGCACCAGGTCTTGCAGAATTAAAGCTTTCAATCTATTTGCCTCTCCAGTTAAGGCAGTTACAAGCTATCTTGATAAAGACCTACAGGGGCTAGCTCTAATAAAAGATATACACGCCTACTACAGGATTAAGATGGGAAAAAGTAATGCATTTTGATTCAAAACTGTAATCCTTACCCGGCTGCCACCCACCAGGAACATGTCTGAACTCAGAAGGCACCTCCCTTTCCCATAACCCCCCACAATACCTACAGTTTTACTTTTGTCATGCCCAGAACTGCCCTTATTTGAGCAACTTGGCATCTTACTCACATCTAAGCCCAGTCAGAACCCCAAAAGAAGGGGGGCCTTAGACTCCTCAAAATGTACGTAACTGCATATCAGCAGAATAAGGTACTTCCCAAAATACTTTCCCAGGAGTGAGTCAAAATGCAGTGGCACACATCAGGCAAAAATTGATTTCAGGTTTCTCAGGTGTTGGTTTGAGTCTTCCAGCCCTTAGGCTATTGTGAAATGTTTTATGGCAGCATCACTTTCACATAAAATGAAACCACTCCTTTCTAGAGGTTGTGAGAAGGAAGGAATGTGAGAAGAGCAACCCATTTCTCCTGGTATAACTAATCCTTGTTTTCAGGGCACAAACAGGCCAAATACCAAAATGTGTACAGGAACCTGCAGCCTTGTATACTGGGGAGAGGAGAACCTATCTCTATGGAAAAATTCTGATCCAGTGGCTTACATTTTAAAATACAGAAACCCTCCAGAGCAGGGACAGGATGACCACCATAAATCCTCCAGGACTACAAGTTTTTAATAATAGAATGAGGAAAACATTGGCCTGCATGTTTATCCTGTCCTAATGCTTGTTATCATACAACAGGGTGTGAACAATAGCATGACTGCTAAAAATTCAATACCAACAGTTTTGGCAGCTAAGGCTTTCATCCAGCAAAACATACAAAACTGCATATAAAATGATGTGGTTAAGCAATTGATCAGAAGACACACAAAAAGCAATGATCTATCACTCCTAAGCCTCAGGCTTCTAAGTGCTCTGCATAAGGCAGGCTGCTCATGGACAGCCTCTGTTACCTGACAGCCTTGTCGGTGTTGAAACGACACATAAAGAAAACAGCTTCCCAGGGCTGATTTTGATCTTGCTGACACTGGAATATATCAGGAGTATTGCTAATACTGTAACTGGGATAACTAAACAAGCTTAAAATGAAAAGGGGGGTGAGGAGTGGAGGAAGGAGGAGTGTATGATACCAGACAAAGACACTCAGTGAGCAGTCATCAACATTCAGTTCAGTTTCATGACTCATTTTCTGACAGTTTTTGAGGGATTCTGTCCAATCCTTTTTCCTTTTCCCCCACTGGTGTCTGGGAATCCTACCCCTAACAAAACTTTTCCTCCCCTCAAAATGGGTAAAATAAATCATAAATTGCACATGATTTGCTGCAGGTTTAGAGAAAGTTTTCAACTAAGGTAATCCTGAGGTTTGAAATTTCAGTTAAAGCAATATTTTTGAGCAATAAAAACTTTTTAAAATTAGGCATGAAATGCCTAAGGTTGGTGTGATGAAGAAAGGCAGCGAGGTGGCCAACCAAGGTAGCATGTAGTCCTGCTTAGCAACTGACCTGCACTACTAAATACACAGCTAAGCTCCATGAGAAGACAGGGTGGCATTTCCAAGGCCAGCTTGAGTGCCTACAATTTCTGGTAATTTCTGGCCACCCCTGGATAATACATTCATAGTAATTGAGAAGGGGAATGGAGCCTTTGCACTTTCAGCAGATTTCTGCAGGCCTTTACCTGGCCCTTTTGCACTGAGCTATTACTCTGAGTGTCACAGGAGGGGCTCGCAGAACTCCTGTGTGCTTCCATGCCAGGTCTCTGGCTGTTGAGTGTGTGTGCATTTCTCGTACAGCAGTGCTAGAGGCAATGGGCCATGGCTCCATTCCTCTCCTCCATCTCTGCAGATGTAACTTGCTCACTCTTGCTGCTTGGTAGTCCCCATACCTTTGTCTGAGTAGGCTGTCTTCTTGGTATTCCAGGTCAAGAAAGCACCGCTTTCATTCGCTTCATTTTGCTTTGCGTGCAGCCTAATCTGGAATTCATCTCATAAAACTTTTAAATTCCACTAGTTTATGATATTATTCTAGCTACAGTAGTGTTGTGTGATTCAGAAATATTTTTTAAAGGGGACTGTGATTCTGAAAAACTATTCCAGGATCAATTCAGCATTTCAAATTGACAAGTATCTCTCTTATTTCTCTTTTTTTAAAGTCATTCTTGAGATAGTCATATTGAATGATGGATCAAAATGTTCTGATTCATGTGGAGAACAGTGACTAATTCAAAAATTTTCCTAGATATGAAAACAAAGAACTGTCTTGCAGGTTTTTTTAGATGGACAGAAAAACTGCAGTCTGTGTCCTTCGATACACTCATTTGGCTCCATATTCACACTCAAAAGCTTGGACAGGCAAAAATATTCTACTGATGGCTTAAGTGAATTATTGCATCAATAAAAATGTTACTTTTAAAAATTACAACTAACTTGGAAAGTTGGAAATCTTCCATCCAAGGCATTTGTTCCAAAGTTTACGAGCAATTTAAGTAGAGAAAGTTGACTGCTAACTGCTGTATCAGCAACACTCGTCCATGTAGACTGCATTTTCAACAGGTGCAGTTATTTACATCTGTGGCACCTACGGCCATCTTAGCCAGGGGCTTCTTCGAGGTCATTTCTCTGTTGAAGTGCCAAAGCCAAATATACTGCAGTTAGGAATTTTTTACTTCTGCTGCTGCAATTCTGTGCTAAATGGCATAACACTAAGGTCACAATTTTTCTGTTAATGTTATAAATCTTTCATCATAGTCTGATTTCCTAGCACAAAACTAATGGCTGCAAACACATGCACACAGAAAAGTGAAATCTACGTTTTAAATGTATAATGATGCTGCAACCCTAACCTGAGCCATCTTGAATACGGTGATGAATTTTTGTATTTATACCGTTTACACCTACATATGCCCCTGAGCTTACAGAAAACCTTGAGAACAGAGCATGGCAAGATGGTGTCGCACCATTCCCCTTTAAAAGTTAATCCCAGCGGTTAATATGCATGGCAGACATGCATGGATCAGTCTTCTCTCAGGAAAAATAGAGCAGTGTTAAAGTGCAGAACTGTTAAATATTTGCATAGTTTTGAAATGAACCAGTTGAAAAAAATCTCTTTTTCTTCATCCCAAGGATATCCAAGTTTCCACAATTGCTCCTGGAGCAGCGATGCTTCTGTGTAAACTATTGTCGATGCCGGGAGGGGGGAGCCCGGCAAACGCCTCGCTCGCTCTGGACGCTGAACACAACTAAAGTTTCCCACAGTTTTCCATCTCCTCACTGCTTCCTTGCCCCCCCGCCCCATCTCGCCCAGGTGGCTCTGCCGCACGCAGCCACTCGGCAGCCAGCGGCAAGGACCCACTGACAGAGGTCGTGGGCAGCAGGGACAGGGTGGACGACGCGGACGGGACCCTGTCCCTCTCCCTGCCGAGCCCCCGGCTCCGCACGGCGTGGCCCAAGCATCCGGGACCGGGTCCGCCAGCTCCCAGGTTGCCGGGGCAGGACTATTTTCCCCTCCCACCCCCGGCGGCTCCCGGCCGCCCTGCCGTGTGCGGGGCCGTACCGCCGCTGTCATCCACCCCAGCTGGAGGCAGGGAGCCGCCCTGGCCAGCGGCCAGCCCTCTCCTCGCAGCTACCTCCCCCGGCCGGCCGCTCCGCAGAGCGGAATCTTCCTGCCTCCGGTCCTACAAGTCACAGGGCAAAGTAACTCGCGGCAGATCCGTCAGCAGCCCGCGGCAGCATGTCCGGCACCAAATACGTAGACTCGGAGGTAGGACCACCGGGGCACGGGGCCGGGATGCTGCCCCGCCGCCGGCTACCTGCAGCGACTCGGGCTCCCAAGCCCCCTGAGCCGTCGGAGGAGCGGGGCGAGGGGCGGCTCGGCGGCAGGAGGGCGGACGGCTGGGCACCTGCGGGCAGGGACAGTGGGTCAGGGGGAGCCGGGGCGCTAGTCCCCGGCGGGACGCGGGACGCGGGGCGGGGGGCTGCTGGCTGCTGTGCGGGAAGAGCGGTGTATGGAGAGCTCTACAACGAGAGCACCGGGATGGAGAGGGTACGGTGATGGCCCTGCATGAAGGGCGATATAGGGAGGGGGGCAAGTATAGTGAGGACAGGGCGGTGCGGGCGCCGTGCTCAGGTCAGCGCAGCGGGGGCGGTGGGGCGCGGGTAGCGCGGGGCGGGCGGTATGGGGAGGGCGCTGCGCGGGGAGCCCCGGACGCTCCCTGCCGTGCCCGCGGGGCCACGCCAGCGCCTACCCCGCCGAGGGGCCACTCGCTCCGCCCTGGGGCAACGCCGCGGGGCCGGGGCCGCCTGGCGGCGGGAGCGGGAGCCGGCGCTGGCACGGCGGGGGTGTGGTGTGCGCCCCGCGGCCGCGGTTAAAGAGCCGGCCGAGGGCCGCCCCGCAGCCTGGATCCCGCTGCCCGCGGGAGCCGGGGCCGCCTCCCCAGCCCGCCCTCCTGCGCGGCGCGGACCGGCCCTGCCCTGCCCTCCCCGCCTCACTGGGCTCTCCCCTCCCGCCCGCGCTCCCTCCGCTCCCCGCAGGGTTTTCTGTACACGGCGCCCGTCCGGGAGCAGGGCAACATCTACAAGCCCAACAACAAGATGATGGCAGATGAGCTGAGCGAAAAGGCGGTGCACGACGTGCACACCAAAGAGATCGACCTGGTCAACCGAGACCCCAAGCACCTCAACGACGACGTGGTTAAGGTGAGGGGCCGAGGCGGGGCGTCGCGGGGGGTGATACCAAGTACTGCCGAGGCAGGATACGCGGGCACTGTCGGGGCGGCTGATGCCCGCGAACCACATCCCTCTCCACCTGCTGCAGGAGGGAACGGGCCGGGGGCTGCTCGGGTTTTTAGTGTTTTTTTAAAGAAAAGGCGGAGTGGGCAGGAGAGAGGCGGGCAGCGGGCAGGGCAGCCCTGCGGAGCTCCTGGCTCGGGTGCGGAGCGGGGCTGGCCCTGCCTCGGGCTGGCCGCGCTGTCCCGCGGGGCGCTCCGGGCTGGGCTCGGCGCAGGCGGGCGGGGGTCCCGCCGCGCTGTGTGCCGGCAGCCCGCTCTGCAGCCGGGACGTCCCGCCCGGGGCCGGGGAGCGGGGCCATGAGTGCGTGACCTTGTGTAACACCGTCGGATGGATTTTCCTTCCCCGAGGCACGCACAGAGGCAGGGCGGGGAGATGTCACAAACCAGATCGCCCTGACTAAGCCTGGCGGGTGCAAAATCAGAGATTCTGGTGGCGGTTGGATTTGTGTCCTTGTTCTGTTTTGTTCTCTTTGGTGCTTTTCCTTCCTTCAAAAGATGATAAGCTAAGCAAAATCTAACTGTGCCCTTGTCTAGATTTTTTGTTTGGGTTTATAAATGAGTTTGACTGTTTTGACAGGTCAGGGTCGATGGAGATTTTTGCTTGAAGTCACTTTGGTCAGAAATATCACAGAGATATGTTTTCTTGTAGAAAAAGAATTTATACGACAAATTTGTACAATCCACGCGTGTTACGAACGAGAGTGTTTGAGGTCACTTAAAAAAATCATCGGCAAGGGTATGAGCAAAAGTCAGGTGTAATATTAAGTGGTAAAGCATGACAAGTTCATTGGCAAGATTCACTCTACTACTTACAGGACAGTCAAGGCACAACAAGGGAAAACAAACAACAACACAACCAAACAAAATCCAGGCAATCCAAATAGAAATGAACTGAGAACTATCTAGGCTTGTGTGTGCTTAGGGGTGTGTGTGTGACAAAAGACAGTGAGGGCAAGGATAAAAAGGAAGAGGGCCTGAAAGCTTAACAACACTCCAACTTAACAGTACTTAATTTATACCTTAAGCCTAGCAATTTAACATAGGAAGGACTCTTATACCTAACTTATAGCTTAAATTTAATTTATGACTTAACCTAACCTTAGCAATTTACTGAGAATAACACTGAAGAAGATTTAACCTAATTTATAACTTTGAAGTTAGCAACTCCTCGGAAGAACACTTAGCAACACTTAGCTTATAACTTATGTGTAACAATTTAGCAAAAGAACAATACTTAACAGCATTTCAGTAAGTTTATAACTATAACTTAACCTTACTCACTAGCCTAACTTCCTAAGATATCCAAGGTACTTAGACATCTAGGAAAGCAGTATTTCTCTCAGATTTGCTGTAGCATATGCGCAGGGGCATGCACACAGACAGGAAGAGTCAGTGCAAGCAAGGTGCCTGTGAGAAATTCCCTCCAGAGATCAATGAAATACTCACTTTGGATGTTTTGCATTTCCCAATGGGCAAAGACTTGAGGAGTCTGCATATTGACCCAGGATACAGCTTGTTTCAGTGGCTCTGAGAGGCATCTCACTCAGAGGGAGGTTGCTGCTGGTAACTTGCTGCAGCCCAGGAGAGCTCAAAGGGCCCCGTTTTGGACTGCTGTCTATAGGCTTGCAAGAGAGTGAGCTTTAGTCATAACAGTGTTTCATCCTGGCCACAGTTTGGGTCGGCACTTTCTCTGAAGGTGTGAGAACAGGAACGTTGTGCCATTCAGGCAGGAGGAGTATTTTCCGAGGTCATAAGGAAAACAGCAGATTTTTAGCAATTCCTGGGAGCAGACAGTGTTTTTGGTAAGCTTGAAAAGAGCTGAGCTCAGGTGGTGCTTCCAAAGCCAAGGCCTAACAAGCATTTCTCAGATCACACTGCAGCCAGGAAAGATGAAGAGAGGAATACACCACTGCAAAGTGAAAAGTGAGGGTGCTGTCGTCCGGGTTTGTCAGACCCTAGAAAAAATGGGAGCTGCCCAGTCCTAGTGGGTGACTAATCCACTAACTGGCTTGCTTGGTGGCCAGCAGAGTCAGAGTGTGTGCAATTCACCATGTTTGTTGTCATGAAGACCATTATTGAAAAAGAAAAATACTGTATTGTTTCCAGAGAATCAAGAGGTGAACTCTGGATCCTGAATGTGTATCTGTAAAATGATTCATGCTATGTGCAGACAATTTAACAAGGTCTTGAGTAAATTCAAATTCCAGACTTCAACACAATTTGAAGGTGCTGAATATGACAAGCCATGGTCATATTGCTTGATCCATGCTAAGAATTATATCAGCAGCCTGTATTTTTAAAGAGCATATAAAAATGAAAAGGCATAAAATTATTATTTGTTTAGAAAAAATCATCTGTGTACCTAATGGTACACAACTGCCTTTAAAATGGATGATTTTAAAGAGGAGAGAGCAATTCTTTTTTTCTTCTACCCATGGAGGAGCAGCTGAGTAGACAAGGAATGCCAGAGCTCACGAACAGCCCTGCATCACAGTTTATTGCGTATGTCAACAGGAGAAGTCCCCAAAGCAACCAAGCCTTCTGAGGATGAGTCATTGCTCCCAAGCAAGTCAGAATTCTGGTGTCCACAGCCTAACCTAATGAAAGAAAGACCCTGATAGGAAAAGACAGAGACCACTGACAGTAAAAAACCCATAACGGGCTTAAAAGAAGCTGAAACCTACAAAGCCTATCCTGCCCTCTCTGCCTCCCACAGAATCAAGGATTAAGGAAGTTTGTTACATTCCGTCTTCTAAAATAAACTTGGGGAATAATTAGTATAGGAATGGAAAAAATAAGCCTTTCAGTTTGCCATTTTGAAGTAATTGTGGTTCAACACATTGACTGAAAAACTGCAAACAGCCAGAACACCAGTACTGCCTCTATGACAGCAAGTGAGCTTCTGGTAGTGAAGACTGTCACATCAAGACATAGGAATATACCAAAATGAATTTGATGTTAACCAGACAGGATCTATTTTACATCATAAAAACAGCAGTATGTGTACAAAATAGCATTGTAAATTAACATTTTCTGTTTTGTTACAAGGATAAGTAAGAATAACTTTTATTTTAAGTATTTCATAGATAGACCAACCTGCAGAGTAGAGAGATGATTTTTGCCTCAATTTGTATTTATATGGACCACAGGGTTCAGATTCAGTCTATTAGACGTAGCAATAAAATTCACACCCAGTACCTAGGGGACAGGCTTAGGCTGGGGTGAAAATACACAGTTTCAGTTCCTGCCTTAGCCATCAGTCTGTAGTCCCCTTCTGACATGCATCTGCCATTCTTACTTTGACTGTAAAACTTCCAGGCAGAACGTTTAACTGAAGGAGACCCCAGCCTTAAGCACTGAAAGTCAGAGGAAAAAAAAAATTGTAGGAGTCCTGTAATGCCAGAAGTATGGCTCAGGCTGAGCTCAATTTTGTTTAAAGCCATTGCATTTTTCTAGATTCAAAACTTTCTGCTTTTTACCCACTCTTTTATGCATTTCTTGCCACTTGACTATGAGGCACAACAGCATGGAAACTGGGGACAAATCAGTCAGCCATGAAATAGAAATGATTAGACAGAGAATGAGGAATCTGCTCTGTAAGCAGCTCTCTAAAAGGCCTCAGTGTTGTCTGTATTCAAATACTTCCCATAGCACATTTTAAAAATAACCTTCTCTTGTGAGAAGCAAGAGACACGTTCCCTTGATTTGCAGCGCAGAGCATCTGCTCAGCTTCCCCTGCAGCAGATGTGTGGTGCAGGCAGCTTCAGGTTGGGATGCAGGCAAGGGCCAGAAACCCAGTCAAGATCCTTTTATGAAAAATAGACACATGGAGCAACTTTGCGTCAAAGCTGTTGGTGACTTTGTTTATGGTTTGTCTTTGAATTACCTACCAAGTGGAAGCTTAGTGCTGGGAGGTTTCCAGAGAAATGGGGCAAATGACTGGATTTCTGTTCAGAGGGATGTGAACAAGGCCTTGTGGAACCTGAGGTATGCAGGCAGTGGAAGTAACAGCTCTGAACAGGGGGAAGCACAAACTAGTAAAAATCACCAGAACTTCCTTTTTTTTCCCCCATTTTTTTCTGTGGAGACCAGAAAGGAAAGATTTTCTTCCTCACACAACTGTCCTCATACATCACCTAGACAGCAGGGGAATGTGCACCAATGGTTCCATCCTTTCAGGCACTGGCTTGTGATGCTGGCTGCTGAGGCAGGGGGCGAGGAGGGAATCTAGTAAGGGAGAAACAGCCTCAGTGCATGTGGGAGCTCTCCAGGAGTCATGCTGGTGATTATACAGGTGGTTTGCCATAGTTTCATCTGTTTCGTATGTCCTTCACCAGACAGTTCTGCTTTTGGACTTGTGTCCCGCAGGTTTATTGGTGATGAAACACAACAAACAGGGTGGAAAGCTAATTGCATTTTTTTCTCATTCATTCCCCAATGACCCAGGATTCACATGAAGGTGCCTGAAGTTCAAGCTTTGCTCTTCTTGTTTCCCAACACAGTATTTGTGTTTTTCAGAGTACGGCTAAATTGCAGCCTTCGAGTTTTAAGAGTTCAAACTTTCTCAAGGTATCTGTGGTCAAGTCTGCACAGAGTTTACTGAATTTGGAAAGCACAGAGGAGGGAGCCAGCTCTCCTACAGATTACTCTCCTCACTAACTTCCTTGCTCCTTGCTGAGAATGGAGACAGACCTTGCAGCCAACCCTACAAAGTCTAATCCTCACTTTTGCTAGTGAGGACCAACTGTGCAGTCACATCTGCAGCCAGCTTACCATTTTTTCCTACAGTGATGTGCCAGGAAGAAAGGCCTGTGGCTGGTCTACCATCTAGAACATAATTATTATTTTGTTTTAAACAAGTGGTGTCTATCTGCTGTTGGTTGTATAGGAGTCCTTTTTGCTCGTAAAAAAAAAAAAAAAATCTAGTACTTGGCTACAGATGTGAGGATGCAGAGCTTTTGTACCAAGTTTTAAAAAGTTATGTATTAATGCCTTCCACTTAAAACTAATGCAGTTGAGGGCAATTCAGCTTACTGCAAGGAAAAGTCTGGAATTTTTAGTCAGATGTTGACAAATACTGTAATACCCTTATGTACTCATTAGGGAGGAAAGTATTACTCAGGCATGCTTTTAAGGCTATTTAAAAATTTCTGCCTCATAATAAAAAGAGAGAGTTTTTCAAAAGCAGTTTACATTTTATATAATTTTTCATTATTAAGGTCCCTCCCTGTTGTACTGAGAACAGTGTAAGATGCACAGAGAGGTGACTGGTCAGAGAACTTCCCATTCCCACACCTGAGAACCTCCTGGAAGGAAAGCAGGTGTCACCCCATGCTCTTTTTGAATGGGAGACCTAAGGTGGGCTGTCATTCAGATGTGACAACAAGTGTCAACCTGAGAGGAACACAGTTCTGCTCTTTAACACAGTAAAAGGAGAGAAAAGCAGGGCTCAGCTCTCAAAGGAGAGAATAGCAGGTGCTATTTCTGAAATAAGTTATTAAGTGAAACTTAATGCAGACCCTTTTTCTTTGTTTTTAGAAATTGTTAAAAGTCATGAGAACATAGATAAATGTTTAAGTTTAAAAAATCCATATAAATACATAGATACACGAATACATGTGTGTGTTTGTGTTCTAATCCAAGCTTGTCACCTGAGCTCTTGCTATTGGCAGGGACCGAGGTGTGATGGCCCTGGAGGCAGATTCACAGTGTTTAATCACAGGAGCAGTGCTCTCAGAGGGCATGCTTGTCTCAACTGCTGATACTTGTAGTTTAGACATGACACCTTACTTGTGCAAAACAATTAATTAAATGAAATGGTTCTGGTCCTATTAACAGGCTATGGGGTTTAGATTTAAAATGAAAGCAAAGTCAAATGTTTGACTTTGGCTGAACACATGATTCAATTCTGTTTCAAATATTTCTTCCAAGGCTAGTCTAGGAGTATGAGATTGAAGACTTGAGTCATTATGAATGCCAGTTATACAAGGTCTGAGCAAGATTTTAAGAGTTCTGAAAAGTAGTTTTCTTGCACATTAATTAGGAGTTCTCAGACATGGAACTTCTGAATGTCCATAAGAGTACAACTAATAATGGCATCTGTTCTAATGAAAGCTTCTTTCTCTAAAAACTGTGCTCACATTTAAACTCCTGGTATTATTAAAGCCTTATGCACAGCCCTCTTGCTTGGCATGAGGAGCATGACTCATAACTCCATAGAAAACTTTGATGGCCATGGGGACAGAGCAAATGATTCACCATGGCTGTTTCTTTTGTTAGAATTTATTGGACACTATCTCAGATTCAAAAGAGGCAAATACTTTTCAATTTCAACAATCATATGTTAGAAAATATTAAGAACAATTTGAATTGATTGTGGAATTTTTAGCCCACTATGTGGATAGAAAACTGTATTCTTGCATAGATATCTAAAACAAACAAACAAAGAATATTGAAATGAGAGTTTTCTCTCCAGGGGAAAAAGGGATAATTGTGTACAGGAGAATGGTCTGCCAGTGAGATCCCCAGTGAGGAAATTTTATCTTGGTTGTATTTTAGGCAACAGAAAGAAGAAAATACAAATGAACTTGGGTAATTCTGAAACACTTAGGATCTCTGGAAAACTGAAGACAGATATAGTTCTAAACTAAGATAAGTTTGTATTTCTCACAGCTCTCAAATACCCTTCTCACAGACACCAGGATGAAGTCAGGTGAAAAAAGTCTGGTGAAAATCAGTAACTGATTTTCTCAGCTTTTTGATCCAGAACTACTATATTTATTTTCTAGACAAATGACAGTTATAAACCTATCTTGGACTTTGGAAGGATCACCTATTTTGAACGTGAAAGAGAAATTATGCCATTTAATTTCATTTGATTTATTGGGGAGGAAGGTATTATGCCATTAGTCTCTTTATATTTTCATGACAGATTTCTTAGTAAAATGTCTTTTGATTCAAAATTTTTTTTTAAAAAAATTTTTTAATTTTCAAAAAAAAATTGAAAAACTTCCCAAAAATTTGAACTTTGTGCAATATCATTCTTGTCAGAAATTGTTGCCAGATTAGCAATGAAAAGAAAAATAATTTCAGTGCCACTGTCCCATTTTAATGAGCTCGTGAACTGATAAAATATGATTTTATTCAAGATGTAGGAGCATTGTTCTAGATGTTAGTGGGGCTGTACAAGGGTGGAGTTTGTTTGTAGTTAAACAAATAGGAACTGATAAATTCAACTTCATAGATAAGAAGTGAGAAGACATTCTCACAGCTGAAGGTGAAAGCATCACATTCTCTGTCCAAACTCCTGCTGTGCTGAATTTATATTCTTAGTTCCCAAAAAGCCTAAGGGAGTATCATAGATGGATTGCAACATTTCCTCTTTGAACTTTGAAATCCCTTCTTGGAATTCAAGCAGATGCTACAAAAAATAATCAGTTTTCCTCAAGATCAGGGATCTATCTTCCATAGAGCTCAGCCATAAAATCATCAACTCTTTTATGAAGTCCAAGTTCATGTATCATAGAAAGGTTTGGATTGGAAGGGACGTTAAAGATCATCCAGCTCCAGCCCCTGCCATGGGCTGGGATGTCACTCACTAGGTCAGGTTGCTCAAAGCCACCTCATCTCGGCCTTGAACACTTCCAGGGATGGAGCATCCACAGCTTCTCTGGGAAACCCATTCCAGTGCCTTTTCGAGGAATTTCTTCCTAGTATCTAATCTAAACTTATTCTGTTTCAGTTTAAAGCCATTCCCCCTTGTCCTGTCACTACATGCCCTTGTAAAAAGTCCCTGTATATCCCACTTTATTTACTACTCCAAGAGCCTTCTCTTCTCCAGACTGAACAACCACAAGTCTCTCAGCCTGTCTTCACAGAGGGTGTGCTCCAGCCCTCTAATCATCCTTTTGGCTCTCCTCTGGACTTGCTCCAACAGGCCCATGTTCTCATCTTGGAGGCCCCAGAGCTGGACAAGTACTCCAGGTGGGGTCTCATGAGAGCAGAGTGGGAGAATCACCTTCCTCAGCCTGTTTCTTTTGATGCAGCCCAGGGTGCTGTCAGCCGCAAGCCAGATTGTATTGAGCTGCTCATCAGCCAAAATCCCCAAGTCCTTCTCCGCAGGGCTGCTCTCAATCTAGTTACCACACAGTTACCACCAGTATTTGTGCTTGGGACTGCCCTGATCCAGGTGTAGGACCTTTCACTTGGCCCTGTTGAATTTCATGAGGCTCACAGGTGCCTAGCTCTCAAGCCTCTCAAGGCATCCCTTTCCTCCAGTGTGTCAGCCTCACCACACAGCTTGGTGTCATCAGCAAACTTGCACTCAGTCCCATTGCTATTCTCATACAGTTTATGACAGGAGCAGAACTATAAAATATCTTGATTTTTATGAAATACTAAAGAAATACCTTATATTTAAGGATCAGTAACTTAAACTCTTGCATAAGAAAGACAACACTCTAACAGTACAAATGCAGGGTCAAGTTTCTTTGTAAAGGAAAAGAGAGGCAGCTGGGCATTGCTGCACACTCACTGTCAGCAATGAGCATGGGTCAGGTAGAAATGAGGGGAAAAGGTGAAAACAAGTTATACAGATTTGCAAAAAAGAATGGCAGCAGCTAACAGGAGTGTGTTTATTGATAGTATATGTAATCGAGAGTCTCCTCTCCTTAGACTCCCTTTACAAACTATAAAAAGAAAAAAGTGGTTTCCAGGTCTAAAACGACTTCCAAGGGTCTTTCCATGTACTACTGAAGAGTCTGAGGTCGCTACATTTCCACTTCCCATTAGTGGAAATGGAAATTCCCATTCCTCAATTTAGGAATGATAAAGTAAGACCATGTTCTAAAAGCTTATGCTTAATAGCAGTTTATTACCTTAATAGTATAGAACCATAATAAAATAGAAATCTGTCATATTTATGTTTATTAAATATAATTTAAAATATAAAATCAGTTTACACAAAGGCTTTTGGATTCAGTTTAACTCCAGGCACCAGTGAAATAAAAGAAAAAAAAAAATTTTATGTTTAATGTAGTCAAAACTTCACAACTTCTTTAAACATACAGATGGACAGACATACATGAATATACATAAATGTATTAAGGTTTTTTGCTAAAATAGCTGTATCACACAAGGAACTGTGTAACATGAACCAAATAATAAAACCAAAGAAAGATTCTTATGGGTTTCTCTTTGGGAAAGCTTCAATAACCTCCCAGCAGCCCAGTTTCCAGGGAGGAAAACACTAATTTTATTTTCTGACTGCTTACTCCAACAACATCAAGACATTTGTCAAGGAACTGGCTGACATGGTATCCCCACCTTCACAGAAGTTTTGCTGTGTTGCAGAGTGTAGATCTCTCCTTGAAACTGCTTGTCTTTCCTTCTGCCAGCCTGCATTGGAACAGAACAGGCAAGTGCTTCAGGAGGAGATCTCTGGGAACAGCTGGTTGCTGCAGCACTGACCCATTGGCACCAGCCTCATGAGTACTTCCACAGGTTTTGGTGAGCCTGCCCATCTGAGGGAACAGAGACCATCAGCAGGGCTTTTCTGGCACAGGCAGGGAGCAGGACGTTGTTCTCTCAGTAAATAGAAGCAAAAAAAATTTCTTTTCTTTTTTCTGTGATTTTCAGTTTGTGAAATGGTGATCTGCAGTCACCCCCTTTTCTAAGTCATGGCATCGTTTACACGTTTTCATAGTGCATTTGGGTATTTGTTATGCATGCAGCAGGAGTCACTCCCAACCAGACTGGTTTTCTTCTCTGGCTAGAAGAGTACAGTCCTTCAATTCTGCTTTCCAACATGAATATCCTTGTTTGTTAAAGCATTGTTTGCTTTTCTGGCATACTCTGTAGCACTCAGGAAAGATTCACTGTTTCCATTAAGAGATCTGCCAGCGGAACACTGTTCTTGCCACACTGTGGAAAGCAGGCACAGGGAGACAGGAAAGGTAGAGCAAATTCATTGGTCAGTTTGTGCAAGTAACTGGGGTGCAACAGCTCTGCTTGCTTGTTTAGGCTCTCATTCACTATGGAAATACTTGTTTGTAATGTTTCTGCATTCAACCAGCCTTACACAACAGCTCTGATCCTAGCCATCTGCTAGGATGGCATCTTTTATTTTTTTGCAAAGAAGCAACTGTTGTGCCTTGTGATCTGGCCAGTCCCCAGAAGAACAGTGTGCTCTGAAGACAAGAGTTTTAAGTTGACAGGCAGAGCCTAATCATGCTACAGCCCAGCCTGGAGGGACTCTTGGGGTTCCCTTGTTAGATGCTTGCCACCAATACCAAGATTCAAGGTGATTTCTTGTCTTGTGAGGGAACAAAACACTGCTAGATGTGCACATTTTTTAGTCACCCATGCTTTAGCTCGAGGTTTGTATAAATAGTGTGGGACAGAATGAGTTTTTGCTTTACTAAACACCTGAGATCACCTAATGTTGGCTGTTGAGACCTGATTAGTGAGGAAGTAGACCATCTAGGAATCATGAAGCTCTGTGTGTTCAGGAACAAAGTGCCAGCTTTCCTACATGACTACAGGTTTGCCAGTTGGAGATAACACAGTGCTCTTAAAAGGGTGAACGAGTCTTCACGTGTCTGGGAGGCAAGGGAGCAGAGCAACTTTCTCCTGTAAGTCCCAACTACTCCTTGTCCTCTTTCCTGCAGATTCAGTAGAAAGAGTATAAACTTTTTCATCATTTTCTGTTAAACTGTGGCAGCAGTCAGGACAAGCATCATATGTGGTAATGTGGTATTCCAAAAGATCAAGGAAATACAAAATTGCTAACTGGCATCAATGATTTACCAGAAAGCTTGTGAGTTTATTACTTAACTTTTTTTTCAGCTGTGATGTCTTTCCTCTCCAAGCACTGTAACTGGGAATTTTTAAGTTCTAAATAGTATGTGGAAGTGCTAAGGTAATAATAATCACATATGCTCACACATTTTCTTATTTTTAATAATACATACCACAGCCTTCTCCAACATAAGAACAGTGTTGCATCTTAACATCACCTCCCAAATGTGACCCATGCCATAGAAAGGCTTGTCATTTTGGGATATTTTATACATTTTCTTAGGTTAATGTTTTTTTAAAGAATGTTGAATACATTTAGTAATTTTACAAATTGCATTTATTACAACAGAAAAAAAAATGCTATTTCTGCCTCATACCTTGCAGGGACATGTTTTAATACAGTGAAACAATATTATACTTACAGTCTTGAAATCAGGGAAAATTTATTTAAAAGCAGCCCAGGTAAGCAGTAAAGACAGTTTCCACACTCCAGGCATAAAAATGCAAAGAAAACTAGCTTATGACTCTTTCCTGTGGACATTCAGCCTAGACTTTAGCCTTGGTCTTGCAGAGTGTGTAAGCATATTGACACCAGTGGGACAGTTCACATTTTTCGTGATGTGTGCATATTTAAGTGTTCTGCCTGCCTGGACGTATTAGTGATCAATCCATAGAGATACAGTTAGGATCTAAGCCTCCTCTTACTGACTCTGAGAGATATTGAAAGCACACAAAAATTTGGGCATTCTCAGCACTTGTTTTGGTTCCTCTGGAGTGGAATAGGGGTGGTACCTGGCTATGTGAACTGTGTGCTGTGAGCACAGTGGCAGCTTGCAGCTACCACACACAAAGGTATGAATTATGATAGTTACAGTCACAGAAATGTAGGTCAAAGCCTAATGCTGGTGGTCTTAAGAAATTTTTTTTCCTAACTGACCAAGCACAGTAATTTTTTTTATGTGATGAATATTACAAACCTCAAAGAACAAACTTTTGAGAAGCACAGCTGAGAAGTAGGTGATTTGAGCCTGGCATTTAGTATACCTTTCAGCCAGCCAGCTTCTGATACATAGGGACTTGAAGTGACAAGGTCAGCAGTCAACTTATTTCATACATGAAGCATATATTATTGAGTCAGATGATAACTCCACACTATTAAACTTTTATAATTAATAGTTCTGATCTTTAAATAGACATTTTCCTGCTCTTGTAAATAAATCTTGTAAATAAATCCCATACCATTTCCCTTTCTTGTAAATAAGTCTATTTTAGAATCAAAGCAGGTTCCTCAGTTTCCTGATAGAGTTTAATAAACAAGTGCAGAGCAAAAGAAGCTGCATTAATTCTCATAGCAGAATCAGACAAAAGCTTCAAGCAATGTAAAAACTGGCTTTACCAAACTGAATAGTAGGAAACAAAGAATAGCTGAAGTCAGGAAGTGCATTGTAGGCATGGAGCAGAGTTGATAGTGTTTAGTAGTTTGGTCTCAAACAGAAGGCTAGAGCAAGTTATAGCATCCTTTAGAGGGTCAAACCAAATTTCCTGTACTTCTCTCCTGTTGCAAGTGAACGTGCATGTATTTTCACTAGCTTGGCAACTCTGTGATTTCACAGCACATCCTGACAGCTCTGGAGGAACAAACTACACAAGGGATATGCAATCTACTAAACAAGACCTGTGCACAACCTAAGAAAACTTTTATGTAGATAAAATGAGAGTTCACAGATCTGCATGCACGTGATGCTTTGACAAAAGTGACCTTGAGAACAATACCCTAAAAATGTTGTCTTATACTTGCAAGACAGTTAGATTCATTCCCAGAAATGATAGCATCTTTCTTCTGTAGGATCATATTTCTGAGCACTTCTCTTTCTCCTGTCAGTCCTATTTTTACTTTACTTACTTTGGTTGGACATCCTGTATCAGTCTGATGACACTCACCGTCAGTGAGTGCTACTGAGCTAAAAAACAGAGGAGAGTAGTAGGAGGGACTGGGTAATCTGAGTGATGTAAGTGTAATCTATAGCAAGGCAAAATGCATCCAGTCACCTGTTCCTCCTGTGGCCTGTAGAGAACTGATCCCTACAAGTTAAAATCAGGATTCTTCATGGGAGTGGTTTAGTGCAGGAAGAAGCTGAGTGATATCCCAGTTCCTGCAGCATAAGGACTTATCTGTACTGCTTGAAGAGCGAAATAAATAGTGTTTCCCAGGCAGTGTTAGCACTTGAGTAGAAGAGCCCAGATTACCTCAACTCCTTGCCTGTCTTTATTTAGCCATTGCTGCAGGTAAGTCTGGTTTTGGACAGCACTGCAGAGGTTCACGTGCCAGGCGTACTTTCTTGGCATGTACATAATGTTCTTATGTTTCATAACGTTCTTACAGCTTTTGGGAAGATAACAGCTTCATTTTAACACTGTATTCAGCCAATAGTTTAAGTTGTCAGGCCATTTTTGTCTTTTCACTCACAAGTTCCCTTATTCAAACTGCGGTAATGTGAAATGGAATTCGAGGAATAATGAAATGGACAGACACAGTAGAGTGACATCGGCTACCATTCCTACAGGGCCACCTCTTCCACTTCTCTGCATTGTTAGAAACATTCTGAAAGCTGTTGAAATTGCTCCAAGAAGCTAACCTCTTGATAATTACTGGTGTTGTGAATACATCGCTATTATCTCACAGACAGATTCGTTCCTGAGTACTTTTAGTACAGCAGTGTATGACATGAGCTGGGAAATCCTGACCAAAGATATATCATAAGTGTTCTAATATTAGCATCATCTCCTGGAAGGAGTACAGGGCTGTCCATCTGGAATTGTTATATGTCATGGTTCTTCTGTCAGCTCTCCAGCTCTCCATGGACATTTTGTTGAATACAACAGGCTAAAAATATTAGTTACTGAGAATCACAATTACAGAAAGTTTACTGTTTGATTTGAAAACTAGTGAGTTTATTGGCTTCCATTTTCCATTTCATGACAATGAATTACTTGGAAAGTAATCAAATTATGGGCTAATTTTACTATATATTTTAAAAAATCTAAAAAATTTGCATTCAACTATGGCTTCATTTTGCTTGCCAAAAAAATGCATTTCTGATAAAAATAGGTCTCACTTGGCTAAAAAGATGCAACCATGAAAAGGCTGATAGAGCTCAATGCAAACTTTTTTCCTTATGAGATCTAATATTTCCCTTATCAGCCAGTTGAAATAATACAAGATGGTATTTCCACTACAACTGAAATTAATGAAAATACTTTAGATACGACACTGACTAGCCCTCAATGCTTTGAACTAGCCCTCTGTGATGGCTGTGTTACCTTGGTCAAGGATTACAACATCAGCTGGTGGGAAGCATGCAATAAATTTACAAAAGTTTTAGAATAAGAGGCCTGTGCTGAACCATGTAGTCCTTATGTAGTAATATTTTTTGAGAAGCAGCTTTTTTTTACTGTTGTCATCCTGGGTTTTGCCATCATATGGATATTTTTATTATCTGATTTCTTGGAAAATGTTGATAAAAAGAGCACCCATTCACTTTGCAAACAAGCTGACATGAGATGTGGCTACAATGAAAAGTTTGCTTTTGAATAGCTGCAGAAGCAGATTGTATGTCTGCTTGCTTATGTATTCTAAAAAGAAAATCTAATCTGCCAATCCAGAGTCTGACATAGGTTTCTCTGGAGATCAAGTTTCAACTCAAATGCTACCTTTAGGTGTGATGGTAATGATGATCATGAATATCCATCCCAAAGAATGACTTTCAGATCACTAGAACCTCGTTCAGAGTAGCAGAAAAGTTGAGGTTTATAATTTGCATGACAGGATGTCTAGAGAGAAGCACAGGCAGAGAGAGTAGTGTGAGTATGTTCAATTAAGCCAGCCTGGTGTTAGGCGTTCAAGGTGTTAGATATCACAGGTAATTCAGAAATTTCCTTTCAAGCATGTACCAGCCATTTACATAGATTGCACCTAGACTGTCCACTTTTGCTTTCAATTATCTTTTTTCTCTAAGAAGCTGGAAAGTCCAGTGGTATTATTGTATTTGTCCCATTGCTAGTAACTGATGTCTGGAGGGGATAAAAGTTTCAGCAGGAGAGAAGAACAAGTGCTTTTCAATTGTTATGTGTATTTTAGACTAAAATAAGTGATTGTGAGACTTTTCTTACAGTGTAAGCAGCATCTACAGAGAGTATATATACATTCACCTTCCAGCATACTAAGGTACAACTGCCTGAGTTTCTGAGGCTGCTGGCCCATGTTATACTTACCTTGCTCCTGTAAAACTTCACTTTTGGCAGCATTATTATCTCACTTCAGGATCCAGTCCCAGGAATGAGAATTTCTTTCTTTCATCTGACTTAAACAGCCATTTATTTCCTTGCAAGGGAATAGTGTTGAGATGTTCTCTTTCCTGTTGCTTGCAGTGTCTATACAATTGGTCGTGCTGACTAAATATCCTGTATTGTGGGTTATATCAAACACATCTGTGTGACATGGAGCTGAACCATCCTTGCAATTCTGTTAATTTTCTTATAGAAATGTTATGACAATTAAGCTTCCTGAACAGCTCAGTATTTCAACAGAGAGTGCTAAAATATGCCTGTTGGAATGCACTGCTTCCTTAGGTGACTTTTTGAATGATTAATGAATAGTCAAAACTATGAAATATTTTATTCACCTGTTTTGTACCTTAAGCAGACCAGAAGGGCACTGCATACCTTACAGCTGTAGGGAATGAGGAAAATGTATTGTTTTGTGGAAAACTCCATCTAGAAGTTAGATGTCTAATTTTGAGCTAATCATTGAGGGTCCCTGGTAGTCACTGGGTAAAGATTACTGAAGATTTATGACTTAAATCATGGGTTATAATAGGTTGAATCACCTGGGGGTGTAGGAAGTACGTTCTTGGTGTTTTCTTGCAGGGGACCATAGCTCTTCAGGGAAGGTGTTTCTAGAATACACCCTTGATGCGAATGTCTGACTGACCTGACTTTGTGTTCTTTGCTACAGATCGATTTTGAAGATGTGATTGCTGAGCCAGAGGGAACACACAGCTTTGATGGGATTTGGAAGGCCAGTTTTACCACCTTCACTGTAACGAAATACTGGTTTTATCGTTTACTGTCAGCAATCTTTGGTATTCCTATGGCTCTCATCTGGGGCATCTACTTTGCCATTTTGTCATTCCTGCACATCTGGGCGGTGGTGCCGTGCATAAGGAGCTACCTGATTGAGATCCAGTGCATCAGCCGTGTCTATTCCATCTGCATCCACACGTTCTGCGACCCGCTCTTTGAGGCCATAGGCAGAGTGTTCAGCAGCATCCGAGCCACAGTACGGAAGGAGATCTGAGGGACAATTCAAGGAGACCCATCAGCCTAGGAAGGGGGTGAAGGTTTTGTGTTTTTTGGAGTGTTTTGGTGCCAGTTTTGTGTTTCCCAAAGCAACATACAGCAACTGGTGGTGGACTGGCCCAAAACAAAGAATCACTTGCTCACTTTCTTTTTCTACTGTTCATTCTTACTGGATTACTTGCCTTTTTATTTTTTTTTTCCCTTTCTTTTGCCTTTTTCCCCCCACTTTGGTCTGCATTTTAAACTAACCTTAAAGGGCTATTCTTTCATGCCAGCTGCATATTATTTTGCTGGCTCTTCAATTCAGAGATTGAAGTGTTGTTGGATGCCTTTTTATCTTACCCTTCATTCCTTGTGAGATAAATCCACAGTGATACTGAAGAATGACAAAAATGCTTTCCAACACTATAAAGCCATTCATTTTATTGTGGCTAAAGAGCGCAGAGCTATCACAGCAGAATGAACGTGACCAGCTGGCAGGTTTTAGCAGAATGTTCTTTTTCAATTGGACTGTCAGTTGACTGCAGCTATTTACAGTCGTGGTCAGATATTGTGCAGTATGATAAATTAGTTAGGTAAACATATTACTGAACTAGCATATGTCCTGAAAATTTACCATTTTGTCAGGCTGGAGACATTGACATGTAAAAGCTTTGGTCGGTGCCTTTCTGTCTCATTCTGTCTTGGAAGTTTGCATCCAGTCATTTCTCAACCTTTTCTAGGATTGCAGAAACAAACTGCAGTTGAGAGCTTAAACTGGTCATTACAGAAATGTTTTCCTGACTGTGACTTATGACACATCCCTTAGCAAGCATTTAGGTGCTTATCTCATTGGCATCTGGGGTATTTTTGCAAAGTATTAATATAAATGCATACTGCAGGTATGCCAGGGATAATTCTGAGTTAAAAGGAAAATTAAGGAGTGCCAAACAAGCCACAGGAGGCCAGGGAGGAGCTGCCCCTGCGAGAAACTTTTCTACAGCTTTCAAAACTTCCCTATCAGCAGAGGTCAGCTGGCCACTAGCGCACAGATTGTTTTCAGGATGCTTTGCTGAGTCTAAATTTATCTATCACAAGAGATGCTTTAGAATCTTCACATTTGTGTGTTGCTTTGTTCATTTTTAGCTGAGCTGCCACATCAGGAAGTCTTAAACAGAGGGTGTTGTGTGAAACTAGCGTGTTGCAAAGTGGAAGGCCTCAGCAGCGGGGCCTTTGCGACATGTTCTGATGCTGTGACCCGCAAGAGCTTTTTGCCCTCATGATAGTACTGTGTTCAGAGATGCTCTCTGCATCCTCATTGGTTTGTGTGAAGCATTTGTAAAAATAGTTGTGAGGCTAATCAGCTTTGTTGTAAACCATGCTGGGGTCTGAGCCTGCTCCAGCTGGAATCTCTAGCAAACCAGTTCTTGACATGCAGGAGTGCAAACTTCGTCCCTTGGGGTGAACATGGAGCTGTCTGGTACACCTACAGCTTTTTTTTATTTAGTGCTGATATTTCACATATTGCTTTACCTAACATGGAAGTGCCTTCCAGTCTGTTTCTGCCAAAGCATTGAAAACTTTAGGAAATGCTGCATTTTTAAGTGGGGGTGGGGGAGAGAAAATGGGGGTGGGAGAGGGTGCACAAAAATTTACAAAGCTATTAACTACTATTTGCATTTAAAACAGACACTGGTATGGATATAGTTTTATGTTTTTCTATGTACATAATGAAGAGCTACTATTATAGATTTTTTTCAGTATTAAAAACAACCAAGATTGTAAACAAGAAATATTTTATCTTTTTATGAGGAAAATCACTCCAAAGAAAACTTTCTTGATTTATCATATAAACTGTATATCCTGAAAGATGTCTGTTCACTTAGATTTCTTAGTCCCTAATCCAAATACATTGCTGATCCAAACATTTACATTATTGTTATAAGCTTACAGATATAACTGACACCTTTTTTTTAAATTCTGCATGTACATTAAAGACTACAATAAAAATATGCTTAATGGTAGATCCTGTCTGACTTCTTTTTCCTTGAAAGTCATGTGGACAAAAATTGTTTAAAGCTTTCTTTGTCAGTCCAGTAGAAACAGGATTTTTCCTAATAAAAGCTCATTAGCCTTAGCATTTGATGTATGGAAATAGGGGAATGACAGCTTTTATTCAGCTGTGTATGGACGTAACTTGTGACAGGACTGTTCATTTCTATGGGTTTTCTGCACAATACCTGTCACACTGTTACAGAAAAGCCCAACAAAACATGCTTTTATGAATGGTCTACAAATCTGTTAACTGTATTATAATGTTCAAATGGCAGATACCAGATAAATGTAGTCCGTCATATCTTTTCCAATAGCAGAATGGTGTATTTAGCAGCACTCAGTAGGCTAGTCGTAGCAAATAGTATGTTGAATTGGACTATGTGAGAAAATGTAACATATTTTAAAAGTAAAAGGGAGGCTGTAATGTGAAAGAAAAGCAAATACATCTTCAGTATCCAAAAACATCTTGCTTTTGGAAAGAGCCTGATATATTCAGGCTTAACTGTTTATGATGTCATGACTCCAAGACGCTTCCTGGGAGAGATGTGCAGATTCACACTATGATTGCACTGTCCCTGGTGCTTCGCTGAGCCACTGTCACGGGGCTGTGCTGTGGCTGGATCTCATATCCATGCTCCTGCCATAGCACTCAGGACATAGCCAAGATACAGCCCATAGCAAGATCCAGGTTTGTCAAGTAGAGGATTAGACATTAGGTGTTGGGCAGGGCCACCAGGCAATTTGGCTGTAAATGTGACAGCCTCACTCTGCTAGTTACAAGTCAGTGTCACATACTGCCTCAAGACCTGTGCATTCAGGTGGTCTCAGTATAGTTTTCCCTCTTACCAGAAAACTTTTTGTGGCTGTCATTGGTCACTCTTCTCATCCTCTTAGTCACAGGTCCTAGATTTTGCCATGTAGTTGGAACTGTGTTTCCTGAGACAGAGTATGAGAGAGCTGGGCACTTCTAACAAGGTGGAGTACCCAAGTACTGAGACCATGTGAGCTGTCTGGCTGTGTGCTTCATCCGTCTGAATTTGACTGAGAACTAAATACAGAATATTTCTTTAAAATATATTTATTGAAATGAAGTTGCAACAAGATAAAAAGACAAACCTTAGGCTTTTAATAATGATGGAGAATTTCCATATCTGTACCCACGCTACCTTTTAACCCTCACTTAGGTCTAACTGGAGCTGTTCTTTGTTCACTTGTTTGCTTTCATTGCCTTGTGTCTGCTGCATCCTTTTGTTTTCTCATGTCCTGAGGAGGAGGAAAGAAGCACAGAATTAAAGTCTTTGCTAAGATAGAGCACCTTTGCTATCCTCATTTATGTCTTACAAACCCTGACTTTTTCATTTCATGTTATCTGACACTGGGACACCGTGTGACATGGGTTTTTTTATTTCTATCTTGCTCTTTTCTGTAGAACTTTTAATTAAAATTTCAATCGTGTAGTACAACCAGCACATCCTGTCTCCAAGATGCTTTGCTCTGTTAGGGGCTTCTGAAGGGACAGTGGTAAAATGTACATTGGATAACTGTGAAAATATAAATGCACAGTATTCTTACTAAATTTGTGACTGCTTAGTAATATAACATAGCCAGCAGGACTAGGGAAATGATTGCCCTTCTGTGCTCAACACTTGTGAGACTACACCTCGAGTGTTGTGCCTAGTTCTGGGTCCCTGATTGCATGAAAGACATTGATGTGCTGGAGTGAGCCCAGAGAAGGGCAATGAAACTGGTGAAGCACCCAGAGACTGAGTCCTGTGAGGAACAGCTGAATGAGCTGGGTTTGTTTATCCTGGAGAAAAGGAGGCTCAGGGGAGACCTTACCTCTCTCTGCAAGTACCTGAAAGGAGGCTGTAGCAGGTGGGATTGGCCTCTTCTCCCAGGCAACCAGAGACAGGACAAGAGGAAATTGTGTCAAGCTGCGCAAGGGGAGGTTCAGATTGGACATTAGGAAGAATTTCTCCACTGAAAGGGTGGTCAAGCATTGGATCAGGCTGCCCAAGTAGATGGTAGAGTCACCATTTATGGAAGTGTTCAAGAAATAAGTGAACATGGCACTTAGTGCTATGGTCTGGTTGATGTGGTGGTGTTTGGTCAGTGGTTGGACACAAGACTCATTCTTGAGGTCTTTTCCAGCTTTAATGATTCTGTGATTCTAAGAACAGCACAAGTGGGAAGACAGTGATCATACTCATTACAAGCCTGTGCCCTCTCTCATAGTCAAAGCAAATTTTAGTGCTGATTCAAGACACAATCCACAGTGCACAGGCTCAATTCCAGTAGGTGGTTTGCTTTTTTTCTGAGAACGAATTTCCTTGACCCGTTATTGTCATTAAAACTCGCTGAAAGGGTGCTCAGGTTATACATACGTACTGCAGGGAGGTATTAAGGAGGTGCTACTCTATATGACCCTCTCCTGTTGGAGCTGGAGATGATAAATGCTCTCAGGGATCCTAACAAGTGCTGGGAAATAATGTCTCTCTGAGGCTTGTAGTCTTACATCTCACTGCTTGAAATAGGAGACTTAAAGTCCTGTCACTGCACTCCCAAGTGTAAACTTCAGCTGCTCACCTCTCAGTTTGCTGAATACTATGAATCCAATTTTTATAGAACCACTGGTGTGTTCTGAAGGAACTAACCATAGACATCTGATGTGGCATGATGGCTTCCGACAGGAGCCAGGTCACCCTAAAGGCATTGCCTGAGCTGTGTGACACCATTGTTGATCTAAAGTCTTCAGTTTTTCCCTTCTATCAAGTGGTTATCAGTGATTATCAGAGGGGAATAAAGGCATTATGGTTTCCAGTTCCAGCACTTCTAGAGACAACTGTTTTCCAGCTTGAAACACTGGCAGTCTAGGCTGGAAGCTGTTCTGCAGACTGCCAGAAGTTCTCAAGAGTTTTGGTGGCACCAGGGACTAACTTAGATATAAGCCTGTCAGAACTGTGACCTTCTCAGTTGATCATATCTCTGAACCTTTCTTCAGGGTGTGGAGTACCCCTGCACTGCATCTTGGACTGATAGCCTTTTCCTGGATCTTTATTCCGAGCTAGAAAATATTTTACACCAGAGGATTCACTCAGAGTAGCCTTAGAGGATGAAGGACTCTAGAGTTGTATAACATTTTGGCAATTATCATAATATAGGCATTCATCTGTGACTATTAGTCATCAAAACATTCAGCCTGCTGATCTCCAGGAACCAAAGCTCCAGATGTAGCTTGCCCAGATGTACATGCTGGCAGAAACCCTACTGGCAGAAAATCCCAAGTGAAAAAACTGACATGGAAACAAACTAGTTGGTGCAATGAAAAAAAATCTGATCAAAAGGAGCAGGTATATTCTATACAAAGAGCAAGTGGATGAGAGATCTCAGATCTGCCTTTCATATTCAAAGAATGACACAAAGCTGTGCACGGCAGACACACTTCCATCTGAAAGGGATGGATGGAGATTTCTGAAAGGAAAAAAAAGGAATGGGATGATTTTTATGCCTTTTTTCAGTTCCTACCTCTAACTTATCTCCTTATTTCATGATGTTTTCTCCTTTTTTCATGATGTTTATGCTCCCATTCAAATGGTACACATAACTGTCAATTCAGCTGTCTTAGCAAAAGCAGGTGTTCTTACTCTCTGCTAGACAATGATTAATGATTCAACTAGATTTGGAAGCAGCTAGAATTCTGCCAGTTTCATTCTATTTGTGCTGAAACAGTCCAAAGAAACCCATTAAATAAAGATGCTTAAAGATGAAAAACTGGAACAGTTTTTGTCATATTTTAGCAGGATTTTGGTCTGAACCTGAGTGTGTTTAGAGCATCATCTCTATAGTTATAAAAATTCCTTTTTATGCCTTAAAAATTCCTTTGTGTGCATAAAAATATCCTTCAAAGGAGACCACTGAAAAAACAGATTTACTCCTCTAGGTTGCGGAGTTGTTTTAGCAAATACCAATATTCAGCAGAGAAAGGTTAAAGCCAGCACTGCCCAGCTATTCAGTATAATGAGGAAAGCCTTTATGTTGCAGAGTTCTCAAAAAACTTGGACTTCTCCATGTATCAGTTTACTCCTTCTTGGCTGAGAGACTAAAAAATTTACAGTTGAAACTGTGCTGGTGGATACTCATCCAAAATTAATTTTAAAAAATAAAACAAATATCATTGTCAATGACCTGTTGCATTATGAGATTATTGAGAACTGAAACTCAAAGAAACCCTGTTGCTGATGGCAACTAGAACTAGGCAAAATGTAGAGGGACTCCTCTTAGCAATAGGAAAAAAGGATTCAGTCTGAATCCTCAGCTTGAATTGTAGGGACGATGAGCCCTGACTCTCTTTATAAGAAAAATTTCTCATCTGGAACACTAAGCCTTTGTAGACACAAGGAAAAGTAAAACAAAATTGGGGAGAATTAACAAAGATGAATTATTCATTTATTTGTATCAACAAAAATTAAAGGCTCTATCTTTCTTTCTTTGCACTAAACATTTTGCTTAGTTTCACAGCCATCACAGCCACAGTACTGCCTTCAGCTATTGCCATTTTTTGGTCGCTACTGTCATTCCAGCTAGCCCTTCTCCCTATTTCACCATCAGTATTACACCACGCCAACATCTGTGAATTCCTTCATTCACACAGACATGTCGCTGGCTGATAGGAATGCTCAGCCTTACCCCACTTGTTTCATGACACTTACAGAGAATTCACAAAGCCATGCTTTTCTGTTCAGCAGCTTCAGATCAAGGTATTTCTTTGTCTCCCAAGCCACCTCCATATTTGCTCATTAAGTCTTGGAGGTCTGCAATTTGCAGGAGTCTTAAAAAAGTTCTTGCTCCGTTTCTGTTCTAATCTCTGTTCTAGTCTGCCTCCATTTCAGCATGAGCTTCCAGCAGTTATGTAGGTGATTCTGGATTGAGAGCTCATGCAAATAGAATCAGAGAATCAGTTAGGCTGGAAATGACCTTAAGGATCACCGGGTCCAACCTTTCATCACACATCACCGTATCAACCAAACCATAGCACTAAAGTGCCATGTTCAGTCATTTCTTGGACACTTCTAGGGATGGTGACCCCACCCTTTTAGGAAGAAAGTTCTCCTGATGTCAAACCTGAACCTCCCCTAGTGCAGCTTGAGGCTTTCCTCTTGTCCTGTCTCTGGTTCCCTGGGAGAAGAGGCCGATCCCACCTGGCTACAATCTCCTTTCAAGTAGTTGTAGCAAGCAACAAGGTCTCCCCTGAGCCTCCTCTTCTTCAGGCTAAACAACCCCAGCTCCTTCAGCCGCTCCTGTTCCTCGTTTGAATCACTCTCTAGACCCTTCACCAGCTCTGTTCCCCCTCTTTTCCAGCACCTCAATATCCTTCTTGTGATGAGGGGCCCAGAGATGAAGGCACACTCGAGGTGCAGCTTCACCCATACCAAGTACAGGGGTAATAAAAGCCCTCTGTTCTTCTCCCTGTTCAATAAGCTTCTCATAGCTTGCATTCTTTTTTGTCTCCATTTACAAACACCAACTAGAAGGAAAAAGCTTTTTTTTCTTTAAGGAAACCAGTTAAAATGTGACTTAAAAAGTAACAGATAACCATTTTATTGCTCTGTCTTGAGTTCTGAGACTATTTTTCTAAATTCCAATCAGGTAATGGCTATGTGATCAGATAACAATGAATTAGATCCAGTTTATTCAGTATATGGTGCTACTTGCCATGGCTCCAAGAGTCACATCCAATGCAAATTTTAAATTGCTTCTCAAAACTAAGTTGTCCTTCTGGATTAACAGACACTGCTATTTATGAAAATATTTTTAAAAATAACACTTTTATCTTATATGAATATAGAAAAAACACCAGCTTATCTGTCAGCCAAGGATAGGTGGGTAGTTGAGGCCCAGATGAGCAGTCATGCTGATTGATTTTCATGGCACACACTATCAAATTTCATCTGTATAAACACCAAATTATTTTCTGAGGCAGAACATAAGTCCCTTAGGACCTTTACAGTCAGTGACTTAATTTTGCATAAAGAATGTAACAGGTGCAAATACTTGGCATAAAGCATGTCTGAATATTTCTAAAGCCAGTTCAATAATCTTGGAAAGGGGCATGAAATGGAATAGTTCTCACAAAAAGAGTTGTCTGTTTCCAGAACAAATATTGGTATACATGACAGAAGTAGAAACTTTCATTTTGCCATGCAGCATTGCCTGTTCTAAGTCTCTTCAAAAGGCTGGTTCTCATGGTAAAGAAATAAGATGCAGGAATTTTTTTTGCATAGCCAGATGTGAGTTTAAACTTTGTGGTTCTCTAGTGTGTGGTATTTCTTGTGGAAATGAGCTGTATTTATCTAATTAAAGTTACAATTTTTTTTTTCTTCTACTGGTAACTATTTGGTAGTTAAACACAGCAAAACACAGAAAAGAATAAGTGTAATTTAACGTTTGGCTGAAAAATTTTGTATAAAATACTCCTAGTTCAATGATTCTAATCCATGTAGTCACCACAGCTATTGCAAAACATTGGGTTTTGTTTGTAGTAGAAATACTGCAGCAAGCCACAAAGTCCCATAGAGGTTCTACAGGGTAAATGTAATTCATCAGGTAACAAAATATCTCCTGGCAATCCAGCCTGACCATAATCCTTCTTTAATCAAGTCTGGTCTCATGTAATTTCCTGGGAGAATTTATAAATTTGACACTATGTAAAAGCTTTGCTGAAAATGGACCTAATTCACAGAAATCTTTGGTCATGGTGCTGTGACTATTCTGTACTGAATGGAAGTTGGAGGTGGGAAGTGGGACCTACACAGACATCAGCTCTCCACTGTGGATCCATTGCAGTTTGTGCCTCCAGGCAGCACAGAATAGTTTAGAAGATGAAAGGAGAACATAGAGCCCTCAAGGAAGTCAGAACTGAGGCCAGTCTAAGATCAAACCCCTTTTTACTCCCACAGGGATCTATAAAGCACCTGGGGCTGGCTGTGAGGGCCCCTGGGAGTGCTTTGCTGAGAGCTGTGTCTGGGGTCACAGCAGTGCCCGGCTGGGACACCCCAGTACCTGGTGTTCGCTGTGCCTCCACAGCCACACTTGTCCAGTCCCAAGCAGGGGCTGAACATCCTTACTGGAACCTAAAAATGGCACTGTCAGGCTAATTAACCTCCATAGTGAAATGTGGTATAATTTAGGATGTATTTTTCTGACTTCCATGACATCAGAACCCTTCCGATGTTGTATATAATTATAAAAATGTCTCTCTGACTTGTTGCTGAAAATACATGGGCTGTTTTGTTTTCAAAAAAACAACGTGTTCTTTCCCTCATGTTTGTCTATTTTTGGCAGGTTCTGTCATGAAAACTGTGGTGATTATCACAGCTGAAAGCTCAAGTAAGACTTAAGATTACACCCTCTAGCCCAAAGTTTTATAAAGGTATTGAGCTTTTAGCTTTCCTCCTAGGATTACTACAGACTCTCTTTATGTAGTACTCCAAGCAGATGAAACACACTACTTTTTTGTAACTGGTGCTAAGATCTAACTAGCAGTATCCACAGAGTAAACTATCACTGCAGAGGGAGATATGCAGCAGCAGAAAGGGAGTAGGCACTGAAATACACCATGCAGAAGCCTGAGTAATGGGCAAAAAATGGGAGTGTAACCCTATGACCATATTTAGTTTCCACATGTGAATCTTGGCTGGCTGAATCCTACCCCAAATGCCAGTGAGGCCTGAGAAGCTGGAAATCTTTTGCTCTGTGCATACAAGCAGAGTCATGACTCATGCAGAAGAGAAACAGTTTTCTTTTGCAAGAGGAACATTTTTCCCTATTGACCAGGGAGACACCCGAAAATAGCTTTGCTTTCTGAGTGATTCTATCAACTCACAGCAGCACTGTGGAGGTAAGAAAAATCAAGAAAAGCATTTGCAGCTCCAGGAATTTGCTAATTAGAAGTGGAAATCTCTGTTTAAAGACAGCCAACTAAAATCTCTATATAAGTCAACTGATTGAAGACAGTGAATTAAACTGAGTGTAACTTGGACTGTTCAATAAATTTCAAATGTTAAGCAAAGAAATGAAATTAAAGACCAAATAATAACAATGCTGCAAGATATTTAAAATGTGCAATTTAATCTGAGTAGGGAGCTCGGTGTATAATCACATTTGCACCGGGTATTATTTGGTGTGGTACATTTTCAGCGTTAAAAGTGATGCATTAAGGTTCTGCAGATGATAGAGCTCTCTCTATCACAGAAGGATTATGTTTCTTGGAAAGGAAGGACACTTCAGAGAATCCCAGATTATGGGAATTTGTTTCCACCAAAGCTGTTGGAATTTTCCGAGTTACTTCAATGGAAAGTGAAGTAAGCCAATGAAAATCCACCCCACAGTGAGAGAGAACATCATTAAAAGGTGCTAGCGATCAGAGAGCGAAGCAAACAGGACTGATTTTAATGCTTTCTCTTTTTCTCTCCCGATTTGTGACCCAGTGACCCTCTTTTTCCTGCCCTTAGGGATGACCCTGCCGTGCACAGCTGGCAGCCAGCCCCTGCTCTGTCCCCCCGGGCTCCGCAGGCCAGGCCGCTCCGCTCCCCTCACGGCTCCCCGAGAGCGGCCGCGGGAACCGCCCGGGCGGCGAGGCAAAGCCTCTCCCTGACAATACCCCTTCGGTTCTCCTTTAAATCCATGGCAACGCAGTGTGTTATTTTTGTGTCCAAGGAGGGGGAATTTCCAGCCGGGAGCGCCCGGGGCCGAGGCGGCTCTGCCGAGCCGAGGCTGCCACCTCCCGGCTCTCCCGGCCCGCAGCCCGGCCGAGGCCGCCTCTGGAGCTCGGAGAGGAAATCGCTCGGTCCTTTATGTATCAAAACACCCCCTGTACATCATCTAGCTGCAGTGCTCTGCTGAGCTCTCTCGAACTTACGAGGTGGTAAGGACGCATTTAAAATCATCCATCACTTTACAATGTGTCTGGGATATAAGTGCCACAGGGAAAATCCTAATGTGAGAAATCAATTCTAAATATGAGAAATCAAAAGAAACCCACGATAACATGTCAGCTTAAGGTGACAGCTTGGTAAAAGCACGTTAGTAAAGTTACCTCCGTTTATATTTCATCTGATAAAATTAGTCAACCAGTTTGTGGGTAGAAGCATACCCTCTGCTTTCATTTTAATAGGACTGTTTCAAAAAGTCATCTCTTACTGCAAGTGTAGAGGGGAAAGTAATTGGGAAAAACCCCAATGTGAGAAACACATGAGGCAAGTCCTGAGCAGGGTCACGAAGGCCATCAGAGGGCTGGAGCACCTCTCCTGTGAAGACAGGCCCAGAGACTCAGGTGCTCTGCCCTGAGAAGGCTCCACGGAGACCTTAGAGCAGCCTTCCTGTACATGAAGGGGGCCAACAGGAGAGCTGGAGAGGGACTTTGGACAAGGTCATGTAGTGACTGGGCAAGGGAGAATGCTTTAAAACAAAAGAGGGGAAGTTTAAATTGGATATTAGGGAAAAATTCTTTACTGTGAGGGTGGTGAGATACTGGAACAGGTTGCCCAGAGAGGTTGTGGATGTCCCATCCCTGGCAATGTTCATTGGGTGAGGCTTTGAGCAACTTTGTCTAGTGGAAGTTGTCCCTACCCATGGCAGGGACGCACAGTTTGAACTATACTATCTTTAACATCTCTTCTGACTCAAGACATTCTGGAATTCTATGATTCTATGGAAAGACTCCCTTGAGGACAGCAAAAATGAATTGAGCAGTGTGAACCATGGATTGACTGAGATCAGTAGCAAGGTTTCCACACCAAGAAAGTGCAGCCAAAAACAAAATAGGGAAGGCACAAATTTACACACCTGTTAATCATTCACAGTAGAGAGATAAAGCTAGAGCAAGACTGAAAAAAGCTTTTTTTGCCTTTTTTTTTTTTCTGCCTGTCTTTCCTGAAAATCTTTGTTGAGATTGAACTGAGCTAGAGGCTCCAGAGATGCCAGGTAGTGCTGTAGTAAAGATAATGCATCAGGTGAACCCTTTAATGCTGTGCTGTGCTTCTCAGTCTATAGCGGGTTAACCCTGGCCGGATGCCAGGCACCCACCCAGCCTCTCTACCACTCCCCTCCTCTGCTACAGAGACAAAATACAAAAGGCTCATGGGTCAGGATAAGGACAGGGAGAGATCACCCATTACTGTCATGGGTAAAACAAAGTCACCTTGGGGAAATTAACTGAATTTCTTACCAGTCAAATCAGAGGAGGAATATAAGAAATAAAAGTAATTTTTAAAACACATTCCTGCCACCCCTTCCTATTCTTGGGCACAACTTAATTCCTGAATTCTCTGCCTCCTATCCTCAAGCAGCACAGGCAAATAGGGAATGAGAGCTGTGGTCAGGTCATCACATATTATGCCTGCCTCTCCTTCCTCTGCTGAGAGGACTCCTCACACTCTTCCTCTTCTCCAGTATGGGCTTCTCTCTCCACAGGGCCACAGGTCCTGCCAGGAGCCTGCTACAGCACAGAATTCCCATGGGATCCTGTGGAGTAGATAAAATACATTTCCCCAGGGAGACCATAGTTTTACCTGTAACTGCTATTTTTTGCAAACCTTTCATCTCCTTTAGGAAAACAACAGTGTTCTGAGAAGCCCAGCCCTCTGCATCAGAAGCACTGATGCTGCTGGTGGCACTCCCATGTTTGCTGTAGTTTTAGAGAAATAATGGGCAGGAAAACACCAAGCTTGAGTAGTTGCTGGTTAACATCTGGCTGTTTCCTTCGCTTTCCAATATCACAAAACAGCCCTAGGCCTCATCTCACCAGCTGGGTTCAATCAAGCAAGCAGATCCTCTGTTTTCAAAGCCACACTAGGCACCAGGAGCAGATTGGTGACTCTGGCACAATATCTACTAATAAGTAAAAGCATCAGGCTTTGCATTTGAATAGGCCCTTTTCTTTGGCAGGTCTCAAAATAATTTCTAAAGAAGGGCAGGCATTATTATCTCATTATTATGGGGCTATGTTATATGACAAGCTCTCACTTGGGGACTGGGCAAGATCTTGGCTCTCCAACAAGGAACAGCTGCTCCCCCTGGTTAAATGCCACACACCAGCAGTCCTGAAAGCTTTCAGGTTCTGGCCAAGCACACAGAGTGCCTCAGCCAGATGGGCAAGAGCAACAGCTAGAAGGCTGGTCCTGCTACCCAGCTGATGCTTGAGGTAACAAAAACTTCACAGAAGACTTGTCCAGAATTCTAGACAAGCAGCGGTAGTTTTTAACGTGACTCACTTTTTTAGGTTTCTTTCCTCCCCTATAATCAGTTTTGAAATGGTCTTCACTTTTCCTTAGTTTTCAAACTGACCTGCTGTCCAGAAGACATACACTTTTTTTATTTGAAAATGTTCTGTTAGGGAAAGTTTTAAACCTGTTTCCATCTTACGGGCTTGCTACAGGCTTTAGAATGTTTCTATGGTGCTTGAAAAAATGGTATCCTTGCAGAAGGACTACCCTGCAGGTAGCCTGCTTCTCTTGCATGCTTCCTATGTGAACACACACCATAGCTGATGCTTTAGCCATTGGGTCGTGTTATATGTTAAACCAAGGACTTATCACAGTCCTTTTTGATTCTTAGTTAAAATGTCAAGTTGGCTTCTCTCCCAGATCCCTTTGCAAAATATAAATAATGTGTATTTCCAGTTAATAGTTCATTAAAGTACTTTGAGTCTTACACATTAACTTGGCCTTTTAGCTAGTGAGCCAGGGCAGACCACAGCACAGGGTTATATGTACCTTTTCATGAGCATCCATTAGCAAATGGATTCCCAGCTCAGAGCCGGTTCAGAAGCTACACGTGCACAACACAAACAAGCACACACAACAAAAACAAGCTCCTGCTGCTGGATACTGGCATTGGTTGTCTCTGACAGCTGCTCTGAACCAGATGGGAAACAGCCATTCCAGTTCTGCTGAAAGCCACATCCCAACACCAGCATCACTGCAGACCCCAGGCTGGCATCTCAACTGAAAGGCAGCGCGGCAAGTGAGCAAAGGAGCCAAATCCCCCCTCCCCAGGGCCAGTGTCATCTCTCCAGGAAAGAACTGGGGCATATTTGATGTGGAGAGGAAAGAAGCAGACAGAAGTAGGCTTTTAGATGCTGTACTTGGAAAGATACGACCACGTTTGTTCTGAGCACAGAGAATGTCTGGGTCCAGTGTTGACAATCTGGCAGTGACTGAATGCTGCCGAGTTCACTCAGACGTGATAAACAGAAGGAAAAAAAAAGTAACAAGTCATCACCAAAAGCAGTAGTGTCCAACCCATGAGTCAAGCCCTCTTAGTGAGGCATGACAGCATTAAAGATAAGATATAAAAGAGAGAGGAGAGGTACTGCTGACACTCAAGAACAGACGAGAGAGAATTGTTAGATTATGTTTCTTTACTTCATTTTACACTCTCAGGTCCAAGTCTAAGAGCAAAAGAAGATGCTGTTTGGTAGGAAAGAAATATAGTGCTATAGATCTCTGAAGACAGGGACACCAAGGAATCAAGGGTCATGGGATGTTGGAGGAGGGGAGGAACAAAGAACATCATGAAAAGCTACGGCTGTAAGGCATGCCTAACACCAATCAACCATTACTGCCCTGGAAAAAAGTAATAATCTGAAGCGTTTCTACATTTCTGATAGTAAAACCAGTGAAATCCAATACAGTCTTACTAAATCAGTTGGGTTCAGCTCCACCTAAGTCCAGTGACATTCTAAAAAAAAGATTAATAAATTCTCAGCCCTTTAAATTAGGTGTTGGCAGTTATTTTTCCTTAAATTCTATCATTCTGGGACCCTGCACAGAGATAAACTGTAAACTGATCACACATTAAAAAACCCACTTAAGAGGAGAGGTTTGAAACATAGATGCCCACTTCTGCAAATTTTATGTATATCAGCAACCTGATACTCATAAAAAACCTTTCTGTTCTATAAATAAGTGTGCTTCCCTCGTTCCATCAAATTACTGATTGTCTCAGGAATATCAAAGCCCAAAAAGAGAAAGCTCATATCTTTCCCTTTTGTTCAAATTTGAGTATGTTATTAGACTTCCGAAACCCTTTTGATGTTCCAGTTCCACTGCATAACAGACATCTTGTAGTTTAGTTAAGTTCAAATCTGTGTCTGTTTTATGTTTTAATAGCTACAAAATGCAGCAGGTTTCATCTTGAATTTTTATCTTTCCCCAGTCCTCTTGGAGAAGTCATCCAAAATTGGGTATTAATTGCTCATTGCCTGGATTGTACTGTTTTTACTCAGCATCTTCAAGCTTCTTTGGGTATAGCTACTATAAATTCCATGTCAGTCTCACCAGTGCTGTAGTACTGATGACCTGTTTGACCATCAGTTACAGTGTAATACAAACATTAGCTGTTGGTCTTGACCTTCACTAAAAGTCAGATGATTTCTACGTTTGGAAGATAATCATCATTCACCTGAGGAATGATACTCCTGCTCATAAATTCAAGGGGTTTGGTTTTCCTTGGCTTTGGGGTTAGTCTAGGAACTATGCTTTTAAATGACTTTGCTGTTTATAGGTTACATATTCTAGTCCACTCCCTTTAATGCCTTTCATCCAGTGTAGGTCATGTCTAGACTTGAAAAACCTGCTAGCAAGAACAACTGTAGTCATGAAACATATAAAGAGAAGAACTGACACATTCAGTTCAGCTAGTGTTGCTTTTCTGGGGTCCCAGGATTTACCTCATCAGATAGAGATGTGAGTAAAGCTCTCCTCCTATATGAGCAATGCAAGCCCCAGCAAGTTTTGATGGGCTGCTACAAACACCTGTCCCCAGGCAGGGGTCCTCAAATGGCTTTAGACATCCATCATAGGATGGGCTGTCTACAGAGGGAGTCTATACATCTGTATGGTTTTTTCACTGACTACAGAAGGAGCCATGATGAGGAGCTTGGAGTAGCCTGACTTTGCAATGGCAATCAACAGAGGAGGTGGATCCAGCCCCACTGAATCCAGAGATGTTCTTTAGTACAGCAGGAGCATAACACTGCTCCCAATATGAGTAAATAGCTTAGTCAAGCGGATTACTTTTTTCCCCTTTCATAATGGTGGAGAATCATCCTGAAATAATTTCTGAAAATGGAAACCTAAAATAAATATTCTCCACTGGGGAGCAGTGCTGACTTCCTTCCCTAATACATGATTAAATCATCAGGGTGCAGAGAAATATTAACATGCAGACAGAGATGTGCTGCGTGCAGAAGAACAAACCACAACATTGGCTCATCTTTGTGTAACACAGACAGGAACATGCTGCACATAGAAGAAGAGATGAATAAAGTAAGTTGCTTGCATGCACACAGACCCACACACCATGCTTGTACAGGGATGAATGATATCACCCTCAATATACGAACCAATATACACGAAGTTAACGCATGGCTCGGATGGGAATGAACAAATAAAAAAAATGGCAACTGCATACCCATACACACCAAAGACACATACATAAATAATAAGCTGTAACAATTTTAAATGCTAATAAGTAAAAAAACCCCAACTGTACACAGACAGAATATAGCCAGGGAAATTTTCTGTGCCCTGGTGACTGATGTGGTGACACTTTGGGTCCCAGCAGGTGCAATTATAGAGAAGGAATCAACAAATGGCATAGGAAAATGCACTTGTCAAAGGTATCACTTTGATGTGTATTAGGCAAAATAAAATATGACAGCCACGCACTGACCGAAAACCTTGGGAGGCTTCTTCTGCCTCAGAAACCATAAGAGCAAAAAGGGTGCTGGAATAGCAGCCCTGGCAGGGCAGAGGCACAGGGCAACCTTCCCCAGGCTGCAGCTGGGTCATGGGACTTGTGACAGGTAGGAAATTATTGCTTACACTTCTGGAACTGTCAGATACAGAGATAGAGACATCATGCAGGGGAAAAAAATCAGGAAATCATTAGCCATGATATTACACTCACAGCTTCTGGGGTGGGTGCAGGTGTTTGGCTCCCCACTGCTGGGGGGAGCTCAGCTCCTGTGGCACCAGGAGAGGAGGGGCAGGGGGCAATAAAAACAGGGGTGATAAAATCAGAAAACAAAGCTCTGCTCAACAGGCTATGTTGACAATTTACTTTCCTCTGGAAAATATGCACACACTGGGAGGAGCAGGCTGCAGACCTGCTATGCTCTCAAGCAGGATGCTCGCCCTGGGGTAGTGCTGCTGCGGTGAATGCAATGGGGTCCCTGGCAAGGGGTCTCCAAAGCTGTAGGAAAAGACCACTTTGTTCTGAGAAGATGAGTGACCACAGTAAGCGGCATTTGTGCAAAATTATTGCACTCAAAGCTGAGGTGTGAGGAAAGTGCTGTGAACCAGTTAAATTAACCACTCAAAGTTCAATTAACTGGCACAAGTTGCCCAGGGAGGTGATAGGTGTCCCGTCCTGGGAAACTTCCAAGGTCAGGTTGAACCTGGAGATGTCCCTGCTCAGGGTTAGAGCAGATGACCTTGGACAGTCCCTTTCAAACCAAAGTAGGCTATGATTTATATGGAAAAACAACTCCATTCCACAAAATAACCATGGATGGGATTTCTAGGCCCAGCACAAAGAAGGCTGAAGGAGATTTGTCAGGGAAAAATGACAGATGTTTGTGCACAAAAAGCAATGGAGAAGTAATATTTTCCACATCAATAATAAGGGACTTTTACTCGGTGCTTTTACCTGAATGGATCAATGAAGGTTACAAATGTTACGGATAAAGCAATATATTCACTGTTCAAAATGCCAAGAGTTTAGGCAGAGAGCCAGGTTTAATAAAAATGAAATAGAAGCCGTGGTTTGACTAAATCATTCTTTTGGATTTCTAGACAACATTATAAAGTGTTAGTGGCTGTGGTAAAGAGCATTTTGAGGGCATGATTCATGGCTCTTTTACTCCAGTTGTACACTGCCTGAACACCCCTGGACTCAGTAAGCACCCTAGTGAATCAGATATGAGAGCTGTCAAGAGAAAGGAAATACAGAATGCAATGATCTTTATCACTAATTTGCTTATTATTGTGGAACACTGATCCCAAAGTCATGAGAAGGGTCTTTGTGTCGGGCACATCGCTACCAGCCTTGAGCTCTGATTGTTACTTTTGTTTTCCATGTTGCTCTTCCTTAAGCTCCCAGGTGCTCAAGTCAGATGATTAAATAAAAACTGTTGGCTTTGTGTTGTGATTTTTTAAAAGGAGCTTTCTGGACCTCACAGGGATGCTGGAAGGACCTAAATAATAAAGTTCAGAGGTTCAAGACACAAATAAAAAGGAACTATGTTTTCACTGTCTCTGTTTTTTGATTTTAAGCTATTATAATCCTAGAAGGTCTTGCTACATCATTTTGTGGAGCCTGGAGCACTCATTTGACATATGTGTGGTCCAGATTTAATATTTCAGAATTAGATATCACTTGTTAGACTCTCAAACAGTTAAAAGTTAAGGGAGAATGACCTAAATAGAGGTAGCAGGGGTCAACATAGAAAATAACAAGACAAACCAGTAGCACTGATCTACCTTGAAGTTTTAAAATCTCACTTTGCAGGATTTATTGTTGAGGTCATTAACTGCTGTGCCCAACTACAAAAACTAATGAGACCATTAAGGGGAAAATTAATGAAAGGCAGAAATTACTTCTTTTGTAACTTACTGCTTGTAACTAGATTGTTAAATTGTTAGCATTGCTATTTAGTACACATTTACTGGATTTAGGAAACCACATTGACAGGATTTTGGAGGTATTAATACAAGGTAATGGAGGGATCGGCTAGTTAACACAGCAGAGAACTCAGTCTGCTAGGGAGAAATAAGAGCCTGATTCCTTTGATAAGAACTGCACTAAAGGCCATGATTCCCATGTCAAAAGAAATCATAGGAAACAATTAGCTAAATAAATTCAGATCAGTGAGCTATGAACAGATAGTTTTGGATGTTATGTTGTTTGTTGTTAAGTGTAAAACACATTTGACAAATAGTTGTCATCAGCACTGATTCATGATGCAGCCTGCAGCTTGCGACCAGCCCTTCTGCTCATAATGTCCTCACCTTCCCAAGGTATAAGATCGTCTGCAATATCAGACCTGAAACAGTTCAATGCAAATTGTAGTTTTCAGGATGGGCTCATACTAAAAGGCTTTTCAATGATGTTGTCTGTAAGAGGTCTGCTTGAAACACCGGCAGTCTTGGGCCCTGGAGACTCTGCAGGTGCTTTAAGAGCCTGGTGATTCTAAAAAGATTTGCAAAATGGGTGCCAGAGAGAGAAAGCACTTTTTGTTTTATTCATTTAATTCAGTTACACAACCAGGGATGTGTTCAGTGCAAACATTGTACACTCAGCCCACACATTTCTGGGTGCGTGTGAAGTAGCATCAGTATTCTCACATGAGGCAAGATACCAGTCTTAATGTCTCATATATATTTTTTCAGATTACTTTTAAAGCCAGTCCTAAGTCCAAAGCTATGTCTGTAAGCTTCAGATAAGACTCATTTTGGAGTTGCTGGCAGCAAAAAGTGGCATAGTAAGTAGTTCTGTGCTGGGTTTCCTCCTTTGTTAATTAGGAGTGGGATTTGGAAATGTTACAGTGAAGCTTCTGAATCATCAGGTGTGTAATGATTCTTTTCAACCAAGCAAAACTGAGGGCTTCAGGTAATAAGATATAATCATTTCAGAAGAACTTAACACAATATGTGAATGTTGAAGAGGGAAGGAGTGGGCATGGACCTGGGGCAAACTTCCTGTGGCACATCCAGCTGTGCCTGCTGGTTCAGAGCCTGCAGTTCAGGTGGCTGCTCACCAGTGTACAATAGCAGGGAGCCATGCTGGAACTGCACAGTCCCATATTCCCCCACACAGCTGAATCCATTGGTGCTATTCTGGTACAATGACAGTACAGTGTGTCAAATAAAACCAAAATCTTAGCTGTATGGCTCCAATTTTTTTAAGAACTGAGTTCCAAATTCTTGTTTCAATGACAAAGGCGTTGTTAGTATCCTCTATAGTGTATTGGCATAATAGCAATGAAATGGCCAGGCTCTGTAAAACACTCAGAAGTCATCCTCTCTAGATCTTCTCTCCAGTGAGCTTTTTACTTTACAGGTCCTTGAGCTGCAAAGATGAGATGTGACAGGAGCAGCTGTCACTTTTGGTTGACAGTGCTTTGTCAAGTCAGCAGCTTCCAGCTCACTGGGAGCTCAGGCTCTGTGGGTGCCGTGGGCAAAGTCAGAGCCCTTCACTGTCTCATCCCATCTCTTCATTAGAGCAGAATTCAATTGCTCCGGTGGATATCTCCCTGCATCTGGATCAATGTCTGCATACTCTTAAGGATACTTCCATTTCCTGGTGTCAGTGGGAGCTGTGGACCTCCTGTAGCCAAAGGAAGTACATTTCATTGCAATTGTGCCATGGCTGGGTTACAAAGATCATCGTTTCTGTGATCATCATTTCTGGGACAGGCACATCGTACTTTTAACTCCTATTTAACACAATCCAATGTTGTTTTGTTGTTGATACAACTGGCAGACCATCAAAATGTGTTGGACAAAATGGAAAACTTGCAAGAAATGCTTCTTTCCATGAGACTTGCAAAGGAACATATTTTTTTCTGTGTTTCATTAAAAGATAAGCATTCAGAAAGTCATCCATGTAGATGGGAAAAGCAACGTGTACTTTAGAGACAAGAAAGGCAGAAGTTTTGAAAGGACAGACTACTCTAAGTTACTTATCACCTGTATCACCCTAGCTGACTAGGAAGAAGTGGGTTGTTTGATCTTTATTATTCTGCAGTCTGTAAGTCTTTCCCTTATATTCAGTTACTTTCTTCTGGTCATTGTAGTAGAAATTCACAGACTTCAGCCACTCCAGAAAAAAAAAAAAAAAAAAAAAAAAAGCCAGCTCTCGCCCACATTTTTAAATTCCATAGAATTCAGTAGGTTAATAGCAAAGCACATAGACCTTTGGAACCCAAATAATTTTCATAAAGCAGAAAAATCCATGTTATCTATTACCTTCAGAACCCTCAAAAGCTATTTCAGGTTAACAGGCAACACATTTGTAAATCAACTTGGATAAACAAGCTTTTCAGCAGTGCTTTGCATATAGATTCCTGGCAAATAAAGTTTTCATTCTGGACTTTATTTACTTGCTTCCAGTGCACATCAAGCACCTACAATTAAAACTTATTTTTTCTCTGCTTTTGTTCAAGTATTTATACCCTGTGGCTACATGGTAGCCCAGTAAATTCTGTTTACCTTTATAAACAGAAGATTTTTTTTTTTCCCAAGCAATTAATGAAAACATTGCTGGGTAATCACAACATTCTTTCTGCCACACAAAATCCTCTGCTACTTTCCTTATCATCTTCTTCCTATTGCAAAAACTGATTATGTGAAGCTGAGAAAAATCCATGGTGAAGTGTTTTATTTACATGTAAAGAGGAGCCTTACAGCCTCTAAATCGGGTGCTTGCATTTACAGGCTGTCTTTTCTGGGCACCCTGCCAGGGGCAGAAGGGCTCAACTGGAGGACAATGCTATCCACCCGAGCTGAACTGTCCTTCTGCACTGCTGTGTGCATCACCCACACCCAAAAAAGCCTCCTTGAAAAAGGTATTTTTAAGAAGAGTGGTTCAAAATCACATAGCCTCAAAAATCAACAGCAGTATTCAGTATTTCAGTTGCCATTGTATTTTTTCCAGTTGGAAGGAGAGTTTCAGACAAATCTAAATATTCAGCAGCAACTTATTAATTTCACTGGAACTGTGAATTAAAAATCTTGTCTCATGTAACACACATTCTCAAATGTTTCACCTGGAGCAGTCAAGTAAAAATATATTAATTCCTACAGAGCAGGACTTCCCTTTTCTAGCCTGCTTTAGAGCTGGCTTTAAACATGTACAGAATAGAAAGGAAATATTTGCACAGATCCCAGTGTCCATAAGGCACTTTGGACACAGAACCTTGTGTAAACAGCACTAACATGTACTAGGCAGTCCTAGGACTGCAAACAAACAAACAAAGAAAACTCTGGAAAACAGTATATAATATTTTTCGTGTATTTATGAAGTTCTGGTTGCCATAATTCCACCAGCTTTGACCAGAGCAGCCTTAAACCTCATCTGAGCATATTCAGCCTACACCTCATGCCCAGACTGAGCATTCCTCCACAAAGCACTAAGCACTACCTTCAGGAATCATTTTCAGGAAAAATTTAGAGTATCCTACAAAAAAAAAATTCAATCTGTCTGGAAGAGACTTCAGCTTTGAATATGCAGATAGGTCTTTGGAAAACTTCAGTAATGTAGCAAATCTATAAAATCTCCACAATTCTGAAGTGGACAAATTGCAGGTACTATGTGTGGTCAAGTCATTGTGGGGAGTTACTGGCATGGAGATGGATAAAAATCAGAGGCAAAGCTGTGTTCTAAAGAATTTAATTACAGATTATCTATCAGTGTCAGAATTTTAATTTGCTTGTCAATGGAAAAAATAAAGTTATTGCTATAGAATTAATGCGGTTTCAATTAGAAATAATACTTAAATTTAAAATTATTATCAATTTCTTATTGTAAAGATGCCATGATGGTTCTACTCTGTCAAAGTATTTGTGTTTGTAAGTGAATAAGTAATATTATAATAGTACTTGTTTTTCACCTTTCATTACTAGATCTCATTAGTGTGAACCTCTATGAATAGGATGGTCTTAGATAAGTATTTGAAAGTGTTTATGAAACATTAATGAGTTCTGTCCACAACCCTTGGGGGGGAAAATGTGCTCTTATAACAATTTAACAGTTGGATAAACTAAGGCAGGTGGTTTATGCAAATTATTAGAGGTCAACACAGAAAAATAGCACCTCTCACATCCTGAATGCTCTTATCCTTCATTAACAGTTTCTGCACTTTTTCCGTTTCTATTTATTTTATTTAATTACAATTTAAAAGACTCTTCTAAAAGGCTGCTGCCATAGCTGCAGGCAAGGTAGTATCTGGAAAAATACACAGTACCCTGATTAAATATAAATACATTCAAACAGACAAAATATGAGGCAGGCATCACAATACTCTAAGTCCACATTCACAGCCACTGTAGATTATACATCGGTTTTAAAAGGTGAATTAGCTGGTGATAAAAAGAAAATTCAGCTCCATATCCACCACCTTATTTCTTCCCATATTCCATCTTCTGTTGTTTGCATAAGAAAAAATCAACATATTAATGGAAAAGAATAGTCTGTCGCCTGAGCTTAAATAGGAGCGGGTTAGTGGAAATCTATTGCATCTGGAATCTGACTATACATCTATTGCCCAATGTATTGCATCTGGAATCTGACTATACATCAGAGCCACAGGGCAGTTGTACCATTTTGCTGTTGTACAACAATACAGATAGGAAAGGCTTTTCAGAATACTATTTTTTTAATAAATAGGGAGAGGCAGAGTGTGTGGATGCCTATGTATTTCCCTAATTGGAAGAAGCCCTCTCTGAGGAGGAGCTCAGTAGAGGAGTGTCACTCCTGGCAGGAGCATGGAGGGGCTGCAGGGGGGGGATTGCATGGGATCCACTGCTCCTCCTCGTTTTTTGAGAGCATCCCTGTGCCTCATTTAATGGTTTGTAAAATCACCCTGACAGAAATTAAAAATCTCTTCTGATCTGTAAATGAAGTTCTACTTTGAAGCCACTATTAAAGCTGATCTAACAAGCCATGTTGCTATCAGCTGGTTTGTAAACGTGCTGAAGAGTCATTTGACAAGCAGGAGTGATGACATTTCTGAAAGTTTGTCACAACATCAGTTATTTAATACTGTACTGAAGTCAAAGACACTTGCCTGTGTGGGGGAAAGTTTCTGTCACAGATCCAGCATACTAAGCACGGAGTATTGGCTAGATTACTAACAGTTGAAAGGAAGAATTAATGTATGCCTTAAGGACTGAAGTAGTAGTCTAGAAATAAAATCTTACTGATATTTTGTTGAATAGTCAGTTGTAGATGCTAAGCCTGGAACCTAACCAACAAATGATTAAAGAGATAAATGCTGTTCAATTATAGTCTCAGCAGTTACGTTTTCTGGTTATTTTTAAATTTATTTTAGGAGTAAAGATATATGTCGGAATTTTGAAATACAGTTCATTTAAACCTACACTGATTAATTTTGTTGTTCATGAAGCTTTAAGTAGTTGTTTGGAAAAGATTAAATAAACATGTAAAATACCTGGAGACTTGCAATCACTGCAGTCCTCTTTTCTGGGAAGCAAAAATCAACATTCATATCTATGCTGGACAGAACAAGCTAATAAATGAAAACCATCTGAAAGGTTCACTTGCTTTCCAAACTGTGACTGCACAGCAACCAAGGTTTTTCATGCAGAAGGTGCTGTGGTCCTTTAGCAGATGGATACCTGCTTATTTTCTAGTCACAGTATGCATTTACTGCTCTTTACTCCATGCGGGTTTGCAGAACCATTATAGGCACTTACAGGGACACCCAGCTGCCACAGCGCTGTCAGACAGGTGACACAGGCAGAATCCACACAGGGAGAAGCAAACTTGGCTTGCCCATGCAGATGAAACACCTCTAGGCCCTTAAAAAAATAGCATCTCTGAATTTGAGACTTGGCCACATCCCAAAGAGTCAGCCAACATGGGAGCCAATGGTGCAGTTCAGGTGCTGACCGTTCGGAGTAAAACTGCCAGTTTGGTTTTTTCCTCTCAGGCAATTCAGGCTCTTTGAATGAAAGGTAGATCTTACATGATGTAGTCATGTTTAACAAAGGAAGCACACTGACTGCATAATAGGTAAACATGTTTTCATATCAGATTATCAATCAAAATTAATGTTTTAAAAGAGCAGTCTCCAGAAATATCTTGAAGACATTTTTTTTCCTAGGCACAATATAATTACAGAATACCATTATGAGAAAGACTGTTGTTGTGCTAAAATTATCTTGGTAGCTGTAGATTTGCTACAGTAGCTTTATTAAAGCCATCAGAAAATACACCAAGTAATCTTGAAAGCTCCTAGGCATATTTGGCTGTGACTTTCATCCCATTGACATCAAAGGAGTCAGTCAATGAATCATGTCTGCTCCATGAGTCTCACAGGAGCAGGAGAGAGGGAGACAAAAGACACAAGGTTTCTTGGAAGACACAATAGTTGGTTTTCAGAATAATAATCAACTAATGTGCCTAAATAACACCAATATTTGTGAATCCACTGTTCTTCAGTGCTTGCTACTTTTGAAAGAATATAAAAAGTCTTAAATTGACCTGAAAGAGTGAACATATTTACTTGACTCTCAGGACCCAAAGAAGAATTGTTTAGCTGCTGTGTGGTTTAAAAAGTATCAGAAGAATGGACATAGTAAGAATTTTGTAAGAATGGACATAGTAAGAACTTTAGTAAGAAAATCTTCTCATTTTTTAGCTTCACAGGGAAGCAAGAAATTAAGAACATCTCACCAAGCAGTTCACTAACACTAAAAACACAAGTTTAATACAGATCATAAACCCAAAAGCATTTGAGACAAAGCCATAAGGACCAGCATATAATTCTGTTGTAGGTGAAAAATTGTCAATTTTCACAAAGAAAGCAAACTTGACACTGAGTGTACCATAAACTAGTGGACTTATATCCATGGTTTGGGTAGAAGGAAACTTCTCCCCAACTTCATTTAGTGCTGCAAAACCTGTCTGAGGCACCCCACTGCAATAAAAAGAGAAAGAAAACCTTCAGTCATGTACTCAGGCAACTCAGAGACCCATGACAAAGAGGACAAAAGCATGAGAAAGGCACAGTTGTGCAAACAGCAAAGCGAGGGAAGTGAAGAGATGGCTGAAACAGGAGAGGAGTGTCTGAGAACATAACAAAACCTGCTGCCACCATAGGACAGCCAAAACAAAAAGCCAGGTTCTGACTTAAAAAGACAATATATTTACTTTCCAGAAGATCTAAGACCATATAGTAAAAATGAGAACGCAGACAAGAAAACAGATGACATTCAAGAGGCAGTCATGCCAAACCTTAATGAACCACTACACAAGAAATTTTATAAACCTCCCTTGCAAGACTTTCTCGTCCAAATACCTTGAAAATCAGCCTGCAATAATTTGAAAGCAGTTGTAGGTAATGTAGAATGCTCAGTATTTTTAGGTGCTACAGGTTTGCTGTGCAGCAGAAGAGTTTAATCCCTCAAGCACAGATGGTCAGTTATGTTCCCTAGTTTCCCTTGAGTTCCATGCTTTCTGATAGTATATCTCAAGTGCAGGCACTTGCAATTTCATCAGACATATGTCTTATAAACCTCCCTCTGGTGCAGCACAGATCTGCTCTCTGGCAAAAACAGCATTATTCTTTAAAAAGGGAAAATAGATAATTATTTGCAAGTTCTTTTTATCACACTTTTCTGGCAAGTTTTCAGCTAAATGAAATTCTTGGTGAGAACTAGCCATTTACCAGACATTTTGATCTTCTTCAAAAAGCAGGTGTATTAGGTTTGCATGACCAGGTTTTGGTAGCAAGAGGGCTACATGAGGGGCTTCTTTGAGAAGCTGCCAGAAGATTCCCCTACATCTGATGAAGCCAACACCAGCCAACTTGAAGATGGACCCTCCACTGGTCAAGGCTAAGTTCATCAGCAACGGCGACAGCACCTCCAGGATCGTGTATTTAAGAAGGCAAAAAAGAAATTGAGCAGCTAGAGAGAGGAGTGAGAATATGTGAGACCAGCAGCTCTGCAGACACTCAGGTCAGTGAAGAAGGAGGGGGATGAGGCGCTCTAGGGCCTGGGGCAGAGATCCCCTACAGCCCAGGTAGGACCTCACAGCAGGGCAGGTGGATGCCTGTAGGGAGCTGTGATCCTGTGGGAAGCCCAAGCAGGAGCAGGCTCCTGGCAGGACCTATGGCCATGTGCAGAGAGGAGGCCATGCTAGAGCAGCTCCTAGCAGGATTTACACACCTGTGGGGAGCCCACGCTGGAGCAGCCTGTTCCTGAAGGGCTGCACCCCATGGAGGAGACCCACACTGCAGCTGTTCATAAAGAACTACAGCCTGTGGGAAAGGCTGCCATTGGCAACGTTCATGGAGCATTGTTTCCCATGGGAGGGACACCAATGGGAGCAGGGGAAGTGCAGGAGGAGTCCTTTTCCTGAGGAGGAAGGAGATGTGTGATGAACTGACCACAGCCCCTTTCCCTGTCCCCCTGCACCACCGGGGTGGGGAGGGACAGAAAGGCAAGAGTGAACTTGAGGCCAGGAAGCGAGGGGTGGAGGGAAGGTTTTTTTATGAGATTGGATTTATTTCTCATTACCTTGCTCTGACTTGGTTTGTGAAAAATTCAATTAATTTCCCAAAGTCAAGTCTGTTTTGCTGGTGACAGTAATTGGTGAGTGATCTCTCCCTGTCCTTGCCTCAACCCAAGAGCTTTTCATAGTATTTTCTCTCCCCTGTCCAGCTGAGGAGGGGAATGATAAAGAGGCTTTAGTAAAAACCTGGCATCCAGCCAAGGCCAAGCCCTCACGACAAATTGCCAGAAATCTAAATAATCTAATTTTTTTTTTCTGGGCTTTCTGTTTGGGTTTTTTTAAATTGTCATTGTATTGTTGTTTTTTTTTTTTTCTTTAAAACCCCAAAACATTTCAAGATTGTCCCTGTGGTACTTCATGAAAGCTGTAGCTGTGTCCATTCCCCTCTATTGCCCAGGTTTTCTAGCTGGTTTAGATATCCTATGACAAGTCCTGCAGCTGGGAACTCACACGGCAGGTCAAGGGAGGAGCAGTTTGTTTAAGAAGCCCCCACAGCTGAAGGCTTTGGAATATGAAGCATGCAGACTACTGCTCCCATGAGATGCTTGAGGTATCAAAACAAAACCATTTCCAGTTGAAAACATGAGCTTCATTTTTCATCATAAAGCATAATTTTCATTAAGAAAAATAATTTCTGAGCAGCTCCAAAAACAACAGTCGAGTGGCATACACAGTTCAATGGCTTATTAAAACCAAAGTGGGGAATTTGCATGTAATAAAATTGAGGCACAGCCAGGATATTCTCGGAAAAAAAAGAACCAGGAGACCTTTGCAAATTATTAACAGTCACAGATGCCAGTGAAAACACATTATCCAAAACCTGTTACCTCCAGAGTCCTGCACCTCCCTAAGACTCTGTGAAGGAAGTAATCAGGAAGGATTTGGGGAAACTTAGCAACCAATAAATGCCTACTTTTGCCAAAGTTAAGTAAAACTCCTTTCTTTTGCCAACAAGTGAATGATTCAACATGTGTACCTCTTTCTCCATCTGCATTAAAATGGAATGGTCTTTCCTGTATTTGATTGCTGGGATTATTAGAAATACCAAATTTTCAGACAGGATACATATTACGTAGAAAAGCCCCCAACATTTTCAGCACAAACTGATGCAAATCCCCCCAAGTGCATCTTTGATAACCCAAGTGTGGCATGGCAATCCAAGTTGTTTCAGATTACCAAATAGCTCTTTTTCTCTCGTGTCAGTCAGCTGGCCTTGTTTACCACTCTGGGATTTATTGGCGGCTGGGAACTTGTAAAAGCTCTCAGAAAGCAGGCACTACCTAAGGGTCATATTGCAACAACTTAAGAAGATTTCCCAGCAAAATACTTTTTGCCGAATGGCTCTAACAGTCAAGACCTTTATTTTCTCTCAGTGATTTTTCTGTGCTCTCAGAGACTACGTGAGAGGCAGGAAGAAAGCAATGGCAAAGCTGTGAAGAGCATCACCAGAAGCTGTGTGACTCCCAAGCTGCAGCCCCGTGGGCTGGCACCCTACCCCAGTGCTGCCTTTGCAGAGGGGCACAAAGGACAGGCAGCCACGATGGACAGGCAGCCTCAAAGCAGCTGTGGAGTTCATCCATAATTGCTACAGCTGACCCAGTGCTTCAGCAGCCCTGGGATGGAGGAGGGCTGGTGGAGGTAGATTGAGAAAGACAATAAAGACAGTGGCTTGGCAAGAGTAGAAGAGCCCAATCTGAGAAGGAAAGTCTACAATAGCTAGTTAAATCTATATAATAAGTCAAAAATCTGCTGGGGAAATCCGCCATTAAGATTGTAGTGGAAGAGCTGCCTACAAAAGGGGAATATTTGAGCATTATTCTTTGCTACAAACTTCATATTACTTTTTCTAGGCTCATATTAACTCTCAAGACAGCATTTTTTGTTCAGGCATTTTGGTTTTTGTTCTGTACATACAAAAAAGAAAAAGGAAAAAATCAAATGAGAACAGGTGCAAAAAAACCCAATAGAATGATCAATGGTTCATTACAAGGTGTCTAGTATTTCCTGACTAGCATTTTTTAAGCAGACTTTAGAAAGAGATTAATGTATAGTTTATAGCGTTTAGCCCTTTCTTTCTATATTCATTCTGCCTTGCACTCTAAAATATCTGTTGGAGTCAGACTCCTTCCCTAAAAATTTTAATCTTCACTGACTTACATTTCCAATGTTTCTTCAAATAAAAGCAAGTCCTTAAATAAAACTGTATATCTCCCAAAAGCTACATTTGAAAGTATATCTGCACATGGTTCCCTAAATCTGTTTTGTAAATTTTCAGTCCTTTAATTTAGTTATTTGCCAATAGAAAGGAAAATCATCAAACTGCACGCTATTTATGAATTCATAAAACAGTATTTGGCCTCTACTTATGCTTTGAGATTAAGACAAGCTTGCAGACAAGCACAAGGACATTAAGCATCCTGTCCTGCTCTCCATCCATACATATCCCTGCCTAACAGTTTCACTCAAAGCACCTGGGCTTAGGGCAACCGATAAATAAGCTTCAGCTGGAGCCCAGCCTTCCCCACACTCATCTATTCAAGTCATCCAAGAGAGAGCAGGTGCCGTGGCAGTGACTGGACCCAGACTTTCCTCCTCAGGTCTACACCAAATACCTGCCTGAGCCCACAGCAAAGCACATACCAGCTCATAAACAACTTGGAGGCTGGGTTTCAGCAAGGGCTCGAAAAACAAGTATCAGGTCAGACATGTCAACAGTGCTTCTTCTACACATGGCTGCAGAAGTGCATTGCACGACATTCATTCATGCCTACAATTACAGGAGCAGAACTCTGTAAAATTCTCTTTATTCGTAACTGTATATGAAAAAGATCAGTCAGTCACAGCAGAGCAAGTTATTTCTTAGATACAGACCATTGCTTGTGTCTGCCAATGACAACAATAAAAAATACAACTCTTTAGGTGAAATTACTGACTCTCTAGTCTTTTGTTTTTTAAATATATTATTGATGTTGGTGTTAGAACTTGCCTGATTTACTTTCATTTGATCCAGGCCTCTACAGAAATCTGTTGCCTAGGTAACAAATGCTGTGCACCATAATAAGGCAAATTGCTGTTGAAATAAATAGTAATTATGGCCCTGGTTTCAAAAGTATTATCTTTCTCTTTGTTTTAAAGTGTCCTTGGGTACAGCTGTGATCACTGGCTTTGTTCACTTGCATCGTCTCCTTGCACGGCAGCCGGGGAAGAGAGAGTGCCCACTCATCTCTGCGTCCTCTACCTCTGCTCCCTGAGCAGCACTAAGTGTGTTTGTATGGATATTTTCCAATGCTATTTAATTCCTCAGGGGTACATCAATACAAAGTGCAAAATTCCCATCAGAAAGAGCAGGGTTTGATGCCATTCTTGTTCAACATCTCCTACAAGGACTGCTTACGTGTGAGTGCCGTCTCACAGTCAATTCCACACGCCCTGCCCTCACCTGGGGCCTTGCAAGCCCATTCATATCAATCAGGTGCTGGATTTGTTCAGCATACATCACTCTTCATCCAATAGCTTGGTGATTCAGAAACAAGTATGAGCTTGAAGGAATCAATACCAGTATCATGCTTAACATTCCTGAATTTGTACTCACAAGGTATTTGCACTTGGAAAAAACAAATGTGGAAGGGAATAGTGATGGCTGCTTCCACTTATTGCCTCATTCATCAGTTTTTGGTAGAGTGTGGTGGTCTCAGCTCCCATGTGCAATGACCACCTGTAGGGAAGCTTCCCTGTGGGTGCCCTGAGCTAGTCATGAGAGAGCACCATCTGTGGGGAGTACTCATTCCCCTCTGTCTGGGGGTTCCAGTCACAGTCAACTGCAGCCCGCAGCTGAGACAAAGTTCCACACTTCACCTTTTTGCAGAGTAATCAGATCCCAGAGCAAGGAGAACAATTGCTAAGCAGATATGTGAGGAACAAGATGCAATGAAACCACTTGAGAGACTGTAACCCATTGCACATGGGAGCCATCAGCCAACACTTTTGCAGGAAAGGAGCACACAGCTTCCCTACTCGGTCCAAGCACCCATGCAGTGGAACAAGGATGCTCAGGTTATCACTCCACATGACAGCTCCTCTGGGTGCACCCCCATGTTGCCCCCTGCAGGAAGTGGGGTGCACAAGATAAATTTATTCAGATGTAGAGGACATCTACATCTGTCTGTAAAGAGTGACTGCAATTCTATCACTAGATATAATTTCCATTGACACCAGATGTACTGGATTGTAATGTACTAAAAAAGCTAAGTGATGGTCCTCCTCTGCACCAGCAGACCTCTGGAGTGGTGGCACTGACTTTAAATCATTCTCCACCTTAATGATTTTCTTGTGATTTCCCTGGTGTTTCTACCTCTGTAACACCTTTGCATTCTGCCTGATAAACTATCACAGATCCCAATTCAATAACATAGGTGTGACAGCATCTAGAGATGTGAGAGGATATGAATAAGACAAATGTTCAAAATACCACTTTATTCAGGAAAATTACTTCCTCCCATTAGGAGAAGGCTTGGGGTGAAAGCAGGTTTGGTGTTGGACAGAAGGAGTAAGGCTGGTCCTCCTCTTGGCTTCTCTTCACTTGTCAGAAGGAGCTGCAGCTCATGGGGACACAGCTGCATAATCACATCATCACATCAGGTTTTTGCATGGCTCAATTTGGTTGAGTTTCCTTTTAAATGGAGTCAGGATTACACTGTGGGTATCCTTATACACCAGTTGCTGGTAAGGTTTGTGTACCTTTTTCAAAATGCCATAGGAGCTGAAGCATCAGCAGTCAGCTGATGTAAGTGATGCTGATGTAAGCTCTGGGACACTGCCCTGGCAGTGGAGGTTTAGTCAGGCTTTAAAAGCTCTATGCTGAGCACAAAATGATCAGCAATGGAAAGTGAATTTTCACCTATTTTGGCTACTTTTTGAGACTTCACAAAATGTGCAGAATATGGATTCATTGCCCCATTGAGAAAGAATAAAGGGGAGGGAAAGAATATGGGACTGGCTTCTTTTAAGAGCCCTGAAACCACTTTAAAAGAGTGTGTGTGTGTGTGTGTGTGTATAAGTGTGTAAGTGTGCGTATACACATATATACTGGGGAGGAAGGAGGCAGAGGGAGTCAAAGACATTTTATTCACATAACCTCTTCTTTACAGAGTTTGACACATACAATCTTATCTGACTATTGAGAATATTTAACATCACCTAACTCCAGATAAAAATCTCTTCCCTCCTCCCCTGCCCCCTCTTTGCTGAAACTTTATACACGGAGACTAATACGGCACAAAACCGTCTCACTGAGCTTTAAAATGTAAGAGGACAATTTGTGACCTTTGCCATTGATTGCCAGCCAAGTTACACACGGCTCAGGGGCTCCGTGGGCCACCATTTGTCACCGTGCTGACAGTGAAACAGGGCTCAGCCTATTGTTCTCCAGAAGCACCCTCAGCCTGGGGAAATTTGCAGGACGTTGTCCTGTGTTCCCTGGGAGACCCTGCAGTGCTTCATTCCCTGGATAATCCAAGGGCTTTGGGACAAATCACAGCCATCAGGGCAATGAGAGAGCTGTTCCTTGGAACAGCTTTGGGAACTAGGGGTTACAGCATTGCCAGCCTGGAAAGGGTGAACAAGCATCGTGCTTTGGGAAAGATCATTATATCTTGGGTGAAAAAAGGAAAAAAAATCACCTTCCTTGACAACACAGTGTATTTCTAGAGTAAGCTGCTGCTTGTGAATACTGTGCTCTGCACACTGAGGGTTGCTATTCCCTCTATGCACATTTCATTTAGGCAAAGGAAAGAAACTGAATCAGACTGCTTACTTGGGTGTAGCTACTCTCCCACCGTGCTGGCCAAATTTGCCTTGTAGGCTTAGAAAAACAGCTAAGGGCCAAGCAGGCTGTCAGACAGCTATTCTTTACAATTTACAACTGCACGGGTACAAATATTGCATTATGTGAAATATACACTCACACAATCCAAGGAACTGAAAAGCTCTTTGCCTCCAGTTACCACCTTCACAACAGGAACTGGTTTTCAGCTGACTCCTGAAGTCCCAAATTAACATCCTTAAAACCTCAATTTAACACTAGAGATAGACACAAAAAATCTTCCTTCTTCCTACATTTCTGCATGTGAGTATCCCAGAACCATCTGCATCTTGGCAGCACTGAACTGTTTGAGCACACATCATTCATTTAAATCTTAGCAGCACTGCTTCATACCTGCACCACAATAATGTGGCCTTTGCCCATCCTTTGAGAGCTAACCTGGTAATCAAAATGCATTTCATCCTAAAACCCATGCTGTGATAAAGATGTTGCTATTCTAATTAGTGTGCTAATTAAGTACCTGTTTTGTACCTATTTGGGATGGCAGGGGTGCTTTCCTGTCAACAGAAGTAAAACTGCAAAAAAGCCATATGCAGCCAGATCAATGGTCCAGTTCCATCAGTATTCCCCCCAGCAGCAGCAGCCTCTGAGCTTCCAACTGTATCAACCAGACTGCTGGGTCATCTACATAAAGGCACTCTCAGTTCTTCCCATCTGAGGATGCTTCTGATCACATGCATAAATCAGTCAGAGAAGAGAGAGACTTTCTCTCCTACAGCCAACATGAAAGCTCAAAATGCTGCTCCTACATTGATAAATGTATATTTGATGCCAAAAGGAAGCAAAAGCACAATAAGAAAATGGGCAGAAATACCTTGGAAATGGGACATCTGAATCCCATCCCACCAGGCAAGTGGAGGGATCTAAGTGTTGACCCACTCCCTCAAGTGAGCGCCTGGACTGCCAAGATGCCAAAGAAAAAGAGAAGGAAAGATCCCCAGATTGGTTACAAGAAACAAGATGCTGGGATCCTAGCTCTTAGCATAACCAAGAGCTCCAGACTTCCAGCCCACAGGGTTGGAAGTATCCTGGACATGGTATCTTCCTATCTTCTAGCATTCTATGCTGCCACATTGATCTCATATGTGATTATATATTTTAAAATGTAGCAGCACAGAAGCTTTGGTAAAAGAACACAAGCTTTAATTCTAAGAGCAAATATTTGTACTTCTGCTTCTAAGCACTATGGTATTTGACATTGTTCAAATTAAAGCTCCAAATGTTAATCTGAGGCTCTAGTTGGAGTACAATGAATACAAGCCTTCTTCTTTGCTTGCCCAGTGACCTTAACTATTCTCTCCAGAAACAAAAATTCTTCCCTAGGATGTGCCCATGATTTCTGGCTCATCACGTAAGTATTGCTGTGATAAATCCAGTAGGAACTTGCTTGACATGTGTAAAAAGACTGACCATTTCTCTTTCTTGTCTTTAGCTATACATCATTTCAGAGTAAAGGAGTTTGGTGGGGTTTTTTATTCTGATCACTGATCTTTTACTGTGAAAAAAACATAATTGTTAATTATGCTGGGTTTTGTTATTCATGGTGGTATTTTCAAACTCTAAAAGTTAGCTTAATTGGATTAGGCTTCCTAAGGGAGGATTCAAATGATTTAACAGCAGAGTTTCAATCACAAGAGTACAGTAAAGGCTCTAGCATGTCAGATAGATAGGTCCACTCAGCCCAGTACTATATCTGAGAACGAGCTAACTTCAGAGGCCTGTGAAAGGATGTTGGAACAGGGTAAGCGCCTTGTAATACCCCTTCAGCCTCCAACATTTTGCAGATGCTGAGCTTCAGTTTGCATATAGTAAATAAACCTTGGCAGGTCTTTTTCCTTGGGCTTTTTAGAAGAGAAAAGTCATGCTAAGACTGGAAAATACACTGAGGAAATGAGATAAATATCAGAGCTCTGCTAAAGTCAATAGATTTACATTTGAATAAAGCCGGTAGCAGAGAAAGAAGTAAAGGTACATTTTTAAGCAGGCTACAGATAAGCAGAGGAAATCATCTTAACTGATTAAAGAAACAACAGGAATATGCCCTGGTATTGTTTTATTCATCTTCAGGTTGACTCCCAGCTTCAAAATGTAAACCCCAAGTACTCTATAATTTTTCTTCACACTGCTGAACATCTATCCTCTTCCTTCATTTCAGCACACACGGCATTGTCCTAATCATATAAATAGTAAGATCCACATCAGTACAATTTGCGGGTATATTCAGTTTGAAATCACCAACTACCTCTTGAATATGATGCACATCCTATTAAAAAAAATGCTGCCATTTATATATACATATATATATATATATATATAGTAGGTAGAAATTATAGTAGAGTAAGCCAAAACATTTCAATGTATGTAATCGACTGACTTTTGCCTCCCATCAACACAGGGATGCGCCAGCAGTGCACCAAACTTTATTGTCCTCCTAAAGCTCTTTGTATATGCATTTGATCAAGCCAAAAAAGCATCCTTAGAAAGAAGAATATTTGAATTCTGAATATCTTGGGAATGCTATAATTCTAGGATTTGCCTCCACTATATTCCCTCTGTTTCCAGTCCTGAGAGGTGTTTCCAAGCAAGGTTTGGCTTAGTTATACTGAGTACTGACAACAGAGCTAAGGAGGCATGGACTATAACAGGTCAAAATACTTAATGTTCCTGGCAATCTTAAATTAATAATGAAGGTTGTTACAAGAAGGGCAGTTCCTTACTGCCAAGAACACTGGTAATTAACTTGTTTGGTGGAAAACACCAAGATGTTCAGCCCTGGAACAATTTATCAACTGCTGTCTTCTGAAACCATTTCAAGAGTCATAGCCCAGTTTCCATTGAACATGTTCAGACCAGAAACAGTCACACCTCGTACCTTCTCATATCTCCCTTGACCAGTTCCAGAAGGGTCATCCTTCTGCTACAAGAAATTTCTGTCAGAGCACCTCAGTTTATTGGTGCAACAGTGTTAGGGAGAATGTAATTCTTCATTAAGATAAGTTCATACTTAGAGTGACATAGCTTCAGGGAGAAAAATTTAAAACAACCCCTCCCTGAAGGAAGATAACAAATAACTAAAATTTCTAAACTTCTTATGCTATGAATGTCTGAAATAATTCATGTTCACATCCCATCTTTCTTGAAGTAAAAAGAAAAATGCTTCTGTGAAAAGCAAGACAGAATAGGGAATCAGAAAAAGTCCTATCCACAAACTTAAATACATCATTACAGCTGAAACTTAATCAGAATGTTAGCTGTAGAAAAGCCGAGAAATAACAATGGCAGGGGTAGATTATGTACCTATATAACATAAGAGGTTCTGTAGTCTTCACGTTTCAGAGCCAAGCTACTTAAGCAGCCACCTAGCAAAATCCCTTCCCTTTATCAGGTAAAAATGAATATATATGTGTGTATGTGAGTGTTTGGAGAACTAAGCATTAAGGTAATTTCAAATAACAAAGTATTGTCTTGTGCTGATGACAATGCCCCCAGTCCCATGCTGTGCTTTATACCACTCTCTGTGAAACAAAGTGTTGTGGTAGTTTCTTCAGGTTATTTGAGTGTTGCATTAACCAGTGTATTTCTGCTTTGCAGTGCTGGGAGCAGCCAGCCTTGAGATGCAGGGCCACTGCCCTAAAGAGAAGTCTGCCCCACACAGACTATTTCCCAAGCTGGGACGCCTCACCTTGCAGCACAGCCACGCAGCCTCTAAGTGCCTTGGACCAAACCTGCTCCTTGACGGGTAAGGTGTGCTACTGGGGGGAGGTGATGGAAATGTGGAACCTTCTGAGGGTGCTGGCACCTCACTTCATCCTGCCTGCCTGGCAAGTCAGCCACACCACAGCACAGGTCCGTGCATCCCCCCACAGAGCTCCTGGGAAGCAAATACATGCCAGTTCTGAGAAATGCCAAGGGAAAGCTGAAGCTGCAAGACAGCAGTGCTGTGAGCAATGTTTGATATCTACTCTCAGAGGATTACTGCTGAATTAATCTCTTCAATTAACACCTTTGTGGGAGGTACCTTTTTTAGGACTCTGAGTAATGATTCAAAGTCATTACATCCTTCCACTCCTAGACTTTGTGCATCGAGCAAGAAATGCAGCCACAAGCTGATTCCAGCTGCCTTGAGAAAAATAATGGCAGCAGTCAGGTTATCTGGCAGGTTTCCCCTTGGGTTCCTTATTTGCTGTTCCTTTTATATGTAAGTTTGTTTTCCATTTGGGTATCAGTCCATGTGGCTCTAAGGATGAGATTCACCTGGTAAGAATGCTAAATTTCTGCTGAGAAGATGCTAAAAAGTGCAGTCTGAAGAAGTCAAAATGATTGTTTTCCAAAAGGCTCCATTCCTCTTCATTGACTACAGAGAGGATTTGGCTGGTTTTTATTCCACACCAGGGTTTTGCACTGTCAGAATTAGGTGAGATAAATTTCATTTTCATCAATTACAGGAGCTTGAGCTATATGTGTTGAATTCTGAGGTGATAAGCTCTATGAGAAGCAGCTTATCAATGAAATTTGGGAGTTTATGTCAGCCTAAAAACTCTGGCGGGTATCAACAGGAGGCAGATCCAAGTCCTTAGTTTCTTCTGAGCCCCCTGCTCTGTTCAGAGGCATTGACCAGAAGCTTCTGTCATTATTCCAGGTTTTAATCTGAGCATGCACTGAGCAATCTTCTCACTAATAACTATTTCAGCAAATACTAAGCACAAAAGGGTAATAATAGCCAAATTTTCAGAAGGTTAATAAAATGTTTACCAGAATATCCTGTGAAACCACAGCGGTATAAACCAAAGCTCTTATTCAAATTTTAACCCTCAAATCCACCTACACAAACCAACAAAAAAAAATTACCCTCCTTTGGAAGTACTTTGAGAGCAAGTAAATAATCCAACTGAATACTGCAGTTAGACCTGTTTTGTTTTTCTTAACCTAGTATTTTGCAGTGAGGATGCTGACTAACTCAGTCAAAATCTGATAGTCTGCTACTATTTTCCCATAATTTCCCTTGAGGGATAAACAGATTTTTTCCCAAATTGACTGGGAAAGCACAAGAGTTAGGAACTTCACAGTCAAATACCTGCAATAAATTTTAAAAACAATGAAGAAACCACTGTGCACATGTGGGTGTGCAGTTCACAACCAGCTTGAATTAATTTGTCTTCTGAGACCTGAGTGACCAACTGTCAGGCTAGCTTTGAACAAAAACAAACTCCAAAATAAATTAGTACATTCTCAAAATATGAAATATTATATTAGTTTTAAGAAAAATTAGTTGGTTTTTAAAATATTTGTTCTTATGGGCTTCTGGGACTGACATTAAGACATGGTGGAACTACACAAATGTTTTGAATACACTAACAAGGATGATGTTCAAAAAGGAGTCTAAACAGATTAGGATTTGCCAACTTGAAAAAGTGACAACCAGAGAAAAATGTAAGGCTTCCAAAGAAATCAAAGTATTACAGGGGGAAAAATGTAGGGAAAAGAATATTCAATATTTCTGAAAATACAGGAGAAGAAAACAAACTAAATGACAAGGCAGAGAGGTTAAAATGTACAGGAGGAAGTGCTGAAGGGTTTTTTCCACACAGATTTTAGTTAAGTAGTGGAACTCATTGGCAGAGGACACTGAAGGCCATATGTGTATGCAAGTACGAAAGAGGACAGGAAAAGCAAAAGGAAGAAATGTCCATCAGGAGCAATGAAACAAAACTCTGAGGAATCAGAAACTGGCTCAGGAAGACTTCTGGGTGCAGACTGTTGGGAATTGATTAAGAAAACAGGGAAAATTGTCTTTGTATGTTTGCCTCATTCTTGTGCTTTTCCCCAAAACATGTTTTGGGTGGCTCAGAAGTTTGATAGGTTTCTTGGATTTCTCTTCTGCCCTAGTGTAGCAATTTTTATACACTTATGTAGTCAGTGTCTCTACCTCAATCTCCTTCATTCCTATGACTACAAACACTTTCTAAAATTTCCCAGTGAAACCATAGCTTCCAAGTGCCTTTTGTCAAAGCTGGTGAATTTTATAGTATGTCCTAGGTCCATTCTTGTCAAGTTATCTATCAGGCCTTTGTCTCCACAAATTCGTCAATTTAGTCATATTGAGAACTCTGATCTATATTTCTTGGTACAAGCTTTGGATATAAGGAGACTTCCTCTTCACATATGTTTTTTCTTAAACACTACAAAAACAAAATCTTTTTTTAATACAGAAAATGTGTCTAGTGACATTCTTCCAATATCAAACAATCAAACTGCAGTAATGAACATGCATTTTGTGAATAACAAGTACAGTGAAAGCAATTATTAAAATGAAACAGAAAGCTCCTTTTAGCAATTTTAAAACCATATTTGATGGAATGCATTTTTTAACTAGCCACAAGTGTGAGTACGAGAAAGATGCAAGAGCTAAAGCCAGAACAATAAGTCAGTGTTCAGCCTTAGAGATGAAGGAAGTATGAGCAACTTAAAAAGAAACTGAGAGCTGGTAAATAGGAAAAAAGTAATAAATGCAAATAAATCACAGCTGCAGAGGGAATTAAAGAAAGTTAAATGTTTGATGATGTGAAATCTAAGTAGTTTAATTCTAAGTGTTAATTATTTCAAGTGCCTTTTGCAGCATGCTGAGTTTAGTGAAACAGTATGAATCACTGTCTAGCCTTAAATATGAACCATAATGGAGTTTATTTCAGTGATGGTGTCTGTTTTCTGATTTTTCTACTACAGCAGTCCTCAGGCACTGTTTATTTGGGGGGTTGAAGGACCTTTCCCAAGCTTCTGTGCAACACAACATCTCATCTTTCACAAAGGTTTTCATACCTGAGGTTAAATAGGCAGAAGTGCTATTTTTCATTCCCCTAAGGGGAAGAGCTGCCTTGACACAAATATTGATATCAAAGGTTATTACAGCTGCCAACAGTTTGGTCTCAGAATGGATCCATGCTGCTCATCAAGCTGCAGCAATGTTTTACTGGAGCTCTGCTTCAAATATTGGTTCCTACATGTATGGCATTTGAGATCCTGGTGCTGTTCTTGGTAAACTCAAAAAGCAAAGACATCTCTGAAGTTGCCATAATATGTCTGGGGTTTTTTTCTCATGCCTTGACTCATTAGGGAGTCACTGCTGATGTGCTGAGGAATGATTCAGATCCTTCAGGAAAAAAAGAGAGTCTTTGGCTTTTTTCACTTTTCACTGATTCATTGGATCCATAGTAAGATCATGTCTGTATCAACAGAAGTTTTAAACGTTAACAAAAATTCTGTGGTAAGAAATTAGCTATTTTTTGCCATGAAGTACAACATACATTTATGCCACTATGTAAATAAGGATGATAAAATATGATCTAGATATTATCTCAGAATCCACGAGGTGGCAGTGTCATAGTTTTCTTAGTATTGCATGCTAAAAAATTAATATTATTTTTAAAAACATTATATTTTATGATATTACATATCATGATAATATTTATCACCTCAGATTGAAAAATTTGGGGAATTATTTGACATAAGTCCTTCAATTCTAAAACCTGTCAAGGAAAAATTACTTTCCTAAGAAAAGGCAGAAACTGTTGTATAAAGACATGGGGCTGGCTTCCTGTGAGGCATCTGTCAGGGTCTTGGGTGTTCAGTGTTGGGGTGTCTACAGAAGCTTGTGGAGGATTCTGAACTCAGATTGATCATATCCTGCAACCAGAATATCACATCCAAAGATCAGCCAGTCTTCCAAACCAACTTTTCTTTACAGTGATAAAGTAAAAAACAAATGGCAATTTCTCCCTATTTCATTTTTATTTAGAAAACATTGGTTTTTTATTTAGAAAACATTGACTTTGTTATTTAGCAAAAATATGAAATGTTAGGCCTATTTTTGCTCATATCAGACCTCTTTAACAAAAAGCTCCTTATCTGGAAAACACAAAATGTGTCCCTATGTACATGTAAATATATCTGCATTATGTTTTTTAAAATAATAAGCCTGCAAAACTGCTAAGAATATCTAAAGGGAGAAATATGCTTGTCCTATTCTACTCTTCCCCAGGAAACACCACATCCCCATTGTAAATGAAGGAAAAGGTCATGAAGAATTTAGCAAGTGGTTTCCTTTGGATTCCCTGGCTACCAGTGCCTTTGCACCCGCTGTTTGCAGGCTGGTGTGCTCAGTCCCCAGGGCTGGGGCTGGGGCCATCTCCCAGCTGCTGGCTCTGTGCCCACTGGAGCCGGGTGGCCCGCGCGGAGCTGCCGTCGCTTTGAGGAGATTAATGTGATTGGATAGATCACATCCATCAGGATCCGTCACATTCCCAGGAGGATGATTAATTAGTGTAATCTTATTTAAACTCGGGTTGTCAATTTCAATCTTTTCTACATCCAATATGAGCTTTCCTCCCTTTTTCTAGTGAGCCCTTCCATAAACACCAGGCGGTGTGGGGCCATGGATACACAGAGCTGTTATCAGCAGAGCTGGTGCTGGGATTTCCTAACTGCTGGGATTTCCTAGCTGCTAGGATTTCTAGCTGCCTCTCTGAGCAAGAGCTGCACAGTTGGCTAACTGAACCTGTCACCTGTAGTATTCACATGCCCTCTGAACAGAGAGAATCTGTGACACAAGCAGAGAAGAAGGAAAACACAATTCTTATCTCTCTTGCTGTGCCTGAGTTGTGCTAAAGTAGAATGCAATAAGGAGATTGTTTACCCACAGTGAGGATGTTTTGTTCCCTTGGCCTACCAGGGCCAATGAGTGTGTGTGTGTGGGACTGTCACGGGACAGTCACGAGGGAATCAGGGATGAGGGCAGTTCTGTGCAGTTGTGAGCAAGAGTGAGTGCATGGCCAATTCAGTTTAGATGAAATGTACATAGTATAGTACAAGTAAAATAAAGTAATTCATTAGCCTTCTGATGATGGAGTCAGATGCATCATTCTCTCTCCCCTTCGTTGGAGTTGCCTTTGATTTACAATAGTCACCCCCTTCCAAAACAACTGGTTAGGCTCTATAGCAGCTATAGTGCTCTTCTTCAAAATTCATGTCTGTGACTGTATCTCTTTCTTCTCTCCTGACCACTCCTCTGTGTGATCTTCACCTATCCTTCTCCAACTCTCCACGTGGCTCTGACTCTTACTCCCTTTCACTGTTCTCTCTCCTGGGATAATCTTGCCCACACACATTTCAGCTGTGGTCCCGACTCTTTGGCCATTCCATACTAAGTTGCATGATGAAGATGACCACCTTGAGGTGCCCACTTACAGGTGTCCACATGTGAGCTGGCTACTCAGGTCACACTGTGTGGTGGCGTCATTTATACCAGCAGCCAGGTCAGGAAACAGGCAGACATTGAAAAGTGAGCCCCAGCATACATAAGACACTCTTCACCCTTCTGAGTCAGTCTTTCATCTTCTCTGAACATCTTCCATCTCCAGCAGCTCAGGTCAAACCTGGTTAAGACAGAGCTTTCAGCCTTCCTCGAAGCTTTGTCACCTGTGTCCTGCTGCAAGCCCAAGTCCTGCTGCCACCTCAGACCTACCTGCTAATGCCCACACCTGGCCAGTCTCTAACTCACAGGTTCTGTCTGAGGGAGATGTCTGTAGCCTTTCAAACCCGTCTGTAGCCATTCAGAGCAGTGGCACTCAGCTCTAACACGGGGCAGGGGCATCAGGCACAACCAGTTCTGCATCCCTTCAAAAGGCATGGAGGCAGGTTCCCATCCAGGACAAAAGCATGCAAGGTTTACACTCAAGATGGTGAAAAGTACATTAAGGTTTGATGAGGATGTCCCTTACCCTTAAACTTTCAGCCCCCTGCTCCACACAAAGTAAATGTTTATAGGCAGTTGGAATTACCAGGATGTGAACTGTAGAAGAGAAACAACGTGTTCAGTGATCCAGAATGTCTGCAATCTCTTTGTGTCCATTTACCAACTATCTTCAAAACTACTGTGACAGAAGTAGATCAGGGGGTCAGCTAGATCAGGTATCTCATTGGCCATATATTAAATGAAATTTTAATAAAACTGTTAATTATCACAACTAGTGAAATTTTCCCTGTATATTTTGCTGCACTTTTAATCTTAACAAAAAGACAGAATTCTACTGTGTGGTTTAATGCTACCTTTCATAATGAGAAAAAAACCTAGAAGTCTAGAGTCAAGAAATTTAGGATAAATTTAGGACCTTTGTAAGTGTTGGGTTTTTATGTTTTTATCTGTGGATTTTGTTTGCTTTCTTTCCCCAAAGCCAAGTTGGTCTGCTCCAAAATCTCTTGGACAGCACTGGAGATAACTCAGCAAGAATATTTCCATTGAGAGTTGATCTAAATTAATCAGTTTTGAAAATTCCATCTTTTGCATTTTCCTAAGTACTTCCCTCATAGCACTTCAGGCAAAAAAACAACAGGGTTCTTCTTGTCTGACTACCTGTCTATAACTGAGACCCAGATAGGAAGATATCCTACATTTTGAATCAAGTGTATGAACAAAAATGAAGTGAGTCATATATTAGATGTATTGATTTAAATTCCCAGAGGTTTTTCTCTCAGTTGCTGTTTACTATAAAAGGAGACCATACTGAGATCCCTGGGCATTTCACAGGGCACATGAAGCAGTCTGGGTCTTGCCTGGGTGAGAGGATGGCTGAGAGCCCACCTCTGACACAGAGGGGTGATGGGGCTGGAGATCTTCCTTTCCTTCCTAGAAAGCAGCAGCCTTTCCTTTTTATCTCCAGTCACACCTCCACCCCAGCCACTCCCCTGACATGTTTGGGTTGAGATTAAGCTTGTCTCCTAATTAATGCCAATAGGATGTGTGCAATGAGACACATCACAGCCTTCTAAGATAATGTTAACAGTTATTACATCATAATTGTCATTAATGAGCACTAACACATACCAGCAAAATGTTTGCAATACATTTTAGCTCTCAGAAAAGCATTAAAAGCTACTTTAAGATGTAAAAGATCTGTCTAGCTTGCACATTCAGAGGAAATTGAAAACCCCCAACAAATGGCCATTCCCACACTGCCCTCAGTGCAACTTCTGAGAGTTTCTCAGCCCTGTTCCTCTGTTTCTGTGGGGACTGAGAGAACAGGCTGAAGTGACCTGGGTGCTTTGAAGCAGCCAACTGACCTCACAAACTAGCTGGACCATGGTGACCAGGATGCTCAAGGCAGATGATCTAAATAATTCTAATTTTTTTCCCTGCTTCTCATAAAATGATTGCAGACAAAAATCACTGGATTTCACAAACAAGCAGCTATGTGTGCAGCCAGATAAATAAGTTACTAATGTATAGATTAACAACACAACATTGGCAAGAGGAATATTTTCAGAATTTGCATAATAGCTCATGGTCCCAATTTCAAAGCTGTGATTTTAATCTTATTTTCACATCAGGCTTACCTCTCTGACCTATTTAGGCATCAAAAAGCCCCATTTCCTCTAGGATTTTTGGACATTCAGAAAGATAATTCTCCATTAGACCTTCTTTCATCCCTAAGCTTCTCTAGAGACTTCCTTCCTGTCTTAACTTAGTCAAGACAGTGGTTTTCTCTGTTCCTCAGTTCCCTATCAGTAAAATGAAACTAATAGTACTTCCCAGTAGTAACTTTTGGTGAAGACTAAGACAGCAGGAGTTTGAGATGTTCTTCAGTATATTAGCATGGGAGACAGCAATAAGAGGGAAGAGCCTATGTAAAAATGAAGAAAAGAAGGGTAAAAATCTTTCTAGTCTCTTAGTTCAGAGTCAAACTTTGGGAGCAAATGTGGGAGTCAATCAGAGCTGGATTTGTCCTGATGGTAATTGCAGCTTTTTATACGATCATTTAAATTGTCTGTCAAATGAAAATATTTCTGTATAATGAGCATGCTATTAAAAACACCCCTGCCAAAGTGAGGGCAGACACAGTCACCATATCTATGAGGGACTAGCACAGATTCACAGCTACCACTGGGCCTGGTGAACACTGGAGCACAATGCCTGAGCCTTCCACAGCCCTCCACAGCAGGCTGGGCAGGTATTCAGACTGAGTACCGTGATTTAATTTGAAAAAAGCATCAACTTCCAGTCTCTCACTTCTGATGTACTCATTATACAGCTAAATCTCCCGAACTGGACAGGTTTTGTCCTACTGGTTACCTCTTTCCTGCTGCCCACTTCTTGGTGGGGTGCTTTTGTTCCTTCTTAGAGATAAAATTAAATATATGAAAGTGACCAAAATCAGTAAGGTGTTCTTACAAAACCCACGTTTTAACTTTGAATTTTGCCTTTGTTAAAAATCTCTCAGCAGATAGAGGGAAGTGAAACATAAAATTACCAAGCTGAAGTAATCCTTTTTGGTTTGGCTCAGTATTTCCTCCGAATTCCTTGTTTCATTTGATTTGAAAATGTTCCCAAACTCAAAGTTAAACTTTAAGCTCACCTGAGTACTTGCTGGTATGTTTAAACATGCTTTCTCCCTGTATGTTACACAACAGTGCTATTAGCTCCCAAAGGACTACAAACAATAAAAATGTAATAATAGTATAAAGACACTCTGAATTTTTTCCTTGGGTTTTTCTTCTTTTTTTTCTTTTTTCTTTTTTTTGGTGAAGAAATGTACTGCTATCAGTATAGATGTTGTTAAGGACACAAATATTTCCTGGCTACATATTATGGGTGTGCTCCTGCCTAATTTAAAATTATGGGATTTTAACGTTGACTTCATTCTCCATAGTATTACATTCATAATCAGCACATGTGTCTAATTAAATAATGAAAGCTATTGAAAGGAATACTCTCCTATCAAGATCCTCATGAGTTGGGCTGTATCCTAAACCAGCTTTATGAAATAGAGCTTTTGGCAAATACCATATGCTTACATCATTACAAAATCAACTATGTTATTCTAAAGTTAACTTTAAAATGCAGATTCTTTAATGATAATGAACCAAATCCAAGCCTGAATTACAATATTTTGGCTTGGTAACAGAATACACTTCTTTATCCTCAAAAATGTATAAGAATAGGTATTGTACATAAAATGCAACACATCCTGAACCACATCTGAGAAATATCTCATATTTAATGACATTAAGTAAAAAAAAAAGATGAGATTTTAGAACTGTGCTCTAATCCTTCAAGGAGATGTAGAAGACAAATTTTACACACTCAAGGTAAAGTGAGCAGGTTTTCCAAACTGACAAATATTTTTGTGTATAAGCCCCTGGATGTGGGGAAAATATGATGATGACATCTAGACACAGCTCTTCAAGACTAAGCATGTCAGGCAAATTGCCACTATAAACAACATCAATCTGAGATTTTGCCAAAGACCTCCACTTTGGTAGTTACAGAGAGCTAGAACACAAGTTCCCAAGTCTAGGAACACTTGTGTATACAATTGATTTCATTACCAAACCATTCTGATTCTTTCCTCTTGACACATGGTTAATGTTATGCCAAGAAAATATAGATCAATACAGGATCTCATTTTTTTCTGTATTCTCTGGCATTTTATGGACGTTTTACAAAGACAGTTTCTGATTTTAAAGTGCTTTCCTCCCTCACACCTGCTGAAAACAAATTATTGAGGAAAAAGTCTTTGAGTTAATTTGAAAACAGGCAAAGTGCTATAAATACAAGTAAGAGCAGAAAGTAAAGGGGCTTTTTCCCCTCAAAATCTCTGTCCCCTCCTTGGAGATAGTCCTTACAGCAGCATTACCTTAAGCAGTAGCATTCTGAGATGCTTTCAGACAAAGGAGAAATCTGAAGGTGATGGTTCTCTTTCAGAGCACAGGAGTTCACCAACAGTGTTCTGCAAATGGCAACTGCAGATCTGTGTCATGACCTGCCAGGATGAGCACAACTGCAAAACCAGGCTACAAATGCCTGTGGCACTCAGCATCACCTAACTTAGGTAAGAGCTTAATTTTAGGCATCTGATTATCTCTAGTGAAGCTTATGTCCTCCAAAAGTAGGCTGAATCAGAACCGTGCTCATGCATGCTCACACGCGTGTTAGCATAGTCACACCCTTCCCCTGCTCACCAGGTGCACACATAGCTGGAGGCAGGATTTGTTCCTGTGCTTTCAAATAGGCAGATTTTCTATTTTCAATGATCTGGATGCTATGCCCTCTTAAAATACAAACAGCAAACTGAGAGGAGGGGAAAAAAGCTGCACCTGCATTACGGGAATCAGACTTCAAAGAGATGTTAGGAAACTTTCTAGCAGCTAGTCCAAAAATAATCCTGAAAATGTAAAAATCTAGTGATTTCACTACTAAACAAAAGCAACAGGTCTGCAGTTAAAATAAAGGGGTGGTGGAATTCATTTAAAATGTACTAAAAATGTCAAGAAACAGTTATGCATTTTAACTAAGTGTGCAATAGCAGTGAACTTATGAATATTATAGAGTGATTTCTTCACTTTGTAAATATTTTAATTCTGAGTATCATCAGGTTTGTTTTCAGTTATGCAAACAAATCTACTTTTCCAAAGTGGCACGTGTATGGTACTGGGTTTGGATTTTGTCACAAAGCAGTTCATGCTGAGCTATGCTAGAAAAGTTCTCCACAGCATGTGCTGGAAAGCCTTTGCTGCTGCAGTGTGAGCTCAGTGAATGCACCAAGGGCTACTCCACTTCTGTCATTTTCAGGGATGTGAACACAAAGATTATTCAGCTTTCCATCCCTGAAATGATTTCTTGGGTTTGTATGTTCAGAGGTACTCATTCAGGGATTTAATGTATTTCAACACCACAAGGAAAGGAGGCAAGGTTCAGGTGGGGAGCAGTGAGATCCATACCATCTCCTCCCCTGCCTTCTGGAGGGTGAGGTACCCCCTCCAGTTAAGCTGAGGTAAATCTCAGCTGCTATGAGCCCACCCTCCTCCTGGGTTTCTGACCCCGTCCTTTTGCAGCAGTAGCACTCACATTACTGCATAGCAGATGGATTTGAAGAGCTAATCTATCTGTAAACTAATCTTTGTTCTTTTGAGTGATTAATTTTTGCTGGATTCCTGAACTTCATGTACCAGTTCTCACGTGATCACCAAGGCTCTGGGACTGGCACAAAAAGGACACAGAGCCATGGCAATCCAGATTTCTGATGCACTAACCCCATAAACATTTTCCTCCATCTTCAAGAATTACACTTGAAGCCTTCACCATTTTGATTTTAGAATGGCCCAGTTGTGGTGCTCATTTACAAGCAGAAAGTCAAACAAGGAAAACCTCATCAACTTAAACAAAAGACTTCTCTTAGCTCAGAAATCACCTATCATCCAGAGTGCAATAGGTGGAAATACCTTCTGTTACGATCTGTGTTTCCATACAAATGGAGAACTGCCCAGGGTAGCCTAGTGGTTAAAGATTAGGACTTCTAACTGCAGACTTCTATTCTTGGCTTTGCAAGGGACTTTTGCAACCACTAGTCACAGGCTGAAATTTCTTCCAGTGACATTGTTGACCCTCTTACAAACAAACAGAAAGTACTTATTTAGTTTTCAGAAGCTATGGGCTTAGTTAATAAATGGCTAGATAATAAATGCCATAAAATGCAGTGATGATCAAATCTTTGGAATCTGGAGATCTAAGTAGCAATTGTGATATTTAGCCTGGTTTCCAGAGAGGCAAACAACACCATGGGCATTTTTTCTCCAAAGCCCAACCCCCAGTCAACACTGCCTCCCTGCCCACTGTGTGCTTTTTGAGCCCAGAAAAGACAGGGAAAGACAGATTGTGTCAGTGACTTGGAGGGACAAAGTAGTCACAGGAAAATGTGCCTCAGGCACAACCCCTTCCCTGAGCTGCCCCTGGCATTTGCAGGCTGCCTTCCAGTGAATAAGGATCGACAGGAAATACAGCTACACATTACCCCAGCAGGCTGTTGCACTATAATTTTCCCCTTGGATCACTGATCTGTCAGGCAGTTGAGCTGGGTGGGTTCGCCTAAGCTCTTATTTTGTTTTTCAACCTCCAGAGAGACTCAGACTCAGCTATTCTGAGTCCCTGTTGCAGGGTTCTGCGACAGGAAGGTACCTGATACCCACCACGACGAAGCTCAGCTCCAGAGATCTTTGTCTTGTGTGTTCTTAAGCATTAAATTAATTCCTTTCCGCTGTCTTGCTTCTTCTGAAATCATTTACTCATGAGTAAGCTCCACTAAGTCAGAAGTCTCTGGAGCCTCACAATGACATTTGCATTTTATATTTGCTCCCAAAGGTGTGAATGACTGCAGCAGAGGACAAAGAGTAAATCCTCTGATGGTACCATAGAGCTGTGGTGCCATGTAGTAGAGTGTGGTTCTGCAGCAATGCACAATAGATTCGTGTTTGATTCTGCACTTTTAGAAAATGTGGTTAGATCCAGATTTGCAAAGGTATTTAAATATATATTTTCCTTATTGAAATTAAGTATAAATTGGATACATAGGTCTATAGACTTAATTTTGCTACCTGTAGTTATGATAAATAATTTCTCAGGTTCTGAACAGAAGTCACAATGAAACCCATAAAACTGAAGTGGACACTTTGGTGTGTTGAAATGCACTACTGCCAATGCACAGAAGTCACCCTGTGTTTTCATTCCTCATGTTTACACTTGAAACTTTAACTTCAACATAGCCTTGCAATTCATTTTTCTAACTCCATGTTTGTATTCTTGGAAATGTGATAGGGTTTGCTCATCAGCTTCCTATCTCAAAACACGTCAGGGCTGGAAAGCATGTGCCAATACATTCCCCGGTACGTTCCAGTTCTTTTACTGAACAGATCACACTCATAGACTCTCCTTCACACTTTTGAATTGTTTTTTCCAGTGCCGTCAGCTTTCTAAAATGTGTCACACCATCTTATGCCAGACTGAAGAGGACCAGCTCCTTTTGGACACGAGAGAAAGATTAGGAAAACCTATAAAGAGACCAGGATGATGAATAAGAAAGTCACAGCCTCTTTTCCCCCCATAACTGCACCTTAAAGGTACTTCGAGCCTCTGAGAAGTTGTTCATGGGGCACACATATCATTGCAAACATGATGAAAGGAGTATCAGATGATTATCAAAGCCTCAGTGCAGTGTCACTGTCTCATAAAACTAACCTAAAATAACATGGCATCAGCATGGTTGAAATGGAAAGGAAACATCTGTTTCTCCTTTTTATGTTGTGACAATCCATTTGTTAGCTTTAGAATAGCACAGGCTGTCCCACTGATAACAGCCTGGGCGCTGGCTGCTCTGCCCAGGCAGGTGCACAGCGAACTCAGGAGCAGCCTAAGGACAGATAACATGAGGGGCTGTCCTTAGGATTAACTCCAGATTTAAATCTTTATCACTTTCTTTCAAAACCCTTAAGGCAGATTCTTCCAAATCTGGTGTGGCTGTATGGATGCACAATGACTGACTGATCACTAATTGAAGCCCAGCAAGCAGTACAGTCTAATTGTAGCCATGCTTTTCCCTGGGCGGGAGGGGGGGCTGGCACTGTGTTCCTTTTCTAACTATTGCTGAGTACTAATTGAAATAAAGGTTATTGAAGTAAATTGACAGATTCCCAGACACTTTAAAGAAATGAGATTACATCAGTTGTGAAGTTTAACAGAGACAAGTGCTGAATTCTGCACCTGGGATGGGACAACACTGGATGTATGGACAGACTGGGGAACAAGAACTTAGAGACCAGCACTGTGGAAAGGGAGCCAGGGTTCCTGGTTGATGGCAAACTGAATTCAAGTCACCAGTGCCCTGACAGCCAAGAAGACCAGCCCTGTCCTGGGGGGAATCAGGCACAGCATCGCCATCCAGGCAAAGGAGGGGATGGTCTTGCTCTGCTCTGCACTGGGGCAGCCTGACCTTGAGTGCTGGAGGCAGTTTTGGGCACCACAATATAAGGAAAATATAAAGCTGCTAGAGAGCATCCAAAGGAGAGCAATGAGGATGGTGAAGAGCCTTGAGGGGAAGCTGTGTGAGGAGAGGCTGAGGTCACTTGGTCTGTTCAGCCTGGAGGAGACTGAGGGGAGACCTCACTGCAGTTACAGCTTCCTTGTGAGGGGAACAGGAGGGGCAGGCTGCCCTCAATCACACATCTGATTTTGCGCAGAATCAGCTTATAGCTAGGTTAGATATCTTTATCACTAGTGCCGGCAAGTCCATAGGAAAAAGGAGACACATAAATTGTGAAAGACTAGCAGGAGACTAGCAGAAAGGTGGTTAACTGTTTTTTTAAAATGTTTTGTTCTGTTGTACAGCTTTGTCTTTTCACAGATCCTGGTGACATCCAAGGCCTTAAACAAATACATACAATATTTAATTTTCCTTACAGAAAATTTTGATGTAAGGTCTGACATTTTTCCCATGGTTAATCATGAAACTGGGCAGTGTTTCTTACAGTTCCTTGTACTTCACTCACAAAAAACATTCATCGGTTTAAATGGTATGATTAAGGGGAGCAGAGTTGGGGCCAAAAAAGGAAGCAAGCAAAGGGAAAATAGATGTCTCCAGTAACTTCTATTGGAATATGGAGCCTTTCACTTAAAATCTGGTTTAAATCAGTAGCTGCTGAAACTCGTTACCAGAAAAAAAGATGGATCCTTTGCTGCATGCCCCAGTGTTGAGACTTGCAGTCTCTCGGCAGCTCCACAAGTGTACATTGCACAGGCAGTATTGCTGAGTGACTCAGTTTCTCAGCACCTCTGAAAGATGAAGTCATCATCTGCTTTGCAAACCTTGTGAGGGAGAAACCCCAACCTGTGCAGTTTAGTACCCTGTAGGAAGCACGTATGGGGGAAGACAGCTACATGACAGTCTATATAAACTGAGGTCATTTGTTTGAATTACATGCGGATAGACATTTAAAGCACAGTCAGCACTGACACCATGATAGTGCAATATGGGCTAAATTTGTTCACTACTCCACAGCCTAGGGGGGGCTCGGTACAAGCCTAGGGGTGCCCATATGTTGACCTCTCAGGGTTAGGCTTTAGCATCAGTCAGGCACTGACACCTGATGGTGGGCGCCTAGCGGCTGGGAGTGAGGCTGTGCCTGCACACCACTGGTACCCACTTGGCCTGAAAACGCCGAGGTGAGGGATAAAGTCCACCAAGGGTCCCCTCCTGGCTTTCCGCATCTGAGGAGAGGCAGCCATCCCTCCTGCCCCTGGGCTGGGGGCGCCTGGCCGGGAGGGACGAGGGGAAGAAAGGAAGGGAGAGGGAGCGAGAGAAAGAGGCCCCCCTCCCTCCTTCCCCCCACCGCGCACCCGGGCTCCTGCGATGTGGTGAGTCACAGGCAGGTCAGGACCGCGCCGGAGGGGCGGAGGGAGCGCGGGGACCGGCTGATTTACCGCTGGGAGCCGCCACCAGCGCGGCGGAGGCGCCTGAGGGAAGGGCGCGGAGAGCCGCCCCGCAGCCCAGGTGCCGTGCGGGAGGGAGGGACGCCCCTGCCCGCCGGGGCGCGCAGCCCCTGCCGCCCCCAGGTAGGGACAGCAGCGACAGCCGGGCTGGGGCCGGGGGGAGCCTGAGCCCGCGGGCGGAGGGGAGCGGCGGAGCGGCGCGGGGCCGCGGAGGTGCGCCGGGCTGCGCCCCGCTCCGCCCCGCCCGCCCGGGCTGGGCCGGCTGCCGGGCCGGGAGAGCCGAGCCAGCCCAGCCCGCCGGGGCGCAGCGCTCGCCCCTCCGGCGGTGGTGGCGGCGCGCAGCCCGCTCCGCTCCGGTAAGGACCGGCACCCGTGGGGGGACGCGGGGAGCGAGATGAGCCGGGAGCGGGGGAGGACGGGCAGCGGCACGGTGCTGCGCTGTGCCCCGCCCGGGAACTTCGCGGGAGCGCGGCAGCCGCCGCCGCTCTCCCGGGGCGGGCCGGGCGCCGCGGGGGCAGGTGATAGCGGTGCGGGGCTGCCGGCTGGCCCCTGCCCCGGCCGGGCTCCGCAGGGCGCCGGGACCGGGTACGCGACGCCGCTGCAGCGGAGGGGTAGGGTAGGGTAGGGCAGGGCGGGCAGCGCTTCCCGGGCAGCGCTCCGCGGGCAGGGCGGGCAGCGCTTCCCGGGATGCTGTGGGCAGCGCCCCTTGGCCGCGGCCCGAGCGCTGCCCCTCCCGCCCCTTCCCGCTCTGCGGGAGCGCGCCGCGGGGCAGTGTCCGGCAGTGCAGCCTGGAAGTTCCAACTTGGAGACGGTGGCTCCGCGTTTGTGGTGGCCGGTCCGACCGCCTGCCGTGAGGCGCAGGGTGAGCCTGCGGGATTCCCCAAGTTGGGGATGTGTACTTTATGGTTGCGCGGCGTTCGCAGTTTTCCTTGCGGTATGGCCTTTTCTTGTTGTTGTTGTTGGGGTTTGTTTTGGGTTTTTTCCCCATTTTTAAAAGCAGAATTTGCTTCGAACGGTAAACAAATCGCAAAGGGCTCATATAATGGCATTCCACCACTGTTTCCATGTCAGCATTAAATTATGTGGTCTTAGGCTTTATAAAACTGGATGCACTCCTTAGAAATTGGAAGTTTTGCACATACATCAATAGGGATTAATAATCAAATAGCAGTGTTGTTTAACAAACTGTGCGTTTGTAACCTGTAGGAGGTTTATTCAAGCTTCAGTGCATGCTTTTCCCGAAGAACCTATGCCCTGTGTGATAGTTCATTTGCTTTCATCCCACAGGTGCTTTTTTCATTGTCCAGCTGCAAAAAGAGGATGGTGTCTCTTTTTTGTTGTTTTTTTTTTTTATTTTAGATCTGAGAGGTTTGGATTCAAAATCAGGCAAGATAAAGTGTCTCGCATGTTTCTCAGAGAGCTGGTTAAATGTTTACAGATCATACACTGCAAGAGCAAAAAGCTAGCCTTTGGCAGGAGCTGCATGTTGAAAACAAAGTAACTTGGAGAATGACTGTATCGCTTGTTCTTTGTGCCCTAATCCTTCTTCAGCACTGTATGATTCTTTTTCTGTCTTCTAATACAAACTGAATCATTTGGAAACTGGGATATTTTGTAAAACATTCATCTTGCTATTTAGAGAAGAGAGAGTCAACTTCTGTGCCTTTTTGGTGGACAGGGAATGAATTGTCTTTATTATCATATAAGGATTTTATCTTTTTTTCTCTTCCTTTCCCCCCTTTTTTCTTTTTTTTTTTCTTTTTTTTCTTTTTTTTTCTTTTTTTTCCCCCTTTTTTCCTCCTTTTTTTCTTTTTTCCCCTTCTCTTCAGAGGCCAACCACTGCATAGCAGTTCTTTATTGGTAAGCTAAAGTGCACATATTTTGGCTGGGGAGGGGCTCACAGACATGTTATTTGCCCAAGTGTAGATGACAGTGCAGCCATAGATGGATGGGAGCTCACTGAGACAGGGCAAGGCGGCCAGAAAGCCAAAATTTAGCAGAGGTTCAATGACAAGCTCATGAAAGCAAAACTAAGTAGCAAGTGTTGTCTTCCCAGTACTGCCTTTCCCATCCTGATTCTCCTGCATTTATGGTTTTCTAGTACCTCAGCTGATGACCTGTAACCTCTTCTTGCTTGTCCAATGCAATCAAAGGGGGCAACCCACCTACTCTTCTTCGTCTATGATCTGCCAATGTCTGCTCTGTATTTTTCAATTCAGAGGAGAAATTCAAAGCCTGCTGCTTCCCAAATCTGGCTTCCAGAACTCCAGAGACTAACTGGCACAGCTGGCTGCAGTGTAAGAGCAGCAGTCTTGCCTTCACAGCCACAAAGGGAACCTGATGCCGGCAGCATGCTGTGCTGGGGTAGCCAGAGAGGCAGAGCTGCAGCAGTGGGAGTCACAGAGCACTGGGTGATCTGCTTTGTGCCATGATTGCTTTGTGGTGGGCATGTGTCTAGACTTTATTAGCTTCAGGCAGAAAGCTAGGAGAGGTCCTCCATCTCCATCTGTGCTTGTGAAATATCTAGTGTAAGGGAAATCCTGCTTGGGCTCTCTCAGCACTACACATAATTTCTTGAACAAGAAAGGGATAGGGTAGCTGAACAGCATTCTCTGAAACTACAGCAGCACAAAATTCCATAGGGGGTTGCAAGAATCTGTTTGGTGCAAAGCAGAAGGAATGCATGCAGTGTGTGACACTTCAAACACACCTTGCTAAGATTTTGGGTGGCAGCACCACCTATGTGGTGGGCTCCTGTGAAACCCTTATGTCCAGGCTTAGGTCAGACAGCAAGGGACCTCCCTGTTGCTACCTTGCTGTCTGTTCTTTGAGCTGCTGGCACAACTTCATGTTTCATTAGGCTGTTACCCTCAACCATCATGATGAACCATCACCCTGTGCATCTTGTCTGCTGTAGCCACAGCTGGTAATTTTGCTTCCTGTGCAAAGGTTGCATTTGGTAATTAAACCTGTGCAACACACCACTGGTGGTCATGCCACACTGCCCCAAGCAGCATGCCACCACCATGGAGGAGGCAGGGCCACAGCTCCATGAAGAGCTCTGAGGATGGCATCTCTCTGCTACAGCCAAGATGAGGAGGTTTCTGTTGTTCTGTTACAAAAATGATGTGTTTTTCTTGGCAGTGGCTTTAAAAATCTCTGTCTCACACATAGCGACTGATGCAAACATGTTAGCAGAAGCCATTTTTAAATCAGTTTCCTTACCCAGGGGAAATGTAGCATAGACAGGGCCTTCAGGAAACGAATAATTAGGTGACCTTTTCCCCCCCAGAATATCAGGTCTGTTTTATGTAGAGCTGTTTGAAGTCACACAAATTCTCATTACTCTCCAAATCTCTAACCTTGCCTTGTTTAAGATACCTTTTAGGAAATCAAATCAGTGTTTCAATCTAATTTCCAAAGGCATTCAAACACATGGTATGTGTGCTAACTTGTTTCCTCTAGCATTAACAAATCTAGCAAATTGCCAAGCTATTTGCCTTGAGGAAAACTATGGTGTTGTACAAGAAGATAATGTATTTTTTCCCTCCAATATTAAACATTAGAGAAAGAAAAGAGAGGTAAAGTTGTCAGACCACGTTTAGTCCAGGATATAACTCCTTTGAAGCAAACAGTGTTCCCAAGTAGATTGCCATGGTTTTTGATCTGTTCTGGGACTTTTTAGTCACGCTGTGATCTTTTTCAGTCACTTGATGTGGCTGGATGGTGACTGAGTCCTCTTGGCTCAGATGGACTTTCATTGAATTAGTTGTAATTGAGTATACCAAATATAAGAGTGGAAAATAGAAGTGGAGATAAATAATTTGAGGGGCTTATAACCCTCAAATTTTAAGAATTTTAAAATGCGTGTATTTTAAGGAGAGGCTGTGTACATGAGCCAGGCACAAGGGTGCATGGGGTGCAACAGTAGCAGTGAATGGTCTGAAACCTCTCCTCTGCCTCTCCTCCCAGCACACCAGTCGCCAGGGAAGCAAGTGCTCCAGAACATTTAATTTTTCAAGCAGTTGTCAATAACAGAAGATTTTCTGCAGTGCCGAGGAGTTTAAAAAGCTTAAAATTCTTAAGCAAAATGCTGCTTTTTCTGTGCTTCCTATAGCTCTGAGAGTTTCCTCTGCTCGTCCCAAGAAAATTAACATGCAATTGTCCTTTTGTATGGAAGGCGGCAAAAGGTTCTTGTTTGAATTAATGATAAATTTGATTGCAAATGCGTGTGGGAGGAAAATTGCCAAATGCTTTCAGAAGATTTTCATTTTGCCCAAGTGTTCACACCATGGCCATCACCATGGTATTTGATAGCTGTCCCCTTCATTGTGTACGTTGAAGCTTTAGCCTCACATTGAAGGGTCACACTGGCATATCTTTTTTCCTGTAGTCATACAGAAGTAACAATTTTTTATGTAAGTTGCTTTCCTTTACTGCAGTTCCTTCATTTTGATGTTTATCCAGCTAAACAGTATCAAAATCTTTTTGACATGTATGGTTATCATTTCTGTGAGGGATCAGTGACCTAGCTTGATAAATTTTAAAATTCAGCAATAAACCTAAATATGTGACATTTATTGAAATTCATTCTTTGCCATGGAGCTACTTTCTTTCAAAAGTATTGAGAATAGTAAGGGATTGCATCTGCAATTTGATTAAATCTACAGTTGTTACCATTTGCCTTCTGAAAATTGATTCCTTCCCCTCCCTGTTCCCCAGCTTGACATGCTTATTGATTAAAAATTCTGCACTGGCCTAAGCCAGCATATATTTGTTAGTGTTTATGTGCTTCCCATGCAAGTTCAGACAGGCTTTCAACTGTGGAAGCCAGCTCTATTCCTAAACTATTGGAAATTGTAAGGTTCCTTAGTAATTGTTTTAAACTATATGATGACACATCTTTGAACCCCATTGTACGAAGGAAAAATACCTTCTGACTGGAGAGAGGTTTCCTGTTTATGTGTGTGTTTGCTGGAATTAAGCCTTCCCCTGTGTGTTGGCTGAGTATTTTTTGTAATCCAAAATGGCAACACAGCAAGTCACCTCCAGAGTTTTTTTTTTGGACAGGATACAGGTCTTTTATTTTCAAAATAGCATGGCTCTGGAGTTGATGATGAAGCACAGGGGCCTCTCAGTTACACTTCTACAAGCAGACTCAGTTAATTGAGGAGGCACACTTTTAAAGACAGCTAGATTTAAGCAATAAGTAATTAATTTTTATTGACCATTTTATAATATGTAAGTTGTTCACTTCCCACACAGGAAGTTTTTTGCTTCAGCCAGATTTTCCTTCAGCATAAGGATATGAAATTTGCCAAATATATGATATATTTTATTAAATTACTAGAATCATAGCTTTGGTTGTGACTGAACAGCCACATAAAATTTTCTGCTTCTCTTTAGAAAGAGCAGGCCAGCAGGTGGCCTCCAGGTGGTAGCCCTACTGCAGGAGGATGGCATGTAATACCTGAAGGGTTTTCAGCTGTTTAGATATGGGCAGGTGACCAAAAATACAGCAAATTTAATACTCTTGTCTCTTGGTGTCTGGGGTGTGTAGATTTGTGACCTTGTGGCGTGCCCTTGCACCCTGCCTGCCATAGCTGAACCTCCTTCAGAGGGGAGAGGTGATGAGACTCAGAAAGGCATTTTGCCTACAATAGTAACAAGGCTGGACCACCATGAATTTAGGCAGTAAAGTTACAGTTATTTATGAAATACAGTGGTAAGGTTTCTGGTTTGCTTCAAATAATGCTCATTTTAAACAACTGTCTGGGACTGGGAGAAACCTGGACTAATGGACTGATTACACCAAGCATTTGTTAGGGCTGAGAGCCACATGGCCCTGGCGTGGGATGTCCACACCCAGCCCAGCTTTGCCCACATCTGGCAGAGCTGCCCTCCGCTGAATTCCACCCCTTTATCACCCACTGCACACACTCAGGCCTCACACAAGGCATGTGGGTCTTTGGAAACTGGCTTTTTTAACCTGTTTTTGTGGTTGTGCCACTTTTCTGGTAAGAACCCTGAGCAAGGTTGTGGCCTCGTGGTTGTCCCTGGGAGTTTTGCCACTGACTCTTCATGGACACTGGATTTAGCTCTAGTTTTGTGTGTGTCTGCACCGTATTTGAAAAATGGATTTCCTCTTCTCTGACTTTAATAGAAGGCAGATGTATCTTTTTTGACATACATTTTTTCTCATTAATAGTTGTACAAGTTGTTAAGTCCTGTAGGAACTATCTATTTTCATCTAAATTTTGTGGAAACGAATCCTTTCTGAGCATGTTTAGTGAGTTAGATGAAAACAATCATCTACACTTAGAATTCCAAACTTACTTATATAGTGTCTCTTAATTAATGTTTCTTTTGTTTGTTTGTTTATTTTTTCATTTGTTTGAGCTGGATGCTGAATCTCACCTTTCTTTTACTTTGTTTTGAAACTAATCTAGCTAGTGAGATTTCAAGCTTGGTAGAGGTCTGTTGTGCCATGTAGATGCCTAGAAACATACATGACTTTTTATTGTTTTGTCTTTAGCTGTATCATAAATAAGAGTGTGTTTTGGATTGGTTGACCCAAACTAAATCACCAGAATTTTAGGACCATCAGAGATATTAATTAAGACATTGGGGTTTGCTTCTCCCCCCCTACACACCCGCATCGTGGAGGATCCTGTGGGGATAAAAGTAGCAAGTTTCCAAATAAGCCCAGCATTTCAGGTAGGCCCAGAGAAAATCCCAAATCTGTGGATTGTCCCAAAGCATGACTATAAAAGAACAAACTGAAATAACTTCACAAGCTTCATTTCTCTTAGATACATACTCAGGTAACTGAGGCTTGGATTGCTCTCTATCTTTGAGACTGTTCTACGTTCAAAATTGTATTAGGATTTGTGTTATGGGAATTATATATCCTTTTATGTATTGCTATTATATATCCTGATATCTGTTATGGGTGTTATTATATGGATATTATTATATATACTTTCATGTGTCTTCTCATCCAAATAGATCAGATTCTGTTAGGTCTGAGAAAGCAGGATAAAAGAGAGTGAGGCAGTTTGCTGAAGACAATGAGAGGTGTTGGTAGTTGAATTAATGGTAAAAGTTGATTAATTGCCCTCTCCTGATGTCATTGAAAATGTTAAATAAGTTACTTTAATTATATTCAGTTTTCCTGTCTATTTCTAGACAGGGAGTACTAATTTTACATCTTATATATTACTGTCTTTTAAAGCCTTTCCTTAAACTCTTTAGGTTTATTGCTTTTGCTCTTAGGATTAGAGGCCAATATTTTTCCTGAGAGAAAATGTTCCTTGTTAATATTCAGTATTCGATATCATTCTTACAGATGCCCAAAGCTGAAGTAAATATATATATATATAATTCCAATATTATTAATCTTTTAAAGAGTAGGTAGAATGCAAACAGTAATAGGCTCCAGTAAGCAGTGAGCCAATGTGGAGCTCCCTGTGTGATAAAGCACTTCTGCATCAGAGAAAATAATCCAAATTTCACCCTAAAAATGTATTTACCATCCATTTAGATGAGTGGAAAATGTTGTTCATGTTTGAAGATGCAATTTAGCTTGCAGCAGATGATTGAAAACTATCTTAACTGTTGTTTAACTCTTCTGATGAAGGAAAAGGAAACTTTGATGAAGGAAAACTTTGAACACTTTTCTTTTGCCTTCCTACACATGTTTAAGGATGGAGCGCTGCGTGATAATGAGTTTTATCACTGTTTGTGTTGGCAGCACTTTCAAATAGTAAATGGGGGTGTTTCCCCAACCAGGATGTAGGTGCCTTAAGTTAAAGTCAGGGTGTAAATTCTATCACCTTCAGTGGACACTATGCAAGAGTTGAAAACAGAGGACCCAGATGTGCAGTGTGTTTTTATGCTTTACTTTGATTTCTTCATTTCCTAGTATTGAGGGTATATTCAGGCTATTGCAGTCAGAATCTGAAATTCCCAAGTGTCTGTTTTGCCTGGTATTGCAAGCACTGGTCTTACAAACAAATTACCAGAGTACATGACATGGTGGCAACATTTCACTGTGTCCTTTTCCCTTCTCAGAGGATTAAATAGTTCCTTTTCTGGGAATGTCCTCTCCTGTGACATTTTCAAGACCTTGTCAGCTCTCCACCATAAATTTCCACAATGGGAAAATCCTATTGAATCTACCATGGGAACCTTACTATACGTTTCTGAATTATCCTATGAAATTTAATATTCAATCTGTTTTTGCTTCAGAACTGCATGTTAAAATCTCATTACATTTTACCTTCCATTAAATCCCATAGAATTCAGTTATTATTTCTATCAGATTATATTTGATTTTTGTCCTTTTTATCGGGACCTTATGTATACAAAAGAGAGGGATTGCAAGGCATATCCATTTGTTAGAAAGAAATGATTCTGTCCTCCTGGCTTTATCCAGAAAGAACTAACCAACAACAGTCACCTTTTTTTTTCCTGGGTGACTATGAAAGGCTACATGAGAGGAAGTGTTCTGAATGCAGAACATGCTAATAGAAGTTGAGACAGGTGGGAGCCAGACAGAAGGTAAGTAAAGTCAGCACAAGTGTACATGACATCACAAAAATCATTAATGGCATTCTAATTGCAGAACTGAAGCCTATGATTTTCATGCAGTGCTAAAAAAAGGGGAAAGACATTGTGTGGTCATTTTCAGTTAGAAGGCCTGTTTTCAGTTCCGTGGAGTTTTCTTTCCTCCCTTCTGAAAACGCATTTACAAAAATAAGTATGTGTTTGTTTTTCTTCAGAGGTAAGCTGCCATGATAAAATCAGCTGGGGTAGAGCTCAGAGACAACTTTGCTGCTTCCTGAAGTTGTATTTTTGTGTGTTTTCAAATGGAGAAGTTTTCATATAACATACTTTGAAAGAACTTCTTTTATGCAAATAATGCCACAATTCTCTTGTAGGTGAAACACAAGCTGAGCCAATCTCTGCAGGTAAGCAGGAATGGCTTAAAAATTCCTCTGACTGCAGTGGGAGAGATCCCTGCTTATCTGAGCAGAGTCTGTGCACCCAAAATCCCCTGCAGGGCACAAAAACAAGGTAACAACCAGTGAATTGTTTTCACAGAATAAAATGCCTTTCAGGAAGCAGCAAGGAGTACTAAGAGGCATCTTAAAAATAAGAAAGTACCCCTTTCCCAGCTGCAAGAGGGAAATCTAAAGTTGTGTTATTTACTGAGACCACCATCACATGCTATTAACAGGGGTAAAAGCCCATCAGTCAAATATTTGACTACTCATGGTTTATAGGGATTTCAAAGACTTATGGAAAGATAATGCCTGTGTCCATTAGCTAGTTACTTAGAAATGCAGCGTTGGTTAATTCAGCCTTTCTGTAAAGAATAATTATTATCTTCATTAACAATATATAAGATTTTAAAGATTTACTGTTCTGCACCTATTATTCCTGTTACATCTTCTGCATCTCAGTATTTACCCTCTATCATCTATTGCTCATTTTAAATGAGGTAGTATTGAGATTCTGTCATTGCCACTGATCTTCTGTCTTTCAGCCTGTCTTAAGCACCCTGTTCTCTAGCCCTTAGTCAGCTCAGCTATCACAGGAATCAATGAGAGTAATGATTGCTTAGAGACCGTGGAGTCAAGTTTTGGAAAAGATGATGGCTTCACAGTGAAGGAATGTAGCTTACCCTGACCTAGCTTAGGTCCAAAACCAGGCTTTTGTGTGAAAGCAAGGTGTGTAAGAGTTGAGATCTGTCCATCCTCACCCCAAACATCTGTATCTTGTTCAAATTTAAAATGCTTAAGTAAGTAATTATTAATCATAAGAAGTCCATATTTTTTGTCTGAACACAGCATACACAGTGCTAATAAGTAATACAAAATAATTTGAATATTTTTAGTAGGAGCAGAGATGTAAAAGAAAATGTTCCTGCTAAATGACAGTGACCATTGTTCAGTGCCCAAAATATTAAATTGAATATCAACTCTTTAGTAAAACATCACACTCAGGAGCAATTGTTTCACTATGAAATCCTAAATTAAAAACGTACATTTACTGACCAATTTCACCATTGCCATTTTATTTTTCTTTTGGATAAACAGACCAAGCTTAATATTATGGGGAAAATCCAGAGAGGCTGCTTTGGCATCTCAAATGGGGTTTAGAGTGAGGTCAGGGCACAAGTCCAACAAAGGGATCTAAAAAGCCAACACTCACTGGCGACAAAACTCTCAGGTGCTTAGTTTAACTAGTGTCAGCATTTTGTGCTGATTATTCCCTGGATCTCACCTGAGCTGGAGTTCTGGAAGAGAAGACAGAGCAGTAAGATCTCTCAGTCCTGGCTGGCTTACAGCTCCCAGCCAAGCTCCTTTGCAGTGCCCAGACAGGATGGAGCCAGGCACGGGTCCTGCTGCTGACAGGCAGCCTCCAGCACCACACACCATCCCCTCTCCTCCTCCCTGCTGGCTTGGCTCCAAAGCATCAGGACAGCTTTGCCTAGGAGGACTCACATTCCACTCTGCATCTTCCCACCAGGACACGAAGAGGAGGAGGAGAGTGAGGAATGGCCATAGGGTGGTGGGTTGCTGGATCTCATGGCAAAAGGGCAGGAGAGTGCAGGCAGGGGCTGAAGAGAGAGGTCAGGGGGCAAAAAGAGCAGAGCCAGTCCCAGGTCCCATTTTAGACCTTTGGCCAGCCTGTTCATGCAGGGATGAGGACCATGGTTTTAAATCAGCCCCTTAAAGGCAGGCACCAACCTACAGCTCAGCCTTTCTGTGCTGTGCCTGTAGTAAACACCAGCACTAAGCCTTTTGTGTTTTGGAGGTGTTTTGTAAGAATGGATTAATTATCCTCATTTCACCCCTATGAGGAAGGTAAATACCCTCTTGAAGTTTGGAAACAGCCTCTTTGCTTATCTCACAGACTCCTTATCTGGCCCCCAGTTTCCAAAGGAAGCATTCCAGGGTCTGAACAAGTCCAAAAGCTAGTTTTGGGCCCAGTAAAAATGAGAACCTCCGAAGAGCAACAGTTGCGCATTTAAGCTTCACAGGTCTCTTCAAATGAGGGGAGAGGACAGTCTGAAAGAAAGTAAATGAACCAGCTGAAAAATCCTTTCAGAAACAAGCACACAAAAAAAGATCCCATTAGCATGAAAAAACTCAGACTGCTCAGCCATCCCTGAACTCCTTCTTCAAACTATTGAGCTTTTCAGCATCTTCTGAAGGTCAACGCAATATTTCAAAATAAAAACTGTGGCTGATGGACCCTTGCTGAGGGACATCTGCCAAGAAAAAGGGAGCTGAGGCTGCTGCAGATCAGCCACTCTGCTGATTGCAGCTGTGACACTGTTGCCTCTGGTGAGAGCCAGGATGTCAGATAGGCTGGTCCCAGGCCATTCCGGGATTTATGAACGCCAATTCCGTAAAGTCCTTGGAAGGCGATCATGAATCACAGGTTCGCAGCAAGGCAGCGCTCATGCCAATGAGTCGTCATTAACTCCCTCTCTAAACCAAGTGAAAGTAGGGCATCAGTTAAAGTGCACTGCAATAACATAAACTTACAGTGACAAAAGCGAGGTCAGCATTAAAAAGAAAAGGTCATAACCTCCTAACCAAACACAGATGGGAAATGAACACTATCCTTGACATTGCTCCTGTTTGATTATCAAAAAGCCACTATGAAGCTAAGTAGACCATGAGGTTATTAACTTTGGTATCAGATTATGTATGAAGCTGGGGCATAAATAAAGACCCCATTGCTTTCACTAGCAAATTTACAAACACAGCCAATTCAGTTTTGCTTCTAGCTGTTTTGAGTGTTTACACCACATTTTCACTAGGGGCAAAGACCACCAAAGCTTTGCATAGAGGTGGTTTGTGTTTGGCAGGGCTGATTATCTCAAACACAGCATTACACAATCATGGGTATACATTGTGGAGCCAGCTTGAGCGTGGAAGAAGTGCAGTCTGCTTTCCAGCACTAAGTATACCTGCAGACAAAGCACAGTATCAGCCCAGCACAGTATCAGCCCAATGGACTGTGCCAGACCAGCTTCTCCCACGAAAGTTCCTAGATGCAAGGAGATGACTTTCAGGCAACTTAAAGTCCTCTGTACAGTGCTGACACAGGTCCACCAGCAGAGCTTTTTCTTGGTTTTTCCTTTCTCTGGATAAGCCACCCCCAGCAGGCTGAGTAGAGGAGAGCTGAGGGTCTCATTCCAGCATTTGGGCCAGTTCTCCAAATCTGTGAGCCCTGCTCAGTGATGCAGATGTGCTGATCTTGCTGGGACCCTCTGATCTTGCTGGGACCCTACACAGTTTGACCATGACATCACAGCTTGACAAGCTGTGTATCAAGCAGGGCATCAGCAACCTTTTGGGAATCCTTGACCGTAACTTTGGTTGCTAATTTGCCTTGTGGCTCTTGGAGACACAATAAGTGAGAAGGGTGAAGTCATGGCACACAGTGGCATGCTTTATGTGTGCCCACCAAGCAGAAAGCTGCTGCCTGATACCATCCTGCCAGCTCTTTCAGAGAAAGAACAGAGCCAGCACAATTTCTTTTGCTTAGTATCCTAGGTATTTGTACCGCACCTTGGAAGAATTCAGGGACTTCTTGGGTTTTAGTTGCTGATATTATTCTATGTATTATGACATTAAAAGGAAACTTGATAATTTGGTGGCCATGTAGATCCATTAGTACCATTCTAATAAAACATACCTTATCATCACTATTTTGGTACAGTTGTCATATATAATATATTTTACTATCTGTATCTGTTGACATATAGAACCTTTTTTTTTTTTTTGAGAGAGAGAGATTAATGTTTGGCTGTGAAGAGTTATTATCTCAGGGACTCCTAAGAACCATTAGCAGCAAATGACAATTAAACTGCAGGAAATGTCCTGCATCAAGATCATTCATAATTGCTGTTAGAACATTTAGATCAAATCTGTATGCTGTCTTGGTTACTCAAGCTATCTGCCTTTTAATCTTTTTCATTTTTATGACCCATGCCATTCCTTTAATTATCACAGTATGGAAGGCTGTTAGCTTTACAAGACAGGAAAGGCTTCCAAAATATGCTCTGCATTTCAATACAAGAATTCAGGTGGATAGCTGTTATAACCATAAAACATAAAGTAGCAAGTCTAAGTACTGAGAGTAGTTGATGGAATTGAGCTAAAACTGTGCTTGCAGCCAGGTTTGCCAACTTGGCTCTTTACAAAAGGAGGAACTACATTCCAAGGAAATCACACTGTCCCCATTGAGTACAGACAACCACAAAATGCTCAGACTCATGCAAAAAAGATGATCAACAGGATAAACTCAGAAATGCAAGTAAGTTGCTTTCTCCTCCTGTGAGGTGTTTCTGTGGCACCAGAAACAAAGTCTTGGATCTTTATGCGAGCTTGTGTGATTTCCTCAGTCCACCAGGGTGTGTCTGCATTTATCTCAACTCACTAGAAGCTGATAAAGGCCTTTGCTTTGCATATGTGGTGAAAATAGATGAGATTAATTAGTCTGTTCAAACATGAAATATTTGAAATGACCCCCAAATATATCCTGACCCAGAAGACCAATATTGCCTTGTGTTATTAGTCATGACATGCACTGTATCAGGCATAGCATGTTACTCTACCCACACACACATAGCTCTTCTTCTACTTGTACTCAACCTTTGGACTGAGTAAGATGTTCATATGTCAGTTGTCAGGCTGAATTATTTGCTGCAGACACCAAGCCTAAGTCTATGCTATAACTGGGTTTATTTTACTTCAAGTGTTGTGGTAAAGAGCCACAATAACATCACAGTTATTTTCTTACTGAAGTTCCACAATTGCTGACTTGCATCTCAGATGAACAGGATGGAACAATTGTTTTGTTGAAAGTTTGCTTTCTATTTTCCTGTTATTGCTAAACAATACAATAGGGTTTTTTTTAAATCCTTCCATCCTTATCATCCAGATGTGGAAAGCTGTCCTCTTCTATTTAAAGACCCAAATCCATCTGCAAATATAAGCATGAAGAGACAGTGAAGGTTCTACCTCATTTGGTGTATTTTTCTGGTTTTCAGTTATTCTGTGTATATTCTGGACTTCTAGTCCATGTTCTTTTCCTTCAATTCCTCAGCCCTTAAAATGAGTACTACTTTCTCACATGAGAAATTTATCTCAATTGCAAGAAATGCTGTATTCCACCTATTAAATTAATCTTTTTGAGCAATATATAGCTCTTGATCGGTTCCACTCATTTGTAATATATCAGTGAGTGTTTGCTGAGGTTCATTACAAAAGAACCAGTAGTGCCATTGTAGCCCATCACAACAAAAAATGGTTAAATAAATCCAGTTGTGCTAGAGACCCATGACATTAGTTGGCTTTAGGATGTTAAGTTCTGAAGCAATTCAAGTAAAATACTGTGCTGCACTGCAGGACACCTCTGAAAAATGCCAAATGAGTGTAAGAATAGCATTTTCTCTGCTGCAAAGGCTAGATTAGTGTTCTTGTGGTTTAAAGCCTGTTAAAAATAAATGTGGTAGACAACAAAAATGCTTCTTTTGATAGCTGCTGTGATTTCTAATGGTATATTAGACCCAGTAATGGACTATGTATATTAAAGAGTGTGTTTTATGCAGGGATAATTTAATTTTTTGTGTGTGTTTGAATATTGTAAGAAAGGCTTACAGATCAGTTGAACCTGGTAATGAAAGCAATTTCTTCTGACACACATGACTACACTGTGTATGTAGAGGATTTAGTTAATGGTAGATCCTCCAGCAATTGCCTAGACTGTGCCCTGCCCAACAGTTCTTCCCCATCAGCCATCTGCATGCACACGCACCTCTGAGAATAAAAATAGCAAATAGAAACCTCCCAGCTCTGCTGTGAATGAATTTATAACCTAAACCACTGATAATAAGTTCTTTATACTCTGGGAAACTGAATTGTGCTAGAGTGCACAATATGCTATAGGAGAAATAATGTTGCCCCCCCAGTTAGGATGAGTGACCTAACTGAGAGCTGAAATAGCACTGAAGACAAGGGAACATGAATTTTAACTCAGATTAGCCATTTGAATTCAGCTCAGGGATAACTTGTGTGTTTGCTGCTGACTTATTCAATTTCCTTGTTCCCTCTGTTGTCTAAAGGTAACTAAGTTCAGATTTAAAACCTTTTTTTTTCTATCTCTGAACTTAGAAAACAGGTTACCCTCACTAAGTGTTTTAGATATACTCAACCTTGTGTACAGATGCAATTGGTTAATTGAAAAGTCTGGTGAAGACACATCCATTGTGAGCTTTATCTGTTGAAGCTGATGCCAGTGCTGTGGCAGATTTACAATAACTGATTAAAGTTGGATGAATGGAGCTGTTATCACCCCCTCTCATTTTCCCTGTCCTCTTAAATGATGATGTTCTCTCCATGGCACAGCCTCTGAACCACAGGGAATCAGGTCCTGCACTGGCACAGATTTTAGTCCAAAATAGCAAAGCGGACTGAATTCTCAGGAGAAGTAGTCACTAGGGTTATTCTATATAAATTTGCCCCCTCAACTCTGTCAGAGACCAAAGTAACAAGATGTACTCTCCCACTGGAAAAAGTATCAAACCATACTATCAGCTTTAAAAAAGGGAAAAGGCTACCGTTTGCTGACAATAGAGTTTTTGAAACATGAATTAACGTGGCTCTGCTGTCACCTAACCTGAAATGACCTATCTTAGGACTAAATATGTTCTTATACAAACACTCTCTCTGTGGGATAGAGGACCCTGCCATTTCCTTTTCTGTAATAAAGCTAGGAAAAATGAGATGCACCAAACAACGAACAAAATGCTTTCATGTCAGCATGTTGTCTGAGCTTGTGCAGATCCATGGAGTGCTTGTGATTAGAGATAAATGGGACCCAAGTTTCTGAAATGAGGGAAAGGCAAACAAGCGTGGCTGTGTTTTCTGGCTTCCTTGCATATGCTAGCTTGAACATATTCCACAATAAGGCCAGGCCTGACTTGTCAGTACAGTTACAAACAGTGCCAAGGAGAGACATAATGTTCAATATTTACAAATTATCACCCAAGTCATAATTAGAGGGAATGAAACTTGTAGGAAGAAGATTGCCATTGGGAAACTTAATGGTACAAAAACAAAGCACCAGCCATAGCCCTCACATTAATATGACACATCATTACCAACCATTTGCAATGGTTAACCAAAGTCTATTTTCTCATCAGTTTTACTGGCTACTATCTGATGAGGGATGGAAAAATCAGCACATCAGGACACTGGCTTTGAAAATGTCTCTTACAAAAGGAATAATACATGGCAGCTATTGCTCACTGATGGCTATCACAGGCCAAAACTTACAAGTCATCTGTAGGCACATGAAGGACACACACACGTGTCACAGGAAGGTCACAAAAGATTGAACAGCATCCATCATTCAAACCAAGCAGAGAAACAAAAGGTTTCCTTGTTTTCGTTCTGCAGCTGATAGAGAGCAGCTAGTTCTTTGACCTGTAGCTATAGCACAAATATTTTGGTTCTAGTTCATCAAATCTCTGTAAATTCAACAAATTGCATTTGAGTGTATGCTATGGAGAGCTGTTGGACCTTTGAAGACTGAATTTTTAATTCACCAAAATTTATCTGCTTCTTCAGGATGTATTCAGGTGAAGTGTATTTGCAGTGACTTGGTCTGAGGGTTACAAAAGAGCAGCTCTGTGCTGGAGCTTGCAGTGCAGGAATAGAGAAAGAACCTGGGTCAGATGCAGATGAAAAGTGGCATGAAATGTCATGAGACTCTGAGAAAGAAGCAGCAGAGTTTATATGATGTGAGGACTGTGAAGTGCTCTTCACATGATTCCTATGTTCTCCCTAAGCTATAAATGTCTCACTGTAGGGCATGTTCCTTCTGGTGTCAGGCATTGAAGAAATGGAAGATGGTGGAGAACCATCTTCCCTAGAGAGCTGCCCATAAATCTGAGCCAGAACTTCCCATGGGTTGAAATCAGCAGATTTCTGTCTGGGAGAATGCTTGAAACATCTCAAAAGTATACAAAGAAAGCACTATGATGAAACTCAAATAGAAGAGAAAAGATGACTTGGTTTTCATTTATTGCTCATATTTTCCTTCCTGTAGTGGTAAAATAAAGTACCTATTATTCCTGCATCCTTTACATCACACTGAATCCCACCTTTGTTCTTACTGTTAAATTTTCCATTCTAGCCTCACTTGGTAAAGGAGTCTAAGGTGGGATTTTTGGTCTCCAGAACATAGATTGAAATCAGTGGTGTTTTACTGAATGTAGGCAGAGCAGACTGTCTGAGGATACTGGCCTCACATCCCAAAATATGGTTGGAGTGAAAGAATATGTCAGATAGTATTTATGGCTCTAAATACCCCTGCAGTGCACACTGGTACAGATTGTTGGACATCTAGGGATCCTCTTTTTCAGACATTGGAAGAATAGGGAGGATTGTAAACTGAAAACTGAGGGGCCTGTTGGGTGGGAAATCTATTTGGAAACATTAAAACAAGAACACAGTACAGAATATACTGCAACAAATAAGGTGTCTGTCAAGTAACCTTCCTTTGATCTTTTTTCCTCTGTTGGTGGTGCCTCTTCCTCATGCAACTCTTGTCCCATCCATTACTTTGTCTCTCCACTGCAGGGCTGCCTCTGTTAAGTGGGTTTAAACTTATTACAGTAAACAATGTACCTACCTCTGGCTGGTGTCAGAAATAGAGCCCTTTTGGAATTTTCTGCTTAATCTAGTATTTGTCAGAACACGTTGACTCATCAGAAGTGAATCTGCAGGAATGCATCAGTTTCAGCAGTTTCTTGGGTGGAAGTGCTGGTTGGAAAGAGGCAGACAGTCAGACCAGGCCCCCGCTTCTCCCAGTGCTGGGACCTGCACTTGACACTGGCCAGGTGGGATATGACCATGGATCATGTGTGAATTCTGGGTGTTTTACACAAATTTTGAAAGCTCTTGGCTTCATCCCAGCGCAGAGCAGGAAAAAATTTACGATAGCAAGATGTTACAGAGGACGAGAAGACAGCTTCCCACCCTATACAATATGGAAGTCAGCAGTTTGTGTACTGGGACTGTTTTCTAATTATAGAAATATCCTTGCTCTTTTTTCTTTTTCTTTCAAATCCAGGCTAGATTTGTTTCCAGGACTCTGTTATCACTAATTAATATCAGAAAAATGTTATGATTTGAAGGATGATCTTTATGTCTCAATACTAGAAGTGTGACTTGTTTTTACCAGCTAATACTTGCAAATAGCCTGTGTTTCTGATTTTTATCCCAACTCTCGATCATGATTCTTATCAGATAACAGGGAGGAAGAACAATTAGTTTCCAAAACCTATTATTTTGTGTAATTAAAGAGGTAAACCACAGAAAGAATTCAGTGGACGCTGAAATAAAGCACCACAAGAATTATTGATAGATTGTTTTAACCAATCTAGTGAAAGCACTAGATTTATACACAACTGAAACAGCTCTGGTCTATAGTAGTATTTTCATTTCCTAATGAAATAAAAAAATTGGTACAGATTCTTATTATTCAGTTCGTAATTTTCAAGATCATCTATTTTAAATTCTCTCAGTGGTCACAAGCATTTCTTGATTAGCAACAATTGCCTAACTATAGTCAAAGTTAGAGGAATTTTCCCAAAGTATGTGATCATATTGCTATTAGAATGCATAATTGTCTTCTCCATGAAGAAGCTAAATTTGGCTTAGCAACTGTGTCATGATGTTGACAGAAGATATCTGGTGTGGCAGGGCATAGTGTGGATACTGCACTGAAACGCTCATAACCGCAGTTCATTTCATTGATCTTTCAAGGGGGTGAAATATCACACAAATCATCTGCCTTTGGTTTTTCAAGCCACATCAAACAACTGTGTGGAGATGTAAAAGAAAAAGAGAGAAGTGCCAGGTGGTTTGATTTCATCAGTTAATGGCTGTAGGTCACTTGATAGCCCTTTGTTTACAGTACAGCCATACGCCTGGGTCTTGTAAGGCTCACCAGAGTGACTTACTGCTGTGGTACAGGGCCTAAAATAAAGCTTGCACATGCCAAACACCACATGATGCATAAAATATTCTAATAATACATTACAAAGCCTTGTCAACACTAGGGAGAATGACTATTCCAAGAAGTAGGGCTGACTGAAAAAAGACGTTCATTTTTCCAAAGTGGGCCTCTATGAAAGACAGTGATTGGGGAAGCTGGAGGGAGGGAGAGAGAGGGGTTTCTACGTTTGGTCTGCTGGAGAAGTGTCTCTTCCTTGGTTAATCAAAAAAATCAGCAGAATATAAGTCCATTCAGCTCAAATCTTGGCATTATTTCATGTCTTTTTTATTTCTTACTTTTGATCAGCTGTGCTATGAATCCATTCAGCCCCTTGAGAACTTGACAAATATCTTATAGCCACACACTGAAGTGCTCCAACTGCTTTGTGTGCTGTTGTGTCCTTAGTTTCCTGGGCAGTTTTGCTTTTAGCTATGTGTACACCATCCTGTTCTAAACCGTAGCAATCAGCTGGTTTAATGGTGCTGTGGAGGTAGTCCTCTCGCTTTTGCTGCTCTGCAACATGCCGAGGGGTCTTGAGAAATTCATCATAAGAAAATCCTTCTGTGAATTGTTCTAAAGGCAGTGAAATGGATACCTACAGTGATTGTAGCCATTTCTAGTACAACTATTATGACACAAAGCAAGATTGCAACACTTCTTAAACTGAAATAGTTCAGCTACTACATGCAGCCTAGAAATGGATTTCTGTTGTCTGATAAACTGACGGTTTAGTATATGAAATATAACCAGTTTTTCCATTAAATATATTTTGACAGATTAGATCTCTGACAATGAAGCCTTTTACTGCATATCCTTCTGGGTTTATTGTATTCCTGTTTGCCTTGCTGCAGAGGAGCCATGGACAATGCAAAGAAGCAGCTAAAAAATCAGAGATGAATCTTGGTGTAAAATATGATCTTCCTAACTTCATTGCAGACACACCAATTCAGAATGTAGTTCTATACAAGCACCATGTTTATATTGGAGCAGTCAATAAGATTTACGTACTAAATGAAACTCTCCAGAACATTTCTGTGTACAAGACTGGGCCTGTTTTGGAGAACCCTGACTGTGCACCATGTGAAGACTGCCGAGATAAAGCCAATTTATCTAACAGCATATGGAAGGATAACATCAACATGGCACTGCTTTTAGAAACTTATTATGATGATCAGCTCATTAGCTGTGGTAGTGTGTCCGGAGGCATCTGCCACCGTCACATCATTCACCCTGACAACCCTGCTGACATTGAAAGCGAGGTGCACTGCATGTACTCACCCCGGGCGGATGGAGAAGCAGATAACTGTCCTGATTGTGTTGTTAGCACTTTAGGAACCAAAGTTTTGGTGACTGAAAAGGACAGGTTTGTCAACTTTTTTGTTGGAAATACTGTGACATCTACATTTCAACCTCCCCATGTGCTGCATTCAATATCGGTTAGAAGATTAAAAGAAACGCAGGATGGTTTTGAGTTTCTCACAGATCAATCTTATATAGATATCCTCCCTCAGTTCCGTGACTCGTATCCTATTAGGTATGTCCATGCCTTTGAAAATGATCACTTTGTCTATTTTTTGACTGTACAGAGAGAAACTCTTGACTCCCAATCTTTTCACACTAGAATTATCCGCTTCTGCACTTTAGACTCAGAGATGCGTTCCTACATGGAAATGCCTCTTGAGTGCATTTTTACTGAAAAGCGAAGGAGGAGGTCCATCCGAAAGGAGGTATTCAACATTCTGCAAGCTGCCTATGTCAGCAAGCCTGGTGCAGCCCTAGCACACGAAATGGGCCTTGGGCTCAACGATGATATCCTCTATGGTGTTTTTGCACAAAGCAAACCAGACTCTTCTGAACCAACCAACCGATCTGCCGTCTGCGCCGTCTCTGTGCGAACCATCAACGAGTTCTTCAACAAGATTGTTGACAAGCAGAACATGAAATGCCTCCAACACTTTTACGGGAAAGAGAGCAAATACTGCTTGAACAGGGTAAGTGATAATTTATTTGTTACGTTTTGGGACTTTTGTTCTCTCTTTGCCTATTCCATTGCCAGGTATCCGTCCCTTCAGTTTCAGTTACAAAATGTAAGTCCCTGATCATTGCAGATTGCCTAGCATTGCTATTGATTATCCCTAAAAGGATTAGTTCCTGTAAATTGAGTATAAAAATCACTGAGGTCTTTATGGGGCTAAAAAAGGTAGTTTTTTGCTTGAGAAACTGATGCAGATAAATGGAACATTTAGGCAGTTATTTCTTTTAATATTTAAAAAAGTATTCATAAACATTCATGTGCACTGAAGAGTCCCTGAAAAACATCACATACTTAAAAGTATGTTCATGCTGAATCACTGCCCTTCTTAGAAAAAAATGAAAAAGCTGGTTTGGAATATGGCATGAAGAGCCAGATTGTAATGTGGTTACTCATGCTTGGTACAGAAACAGTTCAACTGACATCAGTTTTCTGCAAGAAAGTGTCAGTGAAATCTGTATTTGAATGAGGGTTCAGGTGGTCTGGGGTGGGAGGTTTGCATTTCTGTACACCATGATTTCAGGAGGCTGCTGCTCTCCAGCCATATGAAATAATGTCAGCAGAAGAAGCACAGAAATTTTCCCTTCTCTTCTGGCCAGTGTCTGTGCTGGCTTTAGGTCTTGTAAAAGAAATACAGAATCTGGGAATCAGGTACTGAGAACAGTTACTTTGGAAAATGAAACATTAGCACTTTCAATCACGTGCTTATGAAGCAGGCCCCTAAATATCCTACCTGGGGAACTTTTATTCTCCAATACAAGAAATCTGGAGCTCAGAGGCAGCATGCTGTCTTCTACCAGAGGACCAGAGCCTCTGTGATGGGGCTCTGCTCAGCCAGTATGAGGCCAGTGTCAGGACAGATCAACAGCTCAGCCTGCATTTGGAGGTGGGTGGTATCTGTCATATCCCATTGCTGGGACAGCTCAGAGAGTGGGAGCCACAGACCTCCTTCACCCCAAGTATCACCAGTGTCCTCTTCAGCACAGCTGCTCAGCACAGGGCATCAGGTTAGGATGTTGACACAATGCCCTGGTTAGAGGTGGGAGTCTGTTTTGTCAAGGAGAAGGGCTGCTCCCCACTGCCAGAGGTGAATCAGGGCAGTCTGGGGAGAAGAACCCATTACAGAGACCCTGTAGCTTCTCTCCAGTAGCAGGAATGTGCTCAGAGAGGGTCTGAGGCAGTCTGAGCGTAACCACAGCAGCCTTGGCATTTGGGGATGATTGCTTGTAGCAGGCCCCAGGTGTTCAACACAGATGTGGGCATTGCCAGTGGATGCTGATGCAGCAGCCCCAACAGACATAGCATTTCACTCCCTTTTTTGTGGGAGGGGGACAGGCAATTTTCAGGAACTAAAAACAAGTTAGCAAACATTCAGCACAGTAGCTTCTCTCTCTTCACTTTGTTATTGCTGTCCTAATTTTTCATTTTGGGTAGTAATATCCTTTTTTTTTTTCATTTTTCAGTTCATTTTTAACAAGAACCATTGTCCTTCTCTGAAAGTATTTTATTCTTTATTCCTGGGGTATATGATTTGTGAATGACTGTCTTTAAAGCTCGTGGCCTTTAACTTATCTCATTCTGCTCTTGCCTATACACACATTTCATAAGGTGATCTCTTCAAAGCAAAGTATACCATTAAAATATTGACAGAATAATTTGCAGCTTTTCACATGCTGGGAAGTACTTTCGCGTTTCAAAAGCTTTTCCAGAGTCTGCTGCTGCTTTGCATATCAGAATGAATGTCTTGTACTGCCGACATGTTTATTATACTTGCCTATTTTCAAGAAATGTCATCAGAGCTCTGATTTCTGCTACATTAAATTGATAAAGGGAAAAATGTTTCTATGATTTCTTGTGATTCTTTTAAATGGTATAAAGGCAGTCAGAAATTTTTGTCCTGATTGTTTGCTTAACACTGAAATATCAAGACTGTCAACCTTTGCTGTACCATTGCCTTATTCCAGAGGGCTCATTAAGGCTCCAGTAAAAAGTGTCCTTAGAGGTTTTTCAGGTTTCAACTAGCCACAGAGATTGGCAAGAATTCACCAACCATCCTTTGTACACCTGTTTTTCTCTGTGTGTAAAGTAGACCTGAAGGGTTGGAATATGAAGGAAGGGAAGGAGCAGTTAGAACAAGGAAGGCATGTTATTTCTTATGTTTGGCCCAAAAATGTCAAATCTGGTCTTTCCTGATTTTGTTGGAGATTAAATAATAATTAATAAAAAAAGATTCTCAAACCCCACAACTCTTCTTAGGCCCTTCTTTGTACCTTGTAAAAGTGTACATGAGGGCATAAAACATTTTTCCCCTTTTTGTTAGTCACCTTCAACTTAAAAGAAAGCTTTTATAAAATCTGAGAGTTTGTCACAGTTTACTGTTGCAAAGTTCAAAACTTGGTTTTTGTAATGCAGCCAAGATGATCTTTCTCTTTGATGTCAAGAGAATAAAACCACAGATCACTCATGCAAGTGAAAGTCACTGACCACTGCAAAATTAAGTCATAGGACAGTGAAAACAGTCCAGCAGTGAATATGGAATACCACTAACTTCAACATTAAAAAGAAAAATGAGCCTCTAGCACTCTTTGCAAGGAAATGCACTCTGATAATTTACAGTTAGAGTCTGATTGATGAAAGCTATTTCATGTTATCAAAAAAAAGTCCCATAAGACAATTGTACATAATTTTGTTTGACTTCGGGTAGTCCATCTTTTTAAGTGGCTGTCCCTCAGGACTGTTTCATCTGAGGCTTATAAAGGTAAAATTAGATCAAAATAAACCTGAAGGATACATCCAAAACACTTCCTCAACTTTTTCTTCTCATATTTAAAGGAAAAATAAGAAAAACTTCCGCTCATCTTGATGTAATAGGCAAAATTTGATCTAAAGGAATGACATTTATGTGGTCATGCTATTTTAGGTTTGTCTTTCTGTCAGTTATCCTTACAGCCCCAGCAATAAGAAATCTTAAAGGTTCAGGTGTCAATCCAGAGACAGGTCCCATATAGGCTCAGGCTATGGAAACTGATGAAGTTTTAGGAGTACCTTTCTAAACATCAGGAGTCACAAGGAAGGTATTGCCCACCCATGGGAATAGTCTCCATCAGAGCTTAGTTGAAGAGCAAAGTCAACCAACCACAATATATAAAACCAGACAAAACTGTGCTTCACTTACTCCAGTGCTCATGGAAAACTTCATAAAATCAAAATAAAACATTTCCAGTTGTGTTTAAGTGTAATATATATTAAGCCAAAACCTGGGCTCGCTGAAGTCAGGGTTAGGAAAAGTGAATCCGATGGAGCATCTGATTGATGTCAGACGTACTTCAGCAGAGCTGTGACCAGTTAGTACTGCCTAATGACTTCCTTCAGGGAAGAGCTGGCTGACACTTAAATGACAGCAAGATGGAAACAGAACCAGCTTTGAATTAAAAGAAAAATTTGGAGTAATAGTAAAGAGGTTTTATTTCTTGAGTCAGGACAAAGATATCTGAGAGGTAGATGCTGTGGGGGGTTTTGAATCACTGTTCAGGAATCTCCCACAACAAAGAGAAAACTGGATGTAGTCTTTAAGCAAAGTTTAGTTGGTCAGTTAGTCATTATCAGCCCCAGTGTGGTATCCTCAAAGCAGAGGTGTGCTTAGATGAGGAGACAAATGTTGCTTACTTCATTTGCAGACATAGTCCAGTAGCGTGCATCTTTACCGTATATTAATTGGGATTTTTCAAGTGAGGAAGATGAGTTGATTTTAGCCTTGACAATCTCAGCTATACATTTCAGTTGTCATTAGATAGATCAGGATCTTACAGGCTTTTTTTGTCCTTTCTGCATCTCTTATGTGATAAACAATTGTAAGCCGATTTAACTGACTTTGATCATAATGGACTTACATGATAAAACACCTCTAATGATGAAATCCAAATTCAGCTCTGTAAAGATCTTATGTCTTTGGTTTTTCTACAGGTAAGTTCAGGTGAAGGCCTAAAATACTTAGACCTTACAGGAAAAGAGAAGTCACAGACAGGCTTTTGCCACCATGTTCCCAGAAAGTGTCATAAAGCAAGACAAACTGGTCACAACTCCTGTTAAAAGAAAGGCACAAACAGTTGGAAAACATGAAAGGAAAGATCACCAAAACAAAAAATAAAGGGAGGGTAAAATAAACACATGGTGATGCTTCTTTATTACCATTACACACATGACAGATGAGTAAAATTAGGTTATGCTTATATTGTAATGGAAGAGAATAATTGCTGCCTTCTATCAGGAAACCGCAAAGGCACTTATTGATCTGTCATTTTAAGGCTGTGTCTAAGAATATTTAATAAAATGAACAGAGACAAATAACTCTTTTGAGGCCCTAGAACTGTAATATCCCACACCCTTTGGCATAAAATTTTGGCAAGTTTAAAAATAACACCACCTATATCTGATTAAAATGGGTTGTTGTAAATTACTCAGATAGTCTCACAACATGGAGATGTTTTTATATTGTGAGTAAAATGTGACTGAATATTTTCCCTAAAAGTCAGATACCAGAATCCATTAGATTTGTCCAGTCATTCATTCCTCTTGAAATGCTATATCAGATGGCATACAACACTCTGCCTGGGCATGAAATCTGTTCCCATTTGTATGCAAGCTCCTCTCTGGGGCTCTGATATCTCAGAACAATAAATGAGGAGGGCAGAATGATGGGCAGAGTGCACTGGCAGCCTTTAAGAGATGCTTAAACCCTAGTAACAAGGGCAAAGTCTGCATCCACACTCCTGTTCTGCCCTCACTGCCTCTCTGCCGTGCGTCCTGGCAGTACCAAGGCTCTCTGCTGTGCCTGTGCCAGTGGAGGGCAGGCAGGCTGTGCTCCCCAGCCTGCTCCCCTCCACCCTTAGGTACATGGCCACCTACCCACCTGGCCACGCTTCCATGATATCAGGGATTGCAGGGAGAGTCTGGTCTGCAGTTAAAGTGCACGGGAGGGACACGGGTGTGAGTCTGTAGGGGTGAGGTATGAGCACGGCTGTGGGTCTGGGTAAGGTTATCTCAGGCTGAACCAGATTTAGCAAACACTTGGCTGCAGAGGTAAGGGACTGGCCACACGGACACCCTCGTGAGGGAGTTACTGAGAAAAGGACAAGGAAAAAGGCAGGTCAGGGAGTTTTTTAGGAAAGTTCCACCAGCCCTAGTGGCAGATATCTTTGCAGACTCGTGGGAGCCCCAGGAGCTATGGAGTTCGGGGGCTAACCTCTAAGTCACCGATGCTGCAAAAAGTACAATTCTCCTTCTCTTGATGTCCAGTTAGGGACCTGTCTTTCCTTGTTTCCCAGTGCTGCTGCTCGGCATTTTATCATCTTCGTGATGAAAGCTGGATTTCTCTGTGAAAAAGTACTATCCATTAAACTACCATTTTCTGCAAAGGGCACAGCTTTATCAGCCAGAGTTACTAATAATGTTCCATTTCCAGACTTTTTAATCAAATTCTTCCACTGAAGGCATGGTTCCCTATTGGTTATTAGTGTGGAAAAGTGACTGCTGCTCTTCTCTGGAATTGCACAGAAATCATTTCAGGCAGAAAGTAATTTTTATTTTGTTAAAATGAATATGTGGTCATGTGGTTTTTATGTCTCAATTTCTGAAGACCCTTAAATAAGTCTAAAGACTAGAACTGAACAAAGTATAATTTTCTTATCCTATGTAGCCTTGCAAATTAGAAAAATTTTATAGTCCTACAAAAAGAGGTGTTCAAAATGTATACTAGTAGTTCTAGAATACTAAGGACACTCCCTGAAGATGTATAATGTTCAGATCTGAGCCTCTTTTCCTGGGTTCAGACCAAATTCTAAGACTCCTTAATCCCAGATTAAGTTCACTTCAAGTCTGCTGATGACTATTCTGCAATGGAAGCATCTCAGCCCCTTCTGAAAGACCTGCTTGGATTTCTTAAAGCGCAATTCCAAGTTCCAGAGAAAGAGAAGCTGATCATGCAGCAGGCTGTGTGCAGATCTAAGTACTGGATTCATCCCACCTGGCTTTGGTAGGTGGTTGTCACATCTAAGCAAGCAATGAATTTTCCTCGTGTTCTGCTGCCAAACAATGGAGAGACACATAAGTCCTGACAAAGCAGACATCTGCCTTCCAGCTCACTCAGCACCCACCTTACCTCAGCAGTTTTCTACTTACTCTGCTTATTCTGACTCAGGACCACATCTGGCCATCATTATTGCTCACTAAAGCAACAGTAGGTAATTATTATCCAGGAGAGAGCTGTGTTACTCAAACTTTCTAAGTGGCATGTGGGTTTCTGATCTCAGACAGCTTTTGCATCAGAGTGGAGTTACTCCTCATTTCCAAACATACAAGTAAAACCAGAATCAAATCCCACAGTAAATTTAAAAAAAAATAATAATGCTGAGGCAGAAGATCCATGGCACAAATGGTTCAGAAAGCAAGTGTAAACCACATGAAATTATTACTTGCACTGTCTACAGGGTGTGTGAAAACAAAGAAATGCTAGAGAATAGATCTTGCAGGAAGTGATAATGACAGCTTAATTTTCTTAAGGCAGATGTCACCTGCTTTTGTACACAGCCTGTGGGAATTCAGCAGCTTGCACGGTTTTCTTCTAGTTTCTTGAATTCTTTCTGTCCCACACATGTCTTGCACCACTGTTTTGGCTAGACATGCAGTTGTGCAATGTTTTGTTGGAATAAGGGTCTCCACATTCAGCATTATTTTTGGATAGCTAGTCTAGATGGAATTCCCAGCTTTTCTGTTTTACCACAGCTTCAGTGTCAATAAGGACTTCCATGAAAAATGCACCTAATAGATGCTACAAATGTACAGCAAAACTGCTTTCATCGGCTCAATATCTCCAATGCATTACTTTATTTCTTAAAAATGTGTAATTAGTCAACACCTCTTCTTTGATAATCTGTATACTGAGTTAAATGCTAAATTAATATAAAGGAAATCAGCAAAACAGAAAGATTACTTAGGTCCATTTTGTCTGCTGAATCAATAGGATTTACTTAGTGCTAATGCACTAACCAGATTATGAGAACTAATGCAGTACTGTTCAATGACAAAAGCAAATAACTCTTTGAATGATCTTGAAAAAGAACATGAAATCATCTTAATTTGTATTAACTAATTACATTTAACATAGATGTTTTTTTTACTTATTACCTTAAGTGGAGCATCAGTACAGCGACTTCCCCCATCTCATTTTTGGAGTAGATCAAAGCAACAAGAATTAAGAGTACTGAAATGATATTGTGTAAAATTTTACACTGATGGAGTTCTTTTAAAAATTTTATTCTCAGAAAGGGACATGCTTTCTCTGTATTTCATATAAAAATCTTTGAATTGCTTTCAAATACATGAGGAATATTGGGAAGAGGAGGAAGGAAGAAGAGTGAGACATTTCTTTGTTTAAAACAAAAAGAGGAAGAAACTCTTCTACCTTTTAGAGAAAAGCTTCATTGCCTGAGCAGACGTTCTTAGAAACAGAGAACCCAGTCCCCTGTCCCAGACATGTTCTGTCCTGCATGAACACTGGACTGAGTTCACAGCACCCACACACCCTCAAGGTGTTGTTCACCAGTCAAGAAGAAACCAGAGGCACTGTTTCTCTGCTTCTATGGGAACTGTTTAGCACATGAATTGGCTTCCACTGGCAAAATTGTGCCTTTCAATATGATTAATTTTTCCCTTCCTTAGGATGGCAGGAATCATAATTACCATGATGATGATCAAGTCACTCTCATCCTCAGACAACTACCTCACTTCACTGAATTATTTGGGCCAGAATTACATTCTTGTGTTTTCAGTGGAGAAAAGCAGTGATCAAATGCACTTCTCACCTGAGGAGAAATAATGAAAACTACCCAGAAAATGAAGGTGTACCAAGAACAGCAAAGCTACATTGGCTGAAAATATATGGAAATATTTAGAGAAGAAAATATGATAGTGTTCTTCTGTGCTCCTCATGGTTACTTTTCCTGTTTAGAGTCTGCTGTACATGAATATTCTTCACCGTTATGTGTCTGATTCCAATAGGACCCACTCTGAAAACTGTAGTTTGATTATTCATCTTAATTCACTGACTTCCACAAGAAAAAACAAGGAACTTATACACTCTCTTAGGTTTTAATGGTCTTGGTAACCCATTTGTTATATAGAATCACTGATTCATTCAGAAACTCTACAGTAGTTTCTTCAGAAAAAGATGTTTGCCATTTGCAGACATCTGGATCCAGGTCATTTAACAATACCTTATTTCTCCCTACTTCATGTTATGCCACAGACCTTAAGGGTCTTTTCCAACCTTTGGAATTCTTTGATTCTATAACAGGAGAAATGCTGTTGGCTCTTGTTGGTGACCACTTCTCTATGAACTTTCCAGAGTTCATAGCAGAAAAAAATGTTGATACTTAGAATTTTGATTCTTGACAGGCAGCAAGTTAGAAGTCATATAAACAAAACAGCAGGAAGTAAAACCCATGCATATTCCTACTTTTGTTGAGCTTTACATCATGACTGCACTATTTTTATGATTGGCACTAGGAAATATCACCTAGTTACTTTCAGACCATTTCTCCAATTTGTCAAATTAAATTTTAATTTTAATGATGTCCTCCAAGTGGCTCACAAGACAGTATGAAATGTTCTGCAGTGATTAAGTCATTGATCTCCAGTTTATTCAAGACATTAAACACAATATCAAGACATTATACATAATATCTCTTTCCATATGAGCACTGCACTTAACAAGAGCAGGTTTTAACCAGCTCTAGAAGAATGAGCCTGGAGGAATGTTTCTCCAATTTGCAGTCACTGCAAATTAGAGAAAAGCTCACAAAAATGTATTTGGATTTTTTTTTCCCCTGGGCATAGTATTCAGACCAGAGACTAGACTTTTGGATCATTTTTCTGACACCAACCTAATCAGGTATTTTTCTGAGATTTTTCACAAGTTTTTGTAAGAATTCCTTCTCCACTTTGCACTTTTGTCTTCAAATATGCAACTCTGTCTGAAATATTTTAATTTTATGCTCACTGAATATGACATATAAACCATCAGTTAGCTGCAAAACAGTGACAGCACCTGATAGCTCGGCTCAGCAATGTCTAGAGACATTTTTGGCATTTTTGTCTTCTGTGGACCAAATCAAGGGTAAATTCCAGAACACCACAGCTTCCCGTATGAACAAATAAGATAACATTAATTATCTTCTAGCCTTCTGGACACAGCTGTAAGGCAGGGCTTGCTCACACCTCACTGCATTCCAGCAGCACACCTGTGCCAGCTTAACAGTAACAAAGCCCTCTCTGTGAATCACAGGCAGAATTGGCACCTCTTGTCCTACAAGAGAAGCAATAGAGCTGAACCCAGGCACTTACCCCTGCTCTAATCATCCATTTCAATAGTTGTGTGATTTCTCAGTGGAACTTGGCATGATATCCAGAGTGCATCATCTGACATCAGTTATTTTTCCACATTGACAGCCAAATGGATAGTTATGTGTATGGTGGGAGGGAGAGAGGGAGGGAGGGAGAGAGAACCAGACTTAAAAGTGTTAATTTAAAGCAGCATGTTTGACAAAGTTTTCCCTGTTATCAATCTTTCTTTAGTTTTCTAAGTAGCCTTTTAATCTCTGCATTTCTACTGAAAGATCAAAGCCTTCCTATGTCTTGAACAGTCAATCCTACATTATGGTTAATCCATGAAGTGCCAGGTTTTTTAAGAACCATATGTGTAACAATCTACAGGTTCTTCAGCAGCTAGACAAAATTATGGCATCTCTGAGGAAAGCTGAGCTGACTTTGTGGCTAGCTGACTTTGGAGAAGCTAAGAAAGGTGTCAGGGTAAGCAGGAAAGTCTAGCCACTTTTTCCAAAGAGCTTGAACAGGGTTCATGAGGCAGCATGTTAGGATGTCTGAATTGTGCTGAAATGACTATGTAGGAGGAAGTACTTTAAGCTTACAACAGAAACATCTCTCTCCAAAGTCTTTGCTTATGGAAAAAAGCAGTTGCAGGAAAGAGCAAAGATCCCATGTTGGGGGAGGGTAAAATCAGAAATCTGCCTTATTTCAAAAAGCATGAAAACTGTACATCTTTCTGCACTTGAACTATTCATACTCATCGTATGAGTAATCTGCACAGATGTTACACAACTACTTTTACACTGGGTAGGATATGAGTGCAACAGAGTACAGCTTCTCACTTGTTTGGTGGCCAAAACAAAGAAAAGCCAAACTTGCCCATTGATGATTTAACCCAGTCAAATACTGGATTAAAAAAAAAATAAAGTGTGTTCAGTGTTCCTAGTTCAAAGTATTAGTTCAGTTCCTGCTGAAGAAAATAGACTGTATATTAACAGGTAATAAGAAAACTAATACAATAAAACCTTTAGTATGTGTATAACCAAACTGTTAAGTCACTGCTGTACCCCATCTAATTTAGAAGGCTTTTTTCTGTACCATTAACACACTGCACAGAGATTTCAATTGCTCATTTGGTCTGATGTAGGCTTCCACCTAAATGCTACAGTAAATTGACAGGGCATCTTCAGAAAAGCTGGCACCATTGCTGACTGCAACTCCTGGGGACTGCAGAAAACCTCACTGCCAGTGCTGCTGCTGGGCTCAGCTCAGAAGCATCACAATTCAACAGCAAAGGGCTGAGCTACTAGGTTGGACATTTTCTTGATAGTATGTTCCATGCCTTGGGTTTCAGTCTGGAATTCACCAGAATTAGGCCAACAAGAAATTCTTCATTCATTGCTTTCTTGTTCATACTTTGAGGAAAGACATCTGAATCTAGAAAAGAAGATGATAAAATTTTACTCCTACATGCTCTGTAAGGGTGTGATGCAGATCTATTTGACTTAGTAAGACTCCCGACTGTCTTGAAAAGGTTTCATTCAAGCTTCTTTAAAGATTTTTTAAAACATGCTTTGTGACAAAAAACAAATCAATAAAAAAAAGGAGAAATTAGGCTCATTCTTGATTTTAACAGAGGGAACCTCTGTAAGATCCTTTATTATCTTCTTAAATGTTTATTCATAAAGTATGCCACAGTGGGAACATGCTACATTACTTCCAAATTTAAACTGGTTAAAGATAATTTAAGGGATTCCTGGTTATTATATTTACACAATGTCCCCAAAACAGATGATGTAATATCAATAATAATGAAATTATTGTTGATAAGCTAATATAATTGAAATCTTTTAGTAATAGATTACTATTGAATTGTTAGGAGGTTATATTCTTCTTCAGAGATAATGTAAAGTGTTTTGTTCAAGACTTTTTTCAATGAAAATTAAAAACATGCAATATCTATTCCCAAAATGAAAGAGAAAATGCAGCTATTATTTTAGTACACTCAAGACATCTAGAGATCAGATAAAATAGTGCATGAGCCACAGATGATCTGTACAATAATGTGAGTAATTATCAAAATCTGTCTTCCCCTCAGTTTGATCAGAAACCTATTTTTCCTAACTTATCTCCCCTTTCTTTCTCTCGCTTCTTCTCCACTTTAGTGTCTTATCTCTGAAAAAGGTGGTGAAAATAGAGGGAGAATATTGGAAATTGTTATTTTAATGTAAAAAATCACATTGTTGTTAGAGAATCTTTTTTTAGGAAACTGTATTAAGAAGTAGGTGTGTCACTGGGCAGGCTTTGCAGTACAAGAATTCTCAGACTTCTGGAGAAGCAGCATTAAGGAAGTCACTATGAGAAAGGATACCCTGATATATGTGCTTATACGTATCATCTCGTTAAATTAAGACCCTATGTCTTATTCCTGCAGACATGATTTTAAAAGTGAATAGAAACATTCCCATAACATTAAGAAGTTTTTGCCCTCCTCATGGAACATCATAACTGATGAAGCAATTAAGTTTGAAACATCTTAAAATACTTTTGGTCAAATGCATTTGTGCTAAATTACTTCATTCTGACAAAGATCTATTGCTACTTGTAAAGACAGTACTCATCTGTACTTCATTTTCAAACAGGCTTTTTCAAGGAATGCTTCATACTGCAGAGCACAAGATGATGAATACCGCTTAGAAGTTACCACTCCTCTGCAGAGGGTTGACTTGTTCATGGGCCAGTTCAACAGTGTCCTGTTGACTTCAATATCTGTCTTCACCAAAGGGAACCTTACCATTGCTAACCTGGGAACTTCAGAGGGCCGCTTCATGCAGGTAAAAATTGCCATATTATCACAGTAACTTCTCAATAAAAACCATACTAGCGTTTAGCAGGACAGTGAAAAGGGGGGAGAATTATCACCCCAGTTTAAAAGGGCACTAGAAAATTGAAATTACCAAATAAAATACAGCTTCTGGAATATAAAGTGTCCAATTGAGCATTCAGTATTTTAGGTGTTTACCTGGAGTGTGTGGTTTGAGGAGCAAATTCTACCATGAGCTGCAGCTGTCTAGTTCACAGAACAATTTTGGTCCATACAAACAAGAGTTCTTTCAAAGACTAAACTGAAAGCAGTATCTTGGATAAACATCAAATATGCCTCAACCCCAGCTGGGGCACAAAGGTCTAAAACAGTTACTGATTATTCAAACAGCTTCAAAAATACACTTTGTATACATCTACACTCTAGAGGATCAGATTAAATCTATTCAATGTAAAATGCCAAGACAGTTTATAATGTAGAAGCAGGAGCCTCAGCATTAGTTGTTTCTATATACTGGTCCACTCCTCTGGCACCAAATTCCTTGCTAGTGTACCCATAGCCTATGACTCACGGCTGTAGAATTGAGATTAGCTGCTTCTCCACCTACTTTCAAGTTTCTCTGAATGTGTATTTAGATTTTCAGGCTCTTGTTCACTCCTATCTCACTCTGTTCTTTTGGATTGCAGTTCTTCCTGTCCTAAAACAAGTTTATTTTTCATAAAAAAGTGATAAATCACCCTCCTGAGTAGTCTCCCTCCACTAAGTACATAACTAATCTAGACAGGTAGATTATACTACCTGACTTCTTTGTAGGTGACTAATTAAATAAATATAATGCGTACAAGCAGCGGTCTTTTAAAATCTTGGCAGTAAAAATCAAACGCCAGAAGACAAAGACAAAATACTTTGAGTTCACCCAACTTATTTCAAGCACTATCATCCTGTAGTAACTTCCTTGGAGAGCTTGGCTTCTCCAGGGGCCAGAGTCCAGCCTGGATGTGCATCTCAGCCTGGATCCTTCTTGCACCCGAGGACCTGTGTTATTTCAATTTGCCAGTGCTATTTGTCTTCTAAAAATCTTCCTGAAGTGTTGACAGCCTTCTGGCCTTCTTGTTCTGTAGGCTGTAGAGTCATCAAAGTTAATGAGGAGACCATCAGTTGCTGTGCCATTCTAGTTTTCCCATTTTCCATAAGCTTCCATTAGAAAATAGTTGGACACATGTAGCCTTTAATGGAACTAAACCTTTCCTTTCTTCTCTCCCTTCCCCTCCTTTTCTTGCCACATGCAGTGCACAGGGCTATATATTGTTCTCAGTATATGCACCCTGTCTGGATAAAGGGAATCCTCTACCTCCAGTCTTCTGCTCAGACTGGACCCAGAACCAGCTGCATAATGCAAATTCTGTAATGCTTCTACAGGCAAAGAGTTCAAAGGGATTTGCCACAAAGAACAGATGAAAAAGCAGAGAAAATCATGTTTCTCTTTTCCTCCCCCCCAAAAATTAACAAAACTTTCAATGACAACCCTGCCAGTTTTACCTTAACTTCCCATTATGACCTTGGTAAATTTAAGCTGCAGTTTGTCTTCTGTGCAGGAGAGGCAAATGCTAGGAGCTGCACACTGAGCATGGGCCCAAAACTGCACTCTGTTCTTGGAAGCAGATAGTGATTCATGCAGCAAAATGAGCAATTTGTTTAACCTTTCTGAAGTAATTTCCTTATCTACAAAATACAATTAATAACAACTACTCTCTTACTCCCAGCATTACTTCTGGGCTGTCACAAAGCTTTTAGGAAGGTTTGGTAGAAAGCACAAGGGAGCATTATTTTTATTTATAATGTTCTTTAAATTATTCATTCAAATCCTGCAGCACACACTTCATTCAGATGTTTGCCCAACTCAAGGAACAATTAAATATTTCCAGAATACATTTCCCATTCCAGGTTCAGTTACAGATCAAAAGAAAAGGCTATTGTGTAAACTGCACATGGCCATTAGCAGAAATATTCTCATCATTGAATCAGACTGGCTTCAGCTACAGGGGGAAGTCAGCATTGGGTTCATATTGTACTAAACAGGAGCTCTTTCCTTGAGGGTTGGGTGCAGCTAGCAGGAGAATAAGCATACTGACTACCTTTAATGATACTACCTCCAAATAAAAGGTTGGTATTTGTTTTGTCTTTAAATGATTTGGAAGGGATACCAGATCTGCAGGATACAGAAGACACAGATTCTTGCAGATTTTAATGTTCTCTTTCTTCATTTTTTCTCTAATAGTGATCTAGGAGAGCTTTGAAACATGTTCATTAGGAAATGCCCAACTAAAGCAGATTTGTAGTGTTTCTATGGAAATATAGCTATTAACAGCAATGAGATTAAGATCATTAAAAATTAAGCTATTATATGACCATTACTGAAGTAAAATGGGTAAAAAAAATCAGGATAATCTAACAATGGCTTAATTCATCAAAAGGATATCCCCAAAGACTTCCACACATTTTTAGCAAAGAAGTGTAATGTTCTTTTTTGTTTCATTCACAAATCTGTTGGAACATATCGCAAAAAATCCTCAGCTCTTCACTTCTTTTGCACAGTCATTTGCACTGATATTTTTAGGTCTTTGTACAAGCAAATATTGAATTTTTCTGTGCAATCTCCTTGTAACTTGTAGCTATTCAAGGTTGACTTCAGACACAGGCATGCTTTCAGAGAAAATTAGTTATAAAATTCTACCTATCAGGGAACCTGTTTTAAAACTGGTTGTACCGTGTTAGTTTTTTGAGAACATATTATCATGCCAACTATTTAAAAGCAAAAGAAAAAAATATTCATGTATAGCTTTCTATATTTAGAAAATCAGCTTAGCCCTTCAAGTGCACCCAGTTCATCTTCTATCTTCTTTGAAATACCAAACCTTACTATATTTAGACAATTTGGTTTCTGACATAAATTTCAGTACTAGCAGCCATCCATGAGATTAAAAGCAGTAGTAATACTGTATCTCTGTCTTTGACAACAGCACCCTGAAGTGTCCAGATATGCATCAGTTTGGTGAAAGTAATGAACATTTGAATCACATTTTTGCTGTAATAATTTAGGGTTTCTTTCAGTTGTTGCGAAACACTGGGGGGTGGGCAGGGGGGGACCTCTTGAAAGCTTAGTGATCTTGTCATCTAAATTGAGCTGAAGCTCCAAGCCTGCACTGTGGAAGCCAGTAGGTGTAGCAGCAAGCTATTGAACCTGAGAGAGAGAAACTTATTTGAAAATGTTTCTCATATACCCCCATTATACTTGTTTATACTTGATCAGCAGCCAACCACTTGAGTCTTTTTTTTTCCTTCCTCTTTTCTGTCATCTTTCCATCTCCTTTTGCTTTTCTTCTTCTACTCGTCACTTTCTACCTTCCTGCATTCCTCTTGTCTCCAATTCTGTCTCCATCTATTTTTATCTCTTTACCTCATGGCTGTACACAGCATTACTGCAAAATTCAACAGATTTAACATGTTCATTTTTCCTTTTGTAAGTGATGGCTACCAGATTCTGGGGTATTGATGTATTTAGGGTTTTATCACAATGAATAGTTCCTAACTTTACAAGTGATTCCCCCAAAGCTTATAGCATTACCAATAAGCCAACTCAGAACATAGCCCACATTTTACTTATTTTTAAAAAGCTTTCTAAAGAACCAGTAATAATCAGAATGCAAAGGCAGGTATGTTTTATCCAACCAAGGAATACTCACCTGTTGTTTTTTGCTTTTAGTTTGATAAAATAGAATTATTCACTCGGACAGCTTTGGAAAGCACTAACACTGGAAAGTAAATATAGCTTCCTTCACTAAATGTTTCCTTTTTTTTAGCTAAAATCTGGAACTAAAATAAAATCAATCTGGATGGTCCAAATACAGAAGATGCATGTGTTCTTCTAAGGAGGATAATTAGGGCCATGAGGTGAATTCCAGATTTCTCCTGAAAAGTACTGCAGCCCATTCACATACTGAGCATGTTTTGGCTGCCTCAGAAATGTCAAATCTGTATTTGGCCATGAATAGATTGGAGTTTGTAGTTTACTAAATATTGTGGAGTTTCTGTTACAAAACAGACCAGTAATAATTTTTCTAAGACAGCTGACATGCATGAGACAGAGAAGAAAAATGGTTTTACTTCCTTCCTAAGCTGGAGCCTGACAACAAACTTTTTCTTTCCCCTTCTCTTTTTTTTTTTTCCTGCTGAGAAGTTGCAGCTGTTTCAGCCTTTCTTATTGTGCTTGTTTTCAGACTGTGACTGGGAACACAGACTGTAACTACAGCTGTTGGGTGCAAAGTGAATCAGGTATTTCACAGTGGTTATTTGATTAGAAAACAGCACCCAGTCACACTGCTATAGCTCAGGGAACCAGATTTTCAGCTGGTGTAAAACAGCCTTATTCTACTCAAACCAAGCTACTCTGAGAATACAACTCACAGCTAGAAAAGACACTTATAATACCAGCCAGTATTCTGGGAATTTATAGTTTGTGGAAAAAAACCCCACCCCATGATATATTGAGATAAAATATCTTTTCTTTTTCTGCTTGATTTCAAGGCATTTTGGGTTTTTTCTACCTAAACTTGGCATTATTTCAGAGAGTGTTTTTAGAGTGATGATGAAATGAGTTCTTCAGGAAGGGGAAATCTTTGTGGTAGCTCTGGGAAGTGTGGGATATGGGAACGTCTACCAAGATTTATTCTTGGAAGCTCACATTTGGTCTGGCCGTAACAATGAGCAAGAGATCAATGCCCTTAACGTAGCAGAGGCTGGATTTCAGCCTGAGAGTATGTTTGGGAGCAGAATAGTGCATGTGCCCCACACTTGGAGCTGGCCTCAGCCATGTAACACCCCAGCAAAAGCACCACAACTGCTTGTTGGTGACCTTCTTGAGGAAGAGGGGACTAGAGAAGTTTTCACTGTATGTTTTGCAGCTAAAACAGGCAACCACTCTCTACAGATGCAATTTTGGCAGCAGGGCCACCTCATCCTTCTGGCTATGCCAGTGAAACTCAGTGCACAGCGGGGCAGCAGTAGTGCGGAATGGGGGACCCCCCACGGGCCCTCTCATCTTCATGGTTCAGTGGGACATCCATCCATCCATCCTGTTGCTTCTGGGGGTGAGGAAAGGGTCTTCCCATGGGCATTCAGAGACTCTGAGGTGCCATCAGCCACATGCTGGCTGCAGTCCTGTCCCATCTGGCTGAACATGAGCCAGCTCTAGCTGAAAAGCCAGGCACAAGCAAAACATGGTAATGCACTGTCATGTCTGAACAGATTCAGGACAGAAAATGGCTTTGGGCACAAAAACCAAAGTGTGATGGTACAGATAGGCCGTGCTGGAGTACTGCACACTGGGCAACAGGCCACTCATCCTCCCAGGGGGCTCTCTGCACTTCTTAGATGGGCAACAGTACAGATTAATGTAAGCCTTATTCTAGAGAACCGTTATATCCCAGTATTTTTAACCAGACTTTTTGCTGAGAAAGGTTTTATGGGGTTATAGTAAAGGCTCAAGGAGCAGAGTTCTGGCAGGGGCTAAGAGGGATAAGGGAAAGGTATGAGGCAAGTAAAAGCACACAGTCATACCTTTCTCAGTACCCTCCAGCTTCTGGCACTTAGTGACCCAGAGATACTCTGAGCTGGAAATTGCACCCATATTTGGCACTTAGTAGTCATTTATGGACTCCTTTCTCCAAAGTTTTGCTTACTGATTTTTAAATTTATTTTTGTTTTCTCCTCTGTGGTATGCTCTGACAATGGCCTTCGTAATTTCATTCTGCTTTGAATGATAAAGAGCTTCTTGGTGTTTCTTTAACCTGCTGCCCTATCATTTCTTGCCTTTGATTCTGTCTGATGAGGAATAGGAATGGGGCAGTCAAAAATCAATGGTTTGGGAAATTCTCACACACTGAGCACAAATCTGTTGTCTTTCACATCCAAGTAGACAGAACACTTGATAATCACACTCATTTCCCAGGAATACTTATGATTAAAAACAAACACCACAACCAAACTTTAACACACATCTCATTTCCCCAAAAAGAGAGAACTTAGCATGTGTTGTAGCTGCTTTCATAGACTACATGCCAGGGGAACATAATGCGTGCTACAGAAATCAGTGAAAAAAACCCCTCACATCTGCTTTTTATTTGTAACTGCATTCAAGGATTGGGAAAATTTTTCCCAGAATTCAGCAAGAGAGCCAAGTCTTCAACATTGCTCTCCTCTTGCAAACAGCAGAGCAGCAAGACCTCACCACTCCAGGAATCAAGACTCAGAGCCATGGTGCCTGTCAGCAAAATGAGTTGACACAGAGCAAAGAAATTCAGAGCTTTGCATCTTTCACTGTGCTCAGTCAAATCCAGTTTATACCGTGGTGTACTAGAAGCCATATGCGCCTTTGAATTTATCAAACTCCTCTTGATCCAGTTCCTGTCCCTCTAGACAAATGTTGTTGTGATAAAACCCACCCTTGCAAATGGCAAGCCATATTGCACTTGAACCAAGTGCAAGAAGGTCAAGAAATATATGAGCATGGACTTTAAACCCTCCAGAGCCTGGAGGAGGAAAGAGTAATGGGATGCCCATGGAGTCATTGCAAAGGCTGTCCTCAGTGCCCACTGTTGTCCTGTCTCAGGGGCCCAGCAATTCATCTGGCTTTTCAACACTGGCAGTCTGATCTATTTAAGGCTAAATGCAAACTGTGCACACAAGCATTTGTAGGAATGTGAGTAGCTGCAATCCTGCAATCCTTCCATCTTTCATTTTTAAGCCAACAGAAAACTGTGTCAAACTCTTGATAAGCAGCATTTTCATATCGGTAGCTCAACTTTTGGCATTTATGATAGCAGTTCTTTCTGCGGTAAAGAATGTATCCTGATTCTCCCAGGGAAAAAAGGTATCAAACACTGCATAATGCAAAATCCGTGTAACCAAATTAAAATTAACACCTGGTGCTGAATAACTGGTTTGAGAGCACATATGTTTTAATATTCAGTTTGAGTAGAAAAGCTTACACTCTTCAGAAGAGATCCATTATATTCTTCATGGATTAGAATGATATACAGCATTTAGAGAGCTACATATGTGCCCTTTGCAAGGCTAGGCTGCATATCCCAGGGCATTTGAGGCATTGCACAATATAGTTAACCCTGAGCCTGTCTCTGCTGGATAATGGCATACACCTGCCAGACATCTAGGGAAAAAAATAACAATATGATACTTAGATTGGATTCCTTTTAGAAGGCCTCTCATTTTTGCAGCAGATATTTCAACATGTAGACAGTAACATTTGTAATTCAATCCTGCTGACTAGCAGAACTGAGCATCGGAATGATTTTTAAAATAAGCTGTTGCATGCTGGTTTTCAAATTGAGTTATTAGAGTCTTAATTTGCCATATTACACACAGACAAACCTAGACTCAAGTCTTTATATGAAACATTAATACTAGCTGATATTTAAATTAATAACTTTAGTGTTCATGGACCTAAGTGATCATTGACTTCCAGTATAAAAGAATACATTAATATATTCATTAATTAATTAACTGTTGGCTGTTATCTTCATGGAAGCATTTCCTGGAAGTAGTCTGAGCTATGGAAGAAAATTGTTTGTTTTTCTCTAAATAGAGGGACATAAATATTGTGTTTGTCGTAGTTACTGATATTGAACATGATTCTCAAAAGATATCAGAAGAGCCACATGGATTTAAATGAAGGGTCCATATGGTTCAGTGCTCTGTCTCCAGTGGTATTGACAAGTGGATGCCTAGTGACCCAGACACACAGAGATACCTTCTGCTTCAAGTTTCCAACCATTTTCTTTTCTGGGAATTTTCTGAGCCATTGATTGTTGGCTTTTTAGCTCTTTCCATGTACCTGTGGAGTTTCTCTTTGAATATGCATTTCTCTTGCATTCTTATCCTTTGACAGGGAGTACCATAGGTCATCAGATATTGCTAGGATGTCATATTCTTTTGTTTGCTTTGAACCTGTCTTTTTTTTTTTTTTTTTGTCTTTTGGTGGTGTTTATAATTTTTATTATAATTAAATCATGGAATAATAGAATGATTTAGGACTGAAAACATCTCTAGTATCGAGTCCAGTTATTAACCTAACACTGTCAAGTCCACAACTAAACATTGCCCTTAAGTCACTTCTACATGTGAGTCACCAGAGACTCAGCCACTTCTCTGGGCAGCCTCTTCCCCTGCTTGACAGCCCTTTTAGTGAAGAAATTTTCCCTAAAATATATTCTAAACCTCCACTGGTGCAACTTCAGGCCATTTCTTCTTTTCCTATCACTTTTTACTTGGGAGAAGAGACCAACCCCGAGCTGGCTACAGCCCCCTTTTGGGTAGTTGTGGGACAGAGTATATGGTTGGTCTCTACCAACTCATGATTCTCTATTCCTTCATCATAGAGATTCCACACGTACCATACTCAGTCATTGTTCATTACAGCCTTTTGATCATCTCTGTTACCCTTCTCTGAGCTTTTCCCCTTTTCAACACACTCTTTTTTGCCAGGAGGAAAGTGGAACTGCACAGAGATTTTAAGTTTCAGGCAAGCCATGAATTTATATGATATCATTATCATTACCTTGATATCATTATCAGGGTGTTTTCTGGTTTGTTCTCTAGTCCTTTTCTAATAATTTCTAAGTTTTTATTAGGTTGGTTTAAACTGCTGCTAAGCAGTTAGGTAACTATCTAACATATACTGCTTAAAATTGACTTTCTTTGTTGTAGTTCATCTGCCTTTTATTGCCTTGACATGCTGTCTTGTCAAGTCCTTCTGCCATCCTTCATAGTCTGTCCTCATCCTAACCACCTTGAATATCTTCAGATAATCACAAAACTTTATCACTGGACTGCTCAACCACTTTTCTAACTCATTTATGGGTGTATTGAACAGTTTGGACCCCAGCACAGATAGCTTGTAGAACACCTCTGGTGACTTCTTACTATTACAGTCAGTGACCATTTACTACAAATGTCTGTTTGCTCTCCTTTGGTTAATTATCTGTGCTAGACCTTCCCTCACTCCTAATTGCTTGAGTGGAGGCATGGAAATGGCTTTCATTTCTCTTATGCTCTGGAGAAATGCATCGTTAATAAATTAATTACTAAAATGAAAATAAAACAAAAAAATCCAAAACCCACTCTCCCCCACCCCCCCAAAAAAAGACATCCCCAAAACCCCCAGGATTTTATAGTCTTTGCAGAGGGAAAATTTCCTGTAGTACTGAACCATTTTCATGGTAGTGATCCCTGTATGTTGGTGTGTCCATGACAGATGAAATTTATGCTGCACACATACCAGCTCAGTTCCAAGCTATAAAAATCAGAGGTTTATGAGAACGACACTGGAGTCCTAAGTAGCCTCTTCCTCCTGCTGTAGAAGCTGTCTTCAAATTGCTTTTTTTTTTCAGGATTATGTCGGATAAGGGTAAGATAGAATTTCAAGGACTGGGCTGATGTGTGCAAAAATCACACAGTTGTGTGGACCAAAAAGAACATTTTTGCATCTTATATCTATTATAGCAGCTCTGTAGGTTGGTATATTAGTTCTAAGCAAAATCCAAACTTTCATTCTGTGAGCTAGGAAGTGTAATCCGAGCTCCCTGTATGTCATGAGGTCAAAGTCTAGTCACTTGGGCTTTGAGCAGGTGATTTGACTATCAACCTCGGAAAAATAAAGGTCAGTCAGTGTTTAAAGTGCCGAGTAATTTTTCCAAGATCGTAGAGATGGAATCCAAATTTTCATGTATTGCTCTGAGGTTGGAATTCAGATGTGTTTAAAGAGTTAACACTGTGGCTCAATCAGAAAGAATGCTTGGCAATAAGAGGAAGCCTGGATTAATGATGGAAAAGAATTCTTAGCATTTTATAGCAGTGGGTATTCGAGATGAGACACGGCTAATGATCAACTAAAAAGGTATTTGCAGCTGTGGTGCTACCTCTCCCCATAATGCCAACATTAATCAAGGTTTTTCATGCAGCTTTCCAGTCCATTCTATTTTTCATTGTCCTGAATAGAAAAACAGAGCTTGTGCCCTGTTGCACTGAGTCAGAGACCATACTTCTGTGTCACCAAAAATGATCATACTTTATTGATTTCTACAATCTTTACTTTCTGTGCTGTGAAATAAATCCATAGCAAAGGCCAGAGCAAAGCCAGTTTCATTTTTAAAGAAAAAAAAGCCTGTTGCAATCCCAAACTATAAATACCTCTGGGATGTGAAGCAGTTATCAGCATGAATTAACTGCTCATATATTTTATTTAAGTCTTGAATTACATCAAAACAGCAGCTATAATTACAGCATCTCTAAGTCTAGTTTTGGAGTCAGCCATCTTGTTGAAAGCCCTTGGCAGTGTGAAAAGCCAGTGAAATTGTGTAAGTCAATGTCCTGGCTGTTCTGATTCTGCCTTCGGAGTCAGAAGAAAAGCTTCATTATAGTAAAAAATGAAACGTTTGACATACAAGTTATTTCCAGAATGGCTTCAATCTTTTTAAATAATGAACCCCATTGAATCCTAACTTCTCTGCAAATGTTGATTATCTAAATTCCTTAAGTAAACTACACGTGATACAGCTTTTGAAACACGAACATGATCTTCCTTCATGTAAACAATCCTCTGCCTTTGTTGCCTGATGCTATCACATTTGGGCGCACATCCTTCTGCATTGCAGGCCCAAGCCTATAAAATGTTGCTATCAAATATCCACCTCGATCTGCAGATGCTTTATGCCTCTGCTTAACAGCCGTGACTCATCCCGTTAAAGTCAACAAAGTTACAGTAGTAAAGTTAGGCGTGTGTTTGCAGGAATGGGCCCAGATTCTCAGAAGAATTTAGGTAACTCAAGATGCAGAGAGATGAGCAGTGAGGGAATTTCATACTGGTGTGACTAATCTCCCTAAGATCTCCTGAAATCGAGAGAGACAGACAGAGAGAGAGAGAGAGAGGGAAGGTTTTTGCAAAGGGGCTTCAGGATGACTAAATTAGGCTCCTGTTTTGGAGCATCTCCTAAGGGACCCTCCACCGTTCCCTGTCATTTAAGCAGTGCTTTGAATGCTCAGTCCTGGACACCCGGCTCACACAGAGACCAACAGGAGCCAGAGCTCAGGGTGCCCAGCCAAACCTTGCCAGGAGCCTGTCAGGGCAGCAGCCATCCGGGCAGCTCTGGCTGTGGAGCTCGGGGCACTCGTGGCGCTGAGCAGTGCCCGCAGCCTGACCTGCAGTGCCTGACATAGCTTTGCAATCTCGTTGCCCCACGTGCAGCGAGACCAGAGGCAGTTGACACAGGGTAAAGTTTGCTTTTCAAACTCAAGGACCAAAGTGGAAATAGAAGGAAATGGTTTTGACTTCTGAAGACCTGGAGTTTTAAGATTCTTTTAAATAGACATTGTAGATAAAATTCTTCATTCTTAAATGTGTAGGACTGACTAAATAACCTGTCTTCATTTTCTATGGTGACGTATAAATACCTGAAATTGAAGGACTAGGAAGCATGCAGTGACTCCTGCATATTTTAATAAAGATGGTGTATTTTGAGGATCCTCCAACAGCCATGATTTTGCTGTATTAAATAAAGTAGATTTTATAGCACTTTAATCAGATTATGATGGAACATTATGCAAAATATTATGCAATGTAATGCAAAGTAATTAATGCAAGCAGAGAACATGAGACAGCTGAGCAGCATGCATTTGGGTTACATTCTGCCTGCTGATTTTCAAAATTTCTTTCTTTCTTAGATAGTGGTTTCCCGTTCAGAATCCACAACTCCGCATGTCAGCTTTCAGCTAGACTCCCACCCCATCTCTCCCCAGGTTGTTGTCAAGAATTCATTAGCAGATGATGGCTATACCCTGGTAGTGACTGGGAAAAAGGTGAGTGGTTCATAATCTAATCCTCCTGTGCACTGTGTAAACCTCTGTTCACACTGCTGCTTTCTTCAGGGCATCCTCATGGCCTTGCCATTCCCTCAGAATATGGGGGGTGTAAGTTTCCTCCAAGATATATTTATTCCCCTGCTAAACAAACTGGCAGCCTAATATTGAGAAATGCTTAAATAATGTAAGAGCTGGTGATATAAACCAACAAAAGCCAGGAAATGCAAATTTTAAGGCTGAAAAGCTGTCCCTAATTCAAGTGCTTGCAAAGACAAAATACACAATGGCTTAAGAAAAGAATGGTGCTCAGTTTCCCAGCATTTCTTGGTTTGTGTCATAGCATTCTATGTTTTAAGGACAGTTGTGTGTGCTAGAGTTACCTGTATGTCTTTAAAACTGTAAGTCAGTAAGGCTTGAAAATTACTTTAGCATGTAGTCTACAAAGAGTTAATAAAGGATGAAGAGCTATCATAAATATGCTATTGTCATAAGTAGATATGCATTGAAGAACAGGTTTAAAACATCAGCAGATAATATTACGGATAATCCTAAACCATAATCGTAAGCAATAATTTGACCCCTTGAGTTCTATAAGGACTTACAGAAATACATCAGCCATAAAGATTGCTATTAATCATTTACTAGAAATGTATGAGTTATTTATAAGAGTGGTCTTCAGAAAATGTACAAAATAAATTTAAGGAAGGTCCTGAAGCATAAAGAAATCTGAGGGACTTATATAGTAATGTAATTGTATATTGATTTTAATATTTTGATCAAAAATAATTCTTACATGTTTAGAGTGGCTATTCCATAACTATCCTGATATTTTAAATAATATAAATTTTAAGCTGTATTTTGGGTAAAGTATGGGTTTTTTGATGATAGGTGTTAAAAAACAAGTACACATGCTGTAAGAGTGCCACAGATATTAATACAGCCTCACCAAAGCTGAAATAGCCACCATTCCTATTTTTACAAATGTATAAAGTAAGGCACACTGAGATACACTGCATAAACTAAGGCACACTGAGATACAGAACTGGGAGGAGCACGCTGCTGTTTTCTTTCTCCATCAGCAAAAAATGCTATCTTGCTGTAAACACCAGATGCTGGTAGTAACTGTATATAACATTAAGATGCCTTTAGGGTTTCTCCCAAGCGAATTTAAAATCATGTCAGTTAAATTACTTATAAGATCCTATAATTACTGAGCTAAAGAGAAGTCGAACTGTGGCTTGCACATCTGAAATCTGAGTAGCACCAGCATGCTATGCATAAATAGAGATTCTCCTTGCCACTTAGCGCACGTATTAAAAGGATGTATGCATCATGTCTCTCCATCGACAGATAACAAAGATCCCTCTGAAGGGGCCAGGCTGCCATCACTTCAGGTCCTGCAGCCAGTGCCTGCTGGCACCAGCCTTCATGGAGTGTGGCTGGTGCAGCCAGCAGTGCCTCAGGTCTTCTGAGTGCCCCAGCAACACCTGGACCCAGGACACCTGCTTGCCTAGGGTTTATGAGGTAAAGTGGTGGATTTCTCACATTTATCTCTTGAGGAGAGACAGTCTGCACTCTGTAGACATTTTCTGTTCATGTGATCATGATAAATCATCAGCTTTCCTCAACTTCCCCTCAGCCCTGATGTCCATGAGTCCTCTGACTGGATGCACACGGTCTCCCTTAGTACTGTGGGCTGAGATGCTCATGGGTGGACAGGTTTGTCTGATCATCCTTACCAGCCTACAAAGCACTTCTAATGGGGAAACCAGACGGGTCTGAGCCAGCCTGGCGGGGGTCTGGCAGGAAAGCCAATCACAGAAAGGAGCATCCCTCCTCGTAGGCTTCTCTCAGTGACAAAAGCGGAGGAAAGCACTCCCTGCCCAGAGCCACCACAGCCTGACCCAGCACAGGAGGTCTCTGGCTCCCACTCTTCATCCATCCCCGTGCTGGTTCCAATGTTGGAGGAAAGCCTGGTGTTTCTTTATGAGAAAAATCCCTTCTTTCCACTACCCAAGCTCCTGGGGAACTTGTTTTTCCATAACATCCCTTCGTGGCTCCTTCTTCCTGTGGGTCCACTTGGCACCAACAAGGAACAAGCCTGTAGCTGCACCCCTGGGACAGGGGCAGCCAGAGGCTGCTGCCAGAGCTCATCAAGGGGGTGTGAGAACAAGAAGGAACAGATGAGCAGGGAGCTGCACTGGCTCAGTCCAGCTTTAATTCAGCTATGGTTAATGCAGGATTTGTACTGTATGTAGGACCAAATCTTCCCATGTGAAGTGTGACATGACTGTGAAGGCAGAGGTTTGTAGGGCAGTTGATGGACTAGAAATCTAAGGGAAGGACAAGCATAAAACGTTCTGGTAGCATTTACTGCCACATTCACTTATGTTAGTGCATTTAAACTACATCATGTAGTTAAAAATACATTTTCCGTTATTAGAATACAACTTATAAACAGACATGAAAGTTTGATATGCCAAACTCTTAGAAAGGGAGAAAAAAGTGGGTTTTAAATAAATAATGTATTTCTTTCATCCAGGCATATGATTTCATGTACAACAGTATTTTTAAGTTTTAATGTTTTAGACAAAACTGCTATTAATCTAGAAAGAAGTATAGAAATGCATGTTTACAGGGTTGTTTTTTCCCATGTTCACTTTTCAGACACAAAATTTACAAATACAAGCAAAATTCAGTGAAAAAACAATGAAGAGTTATAGGAATCAAACCCAGAATGGATGGAAAATGGAAGGGGGAGGGGTGGTTTGCCTGCCTTCTATGGCCATTTACTTAGGGCAGAGGAGATGCACAAAACATGCTAATGCAGAATGTGAACAGTTTACTTTTCCTTTATACAAAACCACATTTTTTTCCAAATGGTTATATTAGATAGTGAAATAATCCTTTCCAGCCTTAGTCTGTATGGGACTATATCACCAATTCAAAGGTATGCAGTGAGAATTAGCTCTTATATATTTTTCTGTACCTCTGCAGGCCCAAGGTACTCATGTATCCTGCACAGTTTGTATCATCTGTTCTAGAGCTCAAGCACCCTTAATGTTTTTTAATTTGCAAACTTTCCAGGAGTGGCTATGTATTTCCAAAGCTCAAAAAATATTTCCCAAGCTCTGAGCTGCTTCGTTTCTGATTTTCAGAGAGGCTGAAATCATGTAGCTCTCCTTAATTTCAATTTTGAATCTGTTCACTCAGCAGTTTTAAGAACCAAGAGACTCTGCAGTCCTTGTGAAGTGCTAGGAGGAGAGCACACCTTGGACGTGGGGCAGTGGGAAGAGTTGTGAGGCTGGGTAGGTGCTTCCCTTCCCCATGTGGCTCAGCCCAGCCTGCTCAGCACAAGCCCAGTCTAGCCCTGTAATGAATATGGATCTGTGACACTGATGGATCTTAAAGTGAATCTCGAATTACTGCATGCCAGTGTTGGTAGAAGTTGCTTCCAGAAGGCTTGTAAGGAAAAAAAATGCAGCTGGATACTTAAATCCATTGGATTGCTAGCTGTTTAGACAAATTTCATGCTCTACTGGACCATGACATTTAACATGATTACTGAAAAAAATATAAAACAGATTATTCATCATTTTCTGATCTGTCTTGAAACTCACATGCATAAAATGTAAGAAACAAGCTAGTTTTGTTCCTAACAAATGGAGGATGACCTGCTTTGCATAGTATCTGAAATTCAGTCCAAACCTCTCCCTAATATTTTGCAGCTTTCAGAGGGACAGATTGCTTGAGGTATGTCATATGATCACTTTAACCTGAGAGGAGCAGATGGCTCCCTGAGGGTCTGGTCCAGTGGATGTTAGCTAGCTAAGTCTTCAGTGACGTTTTCCCAGGTTGTTACACAGACTGGTGTACGATGGGAAAAAAATATTTTTCCTCTCAAGAGGAATGGCAGAGAAGCCCAGTATTTTCCCATGGAGTCCTGCAGATCCTTTTGCCTGCTTTAAGCACTTTGCCTTGGAGCTGTGGGTTGGAGAGGAGCAGTCAAGTCTGCCCAGACATAGACAGCATAGTAGGACAGACACTAGGACACATCCCCTCCAAAGCCCAGCTCCCAGTCTGCTCCCATCCACTGCCTCTGCCAACAATGAGGATTTTCATCAGCCTGGATGAGCAGTTCTAGAGGGAAGCCAGGAGGGAGTCTCCTCGGAGATCACTTGGTGCTGGAACAAATTGCAGGCATCTGCGCGTGGCGTTCAGGTCACGCTGAAAGGTGAAGGGTGTAAAAGAAGAAATAAATTGGTCTCCCTTCTGATTCTTTATTGTGGTTAAAAAATCTGACATGGTTTGTTGTTGTTTTTAAAGTGAGTAATTTTAGCTGGCTTTTTTATCAGATGTATCAAGAACATCAGGCCTTCTGCTGCCTGTTTAGGTTGGAGGCTTTGCTGGAATTTTCACATGTGGTTGTACGTGTTCTTGTCTTTGAATTAAAATGAATGTGCTAATGAAATTTTAGCAAATAGGTATTTTCTTCCAAAAATATATTAAGTGGTGATATTAGCTGTCAATATAAATAAAAGGAAAACACAAAGCTTTAAAGTTTTCCAAAAACAAAAATTAACTTTCTCCCTTAACCAAAAGTTCAGAGAGCAGCAGAATGACAGGATGTGCTACATGTTATCAGTGGAGATAACATAATATTTTTTGAATCCTGCATTTCATAGCATTTATACTGGTTTGATTGCTTTCTACTACTACCAGTGCAATGTAAGTACACAGAGGAGGTCTACATATACCTCAGTTCAAAAACCAGGAGGTTCACTGTCAATTCTTGTCAACACCCCCAAGAAAAAGTCTGGAAAACCACATTTGATTTTCAGAAATTTCATCATACAGAACAAATAGGACAAAAATAAAATTTAAATAAAACCAGGAGAGTTTGGCAGAACTTAAAAACAAAACTTTAAGATTTCATTTATTTATTTTTTGCTATCTACTTAGAGGTGTTGCCTCCTGAAATTGTTGACAAAATGTACTAAATACTTGCTACCTCTCAATTAAAGCACACAGTTGCTATCACAAGTCTCTTTTGACATGTAATATCACTAAAAACGTGTTCAGTCTCTTCAGTTTTTATTCTGTATGGCTTTGTGAAGCCCTTGTTTTGCTAACTTGTGGATTACATTTCAAACTCTTCAAATGCCACATGTCAATGTATTGTACAAAACATCGGGACATCCTGTACTCCCACAGAGCAATTTCATTTTCTGCTAGAGTTTTGTTATTTCAAAACTAGATAATGTGCTGAGATACTGAGCAGAGTAGAAAACTAGAATCTGAAGTCAAATCCAGATTTTGAAGAAGAAAACTCCAAAGAAACAAGGAAAAGTTAAACCTGGGAATAGCGCAGATTTCATGGGCTCAGAATGGCTCCAAGCTTGTAGCTGCAGTTGTGTGTCAGGGGGCTGTGTCAGTATCACTCCTTTTCTATGGATTTGTACAAAAGTTCTGTTCCTGCATAGGTTCCCTCTTTGCTCCTTGAGATTCAAAGCTCTTTAAAGCAGAAAAGGCTCCTCCTGTCTTCAGTGCATTTTAAGTCAGACTCTTTGTCTGGTTTCTAATGAGGGCAGTAAATTTCCCCATATATAGTATATGGTATAATTCTTTTGAAGTATTCTTCAGCTGCCTTTCTATCTACAATAGTTCATTTGTGAGAGTCTTGAAGTATAGCTACAAGAGCGTTGAAAAGAAATGTGCTGTCTTACTGGATTTCCAGATGAAATAATAGCCAAGTATCACTCAAACACTTTCCTTTCAGCTTGAAAATTAAGCCAGGTCCTTTGAAGGACACAGCTGTATTGCATTTTAGGGGCAAAATTATTATCACTAAAGCATTAAGATACTTAGGCACTATAATCACAAGTATAAATTCAGTCTCTCATTCCTTTCATTCTTTTTTGTTTGTCTAGTGGTACTGGCATGTTTGCAAAATTGTGCAGTACTGTTGAAAGTCCTCATAATTCCTGAACTAATGTCTTTTCTTTTTGGTTGGTTTTTTGGTGGGTTTTGGGTTTTTTTTACTGACAGTACTAACCGGTACTTTTACTGAGTTTTGTAAGACTTCTATAGTGTTCCTACGTTTTTCCCACCATTGTTATATTTTACAGGACAATTTACAATACACACACACACACACACAAAAAAAAAAATGTATTTCCTTTGTAGATTGTCTCTGTGTTTCTGAGGGGCAGTTTATTTTTAACTTGGAATTAGAGGTGACCAAATGTAAAATGTTTGAGGAAAGAATAGCAGAAGTCGTGTTAACTTTATCACAGTCAGCGCGATATTGGATTATGGTGTCTTTGAAGCTACTTCACTCTGAACCCAACTTTCATCAAGCTGGCAAAAAACGGTCATTTGGGGGCTCTTTTGTGTTCAGCTTCAGCTTCTAACAAAATAACTATATTGTATGTTTAACACACCAGAAATAAGATGTGAAAGACAAGAACTGCAGGATTTAAAAGACTATTACAATGCACAGCTTGTTCAGTGCCCCTAAACACCATCTTTCAAAGCCTTCTAGTATAGGTTTTGTTATTTATTGCTACTGTCATAGAAAGCTCATAATGTGACAAATGAAAGGTGAAGAACAATTAAGATGAATGCTAGGACATAGTCGACCAAAAGAAATGCCTTTCTAAAATTATTCCTTTGCCCATTCTTTAGCGCCAAGTGAAGTTCAAGAAAATCTGATTCAACTAACACAATATTTTTTTTAACAGATTCTTCCAAGCAGCGCTCCCATAGAAGGTGGGACAAAATTGACACTGTGTGGATGGGACTTTGGATTCAGCAAAAATAATAGATTTGAATTAAAAAATACACTAGTCCATATTGGAGGACAAATTTGTCCTCTGGAAGTGAAATATAGCAACAAAAATAGGTAAGAAACCTAAAATGTTAATTTCCATTTATACAATGTTCTTTATGTGGTATGGAATTTTTTGCAAATACAAATGTTCAGCCTATAAGTATCATCTCTGATTCGGAAATTTCAAATTTGAAGAAATGCCAAGGTTTAATAAACTCACCAAGAAAAACAATGCTCAAAACAGAGATGAAATCAATCTAGTTTATGCCAATAGCTTCTGCAGCAGTTTTTCTGATTTGTCTGTGAAATGCTATTCAACATCTGTGAAAGCTGGCAAGAATGAATCTATTCAAAGGTTTGAAAAGGGGGCAGTTCCTTTGGCCAGGATCCTGCTGGGCTAGGTTATGTCACCTCTGTCTTCCTGATCTGTAAAGCTGCTGGGGAGAAGTGTAAGAAGATGCAGGTATTTCGTCATCCAGAGGCTTATGACCCTCAACTGCCCCTCTCCTCCTCCTGCTCAGAAATAAGTATCTGAGGCACAGGGATAATGGGTGAAGTTAAAGACAGAGGTTACTGTGATTGTTATCTTGCAGAAATACACGTTCAGTGAATATCCTCTCTCTACCACCAAAGCAATGCACAAATTGTGGCACAGCTTTGCTGTTCACATACATAGCAGTGCAGATACTCCAGCAAGTGCTCCAGAAGTGTTGGGCACTCTCCTAACTGCTGTTCTGAACAGTCTCAATGGAAACAAGATGATTTAAGGAGACTAGATTATATATGAGACTACGTGAATGTAATATAATATATTGACACATGCTGGTGAAGAAATTCAAGTTTAATTTTTGGTGATATTTAATTTTTTTACAACTAACTTGTGTATATGATTCATTTTTTCTAATGCTATTGTCTGCCAAAATATGATATTAAAGGAAATTTTTTTAAAATCCATCAGCCATTGAATAGGAGTATTTGTTTCTTCTGTCATGCTTCTTTTTTCTGAAATTATATACTAAAATTCTTTTCTGTGGCCAAGTATTATAAAGTCACAGCATTTGTATTTATTATCAAGGAAGAGGGCTATGGTTCTTTGAGCTATTATTTCTGAAATGTCTGTGGTGCACATAGATTGATGATCTGTTTAGTATGGATTCCCCATTATTATGAATTTGAAGTGGTTCTATTTAATATGAAAAAATCAATCAGAAAAAAAAATGTAATCCCATTTTTTCCTTGTTTTCTAAAGGCTGGAATGCACAGTCCCTGCTGCAAAAAGTCCAGGTTTTAATATATCCAGTAGTGTTTCTGTTGGACATGGCAAAACACTATTCAATACATTTTCATACGTGGTAAGCACTAGATTAAACTTTTATAGTCAAAATTAGCTTCAATATTAACTGTCAGGGACTCCTCATGAGTCCAATCCAGCATGGTAAATTCTGTATTCATGTTGGCTTTATTGTTACTTCATGGAAATGTTAACAAATGTTTTAAGTCCTCCTCTTTACATTTTGAAAATAATTTTATAATCCCCCGGTTTTATTTTTACCTCACCTTAGAATCCTGTAATAACAAGTATATCTCCCACCTATGGCCCCAAATCTGGAGGAACATTGCTGACTATAGCTGGAAAATACCTAGACAGTGGGAAATCAATGAGGATTTTTGTTGGTGAGCAACCATGCACTTTGAAAAGGTAATGTACTAACTAAAACACAATGCCTTTAATGCTGAAATGTCTTGATTAAAATCCTTGGAGTTAAAAAACCAAACTCACACATTTGCTTTCCTCTTCTTGTGTCACTTCTTGGGGAATTTATAATAAGCAGTAAGTATCCTGAGTTTAGGATACTTGAAAGATTTCTAGAAGGGACCACAGTTCTCTGGAAGTCTTGCTTATTCTGTAATGTCTTCATTAACCTCATTAAAAGGTTGCTTAGAGAAGTGTCAAATCAGCTTCTAATGCACAAGAAACTGCTTATTTCCCATCATTTTGTCACTCTCATTCCCACACACTCAGCCCTTTCTCTTGTATTAGCAAGGGCTGCTGTTCATGCAGCAGCTGCCAGTCAGCAGACAGTGGGGCACAAGTTCCCATTTCCTACTGCCTGGCTGGGTGGAAACCTGACCAGGGGGACAATGTCTGTCCCATGCAGAGGAGGCAGCATCAGTTTGGCAGCATCATACTTTTCCTGGTATTTAGAAAGTTGATTTGGAGGTTTAAGCCAGAATTTCTTGTGGCTCTCTAGTGGATCCAGTTGGAGCTCAGTCACAAATCTTTGATATGTTCTGTGTGGAAATGCCTTCAACCACAGCTGTATATAAATGTTAAACACCAAACACAGATTCTCCACTATGGGCAGACAAATTCTGAATTTGGTAGCCATTCTACCATGGCACAAATCCTACTTGGCTCTGTGTTTAGGAACAGCAAGGTGATTCCAGAATTGTCACCTCTGTGGCCCACTGTGTTCCAGAAACAGGACATACAGCAATTCCTCTGAAATTTGAGCATCATCTGATGATTATGGAAAGTCATAGTGGTAAAACTTCACACTTGTGGAGACCACAGGGAAGGAGTAGCCTGTTAGTTAATGCAAGCAAGACTCTGAGTCAGGAGAGATGAAATTTATTCTTTACTGCTAAATGATTTATTGTATGCTCTTGATCAAATCAACCGAGTCTGACTAAATCAAGAAAAAGGATTCAGATATTCAAGTCTGATCACTAAAAAGACCTTCATCATTTCTGTTCCTTAATAGTTAAGGTTGCATTTCTTGGTGTCTTTTTCAACTAACAGAGAAATATATAAACCTTTTGGGAATGATTCATTTGAGACATCTACTATGGGAGTGGGACAGCAGCCAGCTCGGAGGCAGATGTTGGTCAGGTGGACCACTAGGTATTGAACAATAGCTGAGACTTTCCCAGTAAGCATCTCCAGGACCCCTCTTTCTCACTAGCCAAGTTGCCTGGAGACTTCTGTGTAAATCTTAACCAATTTCTCAAGGCAGGTGTTTCTCTAGCTAAACAGGCAGCTTTCCCCAGTTCTGAGGGCAGCTGGAGCAAGGTTAATTTTTTTTCCTTTAAGAGACTTTAAAAGCTTCCAGATACAGGTGAATGACTCACTGTCCCTTATGGTGAACCCCAACTTCCTGGGAAGCTTCAGAGGTTGTAGCAAATGTCCCTTTTGTCTAATTTGGAGACCATCTCTTACCTTCTATGAGAACAACCTCATTTGGGTGGCCCATGGATGTGCTTGGGGCCAAATCACTGGAACCAGCTGGTAGAGTTACCTTTACTTCTCCAGTCAGTTGCCACCCTTGTCTCTGACGTGCCCTGCTCCCTCTGGCCACATTTTGTGTGCTTCAAACTTCAGGATCCTCTTGCTGTCCACTCACCCACTGAGCTCAGTGTAGGAGGAAGAGGACTTCCATGGCCAGGCATGATAGCAAGGGAAAGGTGAACATCCCAGAGACTGCTGAATTCAGCCAGCTCTTCTTGAATTTTCTCATTCTTTCTCCTTGCCCTCTGCCTGCTCCTCAGCATCTGGTACATCCCACGTGAGCACCTTTACTTGAGGCTTTTAACACAGATTAAGTCCTGTGGACTTGAAAGAGGCAATATCCTACAGCAGATCAAGTCATTCTCCTTAAACCTGGAGTGTGTTCTTGTTTTCCAGGCTGGAAGCTGCCTTTGCAGGGTTCAGAGGCTCATGGGGTTGTCACTGGTACTGGGGCAACACCTTCCATCAGGCAAGGTGCAAGTCAACTGAATTAAGATTAATCTTGAGCTTAAGCCATGCTGTTGCAATTTCTACCTTATGTCATGCTTACTTGTTGCAATCTGATTATCCAGCAGGAAAATCAATGACTTTTTTTTACAAACAGATCCTTAGGCAAGGTTGGGGCTCAGTAAAGGACAGTGTTTTAAGCCAAGTACATGTTTTATAATGGTGACAAGCAATCTGTTTTCAGTCCTCCCAGCATATCAGCGAGCACTGTGGAGTGCTACACTCCAGCACAGCAAATTCCCCAGGAATATCGTGTGAGAATGGAAATCGATGAAGCTATTCGAGACACAAGCAGCCATTTCACATACAGAGAAGACCCAGTTGTTTTAAAAATTCATCCAGCCAAATCTTTTCTTAGGTGAGTAAAATATTCTTTTAGAAATAAGAAAAGCAACAAATGGACGAAGAACGGCTATGCTGCTCGGCAATCTATCAAAAGAAATTGCATTTTTATCTCTATCTTCCGTGCCAATTGTTTCTATTATGGTGCAGTTGCAGAGGGCAAATCATTTCCTTTCAGAGGTGAAGGAGGAGGGGGAAGGGTGCCTCTTTTCTCTTTGTGACTTCACTGCTAGCTGCTGCTGAGCCTACCTGTGATGTCCCACTGAGATACCCACTGCACTGCTAAGTGTGTCTCCTATGCTGTGTCTGGACATTACACTGATTGCTGAGGAAAATCATTTAATGTGACAAGTCAGCAGACTCAGGAGAGCAAATGGATTTTAAACTAGTCTAAATCCAGTGCTATATAAACATTATGAATATATATGTATGGTAGTATGTGTGTGTTTTCAAGTGACAAATTTATGGTCTCAGTAGCTCTAATCCAAGCCATCTGCCTTTGCCAAAAAAATGTCAGCAGTAAAAGAGACACCTTTGAATGCAATAGGTGAAATAATTTAGTTAGCAAATGCAAGGTACAAAAAAAGTGACCTCTTAAAATTTACACATTTATACCCTGGCTTATCACAGTTTTAAAAATTATTTTTCTTTTCTTTTTTTTTTTATTAGTTGTTATAGTAAATTTAAAATCTCTTTCCCTGAAAAATTATCTCAGTGCTCAAAGCTATGTATTTGCATGTATCCAATACAAATCCCTAATTCTGGTATTATGTTATCATTTACTCTAAAATATAATTTGTAATTGACATTACATTATCACAGCAGGTATTTATCCTACTTATCTTCTCTCTTCCTTCCTTTTTTTTTTTTTCTTCTTTTGGTAAATTTTCCTAGTGGTGGAAGTACAATCACAGCTCAGGGAATCAACTTGAACTCAGTGTGCTTTCCTCAGATGGTGATTACTGTACCTAAACTAGGAATGAACTTCTCTGTGGTGAGTCAGTCTTAGAGAAGACAATCTGTTATCTTTTCATCTTGGTGGGATGAATGGTTGTCATTTTCAGCCAAAATACTTTGACTTTTGCCTTGAAACTTCGGGGCTTCTACTGATATTTTGGTGTTTTCTGCAAAAACTGTTTTCACTGTACTGGAAAAATTAAAAACAAATTTGAAATTAGGTGAGGATAAAACAACTGTTTCTAATAAACCTTTTCCAAAGAAATAAAGCTAATACAGTATCTGATAAGAAGATTTCTATATTTCAATTTAACAATGCAAATTCAGTGACTAAACACACAGCAGTACAATATAGATATGTCAGATTACACAACAAGGTCAGGCACTACTGTGATACTCAAGTGGTCACTGTGGATATATATCAAAGGAAGAGGAAGAATAAATATATAAAATCAAAATTGAGTATTATTTTTAAGGATTTCTGATTTCCAAAATCCCTGTTGGGGAAATTTGTCCTGACTTTGATAAGTTCAGCAACTAAGTTTGAAGATGGCTTTGGGGACTTGCAACTGGGTACTTCAGCTTAAACAACAGGTGTCAGTCAGAAATGTAAGGAGAGTTGACACTCTACAGTGTCCAAATCTAAATACAGATATGGCTATGTGATCTGCTTTAATTCTTATAGGGCAAAGATGGCATTTGTCATCTAGTTTTACTGAAACTGCCTTCTCTAAGCTTTTTTCTACACATATGTGTTGTGCCTCCAACATTTTCTTATCCTGAAAGGTTTGTTTAGTCTAACTGAAGCTAATTTGCTAAATTGACCTACACTCTTTATGACATGCTACTTGCTGTTCATATTCTCAGCTTATTTCTAATGATTATCATACACTGTTTCCTGAATTGAATTCTAACTATTAGACCTAGGTTTGCTCAATGCATTTTAAATGGTATGTCTGCAAATTCACAGTCTTTCATAGCTTCAAGGTCATCATATTCTTCATGATCCTAATTTGTATAATATTATGAGTGTCAGGACCTGAATTTCCGCAGCATGTAGTCGTGGCTTGTAATTTAATGAGTTCAGATTTTAATCTAAAAATCAGTTCCTTTCCAATGAAACGCAGTTAAGTGTTATCAAAAAGTCACTTTACCCATCAGTCAGAAAATAAAATCTTTCCGTGAAATCTACCAAACTCAAAATTTATTAGATTTTGAGTAATGTGAGCATAATTATTTCTAAGCACAAAGGGTTTTGAAGGAAAAGATTGTTGCTGAAATCAAGTCTTGAGATTTTGCTTTGTGTAAAGATCATTTGTTTGCTTTTTCTATTCCCCTGTGGGTATCGCTGTGTAGTATTGCTTCTCTTCAGGCCCTGATACTGCATACCTTGTCAAATATTTAGGACTTCTTAGAATCTGAACATATTTGAAAGATCTGGAGTTTTATAGAAAATCCACTGTCAAAAGTGACTGGCAACTCCAGGCAATAAACACCATAGAATTTACTCTTTCCCCCAAATATTGGGGAGCAACCTTGCCTTTGAGCAGTTTTGCTTTCATCCTGCCTCTAACCTGCTGTTGAAAAAAGACATGGACTTGTCAGTCAGAATTATCTCCTTTAGTCTTTTTCTTTTCATACTGTGCAGTGTGTTTGACATTTGCCAACAAACAAATCTCCTGTCCCTGCTGATCTCTAAGAAATTGCCCCAGTGTATGAGCAGCTGTATACAAGTTCAGTCTCCCTGCACAAAAGGTGGAATATAACCTCAAATGGATTATAATCCTGAGTGGTTTATATTTTGACATTGCCCAAGCAATATATTTTTGCTCTGCTGAAATTAAAGGCTTCTGGCACTCAGTTGCATTCTCTGCCTCTGTGGCAGCTATTTGTTCTGCCACTATTCTCTACCTCAAGCATGTTTCTAAAGGAAGAGTATTAATTCTCAGGTAGAAAGGGAAGATTTATAAGTGGCAAAACAAGATTGTACCGTGTAACTGAGGAAATTTCTGGTGGAGGATGCCTATGGCTGTAGTCTTACCCATCCTGCACTGGAAGTTCTGGGCTCTCTGCATGGGAGATATACCAAAAAACCCCAATTTCATCCAGTCATTATTAAAATAAACAACAATGCAGAACTATTTCCAGCAGAGATCCAGACCAACTATTCCTTTTATAAGGGAGAAGACACTTCTTTGGTCTGTTTTCCTGAACAGACCAAAGAGGTGCTCAAGAAGTGCTATAGCTGAGGTTATGAGTCTTTTTGCTTCCTTAGTTTGGGAGAGAATAGCTAAATGAATAATTTTTTTAATTGTTATTTAAGCCCTTTTTCTTTTCAGATTTCTCTCACTAGCCTCCTCCAAGAAGCTGCTTTTGTCAGTATTCAGAAACTCTGGCTCTTGGGAAAACCAAAGCCAGCCCTGAAACACATCCCAAAGCATCAAAGGAAAGTACAGCTGGGAGGGACCACAGCAGCCAAGCATGGCCCACTTCCCTGTGCCAGGAGCAAATGTGCCCAGACCACTGCCTAACAGATACTTGTTTAGGCTGTTATTAAAGCTCCTCGTGAAAGAAATTTCACAATCTTGCTTAAACAAGCTTTAGAGAGAGCTGCTCTACCTGCTTACCTAGTGGTTTGGAAAGACTTCTTTCTAATAATTAACCCAAATGCTGTGGCTAACTACCTATCTTCTTCTTTAACCCTCTGTGGATACAAGCAACAGATTATCAGTCCCTCCTGCTAATTTTATATATTTGCACTAAATTATGATTCAGCCTTTCTCTTATCCAGTTAAAACAACCAAACCACTCCAAAGTCTCCTGATAAATGTTGTCTCCTAGAGCTCTTCTCATTCTTTCAGACCCTTTTCCATTTGTCTAAAACTGGCAGTGCCCGATTTAAAATGGGTCTCACCTTTTCCTGTCAGCTCTCTGTCCTGAGGTTTAATTGTGGCCTAGAGTCCTGATGGAGTCACAGTGTAGGTGGAGGGCCATTTCTATAAACAGCAGGAGCTGTTGGGGATGCTCTGCATCCCAAAGTCTCAGGGAGCAGAGCCAGCAGACATGCCCTGGGGCATTTGCTTTTCTCTCCCTCTTTCCATCCCAGTGGCAGAGGTGAGTGGTATAACTGATACAAAAGTTTTTCTGGAAGAACTTCCTATAAGAAGTGCAGTTTCACTGAGACTGAAAAGTTTTGGGCATAGTAGGCCAGCCCCCTATAGAAGAAACATTTAAGCTGAGCTTTTCAGCTTTCATGTTTGTAGTTTAGTATCTCTGAAAATTTTTCTTCTATAGAGCAAAAAATGCCTTGTTTCCATTTTACAGTATTCTTTTCATATTTATTTAAATTTCCTTAAAATTGTTCAGTACTGTGTTCACACTTGTTATGTTTATATTACATTTTATGTTAATACTGTCAAAATAATGCATTTTGCCTTCTTTGAATATATTTCAATGAGTGAAAAAAATGTATTGAACCATATGTTTCAATAATTGCAGTGTGTTTGTTTTTAAATTTCTATTTCATGAGTTCTTTTGATCATTTGTTCTGACAAGGGGAAAAAAGTAGGAATTTAGGCAGTGCTGCATAAATTCCCAAGAGCTCTAGAGAACGCATAAGAGTACAGAAACCTTCTCACTTCTCTTCACGTATCCAGTTCCTGTGTGAGGTACACAAGCAGGGAAGCAGCTCGTTCCCTCCTTTCATTGTGCCTGTAAAAATACCCAAGGCACAGTTTGGAATACTGCTTGATCAGGAACCTGTGCTGTAAGTCATGCTGGATGACTCTTCTGCTTCTGAAGCACTTGGGAGTAATGTTTTTTTCTTTGAAAGCCTGTAGTTTGCATTGATTCCCCCAAAGTGAACAAGTGGTCGTTTGGGGATCCTTTCTTGTAGCATTTATAATATTCCATCTTATTACTAATTTTGATATATATTCCCATTGCTTAATCTCTTCTAACAATGAATGTCTCAAAACTAAGAAGCATTTTTTAATACATGACCTTCAACAACTGATTCTGTAGCTATGCAAGTTCTCTTTCCACAGACTTTTAATTATCTCTTCAGTAAGTAGTCTTTTGAATGTTCTTCAGCATTTTTAAATTTTTCCCTGCCAGGTGCCATTTCCTGCTGTTTTACTGGACAATTTTAACATACTCTAAAGTTTGTTCAATGTTTACAGGTCTGTAAGCAATCTGTACTCATATTCATCAAGACACCTAGAATTCAGCAGTGAGTGTCTGCCTTTGATGTATTAAATAATGATAAAACAAATTCCCTGTAAAGTGTGGGTAGTGAGTGTGTGATTATTGAAGATATTCATGATTCCCTATCCGAAGACACCTAGGCTTGGATCCTCTCTCTTTTGACTCCAGGGCACAAAGCTGCCACATAATCCCAGTGAAGAGTTCCCCCACAAAGGGGAAAATTGATCTTTCTTTCTCTGCCAAATCTATAGCTCACACATCTCCTGCCAAGAAAAGGGTATAGCAGGGGATGTCAGGGGAAAACCACAGTGTGAAATCACCAGGGTGCCAGGGATGCTGTGCTGCAATGTACATTGACCATCCCAAGCCCAGGGAGGAATTTGGACTCCCAGTCAGTATTGATCATGCTGTGCAAAGGGCTGGCTGTCAGACCCAAGAGCAAGAGACATTTTACCTTCTGGTCTCATGATCTGAATGACTAGAAGCATCATCTCTTATGCCTTCATCCAAGAAGAAAACTAAAATAAAAAGGCTACCAATCCATCAGGATCATTTATTGTTCCACCTGAAATGGCAGCAAAAGGCAAAGAATTTGCTGAAAAACCTTCAGGATATGCTTTACACAGAAAAGTCTTCTGAATGGGCTTTTCTTCATGTTGGACTTGTATTTTCTTCTCTTTCTATTGAGAAATCATCCTTTGGCAAGGATGGTTGGAGAGTCTCCAGGTCTGTCTTCAACTTCATTTATCTTTCATTCTTCACTGGAACTCCAAAAGTTTACTTTTTATGAAGGAACAAATTGGCCCTTTTCTCCTTTCTGACAGCTGCAGATCCTGTAATACACACCCAACTGCCCCTCTCTAATCTGGGTCAGCTGCTGGGAGACCTCTGGATCTCAGAGATCCTCCCTCATACTTTTCCTGTTGTTCTATCAGATGAAAAAGAATTGAATTGGGCAGTGAAGTTCAGGTTCTGTAGGTCAGATTTGAATTCATTGCCTCAAGGGTCCTATTTTACAAATGGAAGAATACATACCTTAAGTGATGAGTCATATGCATTGTGCAATGGATTATTATTCCCTTTGGGGTATAGCATTTACTTATGCTTGTGAAATGCTCCATAATTTTTATATTTTTTCTTACTCTTTGTCTTCAGATGTAGATTATTGTCACAAGAAAAATGTAGGCTTAGCTTTTAAAGTGAATCTACTTTAAAGTTTAATTAAATAAAAGTTAAAGGTGCTGGGTGATAGGCAGTATCTTAATTGAGAAGGCAATAGATTGAATTAGGGGGGTTTTCTTGGAGATCCTCAATCCAATATTTCTTGAAAACTAAACCGTCATATTCTTCAATTGCTAAAACCAATTTCAAGGTAAAAATGTCATGTCAAATCATGTACCAATAAGGGCATTGCAAATAAGATTTTTCTTGACCTTACCAATCAGTCACATTGCATCCCCTCCAAAGAGTATTATTAGATTTTTATCATTTTCTGAAAGCTTCTGCTTCAGAGACCAGCCTGATAAAGTAAAGTATCTGATTCTAATAGATAGCCACAAACAAAGTTATGAATACCACTGCTATTCATTTAATGGACATCACTACTCTGCAGTAGATAAAGAGTCTAATGAATTTACATTAATCAAATAAATATAATGATTACTTGGGTCATACTTGGGTGTGTAATTATATATATTTTAGTAATCCTTTTTAAGAATCGACACAATATGATAGATTTCTTTACAAATATTCATAAATCATGGAAAAGTATGGTTGATCATCCATTATGCTGATGATGCATCTTATTATTTCCATACTAATTGAAATTAATTTCTAGATCTATGTGATAGAACGAAGCCTGAGATATGGTCAGTGGTGTCTAACAAGGTATTCAAAAGAACAATCTGATACTGTAAGCAAATGGAGCAAAAATCTGTCTTGTGTCCCACAGTTTATCTTGTTGCCATGGGGGTTACAAAAATGTTTCTGAATTTCTGCTAGGAATATAAATGGGCTGTTAGATGCACAGGTGCAAGTGCCATTAGCATCACAGAGAGCTCCACCACGTTGTTTAACTGAGTGGGAACTCAGCTCACAGACACGTAGGAGCTCTAAAACTAATGCTCAGAATGTTGAAAATGTTTCCCTTGGCAGATTCAAGATTTCACAATATTATTCACAGAAACATGAATTGCTGTGGTGATAACAAAAAGCCCTGATTTTCAGATAGCTAATTTAATCCCACTTTTCAAGCTAATGTGGGTATACAGCTGATACAGCCTGAGTGGTTATGTCACTGATTTGAAACCATGCAAACTTACATTGCATTAATTTAAACTAATTTCAAAGCTCCTTCAGGCAGTATTTGATAATGAGAACAAATTTATTTTGAAAAACGAAACAGAAAAATATGTATTTTGGTCTTCTCTGGATGCACAAAGGTATTCAAGAGCATTGTTGATCTTCCAAGGAAATCTCTTCTAGATAAAATTTATTTGATTTATGATGGCGAGGAGCTTAGCCCCATTCTTTCTGGGACACGCATCAGATACGCTCCTTTATATTTTGTACAAAAAGAACAAGTTTGATCTTCTCTCGGGGCACGGTGCAAAAGGGACTATTTACAGAAGGTTTGTAGAGTTGGAAGAGAAATGCTTCTGTGGACTGAAGCAACTCTGTTTGTGCCAGAAGTCCTTCAGCCGTGTGGTTGGTAGGCAGCAGGAGGGGCAGGCCAGGGAAGGGAGCACACAGTGCAATAACAAACCAGCCACTCTGCAGCTGCTGGGGTGCAGCCCAGCACGCACCCTGCCTCCCACTGGGCTTGGCAGATGTGCTGCTGACATTGTAAGCAAAATACTCCTGTAGAAACCTTCACAGTCCAGACAAAGTTTACCCTTCTAGACCACCATTAATCTAATTAAGGATTAGATTGTTGTCTAAGGGGGATCAGTTGGAACCCACTCTAGGTGAGCTGTTGTCCCTCTGTCAGCTGCAAAGGCGGTTCAGATGATCACATCCCCGTAGCAGAGCATCCTCTGGAAGGTCTTCTGATCACCAGCAGCTTTCCCCCATTGCAGGCTGTCATGAGGAGCAGTGGCAGAGTGAGGGGCAGGTGCCTATTGGCAGGCTGCTCCTGCCCTACAGTGAGGGGAAGCATCATATCCCTGCTGGTCTGAGGTACAGTGCAAAGCATGTCCCTGCGGCAGCGCTCCCAGCAGGGGCTGGCATGACTGTGTACCTCGGCACCAAGTGCCACACATCTGGGGCCTTACATATACATTTTTAGAAAGGAGATACACTTTGCTGAGCCTTTGTGGCCCAGAATTCACAGTGGCTTTGGCTCTAAAGCCCTTTCTCACAGAGTCCACAGTGGCTTTCTGGAAACATAGCAACTTAGCTGCACTATGGGTTAAACAGTGCTTTACTTCTGTTTTCCACTATTCCATTTAGTTTTGTTGGCTTTTGCCTTGTCCTCTGGTCCCTTACTATTGCTTTGGTAGTGAAAAAGAGAGAGAGATCCATGTTGCAGTCACTGTGACAGGCTGGGTAACCTGAACTATAGCTGCTCAGTACACCAGGCTAGCCTCCTGATGGTCCTTGGCTTTGGAAATCATTTTCCATTAATTATCTGCAAAATATTTACTTTAAAAGTGCTGTGAACAATCAGGCCAGGAAGCTTGTTTACTTGAACATTTCCTCTACAAGAGTGCAAACACCATTGACGTGAAGTTTTTATACTTTTCTCCCAGCTCTACATAAATGCTGTGTAGCACTGATCAGGATTTTGCTTTGGTTAAAGGAGAACAAGACCCTTGGTGTTTATTTTTTTTATATATGTGTATTGTTAAAGAAAGTTGCAATAATCAGTGACTTCCTCTGCGTGTAGATATTGCAATTACTTCTTTTTTTTTTTCTTATAGGCGTGTAGCCACCGCTCTAGCTCAGAGATAATCTGCTGTACAACACCTTCACTGAAAGATTTCAATCTCCAACCACCCTTTGTGACCAAAGTGTTCTTTATTTTTGATGGTGTCAGCTCCCTGTACTTTGATTTTGATTACGTAAATAATCCTGTATTTAAGCATTTTGAAAAGCCAGTGCTCATCTCAAGAGGCAACCAAAATGTTCTGGAAATTAAGGTAAGAAATGCTGAAATAAGTTTTTCAATTATTCTCAAGTGCACATCAGCAGCACAGGGTGGAAGAGACATTTTGATGAAATAAAGGAAGCCCCGAGGACGGGAGGGCAGAGAGAGCACTGTGTTCAGTACTGCATTCACCTGAGCCCACTTGTCACCATTTAAAAGACACAGAGCTGGAAACAAAGAAATGTGTGTACCAAGGTGGTTGCTGTCATCAGGGGAAGTGGGAGAGGGGCTTTCCTTGTCCTCTTGGGAGGACCATGCTGCATCAGCTTCTGAGTGCAATAGGCTGCACCTCCAGTTCAGGATTAAACACGGCCAGCAGCCCAGAACATGAAGTATGTGCCCTGTGTGTAAGGCCTGGCTCTTACAGTCATGGTTTTGTGTCCTTCCTCATAAAGATGTGGTCTGGCTGCTTCGGTTCTCTGGAGCTGAGGGAAACTCTGGCCTGTGCACAAAGTCACTCATGAGGATCAGTCACTGCTGTAGCCTAAATATTTATGGGTCCATGAAAAATGCAAAGTTGATGCTGAATGCCTATTCAGAGTGCACTGAGAATAGCCTACATAGCACTGAGAAGCATCTCTTAGGAATTTGAGGTCCTCAGCAGCACAGGTTTCTCTCTACCACAGTGCTGTGGAGAAAGCTAAATCCATTTTGTGAGTCCATTTTCTTGAGTATTAAATAGAAAATGTATAAATATGGCTATTTCTAGTTTGCAGTGAATGCTTATGAAAAATGTTCAGTATTTATATGTAATTTACATAGATACCTAGAATTTGTATAAAATAAAATTGATAAAAATGTTTTATGGAAGATAGTCAGTCTTAATGCTTAGGTCATTTCTTTCTGTCGCTCCTGCATAGCTCTGTAAGCCAAAAGTTTTTCCCCATCACAATGAAAAAAGCTTGAAGCCCTGAGGTCTTTGAATCCAGCATGGTCCAGTGGGCCAACTTCTGGGCTGCAAGACATCAGAAGTATTACTGCTGAGTTCCTGTCAGCCATGCTGAGTTTCAGTCAAAGTCTGCATATTAATCCATCTCTGCAAAGTGTTTTAGGCAAATACCAAAGAATAATTGGTCTGATTTTTACTTTTGACATTGTTTTTTCTACTTGGAGCTCTTGGCCATACAATCACTTCTTCCTCAGTGCAGGGCAAATCTCTTGCTCAGTTATGGAGAAACGCTAAAAAGAGTTCTGATGTGTGGGTCAACAGATCTGGGAATATATAGCTGCTGCATGGCTCAGTGCCTCTGTGCAATGACAGCAGTGTTTTCCAGTATTTTCCAAGTCATGCATATCAACCAGTTGGAAAGAAGACTAATTTGGGAAAAATTTCAGAATAATGTAGATTGGAAGGAACCTCTGGAGGTCTTCATAGTCTAACCCCATTGCTCAAAACAGGGCTAAAATAAAAATTAGGTCAGGCTGCCTATGGCATTGTGTAAATGAGCTTTGAAAATCTCCAAGAATGGAGATTCTACAGCTTTAAAACAGTCAGCTCCACTAGCCTTGCATGATGTATCTCATGCTTGAGCTCCCCTCCTAGCTCAGAGACCCTTTTCTGTACTTCATCCAGTTTATCAGTATCTGTCTTTTTCTGTGGGGCTCAAAACTTGACACAATTTTCACAATTCAGCTCCACAAGTGCTGACCAGAGCAGAACAATCACCTTCAATCTACTGGCTTTACTGCTAAAATGTGTGCTGAGCCTTCATCACTAAAGTGGCATGCTGCTGCCTAATTTCACATTATGGTCCAGCATATCAGTCATTTTATTAAGTCTGATATCATCTGAAAGCTCAAAGACAGTGTGTCCTATCCCTTTGTCCTAACTGTCAAAAGATCTTGAGCAGTATTGGTTCCACTATCATCCACTGACAAACAAAGATTTGATCTCTGTCCAATCTGTTTTTCACTCATTTTATATACCATCCATCCAATCCATGCCATCCTAAGTTTTATTCATTGCTAGGAGAGATTCTGTTGCAAAACTTGCTAAAACCCAGATCTGCTTGTCCAATGCTCTCCTTTCATCTAGAGAGCTGTCTAGAAGGTTGGGCAGGCAAAATACACTCTTGGGAAACCTGTGCTGGCTGTTCCCAGTCGTGTTCTTGTCCTTCCTCTTCCTGGAAGTGCTCCATGAGGACTTGCTCTATAATCTTCAGAGACACTGAGGGTCAAAAATTAGTTGTTTTTTTAACTTTCTACTTTGCTTACTCTTGTATTTCCCTGAAGAAGTCTCTGGTGCTGTTTATTGCTAGAAAAAAAACATTTAGATAAGAAAGGCTGACTGAGGATTGTCATAGTGACAACTGACCAAAGTCACAATTGTGTAGTGTTGACCTGTAGTGATGGCTCCCAAGGCAGATGTCTCCCTAAGCTTAATGTCTTGGTTCTTTCCTGACAACCAGCTGAAGAACAGCATTAGTGAAAGGTGGTCTGCTAGAACAAAGCATGAACAGGCACCAATTTAACATCTTCCTCTAAATAGAATCAGTTATAGTGGGGTGCTTCTATCAAAACTGTGAGACAACTTTCAAAAATTTCAGTCAGGAGCCAAAAGAGCATTACAAGCCATATTGGCAACACTTTCCCCTCGCCCTGTACCCACATTCAAAAATAAACACACACACAACTTTACATGCCTCACAATCATATTTTGTGGAGTAATTAAGCAAGCTCAGCATGAAATTAAATGGCAGCTTGCTTCAGTGAACAGTCTGTTCTACCAAACCAAAGTTCTTTTATCTCTTTCTTAATTAGTTTCAGAGGGGCGGAGGGAACTTTTATCACAAGTTTTTCAGTCTAACTAATCTAGTGTGACATATTTGGCTTTCATCAAATGACAGTGAGTACCAATTGAAATGTTCTGTTTGGTTTCCCCTGATGACCACAAGATGTTTTTGTAAGAAAATGTTATTCACAAGAAAACATTAGGTTTTCTATTTAAAACACAGTCAGGGCACTGTGTGCCACAAATGCCAGTCCTCCTTGTCTTTAGTGCCAGCCTCTCAACATCCCACATCATCACTGTCTTGCTCTGCCAGCTATGTGGCTCTTTCAAGTCTCTTGGTGCCCACCATGCCCCAGTCAGAGGAGTCATGACAAGCAACTCTCTGCTTCATCACCATGAAGACACCACTTCAGAAGGACTCCCATCTCCTACCAACAGGGAAAGCTGTCGGGGCAGGAGAAATTCTGGTGTTTCACTCCTGAGTCTGCTGAAAAGGACAGAGTCAACTTGCTGCCTCCCCCAGAAGCCACTCATCCAGACCTGCAAGCTGGGCTGCTGACAGCTGAGAGCATCCTAGCATCCACCCCCCCAAAAAAAACCCCACAAATCCCCTACACCCCCCCCCAAACAAACAAACAAACAAAAACAAAAACTAAGCAATAAATAAATAAATAAGAGAAGCATCTTTCTTCAGTTAGCCCAGAGGCCTGGTCTGTTCTGGGGTTGTGATTGTGCACTAAGATGGTGCAGGACTCTGTGCATTGTTCCAGAGGAAGTCTAGGCATGGGCCACCAGAAACTAAAGTATATTTATGAATATAAATCTTCCAGTAGAGAAATATATAGCACAGTTGTAATTCAATGTGTGAGATCTTGGCTGTGCTCTGGCACTTCTGTCTTAAAATTCAGAGTAGGGCAAGACTTACTAATTTGCCTACTCTATTCTTAAGCCAGTGCAACACTTTCTTTGTGAGATAATCTGCCTCTTTATAGGTCACTCTGTTGTCAATCTTCTTTCACATGGCACAGGAAATCGTTACTCTCAAACCCTGGTCCAAAAGACAGCAATATGGAAACTGTGGTATTTTTGAGCAAGCTGAAGAGGAACCTCTGCAGCTGCAGTCATTCCTCATTCTTCCCAAGTCAACCTGCTCACTCTGCTTAGGAGCCTCAAAAATGCTTCTGACACCAGCCTCAGAATTTCCACACCTTAGTTAGTTTACTGTTCTTCTGCTGCTTTTAGACTTTTGCCCAAGTTATTCCCATCTCTCTAAAAGTTGTGAGGTGGCTATGCTATCAGATTGGATTGCAACCACTACCCCCTACAGCTTGAAGGATAATTTCTCCAGTTTGCATTCAAGGGCATTGCTCACCAAGAAGGGGGCAATACACACTTGAAAAGAGGAAATATTTTTTTCTCAGTTCTCACAGGAGCCAGTTTCCTCCTTATCCTAAAATTGTAGGCAAATTCTGTTGTGCTGAGAAGAGCAAAACCACTGCTGAAAGTGTTTTGAAACTCTTAATATATTTAGATATCATAGTGAATATATTTGATTCTATAATATCTTAATTGTAACATAATAGTCATAGTAGTAAATAATGGCTGCCATCTTTATAACTGGCTAAAGACCAGTATGATTTTTTTTTCCCCCATTTTTCCATTAGTTTTGGTGGAGAAAAAATTCTAGGTTTTGGTGTAGAAGAAGAGACCAATCAACCATACTCTCCAGGATAATATATTTTTCCTGAAGATGGAAGAATTAAATTCAAATATTTTGAGGTACATCATTCAGAGGAAAGATATGGCTCACAATCTGCCACAAGTCTGCAAACGAATAAGCAATAAGCATTCAAATGCTCCCCAGCCCAGGAATATTTTATTACTTAACACTAAACAAAATGGCTTTGACTAGACAGAAGATAGAGTGCAAAATGGACTTTTATGGCCAGCGATTAAAAAGCATTTACCTGGGGTGTGGCTTTGCCATCCAAATAGGACATTAAGCTGCCTCTCCTATACATTTATTACAGTTTTCCCAGGGTTCAGTCTAATTGTGAAGCAGATCTAAAACATATGCCAAAGTAAGATTATTTTTTTGCCCTTCAGAATGGGATTCTTGTTTTCTTTCCAATATACAAGGCTTCACAGTGGTGTCAGCTGTGATGCCTTCCTCCCTTCTCATGGAAAACTCCCAGATCCAGCACATATAAATAGCCTGTATTAGTGCCTCCCTTCTCCCTTCTTTCCTTCAATCCCACTTAATATGTCTCTTCTTTCATCTTGAGCTGGGTTGTACCTGGGCTAGGGCAGCTCTTAAATAGAGATGCCCTCCTGAGCACAAAAGATCCTAAACTTGGCCTTTGGATTCTACTGTCACAATATCAGAAGCAATAATTTCTCATCCAAGTCTGGGATGTGAGAGCAGGTTTTCTGGGTAAGAAGTGTACTTTTCATGCCTCATCTTTACCAAGAATTTTTCCTTTTTGGTCTGTGGAACATGATTTTAACAGACTTGTGTATTATTATTTTAATTAATTACTTCTTTTTGAAAGCTTCATTTCTGCTACCATAACCACTTGCAAAACAAAATGTATGAGATGCCTTTAGCTTGTAGATAATATAATGCCAGTTTTCTGTAAACAGCAGCATTACATAGTGTGTCCTTTCTTAAACAAATTATGCAAAAATCTAAACAGGACCAACAGGAGTAATCCCTCAGACATTTAAAATTTCAGAAGTCTGTACGAGCTGTATGAGTGACAGCAGATTTTATCTGTAAAGTTTACCAGCCTACACTGGCCCTCTGTCAAAGTCACATTTACATGAAATAAGCCTATACATGCATATGGACAGGACAGTGTAAATTCTCATTAGTCTTTTATTCCACAATTTATTCTTCATTAAAATATCTTTCAAGCTTGTAATTACTTAACTTTTATGAGATGGTTATGTAATATGAAATTGATTTTTTTTTTCCAAGGGAAATTATATTGATTCAGAAGCTGTTAAAGGTGAAGTGCTAAAAGTTGGAAACAAAAGCTGTGAAAACCTTCTCCTGCAGTCGGAATCAATTCTGTGTACGGTTCCCAGCGATCTCCTGAAATCCAACAGTGAGCTAAATATAGAGGTGAGGCAACTACACCACACATGAGATATTAATGCCATTTTTATTATTATTCACAGTGTCACTATTGAACCAATAAACTTTAAGCCTAAATAAAATTTAAGCCTAAGCCTATGCTTACAGAGATATCTCTATGCCTGTTTGTGTGGGATGGAAATTCAAATAATATCAGCTATTTTAAAATAAATATGATTGTCATTGTTGTTATTACCTGTTTGTACAGAGACTTTATGGAGCCTTAGGCATAAAGTAGGACTTGGACTAAGCACAGAAATAAAATTATAGTTATTAATCCAAACGCAAGAGGAAACATGTGGGGAAGAATGAGAAGCTATAATGGAGTAGTTTTAGTTTGGAACTCACTAGCCCCCTTTTCAACAAAACATTCTGCTGCTGTCAAGAGGATCAAATCTTTCCTGAAGGTTTTTTTTTTGTCTGCATTTTATAATTTCATTTGAATTCTTTTTATAAGAAGAAGACACTTAGGACAAATGATTGAGTCATTGCTTTAAAGGTGGTCTCATTAGAGTCATTCAGTGTGCTACTGCAAATTTGAACTGTAGACATACTGATTTATAGAATAAGACATAAATCTTTCAATACACTTGTATTTTTATTAAAGATATAGAAAAATGAAATTGGAATGGGATTACTTTAAACTATGAAACTGTACTCTGATTCACTGCAAACAGTGGAGACTTTGCTGGTCATGTAAGTGTGGTTTGGATCAAAGTCTGTGCAAGCTCTTTGAAGCAGGGACATCTATTTTTTCAATGTCTTTATGACATTCATCTCACAGGATCCTGGGCTGCGAATGATATTCCTATGTGGCAACTGCAATCTAAGTAAATAGTAAAACTAATTTGACTTATTAATATGGTAACTAGTAAGTTATTTTAATTTCTTTTTTAAGGTAAGTATTCATTTTCTTGGATATATCAGGCAAGCTATAAAATTAGATGCAGATCTCCTTTTGGTGTAGGTCTCCCAGATTTCTAAGTGCCTAGTTTCATATAATAATACTTGTGCACAGGTTGCATTCAGTTAATGTGTTGTATTTTTACATATTTGACCAGGACTAACATTGCATTCAATTAGTTCTACTCTGTAATATTTTCTTAACTTCTAAGAAACAGATATGTGTGACATGTTTCATGCACAGAAAAGAACAAAACATAAAGGGGTTAAACAAGGTTTCTACTTGTTTACTGGCAGGGAGACTCAGAAATTGTAGTCTGCCCAGCGAAGAAGAAAATTTGCTCTTTTGACGGGCAAATCCATCATTACAGTACCCAGAGGGATGAATTCCACAGGAGGAAGAGAAAAGATGGCCAAATGCATTCCAACTGACTGAGCTAGTGCTGTGTGACCTAAAACAGTTTTTCCCTGTTAGCTGCTTGGTGCTTGTTTGGTTGTTGGTTTTTGGGGTTGTTTTTTTTGTTTAGTTTTGTTTCTTTAAACTGTCAGCAAGCTAGAAGCTGGCAAGGGACAGGCTCACGTGACCTTGGGAACTAAAATGCAAGCATGCTGTCAACAAGAGAGTGAGTTTGATGTTACAGCATATTTGTGCCAGAAGGACACACATTAAAGACAGTTGGGCTATTTTTTTTAATGTACGTGTCAGCCCATATATCCATAGGCCCTTCCGTGCACCATATGAGTAGAAGTAGGAATTTAACATTTTGAAATAGCAGTGGATATAACAGTGGAACCCTGTTATCCAGAGGGCATGTGAGTGCATGCTGTGTGTGTGGTGTATCAAATACAGAGCTGTGTCACTACCAGAGCACTTGAAGGTGAGAAATGAGTCATAAACATGTAGCTCTGTTTTCATGTACACCAATATAACAATTTCTTCACTCACAGTGCCTTATCACAGTACGGCATCATAAAATCAAGATTTAATACATATGAGACATATCAGCTCATACTTTAGTACTAATAATCTAGTTCTTACATGTCTTTGGAAATCATTACACTATTTTTTTCTTTGTTATTTCAGTGGAAGCAAGAAGTTTTGTCAACAGTTATTGGAAAAGTGCTGATCCGGCAAGATCAGAATTTCACGGGACTAATTGCTGGAATTCTTTCAACGTCAATCTTAATTTTTATCTTTTTGGTGGTTTTCTTCTGGAGAAGGAAGAAGAAACAAATTAAAGGTCCATCACAGTCAATCCCATCAAATAATTCCATTATTATCTTAGATTTTTAAAACTGACATAATTTTATGCTTTGCTTAACTGCCATGCATTGCCCTGTTGTAACCTGTCAGCAGAGGTTTCACAATCAAGTCCCAATGCTTAGTTGCATTTCAGTGCTTGGCAAGAGCCTTAGCTGGGTGAAGGGCCACATTATGCCTTAAGCAGAAGGATTTCTGAGGAACTCTGAGCTATTAGGAAAAGTTAGTAACTTCTTTTCCCTAATCAGCTTTGGAAGAGGGGATGAGTAAATGACATGCATGGAATCACGAGTAGTCCAGCTTCATCCAGGCTGTGCATGAGTTGTGCAAGGCACAGAGTGCTGCAGTCTCCTGGTCTTTATTCCCCCAAATCAGGAACTTGGTCAGACTCCTGTTCTTCCTTGGCCCCTGTGTCTGGGTTTCCTTCCCGTGGGAGCTGCCACACTATGTAAGGTGGGAGGAGGAGGGGAGCTAGTGTATAAGCAAGTCTTGTCCTGATGCACTATCACAGTCAGACCATGAAGCTGGCCCTAGAGTCTTCAAAGCAGTCTTTGATCTTCCAGTATAGCTAAGAGTGGGTCTTCAACACAAGATTTTTTTTCCAGAAAATCTTGCACTGTAAAAATAGCTCAAGTCCTGCACGTCTGCCGCAGCAAGAACATAACCCTCTTCTCAGCAGAGCAGAAAATCTAAATTTAAATAAATAGATTAATCAATATTGGCATACTAAAAACATGAGGGTTTTCTAATATTGCTTTCTCTTCCCCCTTCAGATCTGGGAAGTGACCTAGTTCGCTATGATGGCAGAGTGCACACTCCTCACCTGGACAGGCTGGTGAGTGCAAGGAGTGTAAGTCCAACAACAGAAATGGTTTCAAGCGAATCTGTAGACTACAGATCAACTTTTCTAGAAGGTATGACTCTAATTAGGAAGATATTTTACACATCTTGATTTTCATGTCTTCACATGATAGCTATTTTGATCAGTATCCTAATTCCAGTTTCTCATCTGATTTGTCTGTTTCTGTATTTTTGCGACTCTTATGTATTCACAGGCTTGCTATTTCAGCTGAGCTTCTCAGGTGCTTCCCAAGATCAAGGTGCCTAGGATTTTTACTTTTACTCAGGTTCAAGGAATAAATAAAATACAATTAGTAAAAACTATAAGTATGCTCCACAAGGTATTAGGAGCTAGTGTATATAGTGATTCTGTGTTGTCATAAGATCCATCACACTATGCACAAATCCCCTCAGAAAAGGCTGATTTTAACGATAACATCAAGTGACTGTAGGTTTAGTGTGTCCCAGTGACTTCCTACAGTTCTAATAAAGCAGTTCTGTTAGTCTGACATGGGACATGGGGTTTTATAAACTGATATTCTTTTGTCTGTTAATGCCCCTCCTGTAAAATGGGACATTTTATAATGCAGAAATGTTAATTTTAAAAGTTAAGCTAAAAGGATATGAAGACTGCAACAAATTGAATGGAGGTCCATATGCCATCTGCCATTATGCCATTATGCCAGACTGAGGGAAGAATAATCCTACATCAAATATATTTTTGTGCTGTATAATATGACTTTAAAGTGGGTATTCAGAAGAGCAGTCTGCCACACTTACCACACCATGCTGCGCTCCTTTAACACGTGTGGAGACCATGTTCTATGATCACCATTGAAGAGCCTTTATCTATTAGGAGTTACCACTTTATGATGTGTGAGATACCACAGATGATTGTTAGTGTTAGCATAGACATAGTGTTGCACTATTTCAGGGGCTGCTATATGCAGCTGAATGGAAATAACTCCAAGTCTTGTTCCACCTTTGCAAGCCCCAGTCACGGAGCTATCTGAGACACAGGCCTGCTCCCAGCTTCCCGTATCATTCTTTAATTGCTGCCACCAGCTCATACAGGAAGTTTCTTGATTCAAAAATTTCCAAAGGGAAAGAAAAGCCCATGTTGCTGGTTAGAAGGGAAAGTGATACATGAGACAGAACTATGCAAAGATCCTTGGTGGAAGGTAAATCCAGAGTGGTCCTGCAACCACTGTGTGCTGGCAAAGAGCAGCAGAGAGTGCATCCAAGAAGGGTGTGTGTTCATCTCATGTTCCTGTAGCAATGCTGATGTCAATACTATCAAAGAATGAAATAATGAAAAAATGAAATAATAATGAATATTATCAATGAATGAAATAACCTGCATGAAAACATGCAGGTTTACATTTCACAGCTGTAAATATTATTTTGCAGCCATGGCTAGATTATTTTACTGTGTTTATTAAATAGATATTTGCCTTTAGTTACAAATAAACTAATTTGTAAGTTGTAAGAGCTGGTATTTTTGTTCCTAGAGAAAATAACAGAGTATTTCTCAGCTCCCAGAGTGATTAAAGCACTTTATAAAAATTTCACAAGTTTTATGCAGAAATAAATAAAGAATGTCTGTACAATATTTTTTACTTTTTGTAATAAGATACCTGATAATTTCTGTAGGTACATTTTTATTTTTGACCCTGGACTAAATTCAGCTCATCACTCCACTGAAATAATTCCAAACTGAAATTGATATAAACTAAACATAGTTCTTTCATTCAGTCATACAAAATACTAGGAAAATGATTTTAAACAAAACCAATTTGAAATAACTGAACAACATGTTGTTGATTAAAAAAAAAATCTCAAATAGATACTCCTGGATTTACTGAAATATTTTAGTTTCTGCTATATCAGATGGCTCATGTTATTTTCATGAGTAGCACCAACTGTAATACCTTCAGCAGTTACAGGAAATGAATCACCTCTAGGCATTTCCCTGGTTGAATATTTACCATTGGATAAATACAGCTACTCACCAGCACTTTGGAAACCTTCGTGAAGTGTAAAGTTCCCTACCAAATTAGAACACGACAGTAACAAAAAGCTTCATGTTTTCAATTGTTCACTACCTCCTCCTCCAATATTGTTGTCATTTTTCTGTTTTAATCTTTTTACTCCCTATTGCTAGAAATGCTAGAACCTCTCTCTGGCAAGAAGTGACAAGGCTTCATTCCATCCCTTCAGAAAAGTGGAAGTTTTGCCATTTACTTTCATAAAAGTAGAGCTGAGACAAGCATAAGTTTCTAGTGACATGGTTTTCCTGGAGGCTGGCTGATTACCAATACATATTTTCATTTTCCCTTTGTGACCAAAACTTCCGTAAAGCCAAGCCACTTCCAAACTGATAAAATCAAACCTTTTTCACCAATGCAATAAAACTCTTCATTTTTCAAGGGGAACTTTGAAAGGATTATAACAGTTTCTGTTCGTTTTCCAGATCAGTTTCCAAGCATGTCTCAGAATGGATCGTGCAGACCTGCCCAGTATCCTCACTCTGACCTCTCCCCGATTCTGTCTAGCGGAGACTCAGATTTAGCCAGTCCTCTTCTCCAGACTAATGTCCACATAGACATCAGTGCCTTAAATCCTGACCTGGTCAAAGAGGTGCAGCACGTGGTTATTGGGGCCGACAGTCTGATTGTGCACTTCAGTGAAGTAATAGGAAGAGGTGGGTACTGCAACATTGCAAACTGCTCCTCTTTTTGCACACCCATTCTTATAAACCATTCTGAATAAGGTGGTTATACAGAGATTTTTCCAAGCTTTTCAGCTCTTATGGCATTGCATACCATGTACTGAATCAAGGAGGGAATGAAAGGGCTCTCCTTTGAAGTCAGTGCATCTGATCAGTTGAGAAGACACCATCAGGAGGAAGGAGTCTGCCAACTAATGAGGCTCTTTTAAACTCATGGACTTGCTGGTCCCACTCCAGCTGCCTTACTCTCACCCTTTTCCAGGCTACAGAAAGCTCAGCCAGGGATTCTGATCCATGAGGCTGTGGTATGGGAGTGAATCTGCTGCAGGATATTATGTGAAACCTGAGGCACACACCTAAATGGCAGGGGATGCCGAGGCAGGAACACAAGCGACCTCAAACTTGGAGCCTGTTATCTGTCTGGATTGCTATATGACACAGGAGACTCCTGCAGTCATTAGTGTAAACAGTAAAACAGTTTCACCATGGCCTAGGTGAAATGCCCACTCCCCTTTTCCCTCCTCAAGTTTCCACCAGCTCTGAGAAATTTGCTGCTTGTTTCCTCCCAGCAAATGCTCTTCATATCACCTCATTCCTCTCATGCCAGCTGCAGAAATATGTAGCCCTTGACTCACTTCCCCTTAGTTTTGTCCCTGATTTAGCAAGTCTCCTATTTTTCTAAATTTCTCTCATCACTCCTATTCCTCTACATCTTCATAAGCAAGTTCCCTTTACCTTTCATAGCCCAAGCCAGTATTTCTGTTTGGGACATTTTTAAACTCTGTATGACTGAGTACCTATTAGTAACCAAAGTACAAGCTGTATTTCAGTATTTCTACAGATCATGCATGAGAGGTCTCTTGTTGAGTATCAGAATACTGATAAAAAATTGGCTATAAATTATATTCCTAATGCCTCTTCTGCAGGACAAGTGCCACAAATCAAACAAACAGTCAGCGTGTTTCACTTCTTTGTATTACACTTCATCATCCCCAAAGCAAGGGTGGGCCTTTTTCTTTTCTTTTTGGAAAACGCCAAGTAATTTCCCATTTTTTAAATGTTGAAAATATCTGGAATGACACTGAGATAATTAGCCATTTTAAATTTTCTCCCTTCTAACCAGAAATGGGCCAAAACCCAAAATATTTTAGACACACCCAATCCAAGCTTTAGGATTTGTGCCCAGGCTCCAAGCAATCTGTGGTCTGATGAGATTTTAGTTGCTTTTATAAAACAAACTTTGGATTAATTTTACTTCAAGCCAAAAGCAAAGCAAACTGAGCTCTGACCAGAGCTTATGACTGGAACATAGTAAAATTAATCAGATAGTCTTGTTCTCTGTACAGCTCACACTTAAAAAAAAAAAAGAATATGCTTTCTAACTGCAAATATTAGTATTTTAAAAGTTTCCAGTAAATAGTTCATCTGTGAAAGAAGCCACAACTGCACGTACGTTATTTGATTTAGAGAAATTAATGTGTGAACCTGGAGCTCAAATTTCACTGTTTCTCAAGCTGGTAAACCTGACTTCTCATAGCAAGTTTTGGTAGACAACATCATTTGCTTGGCAGGAAAGCACAGGATTTCTGTGTCCCTGGCAGTTCATTTCACTGCTCAGACCATGAGAAAGAAGGCAAATTTTGTTCATCATCTTTTAGTGATATTTTATACTTGGAACTAGGCCATAAGAAAAAATTGCCAAATGGTGTCATCAGTCTATGATCAGTAGAGCAACTCCCAAACCATCCACAGCCAGCACATAACTTTTAACATTCAACATTTTCCATGGAATAGCAAGACCTGAGCCACTGTGATCCCAGAGTGGCTGTCCTTTCCATCAGATGCATCAAGTTTGTACAGTCCAGTGGACCTCTTAGCATGGGCTTGCAGATCACTGGGAACCACCAATCCAGTAGTCATGTCCTAGCTGCTCCCTGTGCCTTCCAGGTGTCCTCCTTGGACACCCATGTCACAGGAGATGATGGGAATGGGCTGACGTGGGTTTCGTGTGCTTAGTCATTACAAGAGCGCTAAATGCTTGTGGCGCCAGCCTTGCCATTAGTTATACTCTCCATTTAGGTCAAGAAACACCAATTATGCTGCAAGTAGAGTTTTCATTTTGTGTAATGATGGTTTTATGTAGTGGTGGTTTTATGTAATGGTGATTTTATGAATGGTGGTTTTATGTAATGGTCCGATTCCATTTATTTTAATATGTTAGTTAGGAAGCGTATATTACCAGTGTTGGGAATTGGATAGAAATGGAACGTGATCACTTTCTTACAGTATAATTGCTACCCAGTGGAAAATACCAGGAAAATAATTTTACTTCTTAAAGCTAATATTACTCATTTTTTTATACAGGACATTTTGGCTGTGTGTACCATGGGACATTGCTGGATAACGATAGCAGGAAAATTCATTGTGCTGTGAAGTCACTGAATAGTGAGTTACATGTTTAATAGTGAGGCGTTACTATTAATTCCAAAGATAACTGGGGTGAACCAATAAATTCCAGTGAAGTATACATTCACAAACAAAGATTTTTAGTTGCAGCTGAATCAGATTTATCTTTGGAGCAATTCCCATTATTCCATATTACCACAACACATTGGCATATATTTTTACATCAAATGAAATGTCCATATACTTCCTCTACAAAGAAAAAAACTCTGGAAAATAAGGAAAAGGTAGTATCATTTTTTTATTCTACTGAATACTGAAGATTTGGGTTTGGAAGCTAAACTGCTGAAGAGTGGGCAAAACTGCTGGAAAAATAGGAAGATAGTATAACAACATTTATTAAGGACTTTACTCAAGTGTTGTTATTCAATTTTAAATCATTCAAAATAAGAAATAGAGAAACAAAAATTACCAACAGACTGTATTTGGTCATTGTTGGAAAACCAATGCACATAACCTCATTGTACTGTGGGAGGTGGAGAGCATGTTTGTAGTCTCTCATTATCACTTTGTTGTACAATGGCATGCTGTAGAGAAATGAACCCTTGTTTTTTTCTGTTTCTTTTAATTAACTCATTTTATGACTGGATTTCTCAGGGATTACAGACCTGGAAGAAGTAGCTCAGTTTCTGAAAGAAGGAATAATCATGAAAGATTTCACTCATCCCAATGTTCTGTCACTCCTGGGAATCTGTTTGCCCAATGAAGGATCCCCATTAGTTGTTCTTCCATACATGAAACATGGAGATCTTCGAAACTTCATTAGGAATGAGACTCACGTAAGTACCTGGTGAGGTAGAGAGGGAAATGCGAGTCTGGCCACGCCCTGCTCCAGCTCTTACAGGCTCTCATAATTACATTAGGTCTGCAACTTGCTGCTCTTACTACACCTTAACCTTTAGCACTTGCTTAGTCTGGCATTGAGCCCAGCCACAGCAGTGCCACTCCTTCCCCTCCCCCTCAAATTCCTCTCTAGAATGTTTCCCAGAAATTATCAGCAATAAGTATTTCTCATTTCCCATCCATAATCCTCTTTATAAACAAATGTGTTTATGAGATCTACGTCCAGGGGCCCAATCATCTGCTGGTTAAATTAAACTGGCACATCTCTGTTCACCTTAGCACAGCAGTGCCAGTCATCAGCATCTGCTTTTCCAACTCCTAGGTAAGGGAACTCCATGTGCAGCTAGTGTCACAGTATATTTCTTATCAATATTTTTTCTTCTTATCTTAAGGAAGAAAAACAGGGTCTGTTATACAAACTATGCATACTCTTTTATCAGCAATCTTCCCCATTTCCATTGAAAGACTGAAAGATTCCTCAAATGTGCCTCATTGCTTTCTCTCAAGTAGAAGACCACAGGTCTTACCTCAGGCACTGTAAGCCCACTTTACACTCTAGTATTTCATCTGTTTCACAGTGTTAGAACAATATAAAGTGACTTCTGAGCCAATAGGATTTTGTCCTTGCAATCAGCAATAGCCAGTACAATTAAAAAAAATTTCAACAAATTTTTGGAGGAGTTAAGCTTTCTGCGGCTGGGACCTGCTGCCATTTGAGCTTCTTTCATTCTACAAGCACCAGAGCCTTTGTCTGTAAATAGTGCCATGGTCCTTCCTGAAATAAATAGAATAATGACCACACTTGAATCAGATTGTTCCACTGAAGAAAATTGTAAGGAGCAATGTCAAAACCACAAAAATCTGTAGGATCCTTACTATTACAAGTCATATGATTGCTATAAAAGATTTCCAGGTTTATGTCTATACTTATTTTGATATTTAACATTTTGAGTATCATCTCACCATGTAGGCAAAAAGAAAGAGTTAACAATCATTGCCAAAAATCTTCCTCTGGTAACTACTAAGGTCTCATTTGCCTTTTTCATGAAATCATACTGATGCACCTATTTTGTGCCAAATAGGACTTTGTCTTCTCTTGGTCATCTCCAGCTGAGGAGCTCCAAGTTCACAGTTAGTACCTTCTACTGAGCTACATGCTATCACCCTTAAGTCCACATATGTGAATTTTGTGTATCATCTGTGGTGCTGAAGTTTCAGAATACTGTTCCACTTCTCAGGTCAGGTTATACTGCCTATGCTGCAAACTCTACTCTTCTGGAGACTATCAGCTCTTTTGTTTTCTTGTAGTGTGTTTTCTCACAGGGGTTAGAAGCTGACCTAAACTCAAACCAATTTCACTACAATCACCAAACTTTCTTGATCATTCTGGTGGCAAGAGAGGTGTATAAAACCTAGAGTCACAGCACAAAGCAGTCTGGTCCTTAAGCTTCTGCATTCATTTTATCATAAATGTTTGTATTTTTCAGAATCCAACAGTAAAAGATTTAATTGGATTTGGCCTTCAGGTTGCAAAAGGAATGAAATACCTTGCAAGTAAAAAGTTTGTCCATAGAGATTTGGCAGCAAGAAACTGTATGTAAGTACAAACATCTACTTTCAGCCGCATTACCACACTCTTCTGTGTAAAACAGCGAGATGAGATGAGATAAACTGAAGTTTCCAGGATTCTGCTATTTTTTAGTAAAAAGATGGTGGTTTTTTCATTGCTCTGCAATTATACTGATGTTTGTCTTGCATACTGATGAGCTACTCATCTTGCTAAGGGCTCATTTCTAACACATAAGCTTTTTTTGAGTGTGAGAAATAAGAAAGCTGAGGTGAGAGTGTAGCCTCTCAAAATCATTGGTTAGAGTTTAAAAGGCATCTCCTAAGGGAAGTTAAAGTGCTGTTGCCTCAACTTGCTCTGCTTCCACCCAGCCTCTTCAGAAGCAGCATGTCTCTGCTGCCACACCTAACCAGGAGGGAGAGGAACACAGGGGAACTTTGTGAGAAAAACAGGAACACAAAGAAAACCAATGAGACCTCTTGACAATAGTCTTTCATTACATGAGTATGAGCTTACTTTGGCTCAACCAGGCACACAAATTAACATTCAAAGAATCTTACTAGTGTCTGGGAAGCCAGACAGTTCAGTTCCCACAAAGACAAACTGATACAGGATTTGCCAATATGATTATGCTGATTTATCACTGATGTTGTGAATTAATGAGGCACAGCCTTAAAGTTTATTTTTAGCACATCATAAACTGGAACTCTGGCTGCAAAAAGGTCGTTAACCTGTGACATCAGATGTCTTACTGTTTTTTCAAAGGTGCACACCTGTGCAGCTGAACAGCCTCTGATAAAGAACATTTTATTGCAGGTATTGGGTTTTTTAAAGGGATGAAAAAAGCCAAAAGCAGATTTTCATATTTCCTAAGAAGAAATGCATTGGGTTACTGAACAAAAGACCTAGTTCATCTAATCAAAGTCCAAATGGTGGCAAAAGGACATTCCCCTTGGCCTACTTGGGTGAGGAAGGAGCAGCTCTCAGGGTGTCTCACATGACCACTGAATGTACTTCTACAGGGATCAGCACTTCAGAGCCCAGAGAGCTGCAGCCACAAGACCCACTTTTCCCAGTGCCATGTGCAATCCAACACCCAGTACAGGCCCTGCACTGGTGATGTCTATCAGAAAGGAAGCCAGCATGCAAATATAGTCCTCAGGGACTCTTTACTCTATTGCACTATCCTGGAAGAGGTGCAGGAACCTGCTATGGCATAAACTGTTTCCTGTTGATCCATCAAAGTTCCTTCCCACTCCCTTCAGCAGATTAAATTACATCAGTAAACACAGCAGATAGTTCTGTCCCATGCACTGACTTAACAGACCAGAGCTGTCCAGACAGAAACCTCATAAATTCAAGACAGGGAAATGTCATGTGCAGACCCTGAGAGAGACAGGATCATTTAGCCTAGAGAAGGTTGAAGGGGATCTTATCCATATGTATAACTGATATGGTGGATTAAAGAAGAGGAAGGTCGGTTTTTCTAAGTGGTTCCCAAGGACAGGCCAAGAGGCAGTGGGCACAAACTGAAATCGAGAAAATTGCATTTTAACACAGTAACACTTTTATTGTACAGATGACTGAACGCTGGCCCAGGTTGCCAGAGAGGTAGTGGAGTCCTTATCCTTGCAAATATTCAAAACCCACCTGGTCATGGTTCTGAGCAACCTGTAGTAGCAGACCCTGCTTTGAGCAGGGGAGATAATGGTGAACTAAACTTCAGGGGCCCCTTCCAAGCACACCCATTCTGTGACTGTGTGATGCTGTAAAGAAGCCCAAAAGGAAGTGCTTGCTGTGACTAGGTCTGCACATGTACAGAAGGATAGGCCTGAAAATGCCCACACCCACACTCTGTTTGTTTGTAACAGTGATACCACTTATCAGGACAAATACCAAGCTTAGGAGAAGCAAAGCTAAGGAGATCTTCTGGTACGGCTCAGCTGTAGCCCCAACAGAACTTTTGTTATGCCATAACATTCCCCTGGAATACACATCAAACTCATCCTTAGTTACAGGACTACATTATTACATAAAGGCAGTCACTGAGATAATGATGGACCCCTCCTTATCAAAACTGAGAGTAAGCAGGAAAGGTGATGCATTAACTTGGAAATAAAAATTAGCAGGTTTTAAGGATACAGAAGAAAAAACAGCTGTGGAAGAAATGATGTAGAACTCAATCAGGATGTATAGGCTATTAGCAAAAATCTTTTTATACATAGCAATTGTTTTAAAATAACTGTAATTCAAATTGTATTATCAAAACAATATCAGTAATTTCCTGAGTTCATTCAATGTGTTAAATGGGTGTCAAATATACTTTGCTGCACTTTTGTTTCAGTGTTACATTAGTTCATAGATGCCAAATAAAGTACTGCCATCCAAAGTCTCAGTCTCAAAAATGCAAGTCAGTCATTATAATCCACCAACACGGTAAATCTGGGCTGCTCAGTTGCAAATAATACCTTTTGTCATTTCTCTAGGTTGGATGAAAAATTCACTGTCAAGGTTGCTGATTTTGGTCTTGCTAGAGATGTCTATGATAAAGAATACTACAGTGTGCACAATAAAACAGGAGCTAAACTGCCAGTGAAATGGATGGCTTTAGAAAGTTTACAAACTCAGAAGTTCACAACAAAGTCAGATGTGGTAATGTACAAACATATTTGTATCACCTATTTATTTCTTTTATATTGCCTGAGGCATCTTTCTAGTATTTAATTAATGGAACAACTCCAAATGAAAACTGATATTTGAATCTAGCTTTTGTTCACATAAGAACAAAAGAGTCTTTCTACATCCAGAAAGTGTATTTGTCCCAGTCACTAAGCAAGAAGTTGTTGACCTGATTATATGTTACTGTTCAGGAAAGAATTAGGAGTTAAATCCTGTTCCAAGTGAAACTAAGGACATTCCAAGAAGCCAAGAACCCTGCTATAGGAGGGGCTCTGGAAAGCTTGACAGAACAGGTTAACTTGGAGACTTGTAAAAGTTAATAGTTCTCCAAAATACTTTATTTGCTTTATAAATACTTACTGGCTGCCTACAGCAATCTCAAGTATTACCTGGCCATTTACAAAGAAAAAATTGTTACAGTGAAGTCAGTTGGCTGGATTGCTTTGTATTATAGCTCTCTGTTCAATCCAGATTCAGACTGACCTGTGATGCATAGAATTTTCACCATGTATATTGTCTTCAGCACGTATTTACACAGAGTTAGTCAGATCATCAGTTCATGTAAACTGGCAGAGCTCCATTAACCTCAAAAGAAGTCTGCCAATTTATACCAGCAAGGTAGCAGGCCTATAGGCTTTTATTTTCTTTCATTTACTTAGTTGAGATTCTCTGGCTCGTATTTAAGTGGCTCCTCAAGTCCCTACAGCATTTATTAGCCCACTTAAAAGAAAGCTGAATGCAGTAAAACAACTTTTCAAAGGGAAAATCCATGCAGTTGAATGCTTAAATCTGTCAAACCGTCTTCTAAAACAGGAATGTAAAGCCCTCCAACCCTTTAACTTTTTATTTGTTTCTTTGTTTTCTTAGTGGTCCTTTGGTGTATTGTTATGGGAACTTATGACACGAGGGGCACCACCTTATCCTGATGTAAATTCTTTTGATATTACTGTTTACTTACTACAAGGAAGAAGGCTGCTGCAACCTGAATATTGCCCTGATCCACTGTAAGTAAATAGTTTGCAAAGGCTTCTGCAAATGCTGCTGATTCTTGTGCTATAGTAATTGAGACTGTGGGAGGAGAGAGTTGGGTTTTTTTTTCTTTTCATAATTGAGCACTTCTTCTATTTGAATGGCAGGTATGAAGTCATGCTGAAGTGCTGGCATCCGAAACCTGAGCTGCGTCCAGCATTTTCTGAACTTGTTTCAAAAATATCAACAATCTTCTCCACTTTTGTTGGGGAACACTATGTTCATGTCAATGCTACTTATGTCAATGTCAAGTGCATTGCTCCCTATCCTTCTCTTCTATCATCACAAGACAACACAGACATGGATGTTGACACATGACGGGTATGTCTGAAATTAAGGAAAATCCATTCTTCATTGTATGAACAAAAAGCAAAACATTTTGTCCACTAGTTTTTACTGCCCGGTCTTTGTGAGAACACTGTTGCACATGTTTATGTTGTTGCCCAAGTTGCACTAGCACAAGGACATAATATCATATTATTTAAGGATACAGGATTCCATAAACCATCACAGTTATTTCCAAGTATTTGGAGAATGCCATCAATTTACCAAATGGAAATGCGGTGTGCTACCAACCAGAGTTAGTTCCCACAAACTGTCATTAATGTGTGCTCAGACCCAAGAACAAATGCCATGAAAGTAGAATATCAATCAGTATGGCTGGAAGGACTGTTACTGTGCATGTACTTTAGGATAACGAGCAGTGCAGAAATGGTTTTCACACAAAAGGCCAAGAAATGCAATGAGAATTACAAGAGTTTAAAATGTGTTTTCATCCCACATGAGTAAAACTTTGGATTTTTGAACTGCATCAACAAAATTTCTAAGAACCTAGGCAGCCAAGATAGCCAGCCTCATGGTGTCTTAACAGAAATCAAAATCAAGAAATGGTGTGCAGTAAAATAAGTGTAGAAAAGTATGACTGAGTAAGAAGTGGGTGAGGAAGGCCAAGACAAAACTGGAACTGAACCTGGCAAGGGATGCAAGGCATAACAGAAAGAGCTTCTACAAGCTATGGTATGCTAATCAGAAAAGTAAGGCCAAAGAAGGTGTTCCCCCTCTGTTAAACAGTGCTGGTGGACGAGAAGTCTGAAGTACTTAACTTTCTTTCCTCAGTATGCAATGGCAACATTTCTTCCCACATCTCTTGAAAGGATGGACAACAGGATGAGGACTGGGAGAGCAAAGCCCCCTCCCACTGTAAGAGAAGACCGTTCATGACCACCCAGGGAACCTGAATGTGCACAAGTCTACGGGACCTGATGAAATGTATCCCAGAGTCCTGAAGGAATTGGCTGATGCAGTTGCCAAGCTGCTCTCCATGATATTCAAAAAGTCATGGCAGTCAGGGAAAGTCCCAGGTGACTGGAAAAAGGGAACATCTTTAAGAAGAGAACAAAGAACAGCCCTGGGAACTCCCAACCTGTCAGCCACACCTCTGTGCTTGGGAAGGTCATGGAACAGATCCTCCTAGAAGGCACATGAAGGACAGTCCTTCTCCAGGATTCAAGACACCAGCACAGCTTCTCCAAGTCCTGCCTGACCAGCCCAGTGGCCTTCTATGATGGAGTGACTACACCAGTGGACAAGGGGAGGTGTACAGATGTCATTTACCTGGGCTTCTCTAAGGTTTATTCCACAGCCCCCCACAACCTCCTCTCTGAACTGGAGAGAGATGGATTTGATGAGTGGACTGTTAGATGGATAATAAGTTTTTCTGGACAGTCACATCCAGAGGATAGTGGTCAATGGCTCAGATCCTGATGGCCATCAGTGACAAGTGGTGACCCTCAGGGGTCAGCACTGGGACCAGTGTTATTTAATATCTTCATTAATGACACAGACAAAGGGCACGAGAGCACACTTGGCACATTTGCAGATGACACCAAGCTGAGAGGTGCAGTTGACACACCTGAAGGATGGGATGCCATCCAGAGGGACCTGGACAAGCTCAAGAAGAGAGCTGGTGACAATGTCATGAGTTTAAACAGGACCAAGGAGCAAGGTGCTGCAGCTGGGTCAGGGTATCACCACAGGTTTGGGGATGAACAGATCCAGAGCAGCCCTGCCAGGAAGGACTTGGGGTGCATGAGAGGCTGCACATGAGCAGGCAAAGTGCCCTCCCAGCCCTGAAAGCCAATTGTACCCTGGGCTGCATCAAGAGCAGTGTGGCCAGCTGGTCAGGAGAGGGGATTCTGCCCCTTCTCCACTCTGGTGAGACCCACCTGGAGCGCTGCATCCAGCTCTGGGGGCCTATCACAGGAAGGACATCAATCATCAACCATGATGATTAGAGAGTTGGAGCACCTCTCTGGTGGGGAGAGGCTGGTTGAATTGGAATTGTTTAGACTGGAAGAGGGAAAGCTTTGGGATGACCCAATTGCAGCCTTCCAGTACCTGAAGAGAGCCTTTACAAAGGCATGTAGTGACAGAACAAGGGGGAATGAGTTTAAACTGAAAGACAGTAGGTTTAAATTAGATATTGGGAGAAGATTCTTTACTGTGAGGGTGGTGATGCACTGTAACAGGTTGTCCAGGGAAGTTGTGGATGCCGTGCCTGGAATTTTCAACATTAATCAATATACCCACAGCAAAGGGGCTGGAACTATATGATCTTCAAGGTCCCTTTCAACCTGGGCCATTCTATGATTCTCTGATTCTATGTCTTACCAGTTCTCTGGTGTAGTCAGACGGTACAAAAAACAAAGGGAAAATCATCTAGCTTAAAGCATTCCTAGTGTTAACATTATTCCAACATTCAGTCATTTATTTGAGTCAAACAGTCTACAAAAACAGATCTCTTGCTGAAAAATGAAAAGCCTCCATTTCTTTCAATAAACAGTGAATCACTCTGGGAATTAAAACCTGAAGGCTGCTGTCCGGTGAGTCACTTGGTGAGCAGCTGAAGCTCTGCCACCTACCCTTGGGTAGAGCTGCTAACAAAGGTGAGTTAGGAGCAGAGGTGTTGCAGGCTGCCCTGACCTAAAAGGACCCCACCATAGCAGGCATATCAGTAACTTCTTCATACCAGCCCTGAAGAGCAGAGAAGACTGATCAAAAGAAGAAATGGCTCCAGGCCCTCTTTACTCTCTTCTTGGATCACACAACCCAGTGAACTATCTACTTTTAATGCTAAGTTATGACCAGAGAAACAATTCTGAAAAGAGATAGTAAATAAAACTTCTATTCATTAGGGAAGAGTACTATAACTTTAGGGCAAACATCACATGTCATTTCTGTTCCTGTGGAATTCTGTGCATACTACTGTATAGTTTGTTTAGAATAGGATAGAACTGGGTTTGCTGGTGTAAACACATAAAGTATTCTATTTTTATATTAAAAAAAAGTTTATTTTTAATGACATTTACAAAGTTTGGTTAGGCCACAAAATACTGCACTGTGAACATTTCAGAAAACATATGTCAATGTACATGATTCATAACTGTAGCAACCTTAAGAAATACTGTGTAAATATTAAAAAGGAAAAGAACTGACTGTAAACACACTCCACCCTAAGTATATCTCCATTGCTGCAGGCCAACTATTTTAAGATCTTCAAAGAGAGGTAATGCAGATAAAGAACTGATATAAGGGAGATATATTGTTCTTAGGAGACTGTGTTATAACTGAAAGATTTATAATGAGGGCAGAGTGTGTAGGCAAGCTATGAGCAGATGATATTGTATTGTGTTTCATCACCACTTTCATTTCAGAAATGAACTTTCATGTCTGCTGAGAGTGATACTAATTGTAGATTGCTCAAGGACAAAAGGCTTTGCTGCAGGCAAAAAAAAAATCATCTCTATGGTTGTTAAAACAGCTAAGGAAGTTTATGACACATAGATTTGGAGAAGTTACTCCAGACTTGTACGTACATGCTTAAGGAATGCTGCAATGTGAAACAGAGGACATTTTTACTATTTATGAACTTTTGCTTAATAAAGTTAATGTTGTGTCTGGGACACCTGTAAGAATATGTGATTCTGGTAAGATTTGACGTTAGTAAGTTCATATATCGGCAAAGAGCTGAATGGTACTTATGTTTATAGTTGTTGTCATGACCGAATAAACATGTTATTAAAATGAAATATTGTAATACGTTAAACTCCCCGTGCTAGAATTACTGCTCACATTGACTGTTAAACTGACAAGTCTGCCCATATGCCTTCTCTGATTAACATGGGAAGAGCAACCTGTGGAACTGTCGGAGAAAGGGGAAAAAACTCAGAAATCTAAAAATAGAGAGTGCAGCAATAAATCAAACACACAGTTCATCAACCTCCTAGCCATAAATACGTCAGAGAAAGATACCAAATATCTGTTGTCATCAACTATGGCATAGTTTGTTTGAATAGGAAGCCTGTTGCCTAACCACAGGCTCTACCCATGCAGAGCCTTACAATTCTTGAGTTGCGGTGGCATTTGAAGCTTGGAATTTTGCTATCATAAGGAGTACCTGCGTGACCCAACAAGGATGTCAGCACTTGTGTTTGGTATCCAAGTCCCTAATGAGTCACAATGCACAAGAAGTTTTAATTACCTGAATCTGTGTCCCTCAGGGTCATCCATCCCACGTTTCATGTCTGTAAGGTGTTTTGTATCTGTGACACCTGAAGAGAAAAATCCGCGGGGCTCTCGGTTCTTCTGGAGCAAGAGGAGCCAGCCCCACCCCTTGTCCTACACATTTCCTCCCAGTTACATGAGATGTCTCCCACTGAATTCACAAGTTTTCTTTCATGAAGTGTGTTTTTAGTGGGTACCCCACAAACACTGCAATACACGTCGTCCTGTGCCTCTCTCAGTCAGACCTTACAAGCTTATTTCTCCAGCATCTTATCTCAGGGGAACATTTTATACTTAACTCACTCAAGAATATTTCAATGCATATCATCTCATTGGCAGCAGGGTGAACATGAGCCAGTGTGTGCCCAGGTGCCCAGGGGGGCCAGTGGCATCCTGGGTTGGATCAGAAACAGTGTGGCCAGCAGGAGCAGGGAAGTGATTCCTTTCCTGCACTCAGCACTGGTGAGGCCACACCCTGAGTGCTGTGTCCAGCTCTGGGGCCCCCAATCTAGGAAGGATGTTGAGATGTTGAAATGTGTCCAGAGAGGAGCAGTAAGGCTGGTGAGGGATCTGGAACACAAGTCCTGTGAGGGGCACCAAGAGAGCTGGGCTTGCTTAGCCTGGAGAAGAGGAGGCTCAGGGGAGACCTGATCACTCTACAACCACCTGAAAGCAGGCTGTAGCCAGGTGGGGGCTGGCCTCTTCTCCCAGGGAACCAGAGACAGGACAAGAGAACACAGTCTTAATCTGGGCCAGGGGAGGTTTAGGCTGGAAGAAGTGATTGGGCATTGGAGTAGGCTGCCCAGGGAGGTGGTGAGTCACTTTCCCTAGAGGTGTTTTAGAAAAGACTGGATGAGGCACCCAGTGCCATGGTCTAGTTGACAAAGTGGTGTTAGGTCATCGGTTAGACTCGATGATCTCAAAGACCTCCAACCTAGTTAATTCTGTGATTTCAACTGATTAAAAACAGCATTTATATGCTCTCCTCATCTCAAAATATTAGGAAAACCCAACATCAAAACACATTTTCTCCAGACACATTTACTTCTTAACAAAAAATATATATGCTCACTTTTAACTCCAAGTATATTTCAGGCAAAAGTTCAGACTTGATGATCTCCAGAGGACCCTTCTAACCCTAAATATTCTTTTATTCTGTGAAAAATGCATTGAAAATAATAGCTAAGAATGAAAACATTCTGCTATGTCACAAGACTGATCCATTTTATATTCTAATTATTTCTATTTAATTTACTTTCCAATAAATTTTCAGTCAGTAAAAAATCTCCAAGGTTTTAGAACAGTCTGCTGTTAATACCAAGGTCTTCAATCTAAACCAGCGTAACACACAGTCAAATGATGGTCTGAACTTAAATACCAGATTTGTAACACATTCCTCTGATTACTTCTCCTGATTTCTCAGGGATGCTATATATTGCATTTATGAAAGGGTCAACAGAACCACAAGCTTCCCATACTCAGTTTTTCATCCTAGAAACTTTGATTATACCAGGTACACACTGCAGCAGATCTGAAGCTGACTTACACTGGCAGGCTTCCCACCACAGGAATATTGACAGTGGATGGGGCCCGTGGCCAAAACATTGCATAACAGATACCCTACACACAAAAGCCAAGAGACTGAAAAATAGGGAGGGATATCCTCACCCCACAGAAATCTTCCTGTTGATTTTACACCAGCTTTTTGAGTGCGCTATTAACTCGACCATTGAGAGTCATTTGCCTCTATTTGGAAGATTTTTAATCCATTGAGAGTAACTTGCCTCTATTAAGGAAGATTTTTAATACATCCACCAATATTAAAGGTTTCCAAAACAAAGGAATATGGTACACAGTACCACGGGGTTGCTAAGGCTTGGCATGTTGCTAATTCTTTGTCTCTGGTGTTAAAATCAGTCATGAAGAAGAGACCTATATTCTTTATGTAAATAAATTATGAGGTTGCAGTGGCCAAAACAGAACATAAAACCAGTGAGAAACTGCAAAAGGGCCTCAAAATAATTTTATACCTAAAAATGAAACTCACCCTTCAGAAATTTGATTTCTGGGATTCAGCCATAATACTATATCAGAGGAAAAGGTCATAGCAGATAAATGAAATAGAAATCATAATAGGTTTTTTACTCACTAAGCAAAACATCTATTCCTGAAAATTCCAATTTCCATTCTTTTTAACAAGCAGGTCATGAACTGAGTATTCCGAGCATGAAAGAAAGACACAGGAAATCTTAGGATTTTGCCAAAATGATTAGTAAAAACATTTACAAGAAATTGTGACCTCACAGACAGCAGGGAGAACTCAGAACAACTTCATTGACCCAACAGACACCAGCCCAGTGAAAATCAGTCTCTCACTCCAGAACTGTGCTCTGACGCTAAACCTGAATTTTCCTTTTGCAATCCCCATCCACCTGCTAACACTATAGGTGCATTTTTCCAGTGAGGATACCAAGAGTCTTTCTGATTAAGGTTAAGCACTTGTAGCCCCTCCATGACCTCCTGAGGGACAGGAGAGAAAAGATTTCTGTTTTGTAAGAGAATCTGCTTCTCTGCCTGCTGTCACTATTAACTTGGTGCTTTCCTTTCAAGAGCAGCAGCCTCCTCACTACACACAATGCCTGGGAGGGACCCTCAGCAGAAGGTAAATCCTGGCCACATTCAGCCCAGGGGGACCCTCTGGTTTGCATGTGCTCTTCTGTTTCAGCAGGAAGCACTTAGATGCAGCCCGGAGCTGTTTGGAGGTTCATCACTTTCAGCCAAACATTTTCTTAGATTCATTACAATTTAACAGGGAAGGCCCTTGCTCGGGCCCCTGAGGCTCCAGGCATTCCTACAAACACCATGCATTAACACTTGCCAGGTTCTAATTATCAAGCACACAGTGAGACCCTCTCTGGCACAAATGACAGTTGAATATCCTCCTTTAGGATGTGCAAAATGTTGTTGCCAAGAACTTTAGGGTGCATGACCAAACATGGATACCTCAGCTGCCAGGAGGCTGCAGCTCACTGGGGCAGTTGGCATGCTTTGCAAGTGTGACAAAACTGAATGCAAATGCTAAAAATAGAGTTTGAAATTTAATTAGGAAGGAAAAAAAAAGCCCTCCAGACAACAGTGGTATATTCTCTATCTTTTGTGGCTCAATATAAAATAAAGGGAGTTTAAGAAAGACAGTGGGGCTGCAGCCTGTTGGAGCTCATGGTGGGGAATTGATGGCAAACATATGGGAAGATGTGACAATACACACACCCTCGTCAGCAAGTGGAACATAACGAGGAGTGAGTCACATCCAACTCCAATTGCATGTTATCAGTTTCTTTAAGCAAACCTTACAAGAGGAGACTGCTACAGGAATGACAACCACCATCAGAAGTTCAAAACACTTTCACCGTGTAACTTTTACATTTTGTAGAGAAATGTAATTAAATGAATAGCTTCTTCATTCATTGTCAGTTACTGGAAATGCACCTTTTGAACTTACCTGGTCTATTAAATCACTAGCCATGCCTATGTGATATATCTGCCACCTGGCCACAAGAACTGCAACAGCATTGAAACATTTCCCTCAAAGGTCAACAGCTCAATAACTGCAAAAATGCTTCAGCACTGCTGTGTCCTCCCTATAGCTTTGAGCACCAATATGTTGCAGCTGTTGTCAGAATTTTCAAACAGTAGCTCTGAATCAGATGGGAAGAGGGTAAAAATTGTCAGGCCCATGCAATTCCATGAATTATGTCACTGAAGTGATAAAAACAAACTCACCTCATCAAAAGGTGAATTTGTTTTGTATAAACATTTCATACACCTGACCTGCTGTATGAAATGCAGATAAACAAAAGGCAGACAACAAAAGGCAAACAAATGTCAGAACTATTTCTACTTTTTTTATGAATATTAAGTGTACTCAAAAATATCCTGAAAAAACACCTGTACATCTGCAATAAGAGTGATAAAACATATTTGCTAGGAATCTTATTATTAATTTGTATCAGTAGGATTTTCTTAAAACCATCACAAAAACACAAAGTAAATTATTTTAAAATATGTTTAAATCTATGTCGTATATCTAGGAGCTTCCAAATGTATCTGCCAATTCCTTTGGATAATTGAAGGGAATTCTTTTTTATTGACCATTCTGGGCACCTTGAAATAGGTTTTGTGTCTTTGCCTCTACTATCTTCACACTACCAAGAAGGCATCATCACATGGAGGTTCTGTACACAAATGCCTACCTGATATTATTCTCTGTAAATAATTCTAAATAGGAAGATAAGTCTGGATGATGATGAATAAGATGTTTCTATTATTACTGCTGTGATGAACAAATCATTATTAACACAGAACTTCTCTCAAGACCCCCCTTCCAAATCCCTTATAGTACTTACCATAAAATTCATGTAGTTATATATTTTACTGCATAAAATAGTGAATGGTGTTAAAATAGTAACTTCATTGCAGGGAAAGCAGCGTCCATGAAGGTTAATGGCCCATACTGAAAAGCCAATAACAAATGTCTTTGCTTAATGAAATGCTTGGTTTAGATCATACTTTTCATACAGTGCTTCTGCACTAGTCTGCCAAGCAGATAGTATAAAACAGACTCATGATTCATTCATAAAGTACAACATACAGGATCAACACTCTGGTATTTTCAACCTGAATTCAAATCAACAAGGTCTCATCTCAGTGAAAAAAAAAAAAAAACAACAAAAAACAACCCACCAAACTTCCTTTATCACCTGAAAGAGAATATAGAAACTTTGTCCATCATTTCTACTTTCAGCCACAATCAGGAAATTAGAGACTGCAAGAAGATCAAAGGATTTTACTGCTCAAGGTATCCAAAACTATTTTCTACAAGTTTAATGCCCCTCCTCCCCACCACTCTTACTAATACCCCTAAATAGCTAGGTCAGATTTTATGAGAAGTAATTTTAAAAGCTGGAAGAGTTCTCTCTGGAAAAAAGCCATCTGTTTGAAGTGCTCAACTGCAAGATCTGAAATGTTTCCCAGCATTTTTTCACTTCCCAGATGTACTGCAAGTTCCAAATATCTGAGCACAAAGTGACAGATTTGCACAGTTGCAAGGGAACTTCTGTTCAGTCGTAAAGCAGAACTGAGCAGTAAGCTGTCAGATACAGGGGATCTGAGCAAGGAGGGCTGCTGCTTTGGCTTATCTGTGTTTTGCAATGCCAGTGTTGTGCTCTTCATGTGTGTGAAAGGTAACCACAAATGCAGACACTTATGTTGTGCAGTGGGTTTTCTTCAGGCACAGATTGCATGTATATCACATCTTCCCGCAGAGCCAAGATGCACATAGGGAACATGAGAGATATTTCCCAGCCTACAATCATTTTTAACTCAAGACAAGGGAAAACTGATAAAAAGCTGTTGAAAAAGCATCAAATCCATCCTACCTATGTGATCAGCTAACATCAGCACATTGTTCAACATGAAGGTATAACCAGTAATGCAGACCACAGCATACAGGTCAAAAATCAATCACTCTTGAGAAGACTTATTAAGGAAATTATGAGCAAAATTATTTGTGTTTAGGAAATACTGAAAATTGTATAAGTGTCTTAATAAAAGGCTCCTTGTTTCCTTTGATGATGTTTCTAATCAAACACTCCTCTGATTAAATAGCTAATAAAAATTTCAGCCTGCTATGATGATGCCTAGTGCCAAGGCCTGAGGAGGAAAGCTGACCAGAGAATACACAAAAAGAACCAATTTGGAGATACAAGTTTTCCTATACTATAATGAATACCACTACCTAGTTTGGAGAGAGTGCTTTTCATAAATACATTTCAAAGCACCTGCGTGAAAATACAGGGCTGGAAGATGTGTCAGGAGATTATTTGGTCCAATTCATATCACTAAGGGTAGACACACTTAATGTTTGCCTTGGCAAACATTTGTCTGATGTTTTCTTTCAAAAACCACTTGTACAAGCTACAAGGATTTCAAGGTTTCATTATTTGTATAGTGAAAAAAGTTCTCCTGGATTTATTTTCTAAATCATTCTCACTCGGTAAGAGACCTATATCCTTCTTTTTGCCCCAACACTGGCTACATATCCAACGAACAACTGTCAGGTTATCTATAGAAAAAAATTAAGCAAAGATGCCCCATCTTAATCTCTTTTTTTCTCAGATTAAAAAGCTCTTTTCATCGCTTAGTCATAGCCTTTATTTTCTTAACATATTAAGTTTCTTTTTCCTGGTTCTTCCCAGTCTATTTCTTTCCCTCTGAAGTACTTGGTACTCTCAAAATGTACCACTTTATAGAGTGATTAGGTCAGCAGCTGTGTTGCTCATGGCTAAACTAAGTCACCAATAATATAACCCAGGTTGCCTGGACAAACAACATACTACAGCACATTACGTGCTTAGAGGTTTTTTTCCACAAACAAATTGAGAAATGTGGCTCTAGGTGTGAACATGGCAAATAAGAAACTTGCCTGAGGATCTTTCTGGTCATGCAGGTTAGATGGGTCTGCAATACACTGAGTCCTCATTTTTATAAGTCTATATCCTGCTTTTGTCATGAGATGATGTCCCTCCCCTCTCTCACTCTTTTGTGATTACCTTAGTTGAACCACTGCACTCAGGGAAGCTGCCTCAAGAAGACAACTTTTAACCAAGGAGCTACAGCAAAGCCAGGAGCAGGAGCTCAAGTTAGTTGGAACAGAAATCCTTCATACCTTAGTTTGCATTGAAAGAATATTACATTCATTTTACATAATCCATATTTTTAATACATATGTATTTAGTGGTTTCACACTTCCTTTGTCTCTATTTCAACTAACTTTGATCCATTAACTTTGAATAACTTGCATAATCCACCCAGGCAATACTAATGAATGAGACACCTCTGGCTTCTAAAAAGGGAGCTGCACAAAAAGGAATTTCTTGAGCACTTATTCATGGATGTGTCAGGCAGAAAACAGGCCAGATTCAGGAAGCAGAGCAAAGCTAAGAGCACAATAGAGACATTGTTGATGGTGTAATAAGGTTTTATGGTATTTGGAGAGATGGAAACATTACACTTTGGTAGGTGAGGGAGGAGATGCGCTGAGGCTCCACATTGGCAGTGTCACACCAGCCCTCCTGCTGCTCCCTCCCTCGGGTCAGACCTGATGTATGGGGAAAATGCCCAAGGGCCCCGGGAGGTGTCTCCTTCTAACAAGGGCTCTTTGAGGCCACTGACCCTGACAGAGAGCTCTGTGAGACTGCAGCCAGAGGGCAAGGGATGAAGTTCTCTCAAACTCCTGAGAAGCTGATTCTGCAGCAGTGCCTACACACGCACTGGTAATGGCACGTTCTGTACCAAGACTGGCACAGCAGTTTAAACTCACCGGTGAGTGCATTGAACATCAGCTCCCTCTACTGTAAATACATTGGGATGTGCTCTTCTGCCACCCCAGAGCTCCCCAAAATGCTCAGGTTTGACAAAAGTACTGCTCTGAAGCACTGTGACTAAGATCACTGAAAAAATGGATCTTGTAGAACCAGCAGACAGGAAGACAGCACAGATTTTTCTTTTCAGTTCTTGTGGTTATGATAATTGAGTTTTCAGTCTTCTTGTATATCCATCTTATATATCCATCTCTAGTTTGTCTCAAAACTAGAATAAATTTCATGGTCTTAATCTAATATCTTACAAACAACTGTAGGCTACAGTCTACAGAACAGTCTGCTGCAGTAACTGCAGTCCTGCCTTTATTAGTCACCATATTAATTTCTGACAGAAAATGTAATGGCGTGGACCCTAATCTCTGCTGATCATTTTCCTAATTATGATGTTTTGTCTTCCTGAAAAGGTTAAAATTCTGATGGCTGTGTCCATCCATACTGAGGACTATTCTTGGTTCCAGCAGAAATCAGAGACATTTGCAGCACAGCTCAGTAACATAGTTCCATTAATTGATAAGATTTACTCAAAAGTATTACTTAAAAGGACAGAAATATTTGCTCAGGCCAGACTGAATTAAATTAATAGTTTAAACATAAAAAATACAAGAGGCTGGCTTTTTAAAGAGAAACGGAAACATTTTTTGTTTTGAAATTGACCTTATTTTTTTAATGTTAGACTAAACAAAAGTTTAATTTCAGATTAAACGAGTGCCCAGGGTTTTACTCAGCATGAAATCCAATTAAATGATCAAAGTATCAAAAGTCAGCCAAGAGATCAACAAAGATCAGCAGAGAGGCTCTGAGACTTGCCCAAGAGTGGATAGTCAGAGCCTGTAGTAAAATCTTTGTGTAATGGAAAGCAAGGACACAAGACCAGAAAGAATCCAAACATCCAGAGAAGGGATCAATAGCCTATCCATGAAAATGGCTCATTTATTGATTACAAAAAGGAGAAGGAAGGTGTTAACGTTGTAAGACAGGGACAGAGAGCTGAGCGCTGAGATTCCAGTTTGCTTGGATGTTGAAGAACAGAGACAAAGAAGATGAAAGAGTGAACAGATGAAACTATGATCAAGGAAGGTTAGCTCAGAGGAAAAGGATGCATCAAGGGGATGGGCTGAAAGCACTGAGAGAGCACTGAAAGCTAGCAAGCATCTCCAAGTGAGGAACCTGAGAGACACACAGAGCTGCCCTGGACAGTAGGAGAAAGGGACAGGAGGCCAGGACACCAGCATATCTGACAAGCATGGGTTGAAGAGATTTCAAAAAATACCCCAGCTTCTCCCATGCCATCCTTCCAACATGCTGTAGTGCAGATGGTCACATCTCATCCTTATCCATGGGCCTCTAGAGTCCCCAAAGACAGACAATGAGAGAGCAGGGATAAAAAGCAGAAAGTCAGTTTGATCAACTTAATGCTTACTTTGTACCCTTCCTTTGATGGGAACGGAATAGTCAAAGCAGATAAAGCTGCTTTGAAATAGGAATTGACAAAATATAGCAAGTACATGAGTGGAACTTTATCAGAATTATGCCAGAGCTCATTAATCTGTATCACAGTAATGGTGTTACTTTAAAGTTAACACCAGTATTTCAAAAGGTCCTCTGGATCTCTAGCAGCTCGCTGAAAACCCTTTACAGCTAATCAGTATCGTTGCTTCAAAGGAAATTAAACTGTCTCCACCCTGTAACTCTAGTGGCATTTGATCTACAATTGGCTTGAAGTTAAAAATTAATTACCCTTCCAACATATTGATTACATGACTATAAATATAAAAGCAGCAGCCCAGAACAATGTACACTGACCCTCTGTTGAAACAGCATGTTTGTTTTCAAAAGGAGCTAATTAAGACAAGCTCCCGAGAAGAGTCAGCGGTAAAACTAAAACCAACAGTGCCATCTAGTGCAGTGCTGGGCTCAGAGCATCGCACAGAACCGCAGCATTCTGTATTTCACCATTTCCTAAGGCTAACGGAGGAGGGCTGGCAAATTAATGCCACATTCTGTTTGCCTGAGGTCCCGACGTGGGGAATATGTAACTTTCAGGCAAAGACAGTCCCACATCATATTTACATTTGTATTATTAGTAAAACCTCACAGTTAAATCTACTTAGGAGATTTAACTACTGACTGGGAACTAACTGAAAGTCCTACATTGACATTAATTCTCAGGTTCTAAATAATTTGGTTTCAAAACAGCTACACTGAAACATTTTTGTAATTTTTAGATGTTATCTAGGGTGAGAGAGGAATTGTCCAGCCTGCAGAAGGTTCCAAGGAGAGTTTACAGCATCCTGCCAGTATCTGAATGGGACTTTTTACAAGGGTATGGAGTGACAGGAAAAGGGAGAATGGCTTTAAACTGAAAGAGGGTTGGTTTAGGGTAGATATCAGGAAGAAATTCTTTCCTGTGAGAGTGGTGAGACAAAGGAATGGCTTACCCAGAGAAGCTGTGGATGCCCCATCCCTACAAGCACTGAAGGCCAGGCTGGATGGTGCTTTGAACAACCTGTTCTAGTGGAAACTACCCTTGACCACTGCAGGGGCAGGCAAAGTGGGGAGAGAGGGTGCAACTCGATCTTTAAGGTTTTTTCCAATCCAAGTTATCATCTTTATAATATGCACTAAAAGAGATAAAAAAATCCTGCATATGTTTCAAAGCTTTTTATTAGAATCATAGAATATGCTGAGTTGGGAGGAGCCCACAAGGATCATCAAAATCAAGTTCCTGGCCCTGCACAGGACAACCCCAAGAGTCACACCATGTACCTGAGAGCATTGTCCAAATGCTTTCTGAACTCTGTCAGGCTGGTGCTGTGACCACTGCCCTGGGGAGCCTGTTCCAGTGCCAAACCACCCTCTGGGCGAAGAACCTTTTCCAACTATACAACCTTAACCTCCCCTGACTCAGTTTCATGCTGTTTCCTCAAGTACTGTCACTGGTCACAAGAGAAACGAGATCAGTGCCTGCCCCTCCTGTTCCCCTCATGAGGAAGCTGTACCTGCAGTGAGGTCTCCCCTCAGTCTCCTCCAGGCTGAACAGACCAAGTGACCTCAGCTATTCCTCATGCAATTTCCCTCAAGGCCCTTCACCATCCTCACTGCCCTCCTTTGGATGCTCTCTCATAGCTTTGTACCTTTCTTATACTGTGGCACCCAAAACTGCCCACAATATTCCAGGTGAGGCTGCCCCAGCTCAGAGCAGAGCAGGACAATCCCCTCCCTTGCCCGGCTGGCCATGCTGCGCCTGCTGCCCCCCAGGACAGGGTTGGCCCTCCTGGCTGCCAGGGCACTGCTGGCTCACATCCAACTGGCCACTGACCAGGACCCCAAGGTCCCTTTCCACGGCACTGCTTTCCAGTGTCTCAGTCTGTACCTACATCCAGGGCTCCCTTTCAGGTAAACAGAATACAGATTCAGCTCCCTTTTCCCAAAATCCGATACAGTTCTCTGTATAGGAGAACTGATCTAGCATCATACTTGGCCCTCTACACTACATTAAAGTACATTCATTGTCAGCTTTTAATATAGATTGCCTTAAACTACAAAAGAGACCCTAAAATTAAGGCTGTATATCCTGCAGCAGGAAAAGAAAGATTACAATCTCTGTGCCAATTGACTCAGATTCCTTTCTACCCTAGGGACTCACATTTCACTGGGTTTTTTGTACCTCTAGCCTGGTATCACTAATCCATAAAATAAAGTGTCAGGCACGTCTCAGTTGACATTAGGCACACAGATGTGTGCAGCATGCACTGAAGTCAAGCACACATCCTTCAGACTTTGCAGCTTTATTCATCAGCTTCTCCCTGACATCAGGGGAGCTAGTTCATTGACATCCACTGAAAACACTTCACTGTTTGTTTTTGTTTCCCTTTTGTTTTGTTTTGGTTGGCCAAGAGAAATTGCTGTGAATGTTAACTTTGGTATGACATAGACCTGGCCCATTTTAGAGCATTCCTCTCCACCTTGTGCCATGGGCAGGATCAGGCCCCCACCACTGTCCTTCCCAGCCTCTGCCATGAGCAGGGCTGGTCACCAGCATGTGACCCCACCAGGCTGTCCACCATACACACAACAAAACCCCAGTTTTGCCAGGTTTAGAGACCTGCAACAGACTTTTGTGACTCAATCAGGACTTATTAACAGACCATTTGAAAAATCCTTCCCTGGAACACAAGAGACAGGCTATATTGCATGGAAACTGTGAAGGGCAATGTGCTGTAAGAAAAAAAATAACATGAGATCTGCTTCCCTTTTCTCCCCACCTTCCCAATTCCCCACTCCTTTCCTAGGTGTTCTCTTTCTTCCCTGTCTCCCAGGAGAATCCTCAGCAGACAAGGCAGCAAAAGGTGGAATCAGCAATCTGATGTGCCTCAGAGCAAAGACTGTGACTAAAGGGTATGTAAAGCCAAACCCAGAAACAAGTGGCAATGAAGAGCTAAAACCACCAGAAATTAGCACATACAGCTCCAACCATCCTGTACAGCACAAGGGGATGGCCAGAAATCCATGTGTGATGACACAAATTGTATGAGGAAGCTGGACTCAGTTACAACAGTTCTGTATGTGAGCCCAACCAGGCTTAGAAACAGCTCTTCATGTCATCCTGTCAGCAAGCAGCACAGTGTCCACCTGTGTCCTACCACCATCTTTCCTTCCAGGGCTTTCACAGGTTATTAAACTCTCATCTGCTGCTACCACTAAATTCCAAGAAAACTCTGTCTTGTCCTATGTTGCACCTGAAACATCTATAAAGGCACCTTGCTGCTTTTCTTCCCCCTTTTCCTAAAAATTACTTTTGAGGGCCACAAAATTTTAAAAAACAAATACTAGGGAGAGTAGAGAACCCTCTTAATCACATTACATGGTGTTACTTGACATATCTAGATATCCCACTTCTGCTTGTAGCTCTTCATCACTTCATCCTACACATCACAACAGAAACATGAGATTTCTTTTTTTGCTGCATTTCCTGATCTGCCATGAGAGACTAAAACCAGAACTTCAAAATCTCACTGTGAGGAAGGAAGTGGAGCACAGTATTTGCACTAACTTTCCACAGATTGCAAAAGCCTGAGCTTGCCAATTGGGAAGCATGTGCACCAGGCTTTTTCTCAGTCTATTACTGATCCATATCAGCCAGGGATATCATTATAATACATCAACAGGAATTAAAACAGGCACAGGTATGTACAAATGCAATTCTCTAAAAACTGGAAAACTGGTTAAAGCACATGTGGAAGAAAACTTTGTTCCCTTTCAGGATCAAAAGCATTTTCTTTGGTCTGAAATAGTTCCTCTAGATATTCAAAATTTTTAGAGAGTTATTATTTACTACCAAAATACAGTTACAGTTGTGAGGTTTTTCATTCCCAGTTAGTCCATACAAAATGCTTTTTAAAGTGCCACAAAGAGGGAAATGGCAGCTTTTTTTTGGAGTAAGTATAATGATTTATTCCTCTGTGCATTTCTTGAACCTGGGGAAATGAAACCAGTAAAATCAGACCTTTCATCTTTGCATCACTTTTTTTACTGAGTTGCTCTTCTTAACAAAAAAATTACTTCTTGGTGGGTTGTTGAGGACATTACGGTGGGATGTATTTTCTCTGGGTTTGCATTAGAAGTTTGCCAATTGTCCTCATGACAGCTGAGGGAGAACAATCCCTATAACATAATTTACTGCAACAACAAAAAGTATTTTCCCTTTTTACAAGCTTCTCAGGAATAAACAGAATTGTTAATCTAATCAAAAACTCATTCCCATTGAGATAATCAACAGTGGAAGTACTTGGGGCAGGGAGTGCAAATTCTTCCTTTTAAACAATTGAATAAGGGCTTGTCAATATGGAGCCTATGAAGTTGGTCACAGCTGAATTTCAAAACAAGCATTTGTTGATTAATAATGCTTGTTTTGAACTTATTAAATTAATAATACAATGGATAATTCCTGCACTAACTTTGTTACACCTCTGATATTAATCTTGCTCTTTGCAACAGACCTCTCTACCATTGTAAACCAAATTAAGTGTAAAATTGAGGCCTCAGAATAAGAAAATGTAGGGGGTTTAAGTCAAACAAGTTGAATACTATCTTGGGACAATGTATAGTGATATAAAACTTAGCATTCCCTCAGACACACTGCACAGTTATCTGCAACCTTCTTTGATTCCTGCTCATTTAATTTAACTGATCTTATCCACAGTCATGATCAACTTCAGAATCCAGGTGGGTAAAATCTTGGCTCCCTTGCAGTCTCAAATTTTATATGACAACAGAAAATTGAGAACAATACAATTACTACAGTAATATATAGGACTACTTTTGCTAAAATCAAATGGCAACATAAATTCTCCAGTGTCTTTTACATCTAATGGGGTTTCACTGTGTTCCAGTGCAGTGTTAAGAAATGTCAGATCTCCCAAGGAAGCAGATCTTGGGCTCGAAAGCCACAGGTGAGTCCTGGCTGTGACAGGCAAATTGCACCACTGTCTCAGCCAGTCTTTGACTCAACAGAACACTGCTCAACAACAACAACAAAAAAGGAAAAACAAAATAACAAAAAACCAAACAACAAACAAACAAAATAAACCACACACACACACAAAAAAAAGTGTTTTAATAGATCAATGTGATTTCATCAAGACACAACATGCAACTGTTTCAAAAGTAGATAACAGAAATAATGTTCCTACATGAACATTCGGACACTGTCCTGACTTTCACAAGTATTCAGGACTTTATTGAGGCCTGAAGCAAGTGTGCTCAAGTGCTTATGCTGTTTATCATTCAGATGCCCAACATTCAAAAATAAAATTATTTTATTTCAAAATCCAACCTTCTCGTCCTACTATTTCTTCCAATATGTTCACAAGATCAAAAATTAGGGCCCCACACCACTGTTAAGCAGCATGAAGTACCACTGACTCAGTGAGACATTTTTCTCTACAATAGCCCAGAAATTCTCAGCTCTTTACTCACATCTGCTTGAATCGTTTATCTTTCTTGAGATTTTATCTACATAAGACATTCAGTTCTACAGAGAATAAAACAAAAAAGGAATTTGGACTCCTACAGTGAATCTCAACTTCATTAAACAAATCAGCACATTTACCATTTCCTGTTGAAAAATAAAATTGCCAAACAATGTCTCCTTTAAAACGAAAGTAAATAAATCCAGATAATCCAGATAGAAGACTACACTTCCTCTTTTTCTTTTTTTTTTTTTTTTTTTTTTGAGAAAGGAGTAATAACTAAAAATATAAGCAAGAACCAGGGTCAGTGAGAGGGAAGGAAAGGAATTTTTATGCTTTCTCATGGAGCTTTTCAAAATCAGGTGGCTGCTCAAATCCTGTGAGCTACTGTTCTATTCCTGTAACAATGTGATGGCTGGGGCAAGCAATGCTCCAGTGCTGGGGCAAGCTCCTTTGCTCTCCTCAGTTTTGCTTTCTCCTACTGCTTTCTCAATCTATCCTGGTACAGAGCAGAGGCAAACAAAAAGGTACACCAAAAGAGAGCAAGACTGGTTGAGGCTGGAGAAGTTTTGGACTTGCTGTAAGGCACACTGCTCACCTAAGGGCCCTCTATATGGGGTGCAGAACCCTTACACTGGTCCTGTTCTGTTTCCTAATTCCCAGCCTGTTCTCTTCCTTTGCTAATCCTGATCCTGCTCTATCTCCATATTATCAATAGCTACTGATGCAGCATTCCTGATGTCTGAGTAGGAGCTGCAATAAAGGCAGTACAGAAGCACAGCCCTCTTGGTACAAAGTCCTTTGTGCACAAATATGCGATTTACCTTTGAGTTCAGCTTCCCTAGGGAGCACAGAGCAGTGCTGAACTACAAGTGTAGAACTACTCTCTCCTTCCCTTAGCTTCACAACTTCAGCTGCCCCTTGTGCCCTTCCCTTGGCCCTTGTGCCTCTTCTGGTCCAGCACCTTCTTGCATTTTGATCTTCTAACAGTAAAAGGGGATTTGGCTGCCATAATACAGGTACCTAATATTTAGACAGTTGGGTCTGAACTCATATAGACAATAATCTTGTCCTAAGACAGGTGTCTTAACCAGGTCAGATGAATCTCACCTTTTCTCCCTGTTGATGGAAGCTGAGGGTCATGAGCAGAGACTCAGGTGTTTATCAGCTAAGCATCAAAAATACTCCCCAATAATCCAATTTTAAATACTCAATGAAATCTTTTTACAGATGATTCATTTGACCATTCCACTGATTCTGCAGCCTGTATTCTTCAGACATAGGGGATCTGATTGTAGGGTTCTCCAAATGTGTTAGTTATCTTTGCTGTCTTAGTATGCTGGCTTCTTAAAAGCCACAGTGTCAGCTATTAAAATGTTGTCTACAGTGGCCAACTTCTTTTCTTTACCTGTCCTTAGACTCCTTGAATGCATTGTTTAATAAGATTTGCAGACTTGCAAAAGGGCTTAATTCAAAATTCTCTGAAGAAAGAATCCTGATTTCCTTCTGAAATGCAAAAGGAAGTAGTCAAGCAAAGAAGATTAATGACTTCTTATAAAAAAATCTTTCATTACAGAAAATCTACAGAATGTAGTACATCCTCCAGGTTAAACAACGAGGCCCCAAATACACGTCTAAGGAGATTGTCCTTTGAGCAGATGCAATAGATAAAATATCAATCACTTGCCTTGATGAAGAAGAATAAAAACATAATTCATTTGTTTTCTGCATTGTTGATCTCAGTGTTTGGGGCCAGTGCAGAAGGACAGAGGTGTGCTGTGCTAACCACTGTGCCCTATCACCTCATGGCCAATCTTCAGGATGGCTTTAGCACAGAAACTGCACTTCTCTCATGCCATACTCTCATGCCCTGCAGGGAGACCTTGCAGTGAGGAGCTCTGTGCTCTCCCTCCCAATGCAACTCAAGGACCAGGACTCTGGCTCTACAGAGTCAATACAGAAAAAAATGACAGAAGCAGTTCAGCAAAATAGCAAGGTACTTGACTTTACTTAATCTGATCAGACGTAGCTCTACTACGTCTGATCAGATTAAGTAAAACTCAGCAGCTGTTGTTTAGAGAGTGGGTGGGTTCTTTTTAGAATTAATTAATTTTTCTCCCACTACATCACTAAACCACATGCTGCTCATCAGACAGATCTGCTAGCCTATGGTGAGCTTCACATAGTGGGACTAGACAGCTGCTAAGACATGAGCCAACTAGCAAGCAACAGGATATTTTGCTGTTCTGTATGTGATTGTAGTGCAAATTAGCCTTTGATCAATATGTAGAGGCAATGACACATGAAAAAATGTGAATTTTATATATGAGATTTATTGTTTGGAAATTGGTTGTATTCAATTTAAAGCAGCAAGCAGAGATATATGACTTCATAGAAGATGTGTTTAAATTCCAAACTAACTCATGTATCACTGCTATATCCAAAATCACTTCTCAATCTTGACAGCCTTAAGCCTCATATCCTGAATTTTTTTCTGCATCTCCAGGATTATTTTCAGTCCTCCTTTAAAATCCCTCTGAAATTTCCATATTCTTCCTGAGAAGACACACAAAGAGTCCAAAATAGTTTAGTCACAAAATATAAAGCCACAAAGTCACATTATTTCCGCATGAATATTCATTTCCCGTTAAGTCCTAAGGTCACAATAAAGTACCTGTGAGGGTACTATTAAGAAGATTCACATCAGTTTCTATGATGACTACAGGGTCCTCCTCTGAATCATTTACTTCATCATGTTAGTTTCAGCAAGCTTCTAAGAAAAATCTGGTGTAAACATGGTAGATCCAACAGACAAATATATTAACTTACAAGAAAACTGTTCACATTTATCTGAGAAGATCTATCTTTTTGAAATATCTTCCTGATAGATATTAAATAAAGCAACACCCATGGCAATATATGGCAATCTCCCCCACCTGGCAAATCCCAAGGTGTGTTAAAAATTAACAGAAGCATTTCACAGACCTCAGGCAGTTTCTCTTAAGACTCCTGGGTGGAAGTTATAGAGTACTATTGCATGACAATGAATGCTGCCCAACGCTGTTCCCTGCTACAGACCATTACCTTTTCTTATTGAGATATAAAATCTACAATACATGCAAAATATTCAAAACCCAGATATCCCTTAGATGCACATTCTCTGTTCTATACTTCACTCTAAATCTAACATTAGCTTTGGTTGTCATTTATCTTGTTCCTCACATAAATACAATACTATCCATTATCTTTATCCTCCATGGCTTCGGGTATTTTAAATCTTTCTTCAGCTGTCCTGAACCAGCCATGTTGTCCAACCTAGACATTAATTATTTTTACTTATTTCCATTTACACGTTTTCATTATTTACTGACTGTCTTTGTGCCATTAGAATACCCACAACTTTTGGCTCGGACTACTTTTTGTCCAACTTCACTTTCCTTCTCTTTCATGTGGCAGTCGTCTTAGAGCATCTAGAGTAACAGCCCTGAAAAATTCTACAGATGCAGGCATATTTTGCTGCACGTTGGCAGCATTTGTGCAGAAATACTCACGCAAGAAAGACAGATGTGGATGAACTCCACAGCATAACAAGATTCTTTGGCTTGAGGCTGGCTACATTCACACCACTAACCATGACTGATGTAGGTGCATCTCAGCACCTGTGATTTTCCCATCAAGGATCAGCTTTTCCTTGTTCATCTTAACTGAGATGAAGTACACTGTGCTGGACATTAAGAAATTGTATTTTTAAATGTTACCAAAGAGTAACCACTAGGTCAGAGGCAAGCCTTGCAAGTCATCATCCCAAATCCCCGTGCAGCTGCAATGTCACATTGCTGGGTGACATTCCTCACAATTTCTTAGTCTGGAGGTAAAAAATTTTCAATCTACTTATTTTTCTCCCACTGATGCCATTCCACGTCCAATCTTCTACAGTCCAAATCACTCCACACATTTCTGTCGCTGATATTAGACCGAGCTTCCTACAACCTCCCCCAGGAGCTGCGGGGCGCCCGGGCCCCAGCGGCGGCACACGGAGCGCCTGCTGCCATGGGGCTGAAAGCGGGACACTGCCCTCCTGCCTGGGGCCGCTCTCTTCTCCCAGGCAACCAGAGACAGGACAAGAGGACACAGCCCTCAGCTGTGCCAGGGCAGGTTTCTTTTGGATGTTGGGAGGAATTTCTTCACTGAGAGGGCGATTAGATATGGAAATGGGCTCCCGGGAGGTGGGAGGGGTCCCGTCCCTGGAGCCGTTTGACAAACTGGATGTGGCACTGATGCCATGGGCTGCTCGTGTTCGTCATAGGTTGGACTCGATGACCTCAGAAGTCTTCTCCAAACTTTGTGAGTTTTACTTCTGGCTACCCACAACTCCAGATGCTGTTCAGACCTTTCGAGGATCCCCCGTTTCCCATTCCCAAGGCGCCCCTCCGCCCCGGGATCCCCCGTTTCCCGTTCCCAAGGCGCCCCTCCGACCCGGGATCCCCCGTTTCCCATTCCCAACGGGCCCCTCCGCCCCGGGATCCCCCGTTTCCCATTCCCAAGGCGCCCCTCCGCCCCGGGATCCCCCGTTTCCCGTTCCCAACGCGCCCCTCCTCCCCGGGATCCCCGCCCACCCTCCGCGCGCGCTCGCGCGCGCACGCGGCACCGCCTCCGCAGGGAGCGCGCGCGGGTCCCGCCCTTCCTGCCGGGAAGGAGGAGCGGGAGGGGGCGGGCGCAGCTGGACGGGAAGATGGCGGACCTGGAGGAGCAGCTGTCCGATGAGGAGAAGGTAGGGATGGATGGATAGGCTGTGCCGAGCCGCGCCGTCCTCCTGTCCTCCGTGCCTCCGAGCCGGCGAGGTTCCTGTTTCGGCGTGGCCGCGCAGCCGGGCCCGGCCGCAGGAGGGGCGGGCGGAGGGTCGGGGTTGAGGCCGGGGCAGGGCCGGCCCGGCCCGGCCGCATCTCCCGCCGCGCCTTGTACGGTGCGGGCCCGGCGGGGGCGGCGCCCGGGGCCCGGCGGGGACGGCGGCCGCTCTGCCGGTCCCCGCGGCCGCCCCCGCCCGGCGTGCGGGGCGCGGGGCCGGCAGGGAGAGGCAGGAGAGACGCGGAAGGGCTTTCCCTTCCCCCACCTCCACTTCCCGTTCCCGAGGCGCCGTGCCCCTGCCCGCCGGCTGCTCCGAAGCACCCGGCCTGCCGTCCCCAGGCAGCCCCGCGGGCTCCGGGAGGAGATGGGATGCATGTGATTTACGGGAGGAAGGAACTGCGGGCATGAGGAAGGCTGTTTTGGTTCCTGCTAGGAGGCAGTAACTGGGGAAGTGTGAGGTCAAGGAGCAGAGGGACTGTGATAGAGATGTACCATGTACTTTTTTTGTGGCAGTTGGAAACTCAAATTTAAGGCAGATTTTTCCAGAAAAGTCTCAGAAGGACCAGGATGTTTGGTGAGACCTCAGTTATCACTGCTCCTTGTCATCCTCTGGGGGATTCAGCTTCACAGCAGCTGCCTGTTTCCAGGCTAGGGTGTGGTGTTTTGTGTACATGGTGCACTGCTTCTGCCTTTATGTAACGCATGCTCTTGCTCATTTTCCCCTTTAAAAACTTATATTCTCATGTCTATGGAAGTTGTGAGATGACTCAAATGTGGAAGGCATCAAAAAATGATGTTTCAAACTTATATGAAGGTAGAAGGATGTCTAAAATATCCAGGTGGTTACAGTAAGACAGATTATCTCTTTGACCCTGTTTTATAAGTAGAGATGCACTGGTATGCTTAGGAGTGCATAGCACCTACATCTTGCTATCCTCTTCCCAAGAGGTTTGAAGACTCTGCCTTCCTCTACTTAAATCACATTCCAAGGCCACCTCTCTGTTGATACAAGTAGTAATGTGATCCAGAAGTATAAGTGGTAATTGTGTTTTTTCTAGCCCCTTATAGAAAATACAAGCAACACTAATCCAGTACATTGTTCCAGAAGGTATGCTGAAAATACTTTTACTATAAGTTATCTTGCCATCAGTGAATGGTTAAGATTGGCAGGGATCCTTGGACATCATATTGTAGAGTCCTCTAGAGCAGGCTGCCCAGTACTCTGTGCAGGTGGCTTTTGGAAATCTCTAGGGATGCAGACTCCACAGCCTCCTTGGACAACCTGTGGCAGTGCTTGGTCACCCTTGTAGTGAAAAAGTGTTTCCTTGTGCTCAGATGGCACCTCCTATATTTCATTTTGTGCCCATTGCTTCTTGTCCTGTCAAATAATAAAAGACAGAATGAGTTTTATCTTGTCTCTGTATGATCTTGGCAGCCCTGCCTGTGCTTTTGTGGTTGATGGAGTTAAGTTCTGAACTATCTTCCACTCACTGATTTAGTTTTTTCTTTTCTCTGAAAATGACTGCAGAGACTCTTCCTGCCTTGGTATAAGTGAATAGAATGAGCACTCATACATTGTAAATTTAAATTGATTTCTCTGTTAGTCCTAGATAAAATTGATTGCTCTGTATAAGTGGAATTTTCCAAGCCTGAGAGTATATTTTATTGGCTAAGAAACCAAAGATGGGTAACACTGCAAACTCGTGGAAAATATACATGTGGCAATATACATGTGATACCTTGAGATTTTATTTCTGATGCATTAAGTTGTGCTGTCATTGTACAATAAAAATGTAATTTCGAGTATTCCATTTGAGCTTAAAAAAAAAAATCAGCTGAATGGCCTTTGACAAACGCACCCTTCTCACTCATCCAGTTGGGACTATAAGTGAATGCAGGAGTAGATGCGAAGAGGCAAACATTGATTTTCATGAGAAATAAATCTGATTGCTCTTTTATATACTTTCTTTCATGATACAGAACTGATAATATTGAAGGCTGATGCAGATGATGGTGGTGATGTAGTTTTTATGGATCATTTCAGTAGAGACATAACTAGAACCCTGAAACTCCTCAAGGAGGAAAGAAGGTGAACCAAATAACAACGTTTTTTGTCTCAGACTTGTAATAATGGTGTATGAGCACAAATAAGTAGGTGATCGAGTGGTGTAATGATAGGGCAAGTTCAGAAAGGTCTTTGATTCATATCTTACTTCATGTTTAGTCAAAAGATTTTAAGTGTTGCAAAGAGAGTAAGCAGTTCCATGTACCTTACTATTGCTGGATTTAAGATGACTGTGTTTAGCTGTAGCATAATTCAAGTTTAAAACCTGCAGTGTTCAGCATAATTGAAACTATAGAAAGGGGCATAATTGGAATAATGGCAAGCCAGATGGTTTCAGTTCAGGTAAATAATCTTTAAAACCAAGGAAGGAGAAGAACCAGAAAGAGCATTTTGATATTCAAGACAGTTTTGAACTCAATCTTGTTCCTCAGATTCCCATTTTTAGAGATTTTTGAAGCCTTGTTTTTCTTTCAATGATGCAATGAGTGTTGCATCATTGCAACAATACAAGGACTATTTGTAGCAAATAAGGTGTGTAAGATTTGTGTGGATCCAAAGATCTGAAGTTGGACCACTGCCAGTGAAAGTTACTGGTTTTAGCATCCAGGAGCAGCGATTTTTCAGTGCTAAAGACAGCTTTTGTGATCCACAGTGTTTTGTAGTTGTGTTATTCTCATAGGTCACTGGAAGTTCAGAAGCTTTTAGGTGTGTTGAATAACATAAGTTTGTTTTTTGATTCAGTTACTTTATTTAAAAATGGGCTGTAAGAGGTGGAAGCCTTGAAGCCCTGAACTCTCAAGCAACAAAGTAATCACTTCTGCACCCTTCCTGTAGATAAAGCATCATTGCTTAACAAGTTTTTAATGCAAAATCTATTCATGTGTGCAGGATATTCGAAGTAGTTTTGTTAAAGTCTAGTAACCATTTGTTGCAGTTCAATTTTATTCCATTTTATCTAGAAATTGTTTTCTTACCTGTAGCTACAAAAAAACCCCTAATAAAATATAAATATTAATACTATATATTCGTATTATGTATTAATATAAATACTAATAAAATATAAAAATATTTTAATTCGCATATTAGGGGAATAGTAAAGGTACAATTTATCTGCATGAGTGTAGGCCATAATTAATGAAAGATACTGATTTTACTGTCAAAGGTGCATTTGCTAATGTAAATACTCATTTACAAACATTGGCACAAATGAAAAACAGCACAAAAACTATTTAAATCATAAAACTAGTGTTCTCTAGTCCATTTTTGGTGACTTGAAGGGACATGTTTTCTGTAGGTTTGCTTGGGGTTTTTTGTTTTTAATGTGAATTTACAAAGCACAGGAGTTAAATAGCTGTGTATGACTTGAGATACAGCCTCAGAAAATCAGGATGCCTTCAGGGAGGAAAGGATAACACATGAAGTTTTTAAATACTAAATTAGCTCTTGCACTCCTTAAAATGCTGAACATTAATAAACATAGGAATTGTCAAACATATTTTTTTTAAAAAGGAACTACACCTCTTTCAGTAAGTTTATATCTCAGTAGTTTCACTTTTTGGAAAGATGGGGTTTAACAGTGTGATTAGAAGAAAACTTCGCTTATAATGAGGAAGTAGTCCCATTTGTGTAAGTGAGCCTGGATGGCTTCCAGGTATTTCCTGGTGCATTGGGTAACTTTGTAACTTCTTAAATTTGTAGATTTTGACACCTAATTTACCTAATAAAGTTAAACTAAACTCTGCAGTGTAGTTTTGTCAGATTAAGAAAAACTCATTTCTTACGTTGGTGCTTTGGAAGGAAAAGTCTGTGCCAGTAAAGTGAATCTCTCCCTGTAATGTTGTCTTTAGAGCATAATACATTTACAGCAGATTGCATTTACATGTGCAAGCCCATCAATGTGAAAGGCTCAGGTACTTTTCTCAGTGCAAATATAAACTTCTTTCCTAAAACTGCTTTGAAAGCATTAGCAGAATTTTTGACAGAAAAAAAATGTTACTTTTCTAATTAACATGTGTTAAAGCAATTCCTGTGCTCTACATCATTCATTTTGAAAGGATTTAGACTTCTGACTTTCAGAATTGTGTCAGGTGAGACTGGAGACTGTAGATGAGTAGGAGCTGCATTTGAATAACCTTTCCTGGGTATAATTGCACTGTAATCTATAAAGTAAACTTTCAGTCTTGCAAGTGTACTTGATAACATTTTGATGAAATTCTTTCATAAGAACAAGGAAGTTAGGAGTGCTTTTCAGACTGACATGTAATTTTGAATATTGGAGCCCTTCCAAGATTTAAGATTTTCATGGCCATGTCAGGATATACTTGAAAATGTGTGTGAAGATAGTATGTTGTCTTGAGTTAGTTTGGGGTTTTTTGACTAAAAATGCATCAATACCATTGAGGTTGAAGGACAGGTCACTTTGAATCATTTTCTTGGGAAACTGTTAAACACTGTCTGAAGAAGTGATCATATACTGTATGTGTAACTGCAAATAATAACTTGCTTTGCTTCTGCAGTCATACTGGCTGGAAGAAGTTTCTGAAGGTAACTCAAATGCTGGTTAGTCAAAATGGGCCAGCTTAGATAAGGTTGCTTAGAGACTTGCCCTTTGAGTTTTGGGTATCTCCAGGAACAGAGACTGTAGTAGCTCTCTGGGTGAGGTATTGCAATGTTTGTTTAAGCCCTCGGTCAGAAACTTATCCTACTTTACAATTGTTGCAACTTGTGTACAGTGCTGCTTGTCTTTTACTGTGTACCTGCATAGTAAGTTACTGTGCAAATCAAAATTGTTTGCCTTTTTGACAAATGAAACTTGAAGTTTGATGATGAATACAAATGAAACCTGTTATAATAAATAAAAGATCAGTGAATTCTAAAACTTCAGGTTATATATTCTTTCCTTAGCTTGAAGAAATTTGGTACCCTTTGGGGATTATGAATTCTACCATGTTAAGGAGTACTGGAGTATTCATAATGCAGTGGCACCTCAGGACCCTTCTTGCAGTCTTTGTACTCTCAAAACTTCTTGCAGAAGCTTGCTACCTAGGAAACCTCAAGGCTCAAGTAGATAAAGAGAAACAAATTGAAGCAAAAATAGAGTAATAGGACAAGTTATTGGCAAATACAGAGATGAAACTGGAGACATTATTTTATGATATAACAGATATGATTTTATTGCCTACCAATACAGTCTTCAACCTACAAGTTCTACTGTGAAATTCTGTTTTTGCTTGGTTTCAATTTTGGAGTCAAAAAAGAAGAGGAAAAGGGTTTTAGCTGCATTTTTTAGCAAACCCATGTATTTTTTACAGGCAGCCCTGTATACTATTCATTTTCAGTTTCTGGGAATGGGATGTAAAGGAGTTGAAAGTGCTCAGTGAGAAACAACAGCAGGTTTTTGAGCGTGCGGCAATTACTTTTTTAATCCTTGAGTAAAAAACTTCTGAAATGTAAAATACTTCAAATACTTTCTTAGCTTGATAGAAGGCATTAAAACCTTGAATAGGTAACTTAGAGAATTGTAAGATGCTGGAATTGGGAGGGGGAGACATGACAGTTAGGGTGGTCCCTTATTCTGTCCATTTCCATAGAGCAAGCTCTGTTACATTCTTTTTCTCTCAGTACTGCTATTGAATCTGGGCTTAGTGTCCTTGGAGTGTCTCATTATAACAAATGATCTCGGTGTAGAAGGAAGAATCACTTTAAAAACTTGGGCTTTGTAGCAGAAGAATACTTTGCAAATATGATCCAAGTGCTTTTTAGCTTACAGTGGATACCACTTTGTAAAGACTGCTGAGAAAGAGAGGCCTCGATGCTGCAACTGAGAATCATGTGTGTTGATGTCCCTGTTACAGAGCATCTTGGGTTTTGATGTGGGAGATGACGCTGTTGGTTTCTTTCTTTGTGAGGTCTTAGTCAGACATTTCTTATACCATTTACTTCTCAAATAAAATTTAGTGCTTTTGCTTTTCATGAAATGTAAAATTTTACTACTTTTTTAGTTTTTAGTGAATGACTTCTGCAAGGAAATAATTTTTTATGCTGCTTATCTGTTGTCTATCTGATCCATCAGCTTAAGTACAGTTGCTCAGCTGCAATTGTGTGTATATATATATATATATAATTAGAAATAGTTATATATAAATATATGCATTATACAATATATACATAAATAGCCATGTATAAATATATATATAATAAAAGGTTTCCAATTTTATATTCCCTACAGAATAACATGGGGGAGATTTATCTTTTATCATGTCTTTTTTTTTTCTGGTTAGTCCTGTGTGTTACTCAAATAACATCCTTTGCTTTCATATTCTTTTTTGCTATCTGTGTCTGATGCAGTGACTTTCAGAAGGCCTGAGTTTGAGTTTGGTTTTTTTTTAATCTTCTTAATATGATGTGATGTGCAAAGTGATTTTAAGATGTAGACTTTTATATTTAGATACCCTTCTGCTGAAAAGTCCTACAGTGAAGCATCCACCACCTTTCAGAGTGGTTATTTTTGTGAAAATAAATCTCATTATTGAAGTCAGGTCATTAGGTAGAAAGAATGCTGCTAATTTATCACATGCTGTGTAAGATTTACTTTTTGCAGCACTATGAAGGGCTGGTTTAATACACAAATACTTGTGTATTAAAAATAATTGAGGAAAACACATGTTCTCCAGATGCAATGTAGCTTTAGGCATTACAATTAAGGAAATGTCTGTTCAGTCAAGGCCATAGGTATGGAATGTGCCCCTCCTTTCCTGTGCCACAGAACCACATTTTTACAGGGTTTTTTCCTTAGCTCTTCTAGAAGCAGAAGTGAATTGGATACTGCAGAGAATTTTCAGTTGAGCTTGGTAGGAAGGCAGTTGCAGTGCTACATTTATATTCATTCCCTCTCTACCAGAGCCACTGCCTTTGTTCCATGTTTGTGTGAGATGATGGGTGTTTTCGGATGCTGTTTTGCTGTTTGAAGCTATACCAGTGGGTATGGTGAGGTTTCATGAGATGCTGTGAAGGCAGTTTGCTGCTGACATGGGGTAATTCCTTTCTCACATTTTTGTTCTTGGAGCTTGTCCAGCTGTTTGAAGGCTTTTTTGCCTCACTAAACTGTCAGTAGCAGGAAGCAATAATAATTATTTAAAGCTCTTTTTTAGCTATATTCATTGTTATCGTCTTTCCACCTTCTAACGCTATTCTTTAGCTAAATCAATTTGCTTGTCTGAATGCTCACAGAAATAGATGAGCACTGATGATTCATAGGAGTTTGTAAAAATACTGGTGTAACATCCTGGGAAGTATCTAACCTAAAGATTTAATGAACAATTGGAGCCCAGTACTACCAAATATCTAGCTATCCAAAGGGGAAGCTAGTTACATTTTCTTTAAACACTGATGGGTTTACAAAGTCAAAAACTATGTTGACGTTTGGATACAGCATCAAGCATTGTATCCTCCAAGTATTTGAACCTTAGACTGTGTTCCTTTATGTGTAATACATGTCAATGCAAAATTCATTTTGAGTGGTAGATGTCAAAGCAGTTTTGCTTTATAAGGAACAACAAAGGTGCATATTGAAAAATAATGGTACAGCTCAAGCTGAACTTAAATCACAAGTTTGATTCAATCTCAGAACTAAATAAAACTAGATGTTATTATGTCCAGTGTCACTCCAGTGCGTACAAACTGTATCCCTTATTTTGAGTGTGACCTACAGATCTTGAGAGAATTCAAACTTGCTTCATTTAACTGATGGCTGTGTTAATATTGATGTGACTATGAGCTAATTGTGAGAAAACCCTGTAGCTACCTGTAAATACTTAAGTGAGTCATGACAAGCCATTTGTTTAGTTGCAGACAGGTTTTTAACAAGAACTACACAGAAGGCATGACTGAGAACAGAGCTCTCTAGTCTCTACTGTTCCTGGAGCTCCCTTCTGGATGTGATATCTCATCATCTTTTTTTTTTGCCAAACACAGGTTTCTGTGAGTAGGAGATTTATTGTGTGTTATAAGATAACAAGGGTACCCTCAGGAATCCAGAACATATAAATGCATAATGTACAATGCTTTGAGCCTGCTGTAACAGTGATAAAAGTAACTTTGGAAAGCTCTTTTTATTCCCCTGTGATTAGCAACAAAGTTGTCTTTGAGTGAAAATGATTGTGGGAATCTTTTGCACACCCTCTCTTTTCCCCCTCTCCCAAATTTTCATGCAATTTCTTAGGTAAAAAGGGCTTGTAGTATCTATTTCACTATTTCATTTTTATTGCTGTTGTGCAGTGAACTTTAACCTGTTAGGACTGTAGAGGAAGGGGTGGGTCTCCCTGCTGCAAAGATTTCACAGCTGAATTTCTGAATTTGAAATCAGAAATGTATAGGAAAGAGTAAGGCTGAGTATATGGTTTCACAGTATCCTGCTTATCAGCATGTTTTTTCTGTGCAGCATGGATGTTGATTGAAGGAGTGAGCTGTCAGGGTGCCTGCCTAGCAAACAAAACTGTGAAATAACTGTCTTTCAGTCGAGTTAAAAGGGGAAAAGAAAAATGGAAGAGGGAGAGTTGTAATGTGTCTGCTACTGTTAAAAGATGCACTTCAGCAGAGTCCGAGGAGCGAGCTGCCTTGGCGGAGCTGACAGTGGCACTGCGGAGCCCTGCAGTGGGAGCACATTCATTCTCCTTGACCATATATAGGCACAGACAGCGCACAGGGTCGGGCTTCTCCAACCAGTGTCTCTTCTCATGTGGCAGGAACAGGAAGAGTGAGCTCGGGGCGCTTGAAGCCGCTATGTATAACTTCTTAAAAATTAAATTAACTTCAGAATGGCTTAGGCTGGAAAACATAGAGGAGTAGGATTTCTCTTATGTACCTGATGGGTATCATGCATTGAGAAAAATTAAATTGTGAAATAAAGGCAGAAGTATGGAAAAAAAAGTAGATTTAGCATAACTGCCACCATTCTGTATATTACTACATTGCTCTTTGCTTGTGTAGTCTGAAAACTGCAAATATTGCTGTAACTGAGTGTAGGAGTTTGTTAATAGATCAATTGTTTTAATCCCTAACAGAATAAGGAATTAGGCATAATGCCTAATAATTGTATTCATCACATACAACAATCCCGTCCTTTTCTCTTTTGCTAGGCTTCTCGGTATGAATTTTTACAAATAGTGTATAAAATCAGTAAGCTTGTAGGTTTGATAAACTTTTAATTGATGTGATAGGTAGCACTTGGCTTCACTTGAATTCTGAAAGTAAATCTTGTTAGCTCTTACCTACTGAGAGAAAACTTCAATTTAAGCAAGATTGTGAGTGGTATAAATGTGAAACTGGATAAAGAGTGTGGCTGCAGTGGGGAATGCTTCTCTTCTCAGTGTTTCAGAAGTCTTTTTTATACTTTTTTTTTTAAACTTGCTGTCAGCTTCTGTATGATTTGTCCAAATTAATGCTCAAACCTGCACAAAGACACAATTCATAAAAACATGTGTAGATGGGGGTTTTTTTGCATTCAAGAAATTTAATATAGAAAACGCATGGTTCCTTACACAGGTTTGTGGTAAAAGCTGGTTTTTTTGTAAACCACTAGTGATCAGATGTTCTGGATTAGTGAAGTCTGAAGTTTATAGTTTCTTGCTATTCTGAATACTTGAAGCTGAAAACTAAATCAAATCTACATCAATAAAATACTGTCTTAAACTTTGGGTAGTGTTTTAGGAGTAACTGCAGTAATAAGTGGAGAAACTTTAGGTATTTTATGAGTTTTCTAAAGGAAGACTCAACTGTAACAATTTTTTGTTACTTACTGATACACATATAAGTTTCTTGTACTATGTGTAAAGGTGCATTTCTCTTGAATGGAAAAAGGTTTTGTCAGCCAAATCAATTTTTAGAAGTCTCGATGCATTGAACAATCAGCATTGGTTGCAGTTGTAATGCACCTGATTGGCTTTCTTTAAACTATTTTCAGCAGATACAACTTCCTATCTCTGTCTTAAGAGCAGTTTAGTTTTTTGCCTGTCACTTTGTATTACAGGTTATGTGCATTTTTAATATATCTTTTTTTAGTTGCCATGAACATAATATTTTATATTGTTTTAATTGTGTACCCACGTTAGATAGTTGAGGCTTTTTGCTGCCAAAAGGGGGAGATCTTCATCTTGTAGAAGTTCATGGAAGTACATTCATTTATCCTTCAGTATTGGTCTGGGTTTGAAAAACAGAAGCCTCCATTAGAGCATGTATTTCTGGAAAAAATCAGTGGCAATAAATCTGTAACTGCTTTTCATTTCTAATGTGTCAAGTGAGACTACTAGACTTGATTCTTTTATATGGGCTTCCTGTATGTATTAATTGGGGAAATAATGGCTTTATCAGATACTCATCACAGAGAAATTAATTCCGTTTAGCTGCTGGAGGAAAGTGGATTACTTTTAAATTGGCTTCACAAAGGCAGGTAAGCAAAATACAGAGTATCATAGCTGACACACTCTCAACTTCTGAAAGCATGTTGGACTTTTTTGCTTTTGTAAACATGTATATACTTTACACTTGATGAGATATTCATTGCAAATTTGCATGATTGTTTATCTGTTCTATAAAACATTTCATCTATGATGAATTTTCACACAAAAAGCTATCAGTGAGAAATTCAATTTACTTGTAAAATGTTTGTAAAAAGTAATGTCTAGGTTGGTCTGTCATGAGGACATCTGTTACATCTGAATGCTTTTGAATTAATATTACTTATAGTGTAGCTAATCTGACTGATAAGAATAGTTCTTACTGATAGTGAAGAAAATAAGCAAAACCAGATTTATATTACCAAAACAGCTGAAAATGAGGTAATGGCCCAGTTTTCTTATAGACTTAATGTCTCACCTTACAGGTGTTACTAGTTTAAATTATGTGGCCATTCAGGGTGCAGTTTGGGCACCCCTGTTTTGTTTAATTTTGCTTCTATAGTTGCTGCCTGCCCAAAACTGATGAACCTGTTCCAAATGTCTATAAATCTTGTTTCTCTGCTTGCCCAGAGCTAACCTAGCCTTGGCAGGGGTAAGCAGTCCTGTTCACCTGAAGTCAAGGAATAAAGAAATGCTGTTCCTTCATCTTGAGCTGGGAGTCAGCCCAGTGATAGTCATGCTGAAATCACACAACTAAATACTTGCTTTTCAGGGCTGATCCATGACCCTATTAATTGGTGTCATGGTTTAACCCCAGGCAAGCCACCAAGCCCCACACAGCCACTCAATCACTGCCCCACCAGTGTGATCAGGGAGAGAATTGGAAAGGTAAAAGTGGGAAAACTCATGGGTTAAGATAAAGACAGTTTAAGAAGGAAAGCAAAAGGTATGTATGCAAGCAAAGCTAAAGAGGGAATTAATTCACTGTTTCCCATGGGCAGGCAGCTGTTCGGCCATCTCGAGGAGAACAGAGCCCCATCACATGTAATGGTGACTTTGGAAGTCAAATGGCATCATTCCAAAATCTCTACCCTCCCTCCTTCTTCTCCCACTTTATATAATAAGCATGATTTGATATGGTGTGGAATATCCCTTGGGGTCACCTGTCATGGCTGTCTCCTCCCAACCTCTCATGCACCCCCAGCTTCCTTACCAATGTGTCAGTATGAAAAGCAGAAAGGCCTTGGCTCTGTGTAAGCCCTCCTCAGCAGCAACACGAACAGCTATGATCAGCAAGCACTGTGTTCAGCACAAATCCAAAACACAGGCCTCTACCAGCAACTGTTATGAGTATTAGTTCTGCCCCAGCCAAAACCAGCACAATTGGTCGTTTGATAAAATGTGGTGGTGATAGAACCTTGGAGCCTGTCTTGTCCTTCTTGCTCTTGTCCTTCATAAGCGCTTTAATAATACTGTAGGTTAGCTTTGTTTCACATTTTTATATTACTTTGGCTTGAGCATTGAGTTGAGTACAGTGCCTTGACTTCAGCAAGAGGTAGAGGAATGTGGGGATTGGTGACTCAGATAATATTGATAACGTGGATAAGATTTACATTCTTTTAATTTGAAGGAGACAATCCAAGTTGCTTTAATAAGTAGCCATAAAAGTCCTCTTGCCTCTTTGTCTCTTTGGAAGAGAGTGAACTCTGTGGCATTTATCTCAGAGTAATGCAAATTCATGTTTACATGGAAAGAGGAGTTCTGATGGTAGGCATTTGAGGTAGCAGACAAAGGCTGTCTGCAGTGCAAAGTGCAACATTTAGGTTAGAAAGTTGGAAACTGACAACTTTTCCATTTTCATTATCCAGCTCTGAATGGTCATGTTCTGTTAGTGACCTGAAGGCTGCCTGGGCTGGTCACATGGGATCTCATGAGGGTTCAGCATTGCTAATCAGGCAGCTGAGTGCTCTCCCAGGACACTTTAACTTGAACCACCTCTCCTGGAGACCCTTGTCTGAGATTTGTGCCCTGTCAAGAAGCAGGGGCCCAAACACTGGCTGTATTGCTACCCTCAGTTGTAAAAGCTATTTTCTTGTCAGTTCAAGAGCTCTAGCATGCTCAGGCAGTTCTTTAGTAGTTTTAAATACAAAGAAATGTATAAATCTAATGCATTCTTAGGTTATTTTTAGACATTTGTAATGAAATGTATGCTTCTCAAACACCTTAATTTCAAACAGTGCTCCCGGGCGCTGAATTTTCCAGCTCTTCACTCCAGAGATACATGATATAAGGTGTTGGAAAGGGAAACTCTGTTTCAAGTAGTATCCTGTATTTGAATAGCAACACCATATCGAGGATGCAAGAGAGCTTTAAGTGTCTGGTGGACTTGGATAACTGTAAAGGATAAGAACTTTTGCCAGGTTAAGTTAGGGAACCAGTATTTAGTTTGTTAGTTTTTATAATGGGTGCCTTTAACAATGCAAGAGGGAAAAAGAATAAATCAAAGTGTGTCCATTAAGTCACATTCTGCAAGTAAGAATGCCATTTAGTGGAGAAGTTTAAAAGTTGTTTCACACTTAGAAAGTATTTTTGTGGGTTTTTTGTAAGGACGTTTGTCTGCAGCAGTGTAGCTAACCAGCTCAGGGACCTGGTCTGGAAAGAAAGAGCAATAACTTTCCTCATTTTGCTCATTGTGCTGTTGTACAAGGGCTTGTGCAAGCAGAAGAGAGAAAGCCAGGGCAGGTGTGCATACTTTCAGTGAAAATACTGGCTTATGCCCTGTTGGCTCTGCAAGAAGCTGTGGCTGAAGGCCATTAATTACTAATTAAGATCTCAAAGGTTTCTGTAAGCTTTATCTGCTGGTACTGTGGTACCAAACGGTCTTAGGTAGATGCAGGTGAAATTACCTGCTTAGTAAAATTACTAGATTTAGTGAAATTATGAGCTTTAGTGTCTATGCAGTGTTTTTAAGTTTAATCTGTCAGTGTGGACCTTTTGGAAAGTACAGAACCATATGATATGTAGTAAAATTGGAAGAGAATCTTTGAAGATCAAATGCATCTTCATCATGGGTTTTGGCTCTCTTGGATTCTGTATTGATTCCCAGGCACTCTGGACTGAAAGCTGACGTAGATTGTGAATATATTGTTAATCTTATTTGTTATACTCATCTGTTTGACAGTAAAAGAAAACATGAATGACTCAATTTCACCATCTGCTTCCATCACATATAATCTCTATTCTGTTTAAAGAGATGGAACTTGTTGTGGTGTGATAAAGACCACGTAGTTGAAATATGTGAACAAATATGTGAAACAGTGGGAGTTGTACAATTTCGTGTCTGGCTGTTAAAACTCCTAAATGCATAACTGCTTTGAATATGAATGAATGCAAGTATATACAACCACATGATTGTTTTTGTATTTAAGGTGCGTATAGCAGCAAAATTCATAATTCATGCTCCTCCTGGGGAATTCAATGAGGTGTTCAATGGTGAGTATCTGTCTGCTCTGCCCTTTTATTTAAGGTCTCTATATCCAAAATTGCGTTGCTGATTATTCTCCTGAATTTCAAGTAGCTTGTATTGAAGCAGCTCCCTTGCTATAAGGGCTGGTTTTGTAGCTGGGCAAGATAAGCTTTGCAGTCACAAGAAAGCTTGAAGTTTAAATGCAAAACAAGGGATGAACTACTTTTCTTTGTGATGTGAGAATGAGCTTTGTTTTGAATGAGTCATGAATTAACAACTGCAAGGGTTTCTGTTTAGAAAACAGATACTCTTATTTTTCATTTTTGATAGACAATTATATTTTTCAACAAAAATTGAACTAGCAGAAATTAAACTGGTCCCTTTTTTTTAAGAAGGAATATCATTACAAATACTTAACCTTGAATGCACAAAAGACTGCTGCCTAGTGCCAGTTGTAGAAAGACTATTAACCTTCTCCAAATATTTCTAACCTTTAAATTCTGAGCACACTCCATTTTACTGAGTGTATTGGTAAACTGATAGGAAACTTAAAATAAGCTTCTTTCAACTATTGTTGTCTGAACTTTACCTAAGATGGTATTTGTTAAAAAAATGTGGTTTTGTCTGTCATAAAGATATTTGGGCAAAGATATAGTATAAAAAGTCAGGCTTTATAGTTGTGGATTACGAATGTTTCTGAAGCTATTTAAGTAAAACATGAATTTGGTATACTAAGCCTGTAGTGAGTGTCAGACTGGAGAGAGCTTAAGTTTATTAAAGAATGCAATGCTTTTATAAGTACCTTGTTCTTCGTTAAACTGTGGCCAGCTGATTATTATTTAAGATTAGTTAATTTTTGAAGTGAGCAGCTTACTAGCTCAGCTTTCTGAAGATTATTAAAATTTCTTAGAGTAGTACTGCTTATAGACTTCATTGTTATGCTTCATTGTTATGCAACTACCTGCTCAATACCAGAGTACCATGTGGTTGAAAACACATAATGAACATTTGATCACAAATGCCTGACCAATGTTCAATGGGATTTAGGCTGCATTCTTAAATAGACAGAGAAAGCTTTTAATTCCAATTCGAAAATTGTGCACTTGGTTAGTTGGGTTTGTGTGGGGTTTTTTGAGTATGTGAGGTGGTTTTTTTCCTTTGGGGTATTTTGTGTTTTGGTTTGGGTGGGGGAATTTGGTTTATTTCAGGAGGGTTTGCTTGTTTGTTTTATAAAGAAGAAAATACCTTAAATATGTTCCAGATTTTTTTTACTTTTCACTTGAATGATACCTTGGAAATATTTAAAAGAGGTTTAATATGTTCTGGCAAGACTAATGATTGGTTAGTTCATGAGTAATAAATTAAATTGTATTCAAACAGCATCTGGTAAAGTCAAGTATGTAAATAAAAAATTTGCTGCACAATAAATATTAAGTAATTTTGAGGACAGTATTGACTTTATTCTGTATTCATATGTTTCTTGTATCATGGTAGAAAAAATGCTATGATGGTGTATAATCTTCTGCCTAGTAAATGTTATTTAGGAATGAGACTAAAAATGGTAGGGCTTAAAACCCAGTAAGTTCAATGCATACCATATCAGTGTCATCAGAAAACAGTAACAATAATATAGGGTGAGGGAGTTGGTAATATACATTCTAAAGGAAACTTGGTGGAATTCTGTGCTGTTCTCATTCAGAGCTTTTCAATAAACTAGACTGACAGATTGCCAGAGCCTGTAGAATACAGCTTAAATCTCTTTGCCAGATTGTCTTGGAAGAGATCCATTTCTATATTTTTATTTCAATTTTATTTAGTGAAAATTATAAAATATGATGCAATAAATTTCCTAACTAGTAATTTCTGTGGGTATGGAGTGGGGGGTGTTTTGTTGTTTTGTACAGTCTGTTGATACTTGTTATGTGACTGAAACAAGTTTCTGAGTTAATTGTACTTATGTGTTGTAAATACTCCTTTCAGATGTTCGGTTGCTGCTTAATAATGACAATCTTCTCAGGGAAGGAGCAGCCCAGTAAGTACCAGCTGTCACATACTCAGTTGCATAAAAGCAAGATGTTTTTTTCAGTAGGACTTGCATAATCAGTAAGCAGTTCATTTAAAGATGTGTGCTTGGCAAGTAAAACCCTATTGTGTGTGTTGGGCATCTTTGATCAAGATTAAATTCTTAGCAGAGGAGAGATCTGTACTGTATCCTAATGATTAGCGCAACTTCATTTTCTGTTTCATGGTAGATGTTACTTGAACTTCTGTAAGATACTGCATCCTTACACCCTACTTCTGTGTCAGAACATTATGCCACTGTACTTCATGCCAAAATTACTTTCTTCTGTAAGAGTGGTGATATGTGGCTTAGTAGCTTGGGTCCCTGTGGAATTTAAACTTCATCTGCTGCTCCAGTTTCTGTGGGTTACTATAAAGCTTAGGTGTTTGTTTACATCAGGTTACTTCTGAATGTAAATTTTTGTGTAGTGGCAGTTGGAATCTGTAATGCAATCACTAAAACGATTCCAAGAATTTTGGCCTGCTAGGTAAAGCATTAATAGAATTTTTTAATGCATCATTGCCCAGAATTTTAGCTATTATTTATATCCCTTAACTGCGACTGAGGAAAAAGATTGTGCTTGATGCAGGTTTTGTTGGTTTTTTCTCTTGTAGTGCATTTGCACAGTACAACCTGGACCAGTTTACTCCTGTGAAAATTGACGGTTACGATGAACAGGTATGAATACAGTGAAATACTTGCAATCTTCCTTAAACTGTTAAAGATATTCTGGTATTGGAACAGTTCTTGGCAAGAAAATTAAAAGAAATCCATCTGCCCTACCAAAATGTAGAGATGGTGCCCCTTCAGTAGTACCAGTACCATAAGTTAATCATTCAGGGGTATCTAAAGAGCTTGAAATTTTAGTCTGCAGTGTTGGCTGAATTCAGTGTTTGTAGCTGTAAAAACTATTTGTTCCATTGTTAGTAGCAGAAGACATGAATTTCTGTCTTGCATGGTTTGTTGCAGTAAGAGAGTAAGATTCAAGATTTGTTCTCTGAGGCAGTGTATCATATTTGCCTTCTCTCTTGCTGTATGCATATTTTGTTTAAAATGTAAGTTTTGATGATTAAGCTCCCATTAAATGCAGGATATAATTAGATTTGGCATGGCTTTTATTTTTTTCGCTGAATAGCAAATGTTATTAACTAATTTTATGGTTTAATGCATCTAATATAATATAAATATATCTATAAATGAAATTTAAATTTTATAATGCAGGTTTTGATAACAGAACATGGTGATTTGGGAAATGGAAAATTTCTGGATCCCAAGAACAAGATTTCTTTTAAATTTGATCACTTAAGAAAGGAGGCTACTGATCCTAGACCCCATGAAGTTGAAAATGCCATAGAGTCCTGGAGAAGTTCAGTTGAAACAGCAATGAAAGCATATGTGAAGGAACATTATCCAAATGGTGTCTGCACAGTAAGTGCTAAATTACATCATCACTGTACCAATATAGACAGATATAAATTTTAAAAGGGAGCTATTTGTAAACCAGAAAGATAGGCAGTTTTGACTGTAAAGAATTTATTCCTGTTGGGGGTTCATGAGAAATGCCGGAAAGCTTCAGAAATTTAATGTTTTAGCTGTTGGATTATTAGTAAGTGGTTACTGCAGGTCATAGTGAAGATTTACCTCTGTATTTGAGCATTTTTATTTTAATTTCTTGATGCATTTAGACATTTTTGTGGACTACTGCAGGTTGATGCTGCTGATCTTGGCTGTCTGGCTGGTTGCTTAGAAGGGGAGAAAAATTCCATAAAATAGAAATGGCTACCTTGGCTTGATTTACTGACAAAACTGTCTTAGTAAAGCAAACTGGTTTTGTTCCATCATGTCTCCTTTATATCCAAGTGCTGTATTCTTATTACCAGAATTGGTGGTTCTGATAGCTTCTTAAAATAAAACCTCTTAGTCTGGACTAAAATAGTATTTGCTTGCTGTTACAAGCCCTATGATTATTTAAATGTCAGCAAACTGATCTATTGATAGCTGGTCTGTGCTTTATGTTGATGTGACAGAAAAATTAACTGGGGGGTGGGGGGGAAAGTAAATCAGCTGCTGAGTTAACAAGTTGAATTGGATTCCCAGGCAGTCAGATGAGTTCCAGTTCCTGTAAAGGAAAAAAAGGAAACCAGATTGTATGTCCGCTGAGATAATTTTTAGTAGTATTTGATTTGTAGGGATAAAACAGAAAAGAGGACCAAACCCACCCTTTTTGCTATTCTGTACAGGTTTAAATTGTCATATAGTTGGTAGAATAACTGGTGTTTGAAACCCAGCTGGTAATAAATGTTTATTGTCTCAGTAGTCACTGTTACAGGCTTAGAATTCCTGTAGTGGTAGGAAAAGGAGTTCACAATATATAAAATTTAGTTGATTGGCCATCAGGTTTTTAATCTTAGATATTTTCTGCACTGTAATAAATACTTTATTGTTTCATGAACAGAATATTATGTATAATCATAATGGTTATAAAACGAAATTTTAGTTTATGTAACAATAGTAGAAACAGATATCTAAGCAGTTTGACCAAGGTCTACTCAAACTTTGACTGTTTTTTTTTTGCTTCTTTCTTTTTTTTTTCCTCATTAAGGTGTATGGTAAAACGATTGATGGACAGCAAACCATTATTGCATGCATAGAGAGCCATCAGTTTCAAGCAAAAAATTTTTGGTAAGTTCTGTATGGATCCACAGACAGTAAAATACAGCAAACTGAATAAGTGCCATTACACTGATAATACTGAGTTCAGAGAAGAAGGTGGATGCATATCTTGATTAGGATCCTTCTCCCTCCACTCCACTCCCAAGTTTTTCTGCTAAAACTGTAGAAATCTCTTCCTTTGTGGTAAGTAAAATGGCAGACTGTGTACCTGCATCTCCTTTGTAGAACTTTGCAAAATTCCATATTACACAAATGACATACGTGATTAATTTTCCTGTTTATCACACTGACACCAATGCTTGTGGCTGTCTTCCCTAATACAGTTTCTTTGGCTTGTTTTCCTTCCTTTTTGATCGACAGAATAAGAACAGTTCCTTCTAGTTTGAATTTCTCAGAGAAGGAAAGTGACCAAAAATCACTTTATGGTGGGACTTAAGTGATCAGTTTTGGGGTTAGACAGATAAAGGTGATTTTGGAGGAAACAAAATCTTACAAACTGCAGCTTTCTTTTTTTTTCCTCTGGACTTGGTTCAATAATGTTTTCCACAGTCTGGAATGAACTTTGGATAGCTCCATACAGGAAACTGGCCAGAGTTGACATAAAACATCACAGTATCAGGAATAGGTTAAGGACATTATATCCTAAAGATAGCTTATATGTGCAATTGTCAGAAGAAAGGTATTTTACTATTTGGTTTGCTATTTTGCATCTGCTTGCACTTTATTTTAGTAATCCCACAGGTAATGAATGGAAGTACAGAAGTCTTTGGGTTTTGATTCTGAAGGTGGATTTACATTTCCATAGTAATTTCAGCATGTGTATGTATCAGTATGCTGATTTTTATTGAATTTGCATAGATAATAAATATTGTTTCTTACTAATTTTAACTTGACTAGTTAAGTCTGCATGTTTTACATCAATATTAGAAGTAACTTGAATAATACTGGTTTTCTTTTTAGTTTGGAAGTATGAATTGTTTTTGATATTCCAAATAATTAATTTTATAGTCTTAAGAAGAGGATCAGATATGCAGCAACCTTTTATAGATGGAGAAAATCTTTCTTGAAAGTTTTCTTTAATAAAGTTATGATTGGGCATCCATGGGTAAATATTGACCATGTTTTTAAGAGTTTTTCAGGGGTAGCTTGTTCTTAGCAAGTTGTAATAAGTGCATATTGTTTTGGGAGATTTAGAGATGGAGGAATGTATTCCAAGTTAACCAGATTCCTCTGTTATCCAGCTGTAGGGCTGGTTATCCTGCCCAAGCCACAGCCAATACTTATTCCCAAGGTGTTCCAGCTTTTTAGGCATTTCCAAGTCTGTCATCCTACTATGGGAGTAAGTTTGTTGGGTGATAAAAAATCAATATATACCAAAGTATATACCAAAGAAAAATACTTTCTGTTTATTTGAAATACTATCAACATAGTAGGGTAGATGGCTTATTAAAGAAAAAAGAGGAAAGTTAATCTCTTACAAAACATTCTAAGTCAGCCAAGCTAAATAAAGAAGTTGTATTGTTTTTACCTTATAGCATTTCCTACAGAAAAAATCCTTCTGAACTTGAATTTTTTCTTTTTTTTTTTAGTAGCAACTTAAAGACAAAAATGATGTGCCAGAGTAGAAACAACTGTGGTCATGTTAACTTCAAGGGACCACAGACTGACTGAGAAGCAAACAAATCAGTTAGCTAGCCATTGAATCCCTGGCATTCAAAAGCTAGAATTGTACCTGAGGTATAATCCAGCACATGAGCTTTCTCATAATCAGTGGGTCAGTCTATAAGGTTACTAGTAGTATTAGTGCCATTAAGTTGGGCAATTCTTTCAGTTTTCTTAGCAATGCCAGTGAGCTTCTGAATTGTCTTAGTCTATGTTTTCAGTGATAATTTGGATATTGTCTGAAATAATAACCAATGCCTTTATAGCTGAGTTACCATTGTTACTGTGTCATTATATAGATTCGTTAGTGGCTCTTAATTTTAATATTTTATATCTTTCTCTCCCCTTGTTGAATGCACTGGATTTTACAACTAACATTAGCAGCATTGGAACACCTAGTATCAACTTTCTTTCCTTCTTTAAGTGCAAACGCAAGACAAATCATGGACTGCGGCAGTGCTTTGTTAATTCAGCTCTCTAGTACTAAACTTCTAATCCACTCATCTCATGGCTAAATAAGATGATGTCTAGTTTACAGGAAAGAAATCAGGTGAAGCTACTCCCCATACTGTTTTCCAGGTGTTTGAAACTCCCTTTAGGCATTTTGGCAAGGATTCTGAATTTGTGGAAGGAAACTGAAGGAAATAGTTGTCCAGGAAGGGAAATGCTAGAAGAGCTGAAAGGCCTAGTTACAATTAAACATAGAAAGTCTTGCTACTTTATTATTCCTTCCATTCAAGTTTTTGATAGCCTGAGGTGAAGTGTGGCTTTGCTTGATCTAGCAAAACATCTAGGTCCTAGAAACAAAATATTGTGTGTGCCTAACTAATACTACAGGAGAGAAAGAACACTGGAGGCTTTAGGTATTTTCAGAAGTGAAGTCTTCTGTTAAAAGGTCCTTAATAATAAATCTCCTTGGTCCATATCAAAAACTGAGGTTAAATATTTTGGGAAACAGTTCTGTTCTGGTCAATGACTGATTATGATGCTGAATCTTTAGGGGAAGATTTTCTGCATGTGTATTTGCACTGCAAATTTCATTCTCTGGTTTCCTTTGACTATCAGTTGTATGTTGGGATTTTTTTTCATAACAAATGGGGTGACATCCAATTTCTGTTTTACTGTTTTCTTAAGGAATGGCCGTTGGAGGTCAGAATGGAAGTTTACAATCACCCCTTCAACCACTCAAGTGGCTGGCATCTTGAAAATTCAGGTATGCTTATCTCAAACTGTGTCCTGAGCCATAAAGTCTCCTGTCATTATCAAAGGAGGCTCAGGCCAGTATATCAAATATGTTAAGGGAAAATGGGGACACAATAAGCAAGGTAGCAATGCTGATTCACTTAAGTGTTAGTGACTTAATTTGCATATTTATCTAACCCTTAAAAACATAAAATATGTGTTTAATGTAATGATTCAGAGGACTTAGGAATGCGTATTCACCTCAGCTAGGCATACGTCTCTTTGGTTTCCTGTTGAATTCAGTGAGACAAGCCCTTCCTGAGGGTAGGCCTGTTCTGAAGTAGAAATTCTTTTTCATTTTAACTGATTGTAGTTTTTTTTAATGTTATCATATTGTTCAGAAAGGTGGAAACCTTTCATTTCACCAATTCCATGATCAGAAATTTTTGAATCTGTGTATTCTTCATTCAGAATTTGGCTTTCCAGTTGGCTTTAGGGCATTCAGAAAGGAGGAATTCCAAGCAGGCAGAAGTTCTAAGACCAACGGAAGTCTGACTGTCATGTGGTAGGCAGGGAGACTGGACTTCCTGGATTGCAGCAGTTTATTGACACACTTCTGGGACTAGTGCAGTCTGACTTTCTGTGTAGTACCATTTTGGGGGGGGGGTTGATTTTTTTTTTTTTTTTTTAATTACACAACAGAGTCAAGTTTCTTTTTCTTGCTGCTTTTGTTTCCCCATGAGTTTTGCTTGTCCTTACTGCTCAGTGATGACGGCAGAAGGAAGATGCAAAGGAATGTTTTTCTAGCCTGAGGCTAGGATGTTATTTTAGGATGTGGTAGGTGTGTTTACATTCACCCAAGCAAGGGGACCCTGAATCTGCTTTCCCATGCTGGTGCCAACATTTGGAATGATAGTCTAAATGTGAACCGCCATTATTATGTTGTCAGATCACAGCAGTCATGGTAAGCAGCACTTTAAGTAACTTGTAGGCTTCTCAAGCCTTCTTTGTCACTTAAATCCAGCTTGCAACAAAGCAGGCATTTTCTCCACAGTATGCACTTTTGGTTAATGTCTTAAGAGGTTTTTCCAGAACAAGGAAGCAGGTGTCCACCTAATTCTTGGAAAGGTTAGGGCAGCAGCCAAAATATTAGTCTGAACGAGGAATTCATTCAGGTTCAGCTTTTTCATTTGGGCACCAGATGATTTTGTCTTTTAGTACTATTTCACATAATTAATCAAATCATTATTTATATTCATTAAAATCTGTGTTCTGTAGAGTGATGAAAAGTTCTGCTTTTTTGCTTATGTAGTAACTACTTGTTTCACCAAGGAATTTTGAACTCAGTTTTAAATTTTTGGAAGTTGTATACAATTTCTTCAATGTATGTGGGAATGCTCTCTCTTCACCTCACAAAACAAACAAAAAAAAATCACTTTAATTTTTTCTGTTTAAGGAGGAAAATATTTTTCTAGAAAGTGAAGCCTCTACAGCATTAGTATAATTTTAGAGTACTGGAATTTCAGTGTTGTTTGCAAAATCTTTGACAGCAATACACTATTTCTCTGTTTCTGATAAGATCTTTTATTAATAAAAGTTGGGAGAAATTGCAGCATCACCTGCTGTCTTCAGGCATTCTTCTGTACTTTTAAGATCACTTCCACAATTTCTTTCTTTTTTCATAAATTCTGTTAATTCTGATGTCGGAGATTCTCAATTGTCACAATCTCCTCTGTTTAATTTCCTTTAATTATATATAAGGGCAAAAGCAAAGGCATAGCCTTTTACTAAAACTAAGTCCCTGTGGCATTTAACATGCTCCAACTGTGCATGGAAAGCAATGGTAAGTGTACTGGTTACTAATTTTATCTCTCAGATAATTTGTTATTCTCATCCCTCCTTAGTTAACCTTTCCAAGAGGTTCTGTTCATAAACATCCTCCTTCTTGTAGTCTTCTGAACCCAGACCTAGCATTCTAGAAGGATGTCAGCAGTGAGGTATAGTACAGAACAGTTACTCCTTGTATTTTGTTTAATTAGAATCCCAGAATTAGATTTGACTCTCCATCTCTGCTAAGCTTTTAGGTCTGAGTGTTTGCCAAGAATGTGATTTAGTTACACAGATAAGATGTTTGTGCTGGTGTTGGCCTCAGAGCATGGGAGGTTTGGGCTCTCTGGAGAGAATCATGATGGACAAGGGGGAGCACTTACATTTCTTTGGGTTCTGCTTTGTTGGGAGTTCTTAGAATTGTGCACTGAGTAAGCACTTCTTATCTTTTAGGAAATGAATTGAAAAAGACTGGCAGATGTTTTACCCAGCAATGTTTAATTTGAAAAGAAACTTCTTTTGTGGTTAGGTTAATACCTTTTGTTCCAAAACAAGTATTTGACAATAAGCAAAATAATAATTTAAGATGAATCACGGGAAATAATGTTTTACTCCTATAGGAAACTTTCCTTATGTGTGTCTTACTGTGTGTCATGTTTTTCTGTTATTTATAAAGTTGAGGGTCTTTTGCACATATGATCATAATGCATAGGAAATTATACTGTTTTGTATTAATCTCAAAACTGTGTTATGTTGTCTAACAGGGTGAGACACAAATGTTTCATTCTCTCATAACATCAGCTATGTTGACTATCATGACTTTATCAAACTTGTAAAAAATCTTCAAAGATACTTATTTAAATATCAATGACCTGCATAGATTCAATATCAATTATTGTTAATGATCATATGTAGTTTTATATATGCTTCCTGTGTTTTAAGTTTGCCAGCTGTTTTATTAGGAACTAAACCCTTTCATATCTATCCCAACTGTATTTAAAGGTACTAAATTTAGCTTGGATGGAGTTTTAGTGTTTGGCAAAATAATCAAGGAAGCTGTCCTTTAGATACAGCATTTCAAGCATAAATAATTTCATTCTGCTTTGCTATCTAACATTGGGAACTGCTTTGTCTAGATAAGTACCAGCATTTATTATGAGACATATCTAATAGAGGAAAATATCAAACCCAGACAGAGCTAGAAAGGGAAGCTTAACATTGTACTGTGCCTAGAAAACAGGGACAATTTGGGGAAACAGTATCCTGATACCTTCCCAAACTGTTATAATTTTATATATGTCTTCACCATTTAGAGTGGTCTAATCTGTTCATTTCAAGAGTTTCTAGTAAGGTCACATAAATAAGGTCTTGTCACCTTCATAATGTTAGCCAAAACCTAAACTTCTTTGCTTGAAATACTACTTAAGGCACATCAAGTCAAATTATGTTACCAGACTAGCCTGTTCGGTATTCCCCCTCAAAACCAGTAAATTCTACATTGTTTTGGTCTTCCTGTTTGCTTTTGTTCTGTAACATTCTGTATGTGGTTTTGACTAATTTGTATAGGTTTCTTACTATGATAAATAACACAACACTTTGATTTTCCTGCATGTTGTTGATTCCTAAACTTGATATGAGGTTCTTTAATTTTCCGTAGGTTCACTATTATGAAGATGGTAATGTTCAGCTGGTGAGCCATAAAGACATACAAGATTCTCTAACAGTGTCTGTAAGTGACCTTTAAGGACCTTAGTGGGTATATTGAAGTGATTTTTTTTTTTAATTTAAAAATAGAGGCAAGGTTTTGAAAAGCTCAGAAGTTTTGCAAAGTTTGTTCTTCTACATGTATGGGAATGAATGTTCAAATTTACAGATATTTTATATGTAATATTTACTACTTCCACCTAACAAGTAGCTAGCTTAAAAAAAAAAAAAAAGATCAATTCATGTGACTTATATAAGCTACATTAATTTGATTTAAAAGCTTTAATTAGCTTGTCAATCTTCCTGCACTTCTGCTGTGTTTAAAATTCAGTCTGCTGAATGACCTATAGAATTAATTCTTGAATATGAAGGAGGTTTGAGTTAAAACAACTGACTTTAGTTGTACATTCTAGGAGATTGTCTCTTTTGCTCACTGGAAGAAGACAAGTATGCTAAAATAATAAACAAATGGTACCAATTGAGAAGCAATAGCTTCTTCAAGGGGTATTCTCCCTTCATTTTCTCTGTCTGTAACTGGTGCTGTCAGTGTCTTGCTCTGTACAAAAAGCCCTTTCAGAGATGGTTCAACTTGAGAACCATAACACACTTCTTATTTAAAGCATAATTTTTTTCAACTTCTTGCCAAATGGATTATTATACTAATGAAGAGCAAATAATAGAAATAAAAATTGTTTGGAAATAGTACCAGCTGTATCTTTTAAGGATTGATAATGTTCCACCGTGAACAGCTCCTACTTCTGAAATAATGTCTATAATGGCATTTATAAAGGGCAAGATTTTCTGTTGGAGTGTTTTTTAATAAAATTTAAGACATTGAGGTTAAGCTGGCAAAGAGAAATTGTAAAAGTGAACAGTAGAAGTATTTTAATGATAACGACTAGCAGTGGCCAGTTTGGCTCAATAGCTCAATTCATCAATAAAGAACATTGTTTGTTAATATAAAGCAAGGCTTGTTGGCTTTTGAGTTGCAATAGCACCAGAAAAAATGGGGAATGTGGTGCCAACTGATAACACTTCTGGAGCTGTAGATATAATATTACTTCTGACTCCCTGGAGCAAAGGGGGATCTATTTAGTGTTTCACTCAAATAAGAGTTGCTTCAGGGAACTCTTGCAGTTCTCCTGTCAGTAGGTTTTGCTTCACTTAGTGTTGGGAAGAAGCTTAATCCTGCTTTGCAATTCAGTAAAGCAGCAGCAGACCAATGAGTAGGAAAACATCTTTTACATAACTTAGCTAAAACAAAAGCAAGTATGCTGCTGGTTACCCATTTTTAACCTTGGCTGTGAGGGCAGAGGCTGTACAAGTTCTTATTTCCAAGAGAAGAAATGGTAGGTAGATTAAAAGGACCCTCAATGACTCCTCTTTGTTGTTAGTTGTCAAAGAACCCATTTAAAAATCATTAGGAGGCACAACAGAAATAAATGAAGAGTTCTCTTGTTGCTAGACCTGTGAATAATTTTGCTGAAGATTATTTTCTTATCCCTTGTTTTTCTCTGAGACAAATAAGACCTCATACCTCTGAATTTTTCCCTTCATTAGCAGAGCCTTTGAAAGCATTTCCTCAGTTCACTGAAAAGTCATAACCTTTTCATTTGCTCATCTGCTTGCTCTCTGCCTCCTCCTTTCATGTCTCCTGCTGTGTCCAAGAGCACTTCCACAGCTGTTAGGTGCAGTTTCACTGAAACTTCGAACCAGTTATGGTTGAAGTTGTCAGAGTTTTCTCCAAGTCTTTGCATTTGCAGCAATGAGGGATTACATGGGACAAGAACACTCCTAACTTTCAACAGCTTCTGCAAAAGCACTCTTAGGAATGTCTCCAATGCTAATTGGAAGTTTGGAAATTTATGAACCCTCACTTCCTGCTGGAGACTTCTTTTCAGCACTTCAGCAAATACACCTTCAGATTGATCGATGTGGCATGTTTTATTTTTTAAAAAAACACACACTTGCATCCTTAAACAGTTTCTTTTCTGACATCATCCTTACCAGTCATGATGAAATTTGCACCCTCATTTTTGCAAGATGTATTTGGGGATGATTTTGGTATACCAGATACATAAAGTCTAGTGTTTCCCTCAGCTTAGTCTCCAGATTCAGAATGTTTAGTGGTGTACAAATCTGTCTTGATTTCTTGCTTATATTCTCCTATAACTTCTGGGTTAGATGTTCTTGAAGTTTTCTTGACTTTGTATTGGAAATGTAGCATTGATCATGTTGTTACCCCTACTTCACATGTTTTTAGAGACCTGGGTGGGCACTGTAATTTTTCCAAATGCTGTTCTGTATGTCTTTTTATCACACCATTGAATTCTTAATCAAAATATTTTAATGACCTTTATGGCATTCTGTATACTTGTTGCACTTTGATTTTATTTTTCTAATCATCATTGTCATCATCATCATCATATGAGATATGCCTTTTGGATGAATGGTCAGTTTTGGTTTAGCCACTGAATGGTTAAGTGTTCTCATCGAGTCTATCTGGCATCACTCATAACTATAGGAAAAACCTAATCCAACTGGTCCAATGTCAGACCTAATTCAAATGCTTTTTTCCTAGAATGAAGCCCAGACAGCGAAGGAATTTATAAAAATTGTGGAGGCTGCAGAAAATGAATATCAGGTATGTTGAAACAAATACTGTATTCTTACTCATGTTTATAGCATTACCGTATACTTAACCAAAGCTTGTATTCTATAACCAGCAAGGTAATGCAGTTCCATATAAATAGATTACATGCTGCTAATTCTGTCTTGCATTTTCACACCTTCTGGTGGTTGTGCTCACCTGCCTAACATTACAACAGGAGTAATCTTTTAAGAGCGGAAAAGTTCCTTGCATGATTAAGTATCAGCAATTCTGATGTCATAAAGCTTTAGTGCATTCCCTAAGTGGAATTTTTGTACCAATTCTGTTCAGAGGCTACTCTGTTAGACAGCCTTGCTAAATATGACTATAGGCATTACCTCTTTCAGTTAGTCAATTCAAAGTTAGAAAAGTGTAACTGTTCTAGATACCCTGTGCAGAAGTGGACACATGTTCATTCAGGCCTTGAACATAAGGTAAATTTCAGACACTGTGTTGTCAGTTTGAAAGAAATACTCTTTAGTAAAAAGTTTTGAAGTATCTATAGTATGCATTCAAGTTCAAATAATGTTGTGGACTGACTTCAGCTTCCCCACAGGAAAAACAGTGGAAGACTTTTCTGTCTGGAATTAATGATATATGAGCTAACTGATCAGCATTTTATTCATGCTGCTGATTAACCACACTGTGGTTTGCTGAAGCACCTTGGCTATGGCCAGGTTTTTTACATGTCTCGCTAATTTTCTTTACATAGTCTCAATCTATATCTAGCAGCTCTTCTTCATTAAATATTATTTCAATTCAGCATGTTTTTATTAGGCCTGTTTAGGAAGTAGCAGGCCACTGAGTCATAGAATGTTGATGTGGCATCCTACACATGTGTTTTTCACGTGTCTGTTTTGCATGACTTTGTGTTTGGCAGACTGCTATCAGTGAGAACTATCAGACTATGTCGGACACTACTTTCAAGGCCTTACGTCGACAGTTGCCAGTAACCCGCACCAAGATTGACTGGAACAAGATCCTTAGCTATAAAATTGGAAAAGAGATGCAGAATGCTTAAAGTGAACGTTGCATGACTGGATCATTTTAGTGTCCTTGTATACAAATAAAAATTATTACAAAAAATATTTGGAACTGTCAAATCACCCAGTCAGCATGGGCTTTTGCCATTGAAAATCACTGTAAGTAGTTTGGTTAGAGCACAAAGCTTAGCTAATTGACTTCTTTTCTTTTTCCTTCCTTTCAGAGGGTTGCAACTTCACTATAGCTGAATATCTTCCTTTAGAGTTTCTGTTGTACCTTTATTTTTTTATAATGAAGAGACCATGCCTTTAGTTTTCAATTACGCATTAAGAACAGTTGGGAAAAATATTTTTGCATATGATAACCCTTCCTCTTGCTTTAATGTGAAATGGACAGCTTGCAGAATTTGCTGGATTCCTTGTGGAGATCAGTAACATGCATTTCTAGGTCAAAGTGAAAGTGGAGTTTGCCATAGGTGCTGTTTTTGAAATCATCTGTCATTTCATTGTATGTAAAATTGGGAAAAGCATTTTCTGTATCATTTAAACCTAGAAGACATACTTGCTAGCCCCATGGTAGCTAATTTTTTTTTTTTAAGAAAAGGCCAAGGTCTAAAGCTGTTTAAAGGTTTTGAAATTAAATAAAAGTACTTACTCCAAAAATGCATTTAATGCTTTGTTCTGATAATTATGAGCTCGAACTCCATCTGCCTCCAGATTTTTTTATCATAAAGCTACAAATGTATTATAACAAGGCATATTGTAATATATATAATCCTGTACTCATTACTATGTCTGTTTATTTTTTCTTGGATTGAAATGTACTAAAATTCAATGTGACATTAAAACGCAAATTTTCTATTTATTTGAGTATCAGATTGCTTCCTGATGTAGCCTGTTTTTGGTGTTGCTAAATGTTTTGAAAATTCTGCTTGAAACAACCACAAATTTGTATGTTTAGGGATTGTAATATCATTATTGTTTTCACCTGCATTGAAAAAACTTCTGCATATGGAAGTCTACTTTAAACAGGTGTAATTTAGTTTCATGTTGGCTACAGAGGATAGAAGAAATTCCAAGACCAAAAAAGAATACATTTGTTTGGAAAATTCTTTCTCTGTTTATCTCATTTTGAAAATGGATGTCAGGTATCTAAAAACACAGACTTCATTACAAATGCAATATAGCACTTCCATGAAATGTATAGATTTCATTTTAAATTGGATAAAAACTTGTTTTACAATATGCTACCTACTTATATGCTCATAAATTAAAATTGAACAGCCTTTTTATTTTTTAGAAGGCAGTTGTTTATGCACACTCCTAAACCAGTAAAGCTTACACAAATGTTTTATGTCTTTGTTTACAGCATGATCTAATTACCTTAAACTTTCAAGTTAAGGCATAGCAAGAGAGTCTAGACTTGTACTGAGTATAAAAATGTACATATGAAGTAGTTTGTTGTTTGAATTTTAATAGCAATATCCCAGTATTCTGTTCTTCAGTGCTCTCTTACACAGAGGTATAGAAGCTCTATAGAAGAAACTGCTGCTACTTTACAGTACTAAACTGTATAGTAGAAGAGTGGGATTCTTTCTACCACAGTCTTCCTGGATAGTTGCCCTCTCAATTGTCTTTGTAGTTCAGCTCCTGAGCCATGTTGTTCTTTTCAAATTAGCTCATAAAAGCTGCCTGTGAGATAGTAACAAATGCTGAGTCACTGTCAAGTCAGTCTGTCAGTCTTAACCAAGATCTAAGTACAAACACTATTGAAGAATTTCTTCCAGCATATTTAAGAACAAGGTTAAAAAAGGCAGTGAATGGACAGTTAGGGGAATTGTTAATGGGCAACAACGATGCAAATAACTTTTCTAGCTGTTTAGAATGTTGCAAATTATCAGAATCAGCACTGACTAAAAGTCAGAATGCTATTTTTCTTACCTGAAATAAAGAGCTAGTTTTAAATATATTCCAAATAAAGAGGTATTTTACTGTGAAGTACTCTATTACTGTATTTCTCTCTCTGTTCAGTCCTGTGATAGTCTTAATTCTTTATCTTGAAAGAATTGCTTCCTTCAGGTTCAAGTCTACCAGTTGGATAACATAAGTAAATCTGTGTTACTTATGTTTTTTCTTATTGTGTTAATTTTTAATCTGTGAGACAACTTTACACCTTGAATATCAAATTTATTAAGTTATAGCTTCAATAAAGCCATTTGTAAGTAAATCAACCATTCTGTTACTTTTTCAAAATGGTGTGCTGTATCATATTTAGGGGTAATGACTCCTCAGATGAAGCTGACCTGTCAGCTGAAGCACATGGCACAATTGGAGTTCTTGATTTCTAGCAAAGTTTTGGATGTCACTTGCACTTTTTTTTTGTTTGTTTCTATCCCTACCGCTTCTAAATTGGAGAATTTTAGAGCTTGCTTGGTAGGCTTTAGGGTATTTTCTGTAGGTAAAGCACTTTGAGAAATTTTGCTGTGGCAATTGTCTTAATGTGAACTACTATTTGTTTATATTCTATTTTTAAATATAAAGACAAGCTTTGTATTGTTGAATCTTGATGTAATAGACATTATGGCTTGTAAAATGGACTTGTAAAATGCTTGTGTTTTTGAAGTGTATTACATCTTATGTATCTTAGTGCCCCTTTGTATTAAGGAGTTTTTAACTTCTGCAAGTAAGCAGCTGTTTTTTGCAAACATCTGCAACAGGAGTGGCAATTCTGCTTTCAGGTTTTCCGAGCAGCCCATTTTTGTATGTCTGTCTTAAAATTCATACTGTGGGTAGAATGAAACTTTAAAATCATTGTAATTTTGATTACATTGCTACTGCTGCTTACTGCTCTACATGCTGATAACAGTTCTGCCATCAGGTTCCACTGGGAACATTGCAACACAGTTCATTAGGAAATGGTGATTCAGCCAGGGTTAAAAGCATTGTATGAGGCTGAACATCCTAAGAGATATGTTCTCTTTAGGGGACATCTCCTGCCACTTCTGTGGCAGCAATGTAGTTTGTGCAGTTTGGAAATCTCTCTCATCCCCTCATCTCACAGACTGGTTTGGCTGTCAAAGCCGTTTTGGTGCTCTTGAGTTCGCTTCCTTTTGGAGAACTCAGAACTGGGATCTGGTCTCTGTGTGTGCACCAGGTGCCTTCCAGCTCTGAATGGTGACCTGAGTCCATAGCAGTGGTTTCTTTCAGGCAGCTCGAAACCACCACCTACCTACCCACACCTACCTGTGTTGAGGATGTCTGGAGCTTCAGACAAAAGTGGGCCTCTCATTTCCAGACTGTAAATACTGTAGGTATAGAGGTTTCATCAACTGTACCATTCTGTGGATTCACTCCTATCCTATTGAATTACTTGCTGGCACAGACATAGCTTCTGCTGCATTTGTTGACTGGAAAGACTGAAACTGTTCTTCATCTGATGCAATTGTAAACCTAGGTTTAGATTAAACTTAGTTTGTTCATAACCTTGAAGTGTCAATTTTTGTGTGACAGTGTCAACTCTGAACTTTTTTTTTTTAAAGGGGAAAATTTGCATCAGATTTTAACCAAAAAGGTCATTTTTTTCTTTTACAGCTAAAAGAAAGGAACTGTGAATATGCATTTATTCCTTCTGTGAAAATAAATGTTTAACATTTGGTAGGTTCTCTTGTTAGCAATATTTTCCTCTGCTACTGTGACTTGCTTACCTGTAACAGGTATTGCCCAGCATGATGTTAACCATGTGCTCATCAGAAAAAAAAAGGTCAGAGTGATAATCATTGTCTAAAAGGATATATTTAGACTTTACTCTGCATCTTTTCTTTGCAAATCAGTAGAGTTATGCAGGGGAAAATCTGTCAGGTTTGTTCTCTTCAGTCAAGAGGAGCATTTAGGGACTTTTTTGTCTGACTAGCTGCAGTTTGAAATAACATCAGATCAGAAACAACTTCGAGTTTATGGGTTGTAAATATACCTACTAAAGTAGGTATATTGTAGTTGGTTGGATGGTTTGGGAGGATACCACCATATCTCCATAATGATTTGTAGTAATTTCAGTTTTGCCTTTAAATGTGCTTAATAATTTTCAATTTCAAGTGTGTACTGAGTACAGCTGTTCTAGGCATCAGTGAAAGAAATGAGACTACTTCCTTTAGTAAGTAGCTTCCCAGTATGCTACTCAGTTTGAGTTACCCTTCAAGATTATTTCAAAATTTACTTTAAAATAATAATATAGAAGGCTGAACTGCAGCTTTGCCACACCACTGTGAATGACAAGTAGCATTGTGAAGAGGGGTTCAGAAAAACATGCTCTTTCTCAGGAAGTACAATTGCCCCCAGAGGCCTTGTCCATTGCAGTGCAGTAGTGTGCTTGTGGTGTATCTGGAACCTAAGGTACTTCCTTCAAACACAGAGAACTGAGTTTTAGTCCCCCCTTTGAGGTAAAGAAGGGACTCAGCTTCCCTGAATAAATGTTCTTTTAACTGGCTAAAAGAAAATGAGTCTATCTCCTCTTTTGCAGATGAAGTGTTTATGAACATAATTGAAAATTACAGCCACAAGCTCTTGAGGGCAGGAAAAATAGTTACTTTTCATTCTCTTGGACTGCTGTGGATGGCAAGTGCTTCTTTGTGCCAGCTCCAGCAGCCTCCTTGCCCGCTGTGCCAGATTGCTGGGGTGGTGGGTGGTGGTGTTGCATCTCTTGCAGAGGCTGGGTGCTAAAAGTTAGATGCCCTAAGGCAAAAACATTCAAGTGGTTGCTCTGCTGTGAAGGTGCCAGAAGCTATGCAGCAAGGGGCCTACAGATTAGCCCTGGGATTTGGAATGCTGTCATGCTGCCTTTTCCCAGGTGAGGCAGCACATCCAGTTGTAACACAAGATGTGTCAGTAAGATGATAAAAGGTACAAGGCTGTGATCAGCTAGGATTTTCTGTAGGGAAGAAAGGTGCTATGTGTTTCCATTCAGCCTGTGACAGGGAGCCTCATACTGCAGCTCTGAGGAAAGGGTCAGTTCAATTAAAGTTGTGCCCCAGGAGCATGGGTTTGATGGAGGCAGGCACAGCACTCACAGCCAGAGTGCACTGTATGGTGCCTGTGAGCTGCAGCCTCTGCTCCCCACCTGTGTGCTGGGCCCACACGTGCTGCAAGTGTTGACTGAGCTGTTCTCCCTGTCCTGGCACAATCTGTCTTACGGCAGGCACAACTGGGGCTGCTGCTCCAAATCCCCTGGTGGCCCTTCTGTTAATAACCTGCTATTTGGACAATGACCTGGGTCTAACCATGCAGTAATAACTTCCACATAATTTGGAAATTAGGGAAACAGACTGTGAAAAGAAGCAAGGTAATTGCTAAATAAATCAATATTCAAAATAGGAACAGATTTTAAAAATATATACATTTTCAACTTTGCTGTGACACAGGGTTAATATCTGCATGAGCACTAGAGTAGCTTTCAGGAGCCATTAGCAGTTTTAAACTAAGTAGGAGGAAGAAAAATCTGCTTTATTCTTCCCTTTTACATGACATGTGATTGTCAAACCAGCTTTCAGATGCTGTAAAACTGGTAAGCTTTGCAAGTCTGTAACTTAACTGTAACAACAGGAACAATAGGTAGCAAAAACAATTAGCCAAAAAAGCAGTTTTGATTACAGATTCCAAAGCTGAATATTCAATTGGAAAGTTTCTGAAAAATAGTGGTGTTAGAAATCCTTGAAGGAAATGCGAAAGCTTATCTTGGGGTTTTTTTCCCCGAGTGTGGCACCATCAGTTGAATCTTGACTGCATGTGGCAGGATAGAATTTTCTGCTTTGAAATAAATTGCTAAAGATTATCTTTCTTCTCCGAGTTCTTGTAGGTTTTGTATTACTAGTATTAAGGTAGATAGTAGGAAAAGATAAATCTACCATCTGCCAGATCTTGACCTTTTTTAACTTAGCTGTGAGCAAAAAGGAAGATTTTTTTTCCCATTCTCTTTGCAACATATTTTAGGTATTTAAAGAGTGCCCCCAGACTGTAGCTGTTTGGATAAAGATTGAATACTGCAACTCCAATTTCTACATGAAATCCAATACTCTTAAGTAATTTCCTTACATCCTGCTTTTTGCTTTCTGCTCATTTTGAGACGCTTGTTTTTCTCTGTGTATTGTTCATGTCAGCCTTGATGATACTGGAGGCTGTCATGATGTTAAGCTGGTACTTGGATTTCCTTTTGCTAGAATCTGATCTTGATTGTAGTAATATTCTTTAGTATTATTTTCATCAGCTATTAGGAATTTTTAAACCCATGCTGAACTAAGGAGATAAGACCAACCAACCAGCCACTGCTAGGTATGTGTGCCTGATGTGATCCTTCTCTACTGACAAAGCAGGTACTGGGAGTGTACAAAAAACGAGACCATTTCGTAGCCTAATAATGTGGACCAGCCAACACATGGATTCTGAACTGAGAGCATCTTGGCATGAAAAGATGGGCTGCTGGGAACTTTTCAGGGCAATGAACTGAATCCTTCTTATCTAGGATATTGTGCCAACAACAGGCAGTTTGTTTTTCAGTAGGTACTCCTCAGTTAAAACTGAGGAGTTGAAATTCACTACCCTGTTTTGTACTAGGAAGCATTTAATATGCTGCTTTCCTGCCTTTTTTCTATGGAAAGGGAAAGGAATCAATGATCGGTCAGCTGACAAGCTCTGAGGTGTATCTCACCTGGTGAAAACTGGAGGTAGCTGGTGTTACATCCATGCAAGCACTTTCCATATGTCTCAATGTGTGCAGGGACAGATCTCCTCCACCAAGCTAGCCAGAATCATGTCTATAGTATCAGAAAAGTGTGAGTCATTCAAGAGTAGGTGTGTACTGAGTATGAAAGGTTCTTTAGCTGTTCTTGGTGCCAGGAGCCAGCTCAATTGCAAAAGGCTACTGAAGGATGCTACTAAGAAAATAAATGCCATGTGTTCACAAAGAATTGAAGTGCTGCTCTTGTTCCAAGGCTTTGGTGCAAGGAAAAGGTTTCTGCAAGACTGATTCTCTGGGTGCAACAGAATTTGTTAATCAGTAATTAGTACATGTCTTTTTCCAGTTCATGACTAAACTTAGTGAGCTATCATCTTCCCTTTAAGAACTTGTCTACCTCTCCTTAGCTCCTTCAGCTGGAAACAGCGTGCCTTGCAGTCCTACCAGCAGTTGATGTGGCCAGAGTTACTCCACCTGAACGTAAATGAAGTGTGCCAGTATATAATTTCCCAAGGAATAAATCCAGCTACCTGATACTTCACCCTCCTGGTAAGGTCCTTTCAGACATAGTAAAGTTGCTACCCAGGTTGTAGCTGCTGACAGAGAGTGGTAACCCAGTGCCTGGTGTCTAAACACAGGTGATGACAACATTGAGAAACAGGGCAGTAGCAGATGCAATTGGGGCACTGTCACAATCAAGGATTATTGTTCTAGGAATCATGAAAGTTACCAACAAAGTAACATACCTGGTAAAAGAGGTTCCAGGGTTATCTATAACAGTGGGTTTTCCATGCAGTTGATGGGTTTGCTACAATCATGTGGCAGTCCTGTGATGGAGATCGCAGGACAGGTATCATGAAAGAAACCATCAGGGAATGAGTAATACTGTATCTATAGCAGATTTCAGTAAGAGGTAGTAAATGGAGCCAGGGATATGTACTGAGTAATGAGATTGCAGGTATCCACTGGTGCTTGAAGTACAAACACACCTTGTTCTCAACAAGTGGGTGGCCTATGTGAGAAATGTCAGTGTTTCCTGGGCTGCAGGCACCCACCTCACTCCTACATCTGTGACAGTGTCTGCTAAAGCTGTCCAATCACACTTGGCTGTGCAGTAAATTCAGAGCTGCATGGTAAGATATAATAGGTGGGCTACCAGCCAGCAGTAATTTGTAGTGGAGAAAGTAATTTTATATTGTGCTTACCAACAGTAGCAGGTGGGAGAAGGAAGAAAATCTCAACCAGGTGACTCCATCACCTTACCCTTCTGTGTTCTTCACAATCAGAAGGAGGCCGAACTACAAAATTTTTATATACAAAGTAAAATTCACCTAGGCCTGAGTTTGGCCAAAGAGCTTTATTTGAAAAATGTAGAAGAAAAGAGGGGAAAGATTAAGAGGGGAAGGAAGGCCTACTGTGAAATCAATAAAATTAGTGATTAGATTAGATATTAGGAAGAAATTCTTTATTGTGAGGGTGGTGAGGCACTGGAAGAGGTTGCCCAAAGAAGTTGTGGATGCCCCATTTCCTGGCAGTGTTCAAGGCCAAGTTGTAGAGGGGCTTTGAGCATCCTGATCTGCTGGAAGGTGGGACAGTGGGTTGGAACTGGATTATGTTTAAGGACCCTTCCAATCCAAATTCTATGATATGATGTTCCATAAAATTTCTTCTTGAAATTATTTCAGGTAGTGAATATGAGCATCCCACTTCAATGCAAGATATGCCTTTGGCAACAACAATTAACACTAAGCCTTGTTTTAGGTTGTTGGGCAGCCCTGGGCTCTGTATTAGTGGCAAGCTTCATTCTCTCTCTCCTGGACCCATCACCTGCCCACACTGGGCCTGAGACATGCTGCAGGGTCTGTCAGGTCCTTCTAACTGAACAAAATTATTTTAAAGACAAGGGCTTGCTATAAAATATCACTTTTGCAGCCAGGAGACTTGAGAAGACTTGAGAAACGGCCATCATGATTTTTCCTTTCCAAACTCTCTTTCTCCTTAACAGACTACATCAGGGTTGTTGACAAGGCTTTCTTAAATGTAATGTGGTACGGTAATTGCATCACTACTAAAAGGGGAGGCAGGATGGACTGAATTAAAGGATTCTGTGAAGAAGGTATTTGGATCTGAAGAATGACTGCTGGGTGCAGAAGAAAGAAGGCTGTGACCCAGTAAGACCAGATCAAGCAAAACTGAAGAGCAAAGAAGGGAAGCAAGTAGGATGTGACGAAGCCAACATGTAAGACAGACAATTGTTCTGTATCCTAAATTTAAAGACAAGCTCATAGGGACCTTCATCTGTGGAAATGGTAAGAAGAGGAGGCTCTATAAGGGAGGTTTTCTCAGCAGTGGTATACTAGATGGGGGTGGAAAGGCAAGACAAGCAAGCAAATGAGAAAATAATTGCATCAGACAAGGCGAAAGGATATTTTGGTCCTTGATTTTGCAAAGGTTTAACAAGATTTGGCTTGGGAGCCAAATCTAGCTGTGATATGAGTAAATGACATGCCATTTAGATGCTACCTGCTTCCATGGCTTGCTCAATCCCTTCCTGCCTACAGGCAGAGCTGTTTTTGTCCTCTGTAATCACTGCCAGCCTCAAGCAGCTATAATTACCTGTACATGATCCAGCACTGTGACTGCTCTGTTTCTGTCCTCTGAATTTCTGGAGATTAAGTGAAATGTAATTGCCGGTGAATATCTGTGCTTCTACCAATACATAGCAGGTAAAGATGCTATATTGCAAATGCTAGAGAAAAAAAAAGCTACACTCTGCTAATTGCAGATTTCAAATGGGAGGAGTTGAGATCTTTTGCCTTACTTTAAAATGTCTTTTCATTAAATACAATATCAACACTCACTAAATTGAAGATCACACTGAACATATTTTTCCTTAAAAGAAAAAGGTCATGATACCAATCAGTGAAAAAAGGCCATATCTTCTACATCTCCCACAAATGCATCTACTTAAAAAAAAAAAATAAAAAGAAGTAGATTTACTGTTTGGCTTCAGTCCAAGGCATGGATGTGGGGAGCAGAGCTTTTGTCCTTTTCCTCGACCTCAGCAGGGAAGGGAGAAAGCAGTGCTGGTTCCCTCCGGGCTTTCTGCCATCTGTCTCTGCCTCCCTGTTTCTCCCACAGCCTCCCGTGACGTACAGAACATGTGTGGCTGCAGATGCCAGATTCTGACTCGTGGAGAGCTCCCTTCTGACCAGGGGCCAGCCTGGCAGCTCGCATGATTCCTCTTGAATCCTAAGCACGTCCCATCTTGTACAAATACTGACGTGTCTTGCCCCGCCACCTCTCACAGAGAAGCTGAATAAAATCCCTCAACGAATGCGTGTGTCCATTTCGCAAAAATACGTAAATGCTCCTGGGGGATATTTCCATGGATTTAAAATAACTCCAAACAATTTGCTCTATCAAATGTGTATGTTTGGGGTGGGGCACTTCCCCACCTAGATGCCTAAGTGTGCTGACAGTCAGGGTGAAATTCCCATCTCATTTTTAGGGGAAAAAATGTAATTAGGCCAAAAAGTAGCAAAAGAAAACAGGTTTGGATTTTTTTTTTTTTTTTTTTGGAATTTGGTTGGGGTTTTCTTTCTGGCAATAAATTATTTTGAACACTTCCCAAAAATACTGAAATTCTGCTCTGAGTTGCACCTTCCTTTGCCCTCTCTTTGCACTGACATCTGATTCTTAACTTAGCCAGTTCTAACCTGGACTTTGTTACTTGTCTTGCAATTAGGGCAGTGGGTTGATTGAATTTTTTGTCAGTAAAGATCTTAAAACAACTTTCAGGCAGGCTTTCTACCTTCCCATCCAACTACTCTGACACATTATACAGCGCCCTGTTTTCAGGAAGAGTACCCATAGGTATGGACAACATTTTGTTAATAATGGAGACAATTCTTTAAAGCTTTTTGACAAGAGGTGCTCAAGGCATATTTGACTCTTCTTCATATGTACTGGTGACATGTTTTTAAATATTACTGTCTTTAAGCAGAAAATTATTCCTGTAATGCTGTAATATCCCACTTTTAGAATAGGGAACAGAAACTTCAGCTTGGGCACACTATTCAGAAGTCTGTAGTTGCATACTTCTGCAATATCTTTTTTTGAATAAAAATACATCTATTAAATCATTAATTAAGCATAATTTTTATTTCAGTGTTTCTTAGCATATTTGCAATTCTCTGGATTGTGACTAAGGATTGTGTGTACTTTAGTTGAAAACAGGTTTTTGGAATGTGATTACAGCATTTTATGCAGACTTTGGTATGTCTGAAAAGTGCTGTGTACGGGATCCCATGAACTCTCCTCCAGTACTTTCACTCACATTGGCACACTGCTTCTCAACCACTGCTGATTCCAGTTCATACTGCCATCTCCAGTTCAACCCTGGTATTGTTTAATATGCAGCGGATAAACTTAATAGGTGCTCTGTATGCATATGTATTTATGTGGATTTAAATCCACATCTGGACATAGGCATGCATACGTATGTACATTATTGTTTATTGTATATCTGGATTTAAAAGTGGTGGACACAACGCTGCTTAATGGGATTCAGTTGCTAATGAGGCATCAGCTGAAGGTCAGGGGGATGTCTTGGCTCCTATGAACCAAGCTGACAATGTCTCCCAGTGCTCACATATATATGTGGAGCTCATGTAGGTCTCATTTCTGCTCTTGCTGAATGTCCTTGTGCCTGGCCATCTTTTGGCTGCCAAGACCTCAATGCAATCTTATTTTATACCCAGGTTCCAAGAAGGTTACACATTATAGGCCTAGAAAAGGTCTCTTATTCTGATCTCTGAAATTATCAAACAAAAGATTTTTTAAGGTTTACTAAAACACCCAAAGATTAAAACCCCCGCTTCTTTGGATCTTGGACTACTTTGGACCAATACAAAGATTGGATGGGCAGAAGTTTCAAACTGGACTTTTGCTGCTCAGTGGTCCCATCTATTCTTTCTTATTCTTTCTTATTCTTTCTTGCTCAAGAAAATATCTTTCTTCTGAAAAGAAACAAAACTTCACTGTACCTCATGTACTAACTGTCATGGCTTCTGCTTCCTGATTTCATTTAGCAAAGTCATCAATAGTCATATGAGAAATTAGAAACTCTGAACTGGGTTTATGGCGAACAAATTAGTATTACAGGTATTATTTTGAGGTAGGAACCGAGGCCTTGTGTGAGAAAACTCTAAACAAATGACAATTGAGTGGAAAATCTTAGCAGAAAGGTAAAACACTATTTCCAAAATTATTTTTGTCCAATGATTCACTTCAGCTGTATTCTGTCATATCTTGACTTAGCAAATGAGTGCCTGAAGCCAGACGACACTCAAAATGGTGTCTTTTCATAGTACTGAACTGTTTGCTTCTGACTTGTGAAATGCACATTTGAAGGCTTTGTATTTATTTGGAATTCATTAAAAGAGAACTGAGAGACAAGAGATAATTTGTGTGAAATAGAGCCTGAACAGTGAACTTGCCTTGAGTGTCAGCTTAGATGCTTCTTTAAAACAAACAGCAGAAATGTAATTTGTCATATGAATGCACAAAGCTAGTCATGAGTCACAATATCCAGCACATAATTGCTTGTCACCTCACACAAACATTTGAATTTGGACACATGCTTTTAATTTCCTGAGCTTTGGGGGGTTTTATTTGGGTTTTGGGGGGTTGGTGGTTTTGTTTGTTTTGTTTGATTGGTTTTTTGGTTTGGTTTGTGCCACTGTTTTTTGCTGTTGCGTTTGTTTGGTTGTTTGGGGGTTTTTTTTGCCTTTTTTTTTTTTTTTTTTTTGTATAGCACCCAATGAGAAATCCTTATTTTTTAAAATACTTTATGCTCACTGTAAAAACACTGGAGATCTAGAAGTAAAATGCGTAACATGACTGCAAAGTATTAATAACTTCTGTAATTTCAGGGGAAGAAGAAACAATGGTGCTTAGAGGAAGGAATGCATAAAATTAATAACTGTGCTTTAAATGGGCAGAGTTCATAGTGTTTTGATCTTCTGGTAATACAAGAGATATAAAGAAAGCAGAGCTGGAGGAACCAACACAATTCACTCCTGCCTTTCAATAAAAGACAAAACAATGGAAAGTTGTTTATAATAGGAAACTTTGGAAAAGCCCTATACACCATCTCTATCTTTCAGACATAAAATAAATTGGTCATAGTTAATTTTTTAAGATAACCGCTAATATACTGAAAATTAAACAATATAGATGAAAATTTATAAAAGTGAAAAATTGCCTACTGCCTTGGTCTTTTCCTAATACACAAGAAAATGTGAGAGGAATATTTTGATTTATAAATAGCTGCATGATTGAATAAGGTTGAGGTTTTTCAAATGTGACCTAATGTATTAAGAATTTCTTCCCTTTAAAACTCAAACGGGAAGCTGAAAAATTTGAAATGTGGTTTTCTTTGGTATGTAATTAAACTATAAATGACCTTTTATGTAGTTGGTCTGTACATTCTAATTTTAAAAGTTTTGCTATTTATTAGCAAGAAAAACTTCTGTCAGTCCTGCACCAATATTCTCATATGGGGACCGTGGTCCCTAAACCAGAAGATCTTGTCACCATCAAATGCAGAAGACACAGCCAGTGTTCATTTATCTTCAAGTCCTGCAGTAGTCTGGAAAAACAAATTTCCTGCCTTTACTACCATGAAAAGGTTGCAACTTGTACAGCTACAGAATTGTTTTTCTTTAATGCTTTTGGGTATTATAAACATTCTAGGAAAGCTACCATGTCTTTCTCTGTGATGACTATTTCTTTGGCAGACTAGAAAATCTCAGGTCGGACTGGTTACTACCAGTTGGAGAAATTTTCAAGGATTTTTTTTTCTTTTGGTAATAGTTTATAAATAGTACCTGTTTCTTAAGTTACTGGAGAGTGTTATCCCACTGGATACAGACTGTGGAAACACAGGAGAGAGATCCAAACAAATTGCAGTATGTGGTCCATATTTACTTAAATGTTTGTAAGCTGTGTGACACCAAAAAAGGCAGGGATCAGCCGTGTTTACCGACCTGAATTTTTAGCACATTCTGGTGTCAAATCTTGTTTCATTAATAAATACCTCATTCATAGAATAAGCAAAATGTATTTCTCAAATGTACAATTTACTGACGTGAAGCTTATGCTTTACTGACACTACTTGAACGAGACACCGATCTAGTGGGTATCTTCCCTGCCCCTGGCAGGGGGGTTGGAAGTAGGTATGGGTCCCTTCCCACCCATTTATTGCGCCATACAGTTATCTGCCAAGGAGGAGAGTTTTGCAGTTCAGGACTGTGCTGAGCACTGTACACACCAACACACGCACGCAGGGACTTCTGTGCCTGTTCCATTATCCCAGCAAGGAGCTCAGACGAGTCAACAGCAGAAAAACATCCTACGCGAGCCCTTTTCAGGCTTAAACTCCTGTTGCGCGGTGAAAATGCCGCCAGAAATCATTGTTCAAGATCCTAAAGACGTGGGAGGGAAAAGTTGCGCGGCGTTTCTGACGGCCCGGTTCTGTTTCGGCCGCAGCCGCCGTGCCCCGCAGCCGCCGGCGCTCCCGCGGCGGGGCGGGCGCGGGCAGGGCCGGGGTGCCGAGCGCAGGGGCCGAGCCGCGGGGCGCGGCCGAGCGCGGCTGGGGGCAGGTCCGGCGCTGCCACCGCAGCACGTCCCCACCCGCTCGGCGGGAGGGGAGCTCGCAGGAGTCCATTTTATCGGGCCAGCCCTCGCCGAGGCACGGCGGGCAGAGCCGGCAGCGGCCCGGGGGCACCCGCAGCGCCCGGCGGGCGGTGCGTGCGGCGGGCGGGCGGGGGAGAGGCGGCCCGGCCAGCGACGGGGGTGAACCATCCCACAAACACACGCTGAGAGCTCGTGGCAGCAGAGAGCAGCGTTTGCGTTGGTTTCCCCCACACTCCGTTCCCCCCCCCCCCCTCCTTTTTTTTTTTTCCTCTTTTCTCTCCAAAAAACATGGCTGAAGCTGGGACGGGCTTTTTGGAACAGCTCAAGTCTTGCATCGTCTGGTCCTGGACTTATCTCTGGACGCTGTGGTTCTTCATCATGCTGTTCCTCGTCTACATCTTAAGGGTGCCGCTGAAGATCAATGACAATTTGACCACAGGTAGGCTGTGATCATCTGCCCCCTGCCCTGCCCGGGGGCGGCTCAGCCGGGGCTGCCCGTGGGGGAGCGCCCAGCGCCGCCCCCTCGGCTGTTGGAGCCCTGGCTTAAGCTGTTTGTACTGTCCGTATTGTACTCAAGCGTTCTTATTAACCAGGATTAAAACTTCAGTTGTGTTTCTGATAAATGCTAGATCTCAGCTACTTTTTCTGAATGATAATAAATAATGAGTGTAAGTTCGCTGGGAGATTATCGCTGTTGCAATGGACTTTGCTTTGGGTGCTCAGGCTCGCTAAGGTTGTGCGCCGCTGCTGTACTGAATCAGCAGTAACTTACGTACTGTTAGCCGGTCTGGATTGGGCAGTTATGGCTTTATCTTTAAATTGCTTATTGTTCCTACCCATCTGCTTTGATAATTTAATTTCTGCCGCCCCCTCACCCCCCACCCCCCTGTTGGACAAGACAAATTAGTTTTGGAGCAGATGACATGTAAGCCATGTGGCGTCCCTGCTGTTGGGAACTCAAATATTATCTGAGCATTTTTCACCCATCCCTCTGGCCTGTTCTCATTTGATAAGCCTCTGGCAATTCCAGCATCAAAGAAGAATTAAAAAAAAAAATCAGCATAAGGCAGCTTTCACTTTAAGTATAAAGGCAATTATAAATTATAAACTTCAAATGCAATTTTGGTCAAATTTTCACAATATGTCTTTGAACAATATCCTGTTTCTTTTGACATTGCCACACGCTGATTAGAACAGGAAGGAATTCTTGTTGCTTGATTCTTAATAGTTTATGTAATGCATATGTCCCAGGTAAACATGCTTGTCAAGCAGAAATGTCAGAATGTGTTATATTATAATTTTCGCTATTGCAAAAAATCACAGGCATCTGAGACCTAATCAACCCCCTCTGATTTCTTCCTGAGTTCGAACAAACTAATTCTTGATGCACTTTGTCATTTGAAATGTTACTCCAGCTGAGTCATCTTGGGGTTTACAGAAATGTCTCAAAATGCAAGCAAAATGGCAGTATGAAATCTTTGAGGAGTTTAAAAAGGCTGAAGAAAGTCCCAAAGTGCCTGATAAAAATGGGTTACTGGGAGGATGATAGGCACAGTATGGTCTTCATGCATCATCTGTTCCTAAATGGAATTTATTAAAAAATTACTACCGGTAATAACATTATCATTTTTTGTTTTATTTAGTTTTTCAGAGTTTTTGTGAATTAATTAAAACAGATTTAATTTATTGTGAATCGTCTTCCCCCTCCAGTCCCCCCAGCTGATTACAGTTGGATTCTGCTGCCATTAGTTTAAGGTTGATCATGAAGTGCCACAGCTACTGATGATGTGACGCCAATCACATATATTTCAGTGATGCGAAAATAAATGTGTAAATGTTGCTACTAAAACTTCTATGTGGCATAAAGAAATAGTAGGGTGGTTTAAGAAATGACTGGGTGTTTTCCCAGAACAAGCTGGATCTGTTAGTGAGTTGAGGTCAAACAAACTGCGTTTTGGTACCACCAGAGGCAGGCTTAGGCAGCCAGTTAAAGAAACGCAGTTCCAGAGGTATGGTTGGTACTTCATGAAGTAGTGATCTAGAAAGGATTTAGATCAAACACCTTAAACAGAGCCCACAGTGGGCTGCTGTGGTATGAAGGACTAGTGTGTCGTGTATGGGAGGGCACCTGCCGCAAGGACCTGGTGCTTGCTGCTGCTCTATGATTTTGTTTTCCCATGCCTAGTGTTAGTATTTCTAAAAGGAAGTGGAAAAGCTGGAGAAGATAGTGGAAAAATTATTCCAGGGCTGGAGAGAAGCATCAGAATAAGATTACGGTATTGTCATGGAGAGAGAGAAAGAAGTGGCCTTTTAATAAGAATTACAAGGATTGATGACTAGAAGGAGAGGACAAACTCAATTTTGTCATAACCAGGAATTAATTTGTAGCAAACTTGAATCAGCTGATAAAGGAGCCTTTGGGATTTGCATGTCTGAAAGTCTTCAAATCCAGTGGTGAAATAGGAATCACAAGTATTCATGCAGCCTTAAATTGCTTTTTGGTTAGGACAGGGCAGCAAGCTGTGCACCCCTGGCAGTCAGGGTCACTGCAGATTCAGGTTTCACCAAATAGAAGGTGGTTGGTCACTTGTATCAGAAAGTCTGAGCAAGAAGTATGGGGTCTTTTTTCCCTCTTTCAGTGTTGTACAGATGTGCACACCCGAGCATTAGTACATGTTGGCCATCTTGTGTGTTTCAGTGAGCTCCCAGGCTCGAAGGTCTTTGGCCAAGCATAGTTTCACTGTCCTCAGTGGAGTACATTACTGTGATATACCCAAAGGGGAATCTAGTCTGTCATATAAAAATATTAATGGTAAGTCTTATTGTGGTGTTTTATGTGGTTTGGTTTTTTTGGGTTTTTTTAAATTTTTTTTAAAGTTTGATGTCCAGATCAAATAATAAAAATATGAATAGGAGAGTTTGAACTGTTGTACCATACCATTAGCCAGGAAGCAAGAGAGGACATTTAATATGCCAGACTAAAATATTAAATACAGAATAAGCAGTTGAGGAAGCGGATGTTATTATCTTATTCCAAAATAATTAAACATCCCTATTTTATATAACATGCTGCATTTTCTTCCCATGTTGGCACTTGCATGACTTCTGAATGCCACACTAATCTGAACTAAGACACACCTCTTCGAAAAATGTGCTTGTTTTTCCTGACATAAGAATTTAGATTTCTAGTCAAATCCTAAGAAGGGAAGAGGCACTGAAGTTAAAATATTTCTGATGATTTTATTTATTCTTTCAAAGTACAACAGAAAGAGGATTTAATGACCAGAGCATTAAGTGCAACTGGCTTGTGACAAGGCAGACAGGAGGAAACCTCTGGCTTGCCGAGGGTAGAGAAATCAGATAAATTGATTTCCTAAAAATGTGAAAAAGAAATACACGAGTATGAGCTCTGGGCTGCTTCTGGCTCTGTTGTGTCTGTGGAGTATTTTTATTAATCAGCTGTGCTGGAGCACAGCCCTGTAGTGTTACTGGCTGAGCTGCTGGAGAAGGGAGCATACAAGCCTGCAGAATGGAAGGAAAAGTAAAGTTGTCCTGCCAGGCCCCTGAGGTCAGCAGGCCCAGGGTAACCATGGTTGGAAGAGCAAGACTACATCACCCTATGGTGGCTAGGACAGAGTTGTTATCTGAGGAACATGGTATATTTTTTCATTATGAATTTTTGAAAACTATTATTATGACATCCCTACTGAAATAAATAGCTAAAATTGTAGTTAATGTGGGATTTGTGATCAGGTAATAGACTTCTTAAAGCCAGTACCTGAAGCAGTGTGCATGGTGCTGGCCATTTGGAGAGGGAAGAGGCTGGTGTGGAGCAGGGCCGGCAGCACCGGCCATCCCCAGGTCCCCACTCACCCTGTGGTTTGTGTGGCCAGGGGGTGAAGTAAACATCTTAAAAGTCCTGTAAATTTATGATAACAACACTTTCTCTTTGTCCAAGAATCTCTCAGAAGACACAAAATGGAGAGGTTTTTAGTCAGCCTGAACCATCTCAGATATGTTCACCAGTGTGTGCATTGCACTGACTTCAGGAAGCAAAGCAGTTGGAAAAGACCCATCTTATGAAACTACCTTGTGTTAAACCATGCAGGAAAGCTGAGGGTAATTTCATTAGCAGAAATACTGCAGGAGATGGAGAGATGGAGCCTGCCTCTCAGGTTTGGGCTATGCTGTCTTAGGGTGGTGGCTGCTGTCAGCAAAGTTCATCTCATCTTTCTGATCTTCCCTATCTGTGCTTCCTGACTCTGCAGATCTGTACTGCACATTGGTGCAATGTGCCCTAATAAGCTGCAGTGTGAGAAAAAAGTAACTTTTCATTCCCATGGTCTCAAATTCAAGTAGCAGCAGAAAACATTTGCCTGTTGTTAAAGTTTAAGTAATTTCACTTTTTCCCTGCTGCTGATAATTTGGCCTGGTGGAGCTGCGCGTGCACAAGCTGCAGTAATAAACCGCCCTTAGGACAGAAGGGGTTTTTGGGGACTGGACACCTGGGAGTGTCTTCCCTGTGCCCCCCAGTCATCCCTGGGCTGGGGGGCACAGCTGCAGGGGCTGAGGCTGCCAGTGCCTGCTCTGCCTCTGAAGCCACCGCTTGGCCTGTCGGTGTGTTTGCTGTGATAGCATCTTGACAGCTGGTCAGGAGGTATTGTTCCCCTTCATAAATTTAAGCTAGTGCAGTTAATCACGAGGGCTGGAAAACATTAACCTGACAAAGGCCTGGGAGTTTCAAATAGTTTGAAAACCAGTGAACAGATTCTTTCTTTTAAGAAGAACCGAAGCACAGTTAGTTTTAGTTCTGCAGACTTGCTGGTGGTTGTTTGGTCTTTCTTCAAAGCAATCTGCCATGGTTGTGCTGGGTTTCCCTGTAAGCATCTGCTGTGCGAGCTACAGAAGTGAGTGTGGTGGTGGGTGAGTCAACAGAAAAGCTGGAGCAAAACTCTCATGCCACCAAACGAGATGGAAGAATTCTTAATTCCCTATGAGTGCCATGTAGATTTGTTTGGGGTATTTTTTAGAATTTGACTGTTGAAAGTAAAATTTCAAATACATGACCACTTCTGTCAAGGTCAGCATCAGTCCTGCATATGAAATTTACAGAATCAGTTACAGATAGATAGTTTTTGCTCACTCACCCAAAATCACTTGCATTAATTTTTGCATTTCTTAGAAGGTAAATTTAACATTTACTACATACTGATCTTATTTTCTACTTAGTGGAATTAAAGTAAACAGTATTTTCTTAGCTGTTAACCCCTCTCTTCAGTTATATCACTTACAGCACCACAAAGCATTTGTAGTTGCTGCTGAGCCTCCGTTCAGGGTTTGGATATTAGAGATTTTTTCAGTCTGCCTTTTTGGGTTTTGCAAAAATCAGTTTTTACTGCTGTAGGCTAATATTCAGGAGGTTATTGTAAAACAGGTTTGAACTGCTTTAAGCATGTCATGGTACACTTCGAAACTCTCCCTTAATTTTTTATGGACAAGATGATGAAATGCTTCAAAGTAGTATGTTACTTTTAACAGAAAGTAGACAAATCTCAGTAGATAAAACTGGGGATTGTTGGGGGAAAAGCCATATCAAAACTTGCTGGATCAATGCCCAATGTATGCAGTATACAATGATACTTGTTCTCTACGAATTTTGACATTTCTTTACCAGCTTGACTTTTTGGTTGAGCTAATTTATTCAGTCAGCATCAGATGCTGGAAATGGAGCAAAGTTTGTAGGAAATGTAGGGTTTTTTAGAAAATACTGTTTTAAGAAATTGACTTTCCTACTGCAAAAGCTCTAGAAGATATGCAGTCAGTATTTCAGTATTCAAATCAATTTTTGATAACATCTTGAGTGAGCTTTCTGTAACACTGACTGATGTACAACCACGGAGCTGTACTGCCGGCTTCTAACTGAAGTCTGATGTCCTCTGTGTGCTGATGAAAATCTGTGGAAATGCTCCTAAAACTGCATATGAGTACTGGGATTTTCCCAAAGCATCCACTGAGTGCCTGGACAAATTTTGCCCAAAAGAACATAAGCCCCACATTGTTCACAGGGGTCATAGGTCATAACTGTCTGACCTGGCTGTGAACTGTCTGTCATTGGCTGTGAAAATACCACCATTCTAAATGAAAAAAAGAACTTAAAATAGATTTTTTTTTGGTGGTTATTTTGAAAAGCAAGTGCAAAAATCCAGATCATAAATTTGCATTTGTGAAAGACAAAATGAGTGCTATCTGGGGTCAGTGCCTCAAGGACTGAAAAGAAAGAGAAAATACATAAATCTGTGTAAAGGCTGTACATTAAATGAAAGATAGAAGGTCATGATGCCTGCCTGAGAGCAGCACCTGGCAGGAATTAGGAAGATGATGTTTCATAAAACAGGGATTTTGGAGGGAATGACCTGCCTGTGTTTTAAAATGGGATTCTCTGAAAGGAGCTATGGAGAGTCTAGCAAAACCACAGTGTTAGCCTAAAGAAGCTCAAGCTGTTTATCTAATCACAGAGAAGCTACTTGACAATAGCTAAGGAGATGTAATAGCTTTAATCTAGTTGACAGACATATAGTGAGCTTCCTAAATATTTGGAGGTAAAATTCATGGTAACTTGTCAGAATTGGAGCCCAAATCATCAGTGGTCTGAAGAAGCAGCCTGGCTGTGAGACTTGCTGTGTGCAGTGCCCTTACTGTAATAGAGTGGTGGTTGCTTGTGCTGTAAACTCTGTGGTAGGAGGAAAGTAGTATGTACTAAAGTAGCCTTTAATATATGGAAGAAAGATCTTAAAAAAGGGGTGGCTGCAAACTGAACCCAGAGGAATGCACATGTGAAGTGTTTTTATAAAAGATTTTTGAAGATGTGTTTCTGGACCCAGCTGATATGGCAAGGGATGCCTCTCCATCTTTGGCACTTGCAGTATTAAGACCCTCAGGGTAATGAGGATTGCCCGGCTCTTCAGTGGGAGTGAAATCTAATGGCCCATAGTGAACAGGAGAGATGACTAGTTAAAACACTATCAAGCTGAGGTTTAAAACTCCCCACACCCAGTTAAAAGCACTTGCTGATGGTGTGCAGGTATGTTGTGCACAGAGGCTCTGATAGTCCCAGATGTGCCAGGACTTTTGTGCCCATGCCAGAGAGTATTCCCCGCTGAGTCCAAGGTTTCTGTGTGTTGTTCAGTCAGCTGGCAAGCTCTGTGCTTAAGGGAGAGTTATTTGTCTTGTAGCAAGTGGTAAAGCAAATAAAACCACTTCAGTGGTGACTGAGGTTGGAGGGCCAAAGCAGTTTCTTCTGGATTGAAGAAATGAACATTGCTGTCAGAAGCTAATGAAGTCTTTTGTGTGGCTGGCACAACAAGTCACCCTTTTTTATCCAAGATTAGTTATTTAAGAAGGTATTTTATATTTAATAAAATCAGGCCCTGCTCTAGATACGTGCCAAATGTTTACTACAGCTGAGAGTTCTATTGAACTGTACAGGCAGAACTAAGGCAGAGGGAAACGAGACCTTGGTGCTGCAAACCTTCAGTGATTTAGTTTGTTGCAGAAGCATAGGCCCAGGGCTTTACTGCACTGGTAATTAATATGCACGAATTCTTAAGGACTTGGGCCTAAGTTTTTTGCTGAGGTACTGCAGAGAGCCTGTAGCCATATGGGGGATAGAGTCCCCAGTTGTTTCTGCCCAAAGGTAGTTTTTCCTCATGTACTTTGATGATCACACCTAAGGTTTGCTTTTTTTTACCAGACCTGTTTCAGGAATGTACTTAGGGCATCTGTCATAGAATTCAGGCCTATCCTGGTCCTGTGGAGAGACTGTGAGGTGTTTGTGGGATGTTATTCCTCTGTTGGCTGTTAAATGGGGTGGCTGAAGGCTCCTTCCACCTGTTTTTAAATTAGCTCTTTGTGGCACTGAAGGCATCTATTGGAAGATTGTGTTATAAAGTCTTCATGCCTGTGAAATGCCATGTGGACCAGTGATGCTGTGTAAATACTAATGAGTTAAAGTTGCTTTGTGAAATCCCAGCACAGGCTAATTGGAATTGTTTTGTGTGTGTCTTAGTTGGGCACTGCAGAAAGGCAACCAGTTTTAACACCAAGAACACTAAGCTTAAGCAACAATAATGTATTTAAAGACAAGAGTTAATGTCACCCTTTCAGCAGACAGAACAAACAACTTGTAACTGTTAAGCCTGAGGAAAGGGCCTAAATTCAAAGTCCAAATCAAACTTTGCCAGCTGCTGAGAGAAGACAAAGATTTATTATTGTGGAGTCTAAATTGGAGATTTGTCACTGCAGTAGACTCATTGCTTAAGCGATTAAGTGCACTTAAATATACCAATTAGAAGGATGAAAGCTATAGGGCAAAAATGAAATGCAGTCTTCTTTAAGATTCCTGTTCTGTATAATGTGCCAACTGCAACCATGAGAACTAATTTCCAGCTCACTTTCTACAAATAAACTTGGCTTATTAAAATGTCAGGAATGTTAGGTTGAAATGCAGGGTTTTGTGTGCAGTGGCAAGACGCTCAGAGATCAGATTTAAAGCACAAGAAATGTTATCATCGTCATTTTGTAAGGTGGCCATTTATTTCTCAAGAAAATATGCCTGTAACCTGAGAGTGTCATAGATGTTGGACTTCACATAACTGAATGTTCTCATGACATGTCCTGTATGTTTATGCTGAGGGCTGAAAATTGTTTACGGCGTGGCTCGGTCTGAAGCAAGGTTATATGATCCACTAATGCACTTAATCTTCCTTGTGAAATTTCTTTTGCTATTTTTAATACTGAAGTTAACTTGATAGCAGTGTACCCATCTGGTATGTTTTACACAAATCTCAGCTTAGAGTCCCAGGCTAGTCATTTCCTCAGTTTTCAGAGAGAAGGTTAACCCAGAGCCTGTCAGAGAAGGCTTGCAGCTGGCCTTCCGCACCCTGTGCAGGGGGCAAGGGGACCCAGAGTCCTGGGGTGAGGCTCCAGACATTTCTTGAGCAGAAGCCAACTTTGTACAGCAGCAGGATGCTGCAGCTGAGCTGATGAGCCCTCCCTGTGAAGGGAAGGACCTGAGGGGGTCCTGTGAAGGGCTGCACTGATGCACAATTACTGATCTTACAAATCAGAAGTGTCTTCTCCGTAGTGCTTGACTTGATGGATTTATCTGCCTGCTCAGAGTAGGCTCCTGTATTGTGCTGTGCTGTTATAAAAGTGCCTTCTGGTCCCTGTGCCTGACTGTCCTGCTCACTGGGTCACAGGACAAAGGATTGGTTCAGGCACAGGTGAATTGCTTTAGCAGTTAGTATTGTTCTACATATTCCAGAAATTCTTGTCAAGAGTTTACTGCTTAAAAGTGCTGATGACAGCTGTGTTAGCAGTCACCCCAAAAGCCACATAGTCTTGTGGGGAACCCAAGTCCCAAGGAGCTCTGATTTGCTCCAGGGTTTCCTCAGGTGTCCGAGCTGCAGGATTGCCTCAGACCTGGCCAGGGGGGTTTGGCCTGTGTTATGGCTGAAAGTGTTTTGTCAGCAGCTCTGCAGAAGGTGGAGTTTCCACCCTTGATGCTCTCCTGTGAGGAGTGTGTAGGGGCTGTGCTCTGTGCCACTGCAGAGGTGTACAGGCCTTGCTGGGTCCTGACTCCAACACTCAGTCGTATTTTACACTCTCTTCCCATAAACTGCTGTGCTTAAAGACTTTTTTCCAGAACTTAATAATTCTCATGGATAGAAGCTTTGCTCTCACTCTTGACTGAGATGTGTTTGTGGCTGGCTTGCACATGTTTGGGCTCGTGACAGCTCTCTCCTTTACCTGCAGAAGCAGCAGCAGTACTCTGAAGACTGTGGGGTTTTTCCTGCCTGTCCATCCCTTATAAGATTGAGTCAACTGGGTTGTCCTCATTTGTTCTCCTAAATCTGCTGGATATCCTTGATTCTGCTGGTAGTACTTTATTCTTTCAGTGTTCTGGCCATTTCATAACTGGCTTTGTACACTCTCCATTGTATGCCAAGGTAAGGCTTCACTAACTGCTTTATATAGTGTAATTAATCCTTCTCACCTTCCAATGAAAACAGTTTTCCTTGCTGGTTCCTTGCCTTATGCCCCATTACCATTGATATGGTGTCTCTGGCAGCTCATGCCAGGTGCCTTCTGCACCTCCTGGTTTTGGTAATGAAAATACTCTGTAAGGCTCAGCTGGCAGCTCCATGTGCTCTCCACACCATCCAGACTGGCTGCAGGTTTCTCCATCTCCTGTTTTAACTAGCTTTCTACTGTCAGTACTTGACTGAAATCCAGACAGTTTAGAGCTACACATTTTTTTTGGTAAGAGAACTGAATATTTTCAGTAAAGAGGCACATCTGATTGGACTGCCATGATTTATTTATTCTGTGTTTCATCCTATTTTTTTGTACCTCAATTACTTAATTTACTGTTATCCTAAAAATTCTCGGTAGCTTGGGTCTGCATTTTAAAAACAGAAATATGAAGTACTCTGGCATAATTTGTGGGATTTTAACAGTTTATTAAAATTGTCTCAGTACGGGACTTGCTTTTACAAGTGTAATTTCCTTCAGCAAGTTGCTTTCTGTACATTCTCTTAATCTTACACTCAACCATGTCTTGAACATGTTAAGTCCTTTGAATTATATCTCACTTTCTCCTTTCACAGTCTCTTTTCTTGCCCTTCAATTATTTTTTCCCCAAATTCATCAATTTTGTTCTCATTCAAAAATGTAATAAGTATTCACTTTGCAAACTACTATATCCTGCTTTTTACCTTGCTGTGTCCTTACATACCTTGTTGCAATAGTCTTGGTTTGTGATCTATTTGAACTATTCTTATACAGATCTTAAGGTAGGACTTAGTCTGACTTTTTCAGATGTAGTTTTATTTCTCTGCATTTTGTCCTCACCAAAGCAGAGGGAAATCTTTAAATGTCCCAGGTCTTGCAGGTGTTACTTGTACAGGGCTGATATTGCTTTATTTGAAGACCTTAGCTAGCTGATAGACTGGTATCATGAGGTAGAAATTGAAATTAACTTTCCATTATTGTTTTGAGAAAGTCCGTGTTCCAATTCTGGTCTCCTTGAAGCAGTTGGTAAAGCTTCTACTGAGTTAAGGGAATTATAATGTTGCCCTGAGATTTTATTTTTTTACATTTGTCTCGATAGAAGAGGTTATAAAGCATACACCTCCCAGCAATCTGAAATAAGTTTGCACATTTTCTGCCTTCCTGGATTTGAAACATGACAGGTATCAAGACACTGAGAACTGGTGACAGTGCAGGTTAAATAAAGGCATTTAGCATGAAAAGAAGTTGACCTGTCTAAACCTAATCTGCAAAGTTTCTTAGCTGCTTTTATGTTTAAAACTTTTTAATCAGTTCTCTTGCCACACATTTTTATAAGTTGTGAAGTTGCAATATAAATTTTCAGTTTTACAAGGTATCGTAGGCTTTCTGACAGTTGACGAATTTTGCACAACATAAGCCAAACTCAGTAATTAATAAATCACTCACTGAAAACTTTGGGTGCTTCAAGTACTATTCTACTCTTCTGTAAGTCAAGTAGGTCTAAAAATCCCAATTTTTCTTCAGGCCACATTCAAACTGGTAATGACTGATTACGGAACAATACTGTTACTGGGTGATTGTTTTATTTTTGTTTCTAAGCAATATATACAGAAATAGATAAAATATGTTGTATGATATATACAAAATATGTTGATATATATTACATTATCTATTATATTTATGTTAGTAATGTATATGTAAAAAAATACAGTGCTGTCCCCCTTGTGTTTGAGACTGCACCTGGAGTGTGGGGTCGGTGATGGGCGGGACTCATTGGCATTGTTTGCTACTTTCCTTAGGTGAGCTAGTAACACAGGCTTGAAATAAATATCCTACAATATCTTCCTTACACATCAGTTCTTCCCTAGGTGCAGTGAAGTCCTGTTGCCAGATGGCAGCAGTGTGTGGCTCTGGGTGCTGCCCTGCTCTTGGCTGTGCTGCGGGGCTGTGGTGGCCCTTGATGTGTGTTGGTGTGAGAGGGAGCAGCCGCCCTCAGTTATTGTGAGGGGCTCTGTGGCTGGGAATGCTGACCCAGCTTGGTTCACTGGGAGGGCAGTTCCCACCCTGAGGATCACCCAAGATCTCAGTTCTTCCACTCTGGGTTAGGACCCCTTTGCATCTTGGCAGTGGACCCCTAGAGCTGGAATTTGTGGTTTAGTCCAGGCTGAACACTGGAGACTTTCTTAGTCTAAAACAAACAACCAGCAATCCAAAAACCAGCCACAGAGAGCCCACAGACAGCTGCTCTGGCCACGAGCTCCCTGGTATACACAGCCCTCTGTACGTTACCATCGTCCTCTTTGCAGTGCACACGTGATCCTTCTGCACGCGCACAAAAATCAATAATAAACAGTAAATGAATAACGAGAGGCCTGCCAACCAAAATCTCTCTTGTTTGCCTTCGTGTTTGTTTTCCTTTTCTAATCTAATGTGACAGAGAAGCATTTAAGGGAAAAGGATGCTGGGAATGATGAAATTTTATAAAGCCTTTTCTCACAAATGCCTTTGTTTTAGGAGCGAGGGAGCTTGGTGGTACCCACAGTGGCCCATATTTCCTTGCAAAGCCTTGCACTGCAGGCTAGGGCTGTGGGCTTCTGGGCTTAGTCCCTCAGAAACTCTCTCCTTGTGTAAGCATCAAAAACCCATGGAATTGATGCAGTAGCTGGGAACGTGTCTGGTTCAGGGGGGGCTCTACAGTTCCCAGGATGTTTTTATTTCTATACAGAAGGCAGGTTTTATCTGTCTTTGGTCTGTAAGGTGAAGATAAATTCCCATTAAAAGTTTCTTTTCTGTTCCAGTTTGCAAGATTAGTTTGTTTGGGATATGTATTTTAAACACATAGACTGGAGTTACATCTGCAAGGCAGTGTTTTCAGAAGCACCTGGGATATTTAATTACCTGTGCTTTAGTCAGCCATTAGTTTACTTATTAACATGTACTTATTCATGTACTCTTTACACTAAGCGTAGTAATAGACCCAACAATGCTTTGCTAACTGAAAGAAAAGCATTTGGTATCTGATCTGCAATGCATTAGGTGCATCTGTAGTGGCACAGTATTCTTTTACTCATATGCTAGTGTAATTCTGCACACCCCAGCCGTTGCCTCTGCAGGAAGTTACGCTGTCAGTTTGGAATAAAAGTTACTTAATGAGAGATATGAGAATACTGTTAAATAATAATAAACCTAAAATATGCACTAGTTCAAACCAATCTGGTTATGGTGTTTGCTTTCTGTGAATGCTGTAGTTCTGCAAGAGCAACATTGGCTGACTCGGGTCCTCAGTGTTGTTCTTAAAATACAGGTCCCTCTGGTCTGATGATCGCCAGCACCGCGTGGCAGTAGAGGGGAAACGTCTGAGATTTGAGTACTGTTCTTAATTTATAGTGAGCAAAATAAAAGGCATATTTACTTCCAGACACAGTTAACCCTACTGTTTGGCATATTGCAGTTTTAAATTTAGTAGAAGGGATTCATTTAATTTGAAATTGTAGTTTTGATACGCAAGATGTTTATCATGCAGAAACTAACTAGAGGTGCACTGGCATTTGAGTCACGTCCATTTCTTAGTGGTTGCTGTTCAGCTGGGAACACTGAGATCACATTTTTGCTCTGTGATGTTGGTTTGTACAATTTTTTTTCCCTTTGATGTTTGCCTTCCAATCCTTTCCTTAGTGCTTGAGCCAGCCCTTCACCGTGTCTTGCCTCAGCTGCCGCCAGTAGATTTTGCGTTTGGCGCTCAGCAGTGTGGCGCAAGTAGAAAAGGCCGTGTACGTTCTCGCACTAGAGGGCATCATCCTTATAAGGACACGAGTCACGGCGCGACAGGAGCGGCGGCTGGGCCTGTGGGCAGGGATGTCTGACACAGACCTGGTGTGCCTGCGGGTCGGAGAGCTGGCGAAGGTCACCGCGGGCAGGCACACGCAGCCGCGGACACAGCGCCCAGGACGCGCTGCAGGCGTGTGGGGAGCCGGCCCCTCCGTCCGCCCGCGGAGCTGAACCGCCCCTCCCTCAGCCGTCCCTGCGCTGCTGCATCGTGTACCCGCAGAGCAGAGGTGCTGCCTTGGACACGGCCACGTGAAATAAAGAAATAAAGTTGTAGGGCCATCCTGCAGCTGATGGATTCGTAAAGCAAAGTTCAGTCCCACCCTTGAGCTTCAGAGGTCTGCTTGGGAGGGGGTCCTGTAGATGATGGCTTTTACAAGGTCAGGAGAAAGACGAGGTTCATGACTTGTCAATCTCTGTCTGCAGACAGCTGAAAGAACTATGATGGCTGTCATAAAGTTGGATTATTTTAAGTAGAACAAAAAGTGGAAAGTGCAGAACTAGTTGTTGACTGAAGGTGCCTCATATTTGTTTTCCTGAAGTGACTACCACAAAATAAGCTGAACAGCGAGTTAAAGCCACTTGCGGTGCTCGGTGCTGCATTATGTGCCGTGCTCCTGCAGACTGCAGGCTTTAAGACAGCGAGGGCAGTTTAGGTGCTGAGGAGGTGACTAATACCTGCCTGCCTGCTTTGTTCCACCCACTGCCTCAACTGTTCAGGCCACGGGGTTTTTACAGACATAAAGTAGTTTCTAAGGCTCTGGAAAATTTGTGCTAATTGTTGTGGTGTAACGTGTGTCTGACTCTGCCTGACTTATTCTGTACAAACAGCAAAATTTTCTTTATTTCCTGAAGGTTTGTCTCCTCCCTAGCTGTTATTAGATAGATCTCATGTGTAAGCTGTCCGAGCATTTTTGCATACAGGCAGACATGGCTTTGTTTTTGGTTTTGTATATGTAGAAACAAATTAAAGGTGAACATTGTTTTTTGTGTATCCTTGCCCCCCAGTACAGCTGATCTATTCAGGAGACTGTAACCATGGACACAGATGAAAGTTTTTTAAAATATCCCTTTTGTTTCAACATAAGTCTTATAAAAAAGAACATGCATATTGCTTATTTTAGCATTTGGTGTCTTTTATCATAGATTTTTCAGGAAAGAAGTCACTGCCTTCCTTTGATGCCTATGCCTGCCTTACTAAAAAAAAATCATATACCAGGTTGTTCTTTTATAAATCAAATCAATCAAGTTCTAGTTCTGCTTATTCAGTTTATTGTCAAGCTGCTTTATATTCTTTCTCTGGACTGCCATTGATATTTTGTGTGTACACAACATCATTATCAGAAAAAGTAGGTGTTTGAAGCTGATCAGACAGTTCAAACAGACTCTTCAACATCAGGAGCCTCTGGAATAGCATATGTCTCTCTCCTTCATTGGGATTTTTTCTATGAGCTTATTTGGGAAGTTTCAGCTAGGTTGGTGCTTAAATGCCTGGTCTTTGCATGGCTGTGTGTTAAATCCTAGCTCCCACCTTTATGTTGCCATCCAGACAGACCAAAGATAAATTTTAAGTGATAAAAGATGAAGAGCAGCATTGCAGGTAGGGTTTGGAGTAGGTTGCCAGGGGCTGAACGGGTCTCAAGGGTTTGTAATGCCAGCTCTCCACCTGTTCTGCACTTACTGGATTGATTTTTTGTGTGCGTGGCTTGTTGTAAATGAACCACAAAGTAAAGAGACTTCTAATGAGGCATATTAGATACAAGCAACTGAAGTATTTAAAATGTTTCTCTGTAAAGTGTTCTAGTGAGAGTAGTCTCATGTATGATGTGCTTTTATGACACATACTCATAAATGGAACAAAACATTTTCTTGTGTCTTTCAAGGCAGCACCCTAACTTTAGAGAGATTTGTAAGACAAAATAGAAGAAAACAAATTTGTTTGATTATGAGCAACTCACATTGAATTTCAAGGGCATAGGCCTTGAAGTGTTCTGTTCTGGCAAGTCATCTCCTATGTCTCTTTTCAAGTCTTGTCTCCTCTTGCACTTAACATGGTATAAATATTTGGGAGTGCGGTGACTTTTCAAGAATAGCTGCTTTGGTAGATAAGCCCTTGGTCCTTGCCTAGCTTACTACATCTTCTAATGCTGAACAACAATGGCTAGGTCAGAAGAATTAAAAGGAGTTTGAATGTGAAGTAGTTTGCTGTGGAAGTACTTTTAATAACTGTATTTGCCCAATTGTATCGTAACAACTGCAGCTGAGAACGTGAATGAACGTGAACGTGAAGTAAGTGAACATGAAGTAAGTGAATGTGAAATATGAGCGGGGCTTACTGTGTATTTTTTAAACTAAATGAAATTCTTATGAAAAGAACAGGCAAACACCTGATTTATTGATGAATTTCTCAAGTATTTCTCCGTATGAATTAAGTTTGAATGGCCAGGTTTTGGTAACCAGAGGGTTACAGGGGTGGCTTCTTTGAGAAGCTGCCAGGACATTCCCATATGTCTGGCAGGCAATGCCTGGCAACTCTAGGGTGGACTCTCCACTGGCCAAGGCCAAGACAGTCAGAAATGGACGTAATGCTTCTGTGGTAACAGATTTGAGAAGAGAAGAAAAGGTTACTGCACAGAAGTACAGAAGTGATTGTGGCCAGAGAAGAGTGGGGTGAGAATATGAGAACTCTGCAGACACCACGGTCAGTGGAGAAAGAGGGGAGGAGCTGCTGGAGCTGAGATTTCTCTGCTGACCGTGGTGCAGACCACGGTGAAGCAGCTGTGCCCCTGCAGCCCTTGGAGATCCACGAGGATACTAAGATCTGCCTGCAGCCCATGGAGGAAACCCACACTAAGAGGAGGCTGTGAACCTGTGGGAAATCTGCTGGACCAGGCTCTTGGCTGGGACCTGCAGACCTGTGGAGAGAGCAGCCTATGCTGCAGCAGGTTTCCTGACAGGGCTTGTGATGTTTTGGGGGACCCACATTGGAGCAGGCTGTGCCTGAAGGATTGAACCGCAGTGGAGCAGTCTGGGGAGGATTGCTGCCCTTGGGAGAGCCCCCAGACTGGAGCAGGGGCAGGACTCCTCCTTCTGAGTGGTGGCAGAAATAACAGGTGATGGACTGACCATATTCCCCATTCCCTGTCTGCCTGTGCCTCTCTGGGGAGGAGCTAGAGCTGGGAAGAAGCGAGGGGTGGGGGGAAGATGTTTTTAAGGTTTATTTTGCTTCTTAGTATCCTGCTCTGATTTTGGTAGTAGTAAATTCAGTTAATATCCCCAAGTTGAGTCTTTTTTGTCTGTGATGGTATTTGGTGAGTGATCTCTCCCAGTTCATAATTCATTAACCCTTTGTTTTATTTTCCTGTCCTGTGGAGGGGAGTGATACAGCATCTAGCCAGGGTCACACCAGCACCCTGTAAACCAAGGGGTTTTATGTGTTCTTGATATTTCTGAGCAATGTAGAGAGTTTTATATGTGCAACCAAGCCGTGCTCCAGAAACTACACAGGACACAGAAACCTCTGTGGTGAAGTCGCTCAGCATTTCTGGTGTTGCTTTAGGGGAGATGTGGACAGATTTCTGTTTTTTTATGGGGGTTGTGCATTTTTTTTCTTGAGAATAGGTATTACCAGATGCAGATTCAGCAAACAGTGGAAAATAAGTTTCAGTGAGCAGGTGACAGTTGTGATCTGCCCCTCCTTCATTTCTAGTTTACTTTCTCATGTGAGTTTGCTACTTGGCTTGCCTTTTTACACACTTACAGATAGTCTTACTAACTCCAGTTTTGAATTTTCATAGCATTTTCTTGACTTCAGCAGCATCTTACCATACTGACTGCTGCAAGTAAATTGTGTTTAGTGAATTACTGTCTTGTACAGTTCTCAGTTTGTCCCTTATCTTATTGAATGGCTGCCTTTTGCAATTCTGCTGCTTTATTTTACAGACACTTGCAGTGTCCTTTCTCTTTTAACTCTTATGTGACATAAGCAATACCAATTTCTTTTTTAATCTTATAATTTGTATTAACATCTCCCTCCTACATCTCCCTCCACAATCATGGTTTTGGATAGGTGATAGTACTCATAAGGTATAAGTGAACTGCAATACATAAAACAGGTTACTTGTTTCATATTCCTTGCCATTCCTAATACCACATTTTGGTTGGTTAGCAAATATAAAGAGGTTTATTTTCCTACTCTGTCTGCAGCTGTTCATGGAGGGAGAGAATTCTGCTTAGCTGTGCACAGCAGTGCTTAGATTTTGTGCTCAGTCTGTTGCTTTGTATGGGGAAAGAAGAAAATGCAGTCGTTGTGTTTTAAATTTAGTAACTTCTGGTAATTTTGATGATTACTAAGATGCCTTTTCCGATTATAAATAAACCACATTGTTTAAAATATTTTTGACTAGACTGAATTATGTCCCAAAATTGGAACAGGCTGAGGAGAGTTTGGGAAAGAAATTACCATCAAGTTTTTGCATTCTTAACCGTAAATGGAAACAGAAGGGCATTGACTGACCAGAAGCTTTAATTCTATAGCTCCTCTGGATAATGTAAAACATTATATACTAAAAATCCTGTCAGATTTAGTTTGTCATGCTTTCAAGGTTCTCTTGGAGGTCTGAAGGTAGTGGAAGGTGGCAAGCCCTGCTGTCTGAAGCTCGTTTGGCAATCTGGGGAGCAGTAAAAGGTGGATATGAGTAGGTATTGGTGTCCTCTGGGACAAGCAAGAGGTAACCCAGCATTACTTTCACTGGGAGACCAAGGCCAAGCTGGCAGACACCTGAGGATAACCATGGGCTGTTGCAAAGACAATTTAAGGAGCTCAGGAGCTGGACTTCGATGATCCTTGAGCAACCAAAAATATTCTATGACTCTATGATTTCAAGTCATTGAAAGCAAAATCTGAGGAATTCAATGTCTTCCTTGCTCAAACTCCTAGGCAAAGGCTGCAAAGTTTAGATGAGTAGCTAGGTGGTTATTTGAACTAAGAAGGAAAGATTTGCAGGAAAAAAACCCTAAATTTGGTTGTTGCTTTTGTATCTGTCAGAATGTATTTACTTCCACAGACTCAGCTATCTGTACAGATTACTTAAATTGCTTCAGAATCTTGCTTCTTTTCAAGTAGTTTTGTCAAGATTTTTGAAATTAGGAGATAGCATGTGGCACAGGAAGGTCATTGAGCTGAAGTTAGTGATGTAGCTGAACAGGAGCAAACCGGTGGTTGGATGTTCTGGGGTGTATCTTTGCCTTCCAAGAGCCTGGTTTCTTTCCTCTGTGTACCGTGTGTCATCTGTCATTTGCGTGCATGTTATGTGAGTTTTAACATCCATGAGATGGAAATGAAACTCCTTCCAGTGTTTAAAATCATAAACGTGATGGATTTGGGTGTCACTTCTGATGTCTCATTCTGGGGCCAGAACCCGTGTCCTGTGAGGAAAGGCTGAAAAGGCTGAGGTTAACTTGGAGAAGTCTCCAGGGGGAACCTCATGAAGGGGTCTTATAAGAAAGATGGTGACAGACTTTTTACCAGGGCCTGTAGTGACAGGAGAAGGGGCAGTGGTTTTAACTTGAAAGATGATAAGTTTGGATTGAATATAAGGATGACATTTTTCCTGTGAGTGTGGGAGATACTGGAACAAGGCTGCCTGTAGAAGGTGTGGTTTCCCCATCCCAGTAAGTGTTCTAGGCCATGTTGGATGGGCTTCTGAGCAACATGATTTAGTGGAAAGGGGTCCCTGCCAATGGCAAGGTGGTGGACTCCTTGAAAAAGTCTCGCTAGCAAGGTACCAAAGGGTTTTACACGTTATTATCCAAATAATTGTGAATATTTAAAGTTTAATGTTGTAAAGTCATACACAGGAATGTTTCACCCATAGCAATATGTTAACTCTGTGTTGTGGTTTGACTAATTTGTATGATGTAGACACTTGATTAATTTTTCCATTACTCATTTTCTCTAAAGCCATAAAAGAAATATGCAATACTTGCTACTTCTTTTATGGATTCAGAAGAGTTCATAATCTTGGAAGAGATTTCAAACAGTAGGTGTGTTTGAAAAATCCTGCTTCTCTATCTCAAATTAGTACATAGGGCTTTATTTTAGGTTGAGAGGTTTTTACCAGGTATTTGTCTTCTTTCTTCTTTCTGTGCTTGATTTTAAAGTTTTAAATTTTCAGCATTAAATAGAAGCAGAAGCCTAAGGAATCACTGTTAACATTTTTGTTTTTTGCAAATAAGCGAGTATTGCAGGATTTTTTAGGGGTATTTGTAACCATGTGTGATACATCCCCCTGTGAAGTTATGAACTCCACCTGCTGTATGAAAACCATTGATAGTTTTAACTGGTGTTCTGGTTCACACCATGTCTGTCTCAGCACAGATGTGATACTTCATGGGCAGCCAGGGCCAGAGGTTTTCTGGCACAGCAAGCCAGCAGTTGTCTTCTGCCAGGGAGACCAGTGACTTTAGAACATGTCCTTGTGCAGTTAGGTGGAAACCAGCCATGCTTATGAGCCAAGTTGGATTTTTGCTCTATGAACTGTATGAGCAGTAAGAGAAATAGGTGATCCTATACAGATTAGATCTTTCATCCAAACAGACAAAAATGTCAAGAGGCAAGAGGACGGCTGAGATTTGGGGTTTGGGTAAACCCAAGGCTCTAGGATGGGATGAGGTGTAACTTGTAGGGTGTGTTGGATTTATGTTGTTTTTCAAGGTAAGACATTTGTGACTAGATCTGTTCTGCTTAGCCAGTTCCCTTGGATAGATTGCTCCATGTCAGTACAAGTTGGTCAGTGGCACATCCTTACTCCTCTGGGAGACATCTGCCTTAAATACTCAGGGCTGCAGGAAACTCATTTTTAGCTCTGGGTCTGAAACCACTGGACTCTGACAGGAATATGAGGTGAGAGCTTGTTCATCAGTGATTACAAATAGGTTTTCTGAATTAATCTAATTGAAAAAGTAACCATGGAGGTGGAATTGGTTTTCTTACTTAATATCTATTTAAGACTGCCATGGAATGTAGGTGTCCTTGGGAGCTCCGTGGCCATGGAGATGAATGTCCTTCTCTCAGCAGGTACTCAGAAAGGCTGGGGTCTGTGGATGTGTAAGGTCTACCCAAAGGCTTGGATCCTCTTGTTGCAAATACTGTCACATGTGCTGTAATTTCTAATCCTGTTCTTTCCACTTAGCAAACTGCAGTGTTAGCAGGACAACAAAAGCTGTAGCTTTTGAACATCAGACTGTCCTGGTTCTGGCCAAGAACAGGATTAAATTTTTTTCAGTAGTTGGGATTGGCCCGGCCCAAATATTATTCAGCACCATCACATGAGACTGCCAGGGGCAAGAGAAAGGGACTCTGTTTCTCTTTAGGAGATAAGGGGTTACTTTCTGTCCAGAAAAGGTAAGGAGGTGTAAGTTGTTTCTTAGTCTCATACCTTTTGTTATTAATATTGTTGCAGTTTCTGTTGTTTATTAATTTTTTTAAATCTCAAACCATGATCTTTGCCTGTAGTTCTTCCAAGTGGAGGTGTGGGGAGTGAGAGGCAGCTTGGTTTTAGCTGGACTACTGCATTGTAGAATACCATTTCTAAGCCGTGATGTAGACATGCTCCAGGATTGTGCACATGTTGCCTCTGTTAAGCAAATTTTAGAAAACAGTGTGCTTATAACTGCTTTTAACCTCTTAATGGAGTTGAGAGAAAATGCTTAATAGAGGTCAGAGTATTTTATGTTTTGACTACCACTTAGTTTTTAAATTCCATATGGCATTATCTTGTTACATTTTTGTTTGAATGGTCTGACCTGCTCACAGTGATGTCAACATGAATTAAAAATATGTGTTCGTGTTTGGTAATGAATTCTTGGTTTCTGCTAAGTTGTGTGTATTTTGGAATAATTTTGTAGGAGAAATAGCAACATTTCACATACATCCTTTTCCTACCTGGTTTAGTAGAAAGAACCTAAAAATAAAAAGTCGTGACAGTAAGCAAAGACAAAATAATAATTCAGCTAAAGGAAAGAAGTGCAGCAATTAAATGAAATTCTATTTGTAGTAATTTGGAAATTATTTTTTCCCCAGCTGTGCACACTAAGATACATTTAGTCAATACAGTATCTCATTTTCTACAGAATCCCTAAGTGCAATGAAGACTTTCATCTGCTTTTGTATTATATGGCAGGAGCACTTTTGTACCAAATTGTAATGCAATAGTCAGGGAACCCAGGAATGTTTCCTGTTGATGACTGAAATTGCCTGTCCAGATTCTTGGTCTAGGTCCGTGAACTTGGCATTTATAAAATCTTAATTTGCACTTACACTTTGAACCTGACACTTCAGAGCTGACATATATTCTCCCTTCCCACTGACACAAAATATATCTTTATTTATCAGTGCTGTGTGGAAAAAGAAGGAGAACAAACTAGTTTGGTAGAAGCACCAGTCATTTAGCCTCATTTTCTGTGCATGTTTGATGTGCTTTTAAGAACAGGAAATGGTCGTATAGGAGACCTTATCACTCATCTGAGATTAAAAAAACCCTTCTTTACAATAACAGGTCAGTTGCCATGAATGAGAATTTGTTTCAGGAAGGCAATTTAGTTTTAGACCTATAATACCTCCTAATAAATATTAAACTTTACCTATTTGATGACCTAGGTCAGTCATGCTCCTAACATGGACAACATAATTTAAGCATTCATTTCAGTAGTTGATCAACTGTGTCACACTGAAATAAGGTGTACCTTCCAGACAGATCTCCCGCTGATGACTAGTGCTAATGCAAAGAATCAGTCTTAGTACCTAAGATTTTATTACAGCAGTTTTTTACTATTGTTGAGATTTGAAATGAAGACCTGTAGACACTTGCTAATAGAAACCCATTGGTTTTTATTCTGTTGGTGTTGTGAATAATATTTCCTGCAAAGGGGTTGAAATGTTATGGAAATGATGACTAAGAACATTTGTTTTAAAATATATTACACTGCATTCTTAGCTGTGGATTTAAAAATAAATTGTCTACTGAGGAAAAAATGTTGGGCATGTTCCAATTTCACAACAAAAAGCAGGGGTGAGGTTAGATACTTTGTACTTGTGCTGAAAAGAAAAAGTGCAGAGAGACTGGGTACATGGAGACCAAAGCAGTCCAGCTGCATAAGGGAAAAGCTTAAGAGACTTTTTCAGTATTTCTGAAAGTCGATGCAATTCTCAATATAACCAGAAAAGGAGAGTTAACAGATGGAGCGGCAAGAACTCCACCACCAGATCAATTCTTATTTTCATGTAGTGTTTGGTTTGGTTTTTTTTTTTTTTTTATGTTGCTCATTTGAGTCTTATTTATTTTGTGTAATCAGGTTTTGATACAGAAAGTTGTTTGTCTAAGGGCAAGAGGCCATAATTTGGTATGTTCCATGTCAAATGAAACATGGGAAGAAACTCTTGTGAGTGTTGCAGGAGATGGTTTAGTACTTAGAGCTTCTAGCCTTTGCACATCATCCTTCAGCCTCTGTTTTTAATCCCAGACTTTCATGGTTTGTGTGATTTAAACAGGCGTGAACACAAGACCTCTCTGTTCTCTGCAGCATTCTCTTGAATATTAGCAATGAAAGACTTTGCTAGCAAATGATGTGCTTGTGGGTCAGTGTTGGACTGTTTAACGTCTCCAAAATGAAGATGTTCTCCATTTCCTTCTATATCATCATGCAACAAAATCCTATTTTCAGTAGTGATGTGACTTCAAAGAAAAGCCAATGGTACTTAAATAGAGTTTCTAAATAACTTTTGGGTTTCTAAATAAGCTTGGGTTTCAAAGCATTTCAATGACACAGCTGAAGTAATATCCAAATAAATACATGCAGGTAAGATATGAAATGTTTTTTGAAACAGTCATAGTGGGGAAATTAACAGTTATGAAAGGGTAACTGAAAGAAAAATGTGTGTATTCCATGCAGAGCACATGGCATAGCTGGTTTTGATACCATTGGATACTGCTTCTTTCCAGACTGTAATTTCTGTCTGCAATGCATTTTTTTTCTCAATAAAAATCTAGTGGCAGTAGTTGGAGTGAAACAAAGATATGTGTAAAGGTCCTTCTGAAAGGAAAAGATCTTCAAGTGGTGCTTTGGATTTTCTGAGTACCCAAACAAAACACCATGAAACAATGCAAGAAAACACCAGGTGCCTTTGAGAAGTGAGTTAGGCTCAGCTGGTTTGCCAGTGCTGGTGACTGCACCCTGGGACATGGACGCCTGCTTCACATCCATGATCTCTGCCTTGCCTGGCTCCTGCTCAGCTGAATTGGCCAGAGCAGTGTCTTATAGGGGAAAAAGCCTTGATCAAAGGCTGATCTGCAGTGATTAGAGCTAAAACAAGGTAGATTGAAACAGGGTCCACTCCCTGGTCTGTCTTAGCCCAGGCTAATGCCCTGCCAGGGGCTCTGAGGGGTCCTCCTCATGCCTCCTGGTTTGCAAGCCTGTCTGGGCTTCCTTGGCAAAGTGTTGCTGAAGTTCATGCACTTCCATGAAGTATGTTGATGCAGTTGAAAATGCTGCCAGCAGAAAAATCCCTCCTTGCTCTTCTAGGGAGACAGTGAATAGGAGGCTACTGAGAGATATTTATTAGAATTAGTCTTATAAACCTGTCATAGTGTAATTTATGCTTTCCTGCAGATTACAGCTTTCCTGCTGTAAAGATTGTGAGAAGACAGAGAGTGGTCCCAGACTGAAAAAAACCAAGAGTGTCTGTGAAATCTTGTACTTATATGAATGCTGAGAAAGATTACTTGAAAAATACAAAGGAAGAAAAATAACAGTGACTATCGCACATAAGAGGAATAGTCTAGTTCTTAAGAGGACCTAAGCTTTGCCACATATTAGGGAGACTTAGGAAAAAAAAAAGGGGAAGAACCCTGGAAAATATTTGAAAATGTTTGTTTATTTTTTTTTAAAAGCAGTAAAGTTTGCAGTGTTTTCTGCATGGCCATCACCATATTCCCTTCCCACAGACAGATCTGTGAGATTGTAGAGGTAAAGAAAGCACTTCAAATTCTTCTTCAGTGTTTTTGGTTTTGTTCTTCTTTTTCTTACTTCTTTATTTATTTTCTCTTTTATTAATTTTTTTTGATCATATACATCCATAAATTTCAGACACTTGTTTTTATCTGATGCTTGGGGGTTTCTGTCCTTTTTCAGGTATATTAAGATTTAGTCTCCATTCTTCATTTGAGCCCATGTCACCGTGCTGGCCATGTGGGTAACAGGTATAAAATGTGCCATGCTGTAGTGCAGCTGAAGGAGCATTGCACTTCAACATTTTAGCTCAGAGTTTGTTCATGGTTGAGGTTGAATGGGTTCTTCCATCTGCTGGAATCCCAGGGCCCTTACAGTGCAATATTGTTCCTGACACAGAGCGATGAATGTGATCTTTACTGTGGGAAAATTCCTCTGCCAGCCGTGCTGGTTCAGAGGAGTTTTGTTGTTGATGCTCTCCTCCGGCACAGGATGTGGCTCAGGCAGCTGTGGCTGTGCACAGAGGGGTGGCTGATGCTCCCTGCCGTATTACTCTGTTAACCTTCTGCCATCTCTTGACATTCTTTTGTGCTCACACCTCAGTCCACCCTGACTCTGTCTCTCCCCTGCAGTGCACTTTGATTACCAGGTCTCTGGCACTTCAGCAGAGCCTGTTCCCTGAAGCTATCCACCGCAGTCTCATGAAGATTTTAGATGAAATGATGTTGCAAATTCGAGTTCATCCCTGTAGCAGGGAAAACCTTTGCTGACCTGGGAAACGAACCCAGTCTGCTGTGTGGATTGCTGCCACACAGCAATAGGGCAGTGTTTAATTTGGGTTCTTCAGTATTTGCTGGAAAGGGGTCTGTAATACACTGCTGTAATGGCACTAGACAGTCTCTTTCATTAGCCTGTTATTTCTCAGACAAGACCTTTGCTGTCCATTGGGTCCTGTGAAGACCCCCTGGGTTTTGATGAGAACAATGTGTGGATACTTGGTTTAGCTCCCTGTGAAAGCAAAATCAGGGATTTGGAAAAACTGGGATAGCCAAGTCCATGCTGGAATGGTGAAAGTGGGCTCCAAGGCATGGAAGGAGGCTCATATATGAGCATTTTTGAGGGGTAGAATGAGTGATAATGACTGATGAGGATCTCTGGACCCCAGCTGGGTGGAGGCTTGTCTCCCCATCCTCAAGTGGTCACTATTTCCTTGTCCCTTCACTATTTCTCTTAGAAGGAGACTGTGTCTGGAATAGAAGCGTGCGTAGGAGCACAGAGAGGAAGAGGCTTGTGCAAGGTTTCAGTCATGGCTGTGTAAAAGGTACATGCCACAAGGGAGAGCTAACATTTACTACTGCAGAAACACATCTGAGTACTGTGTAAAGAGCACAGATTTGAAATTTGACAAGCCAACTTCTTCTGGCAGGATCTGAAGCTTTTAAATAGAAACTGCGCTGGAACTCTTGGGAAGCTGTTCCCTAGGGGAGAGGTCTGGAGGTGGGGAATGCACTGGGAGGCTCACTGCACTCTGCTGTCAGCCCTTCCTAATCAGTTATGCAAGTTATAGAAATTGAGAGTTGTGGGATGGAAGTGGAAAGAGAAATGGTTTCTCTTCGAGTGTAGGAGGAAGTAGGGAGACTTCAAAAGGGCAGAAATCTTCTTAAGGTCCTGCTGGCATCTTGAAGACAGTAAACTCTGTGCAACAAATAAACAAACAAACAAACATAATAACAAAATAGAATGTGTGAAAGATGCCTATTGAGCTGTCTGTCAGTAATGGGAATTCAGAGGCTGCTGCACCAAATCCACTTTTGTGGGACTGTGCTTCATTTCCCTGAACTACCCTTGTGCCTTGAGACTAGCAGCTGTCATTTAAGATGCAGCATTCAGGTTTACATTTAAGCAGCACCTTTAAATCAAGATAATTTTTTTTCAAGCTTCATTCAAAAATAACTTCAACCATCATTGAAATGAAAAAGGATGGTTTCTATTTCCCACAAGACCTGTACTGTCTTTGAAAAAATAGCTTGTGCATTCACTCTGCTGGTGTCTAGAGGCTATTTTATCCAAAGGCTGGATTCTGCCTGTTTGGAGAATGTTAGTTCTAACATAATGATCTGGTATGTGGGAGTACAGAGGTGACCCAAGGCTGTATCTGCTCATGACCACAACATTTGCTGCAGTAGGAACATACCAGGTGGTGGGAACTCTCTGGTCCCGCAGATGGGTGAAGGTGGCAGAGGTGGCTGAGGGTCAGTAGTGACTTGAGCAGGTTGCTGTGTGGGGCAGCCTGTCTTGCTGTGTACTCTTCCCCATGTTCTGCTGGGCCAAGTCCATTCCAAGTCCTGATTGCCCCCAGGCTGCTCAGGAGAGCGAGTGCCAGAAGGTGGGTTTGAGGAGCACGGGCTCGCGTGGCTGTGTTTGGGGAGCACGTGGCAGCTGAAGGCGAGGCAGCCGTGCATGCAGCTGAAGGGGATCACAGAACGGCTCTGTAGAGCTTCTAAAGGCATGGTTTAGTGAAATTTTGATAGTGAGATACACAAAAATGTATTTTGTTGCTGCAGAAGCAATAAAGTGATGCCACAGTATTGTCAGGAGTCTGGATCTGTCTGATTGTGAATGAAAGAAAATTAAAACAGGTGAGGTTTTCATATTCACCCTGAGCTAAAATTCTGCATCTTAAGAGGATTAAAAGTTTTGTTCATTGCCAACAGCATATTAATTCATCTGTCAATTGGAAGAAAAAAACATGAGTGTGATTAAGATCATATTTTCTCTGAGATCAATGGTGCCTTAAATAAAAGAAATTCAGAAACTCTCAGTTGTTTCACAACAAAGGTAAATAACCAATTTAAACAGTTGTCTGATTATTTTCAAGAAACAATAAAAAGTACAGTAATTTAAAAAATATACATATATAAACCATGATTTGGTTCTGAAGTTTTATCTCTCCCATTCACTGTGCAATACCCCAAAGGATATTATGGAAAAGTCCTTGGTTTGGAAAATCAGAGGTTCTTATGGTCTTTGCTTATCTTCAGAAACTTCAGAACTCCCTGACACCATGTGTTTCATTGGGCTTGATGACATGGAAATATTTAGTCATGCCATCACTGCTTGGGATTTTTCCTTAGACTGTAGTTGAAATGGTTACTGCTATACTATTAGGTCTGCAAAAGTGTCCTGTTACTATTGCAATTTTATTTTTTTTTAAGATGCTAAAAGGGGGAAGCAAAGACGCTTCCTATGGCTTACAGCTAGTATTTATTAATGTATTAAAATCTATTTATTATGCACTCTTAAAACTAGTTCAGTCTAAGCATTATTTCAGTCTTAATTTGGCAAAAGTCTAGAACTGTTTGCTATAGTTTTACTATAGAATGTTCCTCAGAGATGTATATTTTTCCTTCAGTAGCTCTGCATTAGGAGAAGGCACAATGTTGTGCTTTTAGATCAAGGCTTCCTGCTCCTTTATTATATATAATATATTATAATATATTATTATATATAGAGTACATATTATCTATATTTTTATTATTATTGTTATTGTTGTTACTCTTATTATATAAACGTGCTGACTTTAGTATATATTCTTTTGCCTCAAATGCAGGGATGGACAGAATACTTTTCTGATGTGAATAGTCTTAGACAAATTATAGAAGCCTAAAAAATACTCAGCTCTTAAGGCTGAGTTTCAGTTTGAGGGTAATTCCAAAGATGTGCAGAAAACTTGATATTCAGATTTTAGGAAAAAGGAAGACAAAAAGAATCCAGTTATATATCCATATGCTTTGAGTACCATTATTGAAATAAATTATGCACATTGTTGTATCCTTGTTTTCATCCAAGGACACAACAATGTGCATAATTTATTACAATAAGGGATCTCTGGTTGAGACAGAAGAATCTTTTGTCAGAGAGATCGAAAGGAATGGTGAATTTTTGGCCAGGAGGGACTGCAGTGTTTGAGATGGACTTGGATACAGATTGGTTTCCCAGTGGGGCCCAGTGGTAGAACGAGAGGCAACAGGCAGATGCTCAAACACAAGAAGTTTTGTCCAAACATGAGACAGCATTTCTTTGGTGTTCAGACCCCAGAGGAGCCCAGAGAGGCTGTGCAGTCTTCATTCTTGGAGACATTTGAAACCCAGGTGGATGTGACCATGCATAACCCACACCAGCTGGTCCTGATGGGACAGGGACTTTGCAATCTCTGCACCTTTGCAATCTCTGCTCCTGGAGAGCGATTTCGGAGAGGCTCAGCACAGGATAGAGAGCCTAGGCAGATGAGAGGGGGGATTTTTCTGTGGGCTTGAGGAGGGAATTGGCTGTGTGTCGGTAAAGGCTGGCTGCTCTCCAAGGGGAGGGATGGATGCTGATGCCTCAGAGCTCTGGATTAGGAAGCATGGGGCAAGTGAGGGGCAGATCTGGGTAGAGGGCTGGGATCTGAGCTTGTTTGTGGCCAGGTGTAGGCACACAGTTTGTGGTAGTTGGGAGTGGGGCTGTGGCCCAGCCTCATCCCCAATGGGCACAGCTGTGAGAAACAGGTGAGCAGCAGTGACAGCAATGAGCCATGGAGTGCCCAGGGGCACTGACCAACCACCAAAGGGAACAGAGGGCACACAGGGGCAATGCATCAATATGAAGGGGATAAAAGGCTGGGCTAAAGAGCAAGAAGGGCAGCTGCTTGCAGTCTTCTGAAGTGATGTGATGTTACTCTTTATGGGCAGACACCTGAAGCCTTCTGCTGTGGTTTGGTGTTACCCTGTATGGGTTGAAGCTGTTGAAATAGTATGGCGATACTCTGTGTGTTGTGGCTGTCCCCACTGTGGTGTATGCTGTGACAGCCAGACAGGTGGAACAAGTAGACACCTTGCTATACCCATTTCATTCAGCTTGGATTTTAGCTTGAATAAAGTTCTTTGAATGTGCTTTGTTTGAACCATCCCCAGAGGGCCGCTTCACCACGGCTTTTTGCAAGGGGGCTGTCCACACTGTTACCTTCCCTGTAGGCTTTTGCTTGATCTGGTTTTGCTTTGTGTTTACTGCTAAAAGCGTGGTAGTCTTTGTCTGTTAAAAACTAGTGAAGTGCTCTGGCTTAAATTTTAATAACAATAAAAACTAAGAAAAATTAAAAAGGTTTTAAGGAAAAGAGTGCTTTAACTGAAGCTTGCTAGCCAAAAATTACCCCTTTAGAAAGATCCTGCCCTGGAGACATCTGGCTCTGTAACAGTACATGTGGTTCTGGTGCATTTTGCAGCAGAGCTGAACTGTGACTGGCTATTGCAGTAAGATATTCCAGTCCCTTTTTGGCTTTCCCAGTGAACATTGTGTCTGCCCACTGCCTGAGCCAGGGTGAGCCCCTGCCAAAAGTCACGTAAGGGACGTTTCAGCAAGGAGGTTTTTAAAATATTTATTGGTATGTCACAGGAAAATAAAAGTTTTTGGCATTTGAGTGCCGGTTATCTAACTAACTGTGTTTAAGTTGATGTTAGTTCAAGATAGTAAACAACAATGAAGAATCCACAAAGGATTAGTTTCCTGGTGAAATACAAATTCAGTTCCATCGGTAGTGCAGGGGTAAAGTAGAACCAAGTGAACAATTTTTTTTCATAGGCTATATTGTTTGAAAGTAATTGCTCTGATAAGCAGTTATTTCATATAAAAAATCCCAGTGTTCCAGAAGAGTTTTAATTCTCTCTGCACAGACATGAGGAAGATAGTTGGAATAAGGGACATGGTAAATATATGATCAAAACACGTAGAAAAGACCACTGAGGTCTTTTCCTTGGGACCTGACTCTGTATGCCAGGGGAGTCTGTATATGTCTGGCTGGACACTTGATAATACACAGCCTTTCCTTATTCAAGTAACTAACCCTTTACTTTTCCCTATCAATTTCAAGCAAATGCATCGTTAGCAACAAAAGTAATTAGGCCTGTAAGTTTTGTTTGTACCAGTTTATAAAGAGATGTGAAGGTTGAGGTCAGACAAGGTGCCATTCTGGACTGCATTCATTCAATGTACAATTTCCAGTGATGTTTAGTGTGAAGTAAATACACAATAATCTGTGTCTTCTTTTGGAATACATTTTCTTGAGAATTTTTGTTTAAAAAAGGTTTTCATGAGATGTGAGTGTCATGCTGTTTGACTGAAGTTTGAGGGACCCACAGGTCTCTGCCCTTGGGGTGCCCACAGAGGCAGCCTTAACCCATTGAATACAGGAGGCAAGTTAGTCCTTGTGCTTGAGGTTGTGCTTTGGCCAATCACCAAACCATCTTCTGTGAAGGATAAGTGGTATCAAACAGTACTTGCTATAGTGTAAACAGAGCCAGAAGCTCAAGTGGGTAAATAACACTGACAGCAAACAACACTAAACAGAGCTGGTGGCCATCTTAGAGGCTGATGGGTTTCAGGAGGCATCAAGGACTGATGTTTGGAAGCAGTCTCCCTCCCCTGCAGGCTGAGCAGAGGCACGTGCTCCTGCTTTGCTGCAAGGTGAAGCTTTTCAGCCTGGTCTGATAACTGGTTAGGTGGTATTAAGTAAACAAACCAGGTATGTAGGAAGGGCCACAAACACTTCTACTCTAAGAAAGGACTGTGTGTCCATGCTTAAATTTGTTAGGAGGTAGCATGTCTCAGATGGCAGGGAAGACTTACTCTGGTGAAGTGATGCCTGCTGATTTTATCAACTTCTTGTATCTGCAGACTGTGCTCAGCATGACCTTCCTCCCTGGGCTGATGAAGTTGATAAACTCAGTGTGCCACCCAGTACTGAATGCAAACCTTTGAATCTTCCTTGGCATTGAAGGAGAGAAGTGTCACAGTGCTTTGAAGTATCAGGAGATCACTGATGTTATGGGGATCTCTGCAGTAGGTAAAAGGGTGTCTCTTTCAGCTGAACAGCTGCTTTTTAGATGACCTGATCATTCCAGGACTTGTTCAGGGGGAACACCCATAGAAGAGTCCACAGTTAAAAGCAGGTTTGGAGTGCAGGGATCTACATTTTCTTCCTTGAATTATGGGGTCCCTGACATGAGCATAGCCATCTCCTTTTCCAGTGGTTCCCCTAAAACTCCCAGATGCACAGGAGGCACTTCTGTGTAGATGTCTGCACCTGAGCTGCTCAAACCTTATTGTGTGTGTGCTCTTTCTGTAGTCAGTGGAGAGAAATGGGCACTGCTGAAGTTGACAGCTGCTGAACTGAGAACAAAACTAATTTAGAAAAGATCAGTGCTCTGTAATGGTGCTGACCAGGACTTTCTTGGGAAGGATGTTGTAGAGACTGGGAGCTGTAACCTCCATGTCTCTTCTCTCCCATTATGCTGTGAAATACAGCAGCTCTGAGGATTCCACCACTCCAGGCGAGAGGCCGTAAAGGGTGATACCAGAGCCCTAGCAGCGTGGTCTACTCAGAGGGAGGCCCACTGTTAGTACCAGAGTTCTGAGACACTTGAGAATTGTAATGCCTGATCATGTAGTTGTCATTAAATTGCCAGTGCCACTTGCCATGTTGCCTGTCTTGAGTCATAATTCTCCATGGTGTTCGTTCACTGACCATCTCCAGGCAGAAGGAATAAGTGGTGGTAACTGATGGTAACTGATGCCTTGTTGTGCTTTGGAGCAGCGTGATGTGCTGTGAGAGGAACCCTGTGAACCAGTTAGTGCCATGAGCTCCTGGTAAAGGTCTGCTCTGTGTCCTGAGATGGGTTTCCACATGGAGTTAGACTCGGGAATCTGTGCATTTTTCCCCTGTGCCTGGTGCCAGGTGAGGAGGCTGCTGGTACATTTCATTGTAATGAGGAGGGCAGATGCCACCACCCTTTTAAATCTCCACTGTTTTCCTTAATTGTCTACATAAGGTTTCTATTGCCATGATTAAAAGCCTAGCACTCTCTGTAGTGCTTTGTTCAGGAGAGCTTTTCCAGGGTGTCTGTCAAGTTTAAGAGCCTTCTACTCCTAAAAGCCAGTGATACAGTGCTTAAGTGCATTGCTGGGGCTTCCTCTTCACCATACATTTGTTCCTCAGGCTAGCACTTATCCACATAAGCCTTTTTTATAACTTGCAGAGTGTTGCTTTTCCAGGAGGGGTTTTATTCTTCGGGTGTTGAATGTTCAGCAGATGAGGGTGCTGTGCCCAGGCTTTGTGGCCAGAGCCTGATGAATGGATGGATGGATGTCAGTGCTACTGCAACATAACGCCAATACCAGAGCAGGATCAGGAGGGCCTCTTGCTTTGGTTGTTTTTCGGACTCACAGAAGCAATTCTTGGTCAAGAAAAGCTATGATAATCAAGCTATCCAAGCACTTACCAGCTGTGTGGTTAATCTTTTTTTATGCTGAGAAAAGAATTTTAGATCTCCAGTCTGGGGCTGGCAGTTGGAAATAAGGGGGAACCCCTGGAGTCAGGAGCTGGGACATTACCAAAATGCTGCATCTTGGGAAAACTGAAATCCTTAAATGTGCAGTGCAACTAGTCAAACAGCTTCCAGTGGACTCAGTTTCCCCGCTGACTCTGCAATTGTGTTATATTTGTGGCTGCAGTATCAGCTCATTTACAGTTATGCACAGGATATCCATATGAGAAAACAGAAATAAAATTCACAGTTGATTTTTTTTTTCTCATGGCTATATTATGAATTCCTTTATATCTGCTAGAGAGTATCCTTACCACAGCACTCACCCATCCAGCAGTGATGTGATTACCTGGTTTTGTGGGTATTCTCTTGTAGTCTTAGAAGTCCTTCATTCTTCCTGTATTTATGATGAAATTATGGCTATTTGTAATGTCAGATTGAATGTTCATACTGTGTTTACTCAGGCTGAGAAGTAATCTGAATTTGATCTTTCTTTCTCAACAATCAAACATTCTACTAATCATGAAGATTTGGCATTAGATCAGACATTTTTAATGCAGATTGTAATGCAATGTTGGCAATACTTGCTACTCCTCTAAGTCTCTCTAACTCATTTTTATACATATAAATTGGATATTTGTGTTTATGTGGGGCACACATGTTCCCTCTGATTCCAGTTTCCAAGTGATTTATTATATGTTGGCCTTAATCCTAATTTTTGATCCATCAGAGTCACATAAAAATCATGACAGTTTGTTTATAATACTTTGTTTAAGTTTGTTATCCACCTCTGTTCACTCTGACATGTTAGAAACTTTCATGTCTACCTCATGTGCAGGCCTGTGGCACAGATCCTTCGAAATGACCTGAAATTAGGATACAAAAAAAAAAAGGAAAAAAAAAAAACCAAACAAACAAAGCACACAAACAAAACAAAAAAAATCACCCAAAATATTTCAAATATTTTCCTAAGTGTAGAAAAGAAACACCTTGATTGTCTTCCAATATATCATTCTTTTAGAAAGCTATTGCTGGTTATTTAAATTAATTTAACAAATAACACTGAAGATATTTGCTTCCTTTATTTCTAAGTTCTCTTTGGATCATACTGAAAGGTAGTGTGTTCTGCTGGAGCATTTTTCAGATACAGTAGTGGCCCCATTTCATCACACAGTTGCGTGCATTTGGAACAAAAAACTGCTCTTGGGATTTAACAAGACATTACACATGCTCTGATGAGCCATGGGGTTTGATATTATTGAAAATATAACATATTTCACTTGGCTTTGATATGTCACACTGGGAGTAGATTGTCACAGTGTGTTGGTGACTGCCTTAGGTCTTTGTGGGTAAACAGTTCTATGTTCAAAAGGAAACCAACCAAACTGAAATAAAAAAGAGGTGAATCACCATTCTAATCTTTTGACGATATTATACAAAAGGTGAGCTGTACTCTGCCACTTAGAAAATAATTTTTGCCTTTTTTACCAGTCTCACACTGAATGACACAAGGGAACTTGTTGAAATTTGACAATTCATTCTGTATCCTCTGCTGTAGGGAATGGGAACACCATTCTTTTGTGTTACTGCCTGATACTACTGCCAGATAGGCAAAGAAATCTAGCTAGACACCTGCCCATGATCCACAATCTCAGTTGTACTCTAGAATTAGGGGCTTAAGCTGGGCTAATATATTTTCTTCTTTTCTTTCTTATATGCATGTATGTATATATGAATATTCTTATATTCTTTACATACAGTTTTCTGTGTCTAATACTCTACCATTTCATAACTGCTGGAACTTCATAACCTAAGTCCATTAGATGTGCCTCAGATGGCTGGGTGGCCTGGGAGAGACAAAACACAAAGAACTTCCTCTTTTAATGGCTGAGCATCTGCTGGGAGCTGCCTCTTCCTCCCCCTGGTGACTGGCTTGCAGTAATCATGTGCAGAGCTGTGGTGAAGCTAAGATCTTCACTAAAAGAGATGTTGAAAGGCATTTCAGTAATGTAATAATTGATTCTTATGGTTCATTGTATCTCTTTTTTGAAAAGAAATCTTTCTTTTGAACTTGATCTCTCAGGTAAGGACCAATGCAGACATAAAAATATTTTTTTGGTGGCAAAAAGTACTTCAGCCTGTCTTGTTATTTGTGTGTGCATGCATGTATATGTTTACTCAAAAAGCTTAATTTTTCTAGGCATTAATTGCCTAAAAATTGTGAAGAAAAAGAAATTTTACATGGAATGGGGTTGCATAAATGCAATATGGACTGCACAGAAATATTTTAAAAATCAGCACAAGAGCAAATAATGATAAAAACAGGAAAACATCCCTACAGTCTGCGAATCAGGCTGGTAAAAAATCCTTTGTCTGTGTTGAACAGGACAAGGATCTTAACTTCTTTTCTGCCAGCGGTCTGCTCCTTTTCTGTGCCAACATAACAAGGGAACGGTATGTCGTGCAGAGAGAATGCGGGTGGAAAACATCAAACAAACAGTGATAAGACCAGGCTGTGAGGAGAACACTGAGCACTTCAGACAGCTCAGATGTTCAGAGATACTTTCCCCGTTTGGCTAGCCAGTCCCTTTGTCTCCCTGTCTCGGCTGTGTGCTGTGGTCCTGTGTCAGCCTTCCTTACTCCCTGAGCTGCTCCTGGTTGTCCAGCGCAGCTCCGTGTGGAAACTCGCTGGCATTTGCACAAACATAGCACTTGAGACATTTCATTCCAGCGGGACATACCTTTCTTGGCTTGGCTTGGCTCTGAACGCTCTGTAGTCCAACCTGGCAGACCCCCCTGGACCTGTGCCCTCTGCCAGCTTTCCTGCTGGGAAGGGCTTGTCAGGGCTGTGCTCATCCCAGCTGGCCATGGTGCCTCTCTCTGCTGCCCCGGCTCCAAAGGTGCCATTTCTGGGACACTGGCTGCATTTACTGATGGAGGTGTTGGAAGCACCTCTGCACCAGGGACTCAATGGTACAGCATCAATGCAGGGTATTAGTTCTGATCACTTGGGGGGTTGTTTGTCCCTTAAATACAGGCCTCTGTGAGATCAGAAGCTGAAGTTGTTGCACCACGCTGGATTACATTGATGTAATCATGATGTCAACTTTTTCACCAAAAATGCTTGTTAAAGATAATTAGGGTCAGCGAAGTTGAGCACAGCATAAAGCCAAAGAACTGCAGTTCTGTAATATGAGCTGCAGTTTGATTTCAATTTTTTCTGGAGCATAGAAAACCACCTTACAGTATTTTGTGGGTGCCATGTTAATGAATAATCAGTGTGGCAGCTGTTGCCAGAACTGACGATACCTACAGAAGCTGGAGACTGTCACAGTGTGTGGGTTGCTGGGGGTCTCACTGCATTTTTAGGAGGGAGCTAACTAATGTTTCTGCAAGTAAAATAAATTCCTTTTGGAGGTTGCTGAATGTTGTGGAATCATTGCAGAGTCACTTGAAGGTTCCCAATAACACATTAATTGGATTAAGTTTTTCAGTGTCTTTTAAAAAAAAAATCAGTTTTCAGGCATTAAAAAACTTACAGAACAGGGGACTTAGTAAGGAAAGGCAAGTTTAACTAATGTAATAAACATTCTTACCTATCTTTGAGGCTTATTGAGAGTATCCTGTACTTCCCCTCTAGAGACTTGAAGGTGTGTGACCTGTTTCCTTGCTCTGGGGAGGATACAGGTGAGAATTCCCTTGTCAGGGTGAGCTGCTCAGGGCAGTAGGACAGGAGAACCTCTCGGGTGGGTTGGACTTATTTCCTGCTTCCAGAGTTTCTCCTGTGAAAATAGAGATTAAATGCAAAATGAAATGTTTTTCTGGTGATGAGAGAATAAAGATTTATGCTTTAGTGGATCAGCATAAGGCACATGTACAAAGCTGCCTCTGTTGGTAGCTCAGATTTCCTGCTTGCACTGTTTTTATAGAAAGAAATGACTCTAAAGCAGAAATTTACATCTGCATAAAAAATTTAATGTTTCATTATCCAGCTTCATTTTGAAAACTCAAACTGTGCTTTAGGGCTTAGACACATGTGTCCTTACAAAACAAAGTAAAATACGAGTATTATTTTTCTGCAGTGATAAGGAATAAAGAATATCTGCTCCAGGAGTGGCAGTAATTGAGAAGCACATCCCTGTCTCTGGAAAATGTGAATGTAGAGGAGACAGCTTTGCATAGCATGTATTTTTACTCCTTTAAGATTTCCTGCTAGTTTGTGGTGGAATGTATGAAAGTGCATTGTTAATTAATCTAATACTTGAACAATGTCTTGTGCACATTGTAAGCAAATCACAGCAATGCTGGCTGCAGATTTCCTTTGACATTTTATGCATACCAGTTACATTATCTTTGCTGCTGCATAAGAAAAAAAACCCATTTGTTGACCCTTTTTGCAGTATAAACCAATAGAAACACTCAGCATTGGAAACAAATCTGTAATTCTGCTAGCAAATGGAAAGGTTATGGTCTTAAAAGAGCAGTAGGCCAGAGACAGATTTTAATGCTTTCTCAAAGTCATTTGACAAAGTACTGACCTGCCAAGGCTAAGACTAATGAAATAGATTATTATGAAATCCTTCCAGAGATACTGCATGGGTTGTTTGGGCTTTTCAACTACTTATATGCGTCAGCGTACTGAGAACTTGGCAGAGGGCCTGGGCTCTGTGACACCTTCAAGGATGTCGTTGGAAAAGCCCCGAGGTTTTGTCTCTTCCTTGGAAACAATGCTGTGGGAAGGTCAGATCTGCTCATCAGAGCAGAACTTATTCTTCAGCCATTGCGGGATTTTGTTCCAGAGACCTATGTTCGAAGGTGCTTGGAGGCTTACAGATACATAATAGACCTGTTTCTTTTGTGAACTTGCCTCAGTTGCTGGGAAGTGCAGCTGCTGGAAAGTCCAGCCAGAACTTAGTCTGTTTGATGCACTGAAGCTTCTTATCAACCTGTTTTGAATGAAGGAGGTGTTAACTGCTCCAAATAGTCAAAATAACCAGTTCAGTTCTGGGAGCAGCAAAGCAAAGTCCTTGTAAGAGAATTTATGCCACTGTCATGGTCAAAGCTAAGTTGGGCATGGCTTCTTGGTGCTGTGCATCCATGCACATGATTTCAAATAATCATGGCAATTGAACAGCCAGGCTATTAATTCAGGTGCTTAAGTACAGATTTGAGGACATCTGGTTAATTTAAGACATTGTGGGTTGATTTGAGTCACTATGATTATGAGCACTGATGTCCTGTCTGCAGATGGAGACTAAAATCTGCCTGTTATAAAGTGTTATGAGATGTCTCACCACAGGATATGGCCTCTCTCCTGACTTTGTTCCAGCAATGAAATACAGGTAAATGTTGCCATGAGCTTGGTGGCCCTAAATATTTGTGTGGTGCATGCAGAACACAGAGTAACTGTTCAATGTGTGGAATGGAAAGCAAGGAAACAGCTGAAGAGCATTTTGTACCAACAGATGTACCAGGAGAGTAGCTTGGTGTGCCTTGTGGGTGCCCCCCACTGCTGTGGGAAGCACAAGGTCAGGCTCTGTACAGCCTCTTGTGCTCTTCCCTGTCTCACAGTGGGGCTCTTGGGGTCCCTAAGGATGTCTGTGAGCATACACACGCTGTGAGCTTGGGACCATATTCCCCAGGACAGAGGAGCTGGCCTGGCAGTGAACTTCTGTAGCTCTGAACCCCATATGTTACCTTGCAGTCTGTCCTTCAGGCTGCAGTGGTCCCAGCCAACACCTCCCTGGTTCCCTGTGATTCCAGCGTGCTGAGCTCCTCGGGTGGCAGGTGCTGCCAGCCCCCAGTAGTCCTTGTTTTTGTGGCCTGCTGCTCATGGTGGCATTGGGGGTTTCTGCAAACAGCACCAGCCCCCCTGGCATGCAGAGCAGCAGGAGTGTTTGGGAATGGTTAACCCACAAAAACTGAGAAATGGGATGAGGAATGATTGCTGGCCTGTAAGTGCCTCCCTTAATGGACCTGCATCTGTCTCCTTTCTCCTCATCCACCAGCAGTACTTTCCAGTGTCTGACATCTTGGGAACTGCATGTCCATGTTCAAGGAGACTTTGCAGAAACCTTCTTGGTTTTGCCCACTCTGGAGAGCCATTCTCTGGATGGCTCCCGATGTCTGGTAGCTTCCAGCCATCAGCTTCCTGCTTGGCTGCTCTCACCAACACAGGACAGGCAACTCCTTTTGTCTGTGAGAGGAGCAAGCTTAGGGCTTTGTCTGAACATTTTTCAATTACTAAATGTCAGGGAAAAAATAAGCTTAATACACTTAAAAAAATGCACTTGCAGATGCACACTAGATCTAGTTGGTTTTGAAGAATAAAGAAAAATTAAGGACAGTATTTCCTTGGTTGCTAGGATGCCTTTTTATCATTGAATTCAGTGTGCTTTGGGGTTTTTATTTTTATTTAGATGTGTGACTCATTTATTGTGATTGGAGCATTGTTACAGTGTATTCTGACAATAAATTTAAGTAAAAGAGACAGATGGCTAGCACTTTGATGGGAAAATTAGGTCTGGAGTGTAGACTGGCCTAGGAGTTTAGAATTTCTTTGAGGGAAAAATAATGAAGAGAATTTGTGATTCGGGGTTATTCTTTACTGAAAATGCTATAAGTGGCATTTACTAGGATATTTGTCCCTGAAATTTATTCTCTTTGCACGGAGATGCTTTGCGGCTGAGAAAAGCAGCACGAATTCAAGGCAGATATTTTCCTGCTAGCATTACCATCCCGGGTGGGAGCTTTAGCATCACGGAGGGAAATACATGTCTGGCTCTTTGTCCTCTGCTCCTTGTGACAAAGGAATTCCCATCTGAGTCGCTGTGCTGTGTCCAAGCCCCCTGCGAGCCTCTGGGTTAGCAGCAGTCAGTCTTTGCAGTGTCCTGACGTCATCCCGTGTGTGCATAAGCTCCGCTATTGTCTTACGGCCAGCGGGGCTGGGGATTGCAGTATCTGGTGGCCGACACCTCTTTCTGCCTGCCGCTATCACAGAAAGGACAACGGCCTGCCCTTATCACTCGGATTTAAAACAGAGGCTCCTGCTTTTTGCTTCCTGTAGAAGGACCTTCCCTGCGGTTGCAAGGAAAAGCTGTCTGCGGTGTGGAGCAGAGCAGAGCAGGAGAGAGGAGAATCTGGCAGCTTGGATAGCCTGGACTGCATTGTCTGGCTTCATGACCCCTGCTGTGTAGCAGTCTCATCCCCTCTCTCATACGCTCCCTCTGTCTTCCACTCTTTTTTCTTCTTTCCTTTTTGAAATAGCAGCATCTGGGGCGAGCCATGTTTGGCACTGAATCGTCATGTAAGTAAATGCATCCTATTTACATCCTTTTGCTGTTGAGAACAGGGCTTGTTTTATCCTTGCTGTACCCGCCACGCTTGCATTCTCTTTGCCGTAGGTCGTTGGCTAGAAGCTGTGGTCCTTGCCTGCTTATGAAGGGATGGAAGATGCTGGAGGGGAAGCATCTACCTCCTAACCGTGGGTGCATCCTCGATGCAAGCAGCAAGGCAGTGTCGGGCTGTCAGCGCTGCTGAATTCAGGCCACTGGAAGATTGGGGGAAAAGGCAGTTTTGCTTGAATGTGGCGGTTGATAAGATCGCATCTGTCAGTGATCAGGAGTTGCAGACACTTTAATGAATGCACTATTTAGATGGTGCATTTGGGGACTGAGAATGCTGCAGTATTAGATGGGCGAGAGCTGGGGGAAAGTGATTTAACCAGCAGGAAAAGACTGCTATCTCATGTCTATCTCATTTACTTCATTTTTGTCTCTGGGAGAAAAAAGGCTTCTCTGCAATTTCCCCCCCCCATCCCCCCTGTGACTGCAGAATCTGCAATTAAATTAGGTGGAATTCTAAATATGAGGTGAAAAATGCTAAAGAAAATGATTGTTTATTTTTTTTCCTTCCTCATCTTTGTGCTGGAAAATCTTAACTGAGGCAGTCTGCTGTATAATAGCAGTGCAGATGCATGTCATTGAAAGCAAGCCAATTTTGCTTCAATGGGAACAACAATTACCTACCTGGCAAATCTGGCTGCAGAGGAAGGTTGGGGGTTTATGTATAAATAATGTTGCTGGTGACAGTGTGGCTGTGTGGGGACCAGTCTGGTCCAGTGATTATCGGATGACAGAAAAACAAAAAACAGTTGGTTCATGCTGTATTTTGTGCACAAAACAGTACTGGGTGTTGAAAACATGTCTCATTTGGATATGAAGGGATGGCTTTTGTAGAGCATTGTCACATCCACCATGGTGTAATGTCTCCACACTTCTGGGCTGGGACCTGTTCTGCGGCTCATCTCTTCCCGGGATGTGATATTGTGAGGCATTGGGATGCCTCATAATTATGCCTTCCTGGCTGTCGAACCCCTTGCTCCCAAAGGGTTAATAGTTCCTGTGACCAGGCTCTGGCAGCTCCCCCCTCCTCTGCCACAACACCCAGTCAAGGTCAGGCAGCATAAGAACAAAATTTGCCTTTAGATTTCTTTTGTTTAGGGATGCATTTTTCGTGCACAGTTGTAAACATGTCTGCAGCTCTGGGTCATCAGAGCATGAACAGAGATGCCGAATGTTGTATCTGCATCTCTTCCACCCTGACAGTTCTGTGAGCCCCAGTGTCTGTGTCCGTGGGCTCTACTTCTGCAAAATGCACATGAACAGGCTTTGAGATAAAAACTGTGCCCTACCTGCCCTCTAGCAGAACACCATAGTATGCACTTGTTCATTTTCGTGGTCCTTTCTTGGTTACGAGGTGCATTGGCTGAAGTCACAGGGGTTGTGCACCAGGAGGTATGGCTGCCTTTGTTTCCATGGTTCCCACAATTTAGAAAAGGGCAATGGGAGCATCCATATCAGCCACTGCCTGTTTCCCAGAAGAGTCTAGAAACATTTCTTCCTTTTAAAAATGGGATTAAACAGAACATGGCTTGTTGCCGTAGATTTGAGCAGAGGCTACGGTCAGTCTCTGCCTGAACTCTCTGGCCAGATGAAGAGGAAGGCAGTGTGGTGGCCAACTCCCCTGTGCCTCTGCTCGGGCCTGAGCTCCTGCCCAAGAGTTCCTGTTCAGGCTGGACAGGGCTGTCCCTTTGCCTGCTGCTGCCAGGTGCTGGCAGGCAGGAGGAGAGCGGGGTCACTGGTGCCGCCCCGCTCACCTGCCTGCGCAGGTCAGTGCTCGCCTAACCAGCCCTGCCCTCGCCGCTGCTGGGGGAACAGAGGCTTTGCTTTCAAAGAAAGAAGGTTGTATCAAAATTACTTCAGTCAAAACGCTAAGAGGTTTTCTGTCTTCCCTCTCCTCCTGTCTTCTTCATATTTCCAGGCTCTCAAATGATAACAGTGCTACTAATTGTTAATGTTTCTGTCTGGCTAGAGCATCAGATAAGACAAAAAAGAGTCAGCATTATTTGGACATTGGAAATAGGACAGAAGCCATTGCTGCTGTTGTCTGAAAAGCATGAAATGAGAAGATTACAGTTTTTTTAATCCTTCTGTTTACCCTTAGTATTTAGGGTTTTATTTCTCTCTGCTTTGATTAAAAAGCCAAGAGAAATGGTCAGAAGCAAATACTGGTTCAGAACCTTTAGTCTGACTCAGTATCAAAATATTTTAAATGTCAAAACAACTCCCCTTTGGCAATTCTGTTTTTTTCTTTTTGCTTTTAGCAGCAGTTAGAAGGGCAGTAAAAGATAGTCTGAGAGTCTTTGTAGGAACAGGCATCTGCTTATCACCTCCTGGATGCAGGGAAAGACAAACAGACGGTGACAGCAGCCCATAAAGGGGGGATAAGGCAGCAGGCAATGCATAAACAGCTGCTGACACTCCCAGTGAGTGAGTGAGCAAGCATAGAGTGTGCAAAGCAAAAACCCAAGAAGTGTCTGTGCAAGGGCACTGTGGGAGGGCAGGGTAGTTGCTGTGGGGTCGGGGTCAGTATTTTCCATTGGTCATATGTTCTTTCTATAATCCTCACAGGAAACATATGTGCCAGAGACCCTTCTTCACATGCACTGCCAGGGAGGTGTGGAGGGCTGTGTGCATGGGGGGCAGCTTTTCAGCCCGTGCCACCACTCCTCCTGACCTGAAAGATTTGTCTGCTTACCATAATCATTTCACATTCTGTAGGAGGTAATCTGGTTTGATAAAAATTGAGAATTAAGTCTTTTTAAAGGTGAAATGGTGTTGTAAGGCTGCACCAGAGCAGAGAAGTGGTGCACCTCTGAACAAGTGACGGGGTGGTCCCCACAAATAGAACACCCTCATCTCAGGGGGAAGAGCCCAGCAGAAAAAACCAGCAAGCATCCCTTGTCTAACTAGGAATAATGGCAGTTGCAGGCCTCCTGGAGAGACAACAGAGGCACAAATCAAACTGAGCTGTGAGAGCAGCCCGGTTCGGTGAGGCTTGCCAGTGCTGGGAGAGGTCAGGGGAATGCAGCTCCATCACATCTGACTGTATTGGTAAGGAGTAGGACAGGATGCAGTTTAGAGTCTGTGAAACAACTGGAGAGGCTCAGAGAGCCATTTCATGCATGTCTGAGAATATGCACCCTGTGTGCTTCACCTACCCAGAAGAACTCAGAAGGAAGCTGCAAGGAAAGGATTCACACAGTGGAGCCCATGGAGCTTGCCCCAGCGCTGTTACAAGGACCCAGGTGTGTGCTGTGAAAGCCCCAGGTGATGTTCTCAGCACTGCTGCATTTCTTCATGCTGGGCCCTTGTAACCCAGCAGCAGGACTACACTGTGAGGGTTATGGGGGATGTCTGGGAAATGCTCTTCCAGCCTGGGCTCTTTGGGAGACGCTCATGTTGGTCCCTGCCTGGTAGATCAGCAGCTGTACTCTGGGAAGCAGAAGGACTCAAACAAAGGAGAGCTGACCAAAGGGCCAGAGCAACACAAAACCAAATGGAAAGTGGAGCTTTCCTCTGCTGCAAGGTTGATGCTAGAAGGCTGCTCTCTGTGGGGAGGCTGAGGACTGCTGTGGGGAATGGGAAACCTTGCTCACTTAAATGTGCCAGGAAGAGCTTCTGTGCTTGTGTAGGCTCACTCTACTGTCTTCTGCTCTGTCTGTTCAGGAACTGCTTTTGTTCCTAGGCACTTTTCCCCCCAAACTTTCTTTCAGCCAAAATGCAACAAATGGTAACGGTTACACCAAGATAAGTGATTTTATGGCATGAGAGAAGTAAGTAGTCTTATAAACTTGTGCAAAACAGCAGCAGCCAGCAGTAGAGAAATGGGAGATCTTGGCATCAAACATGGAGATGAAGGACAATCTGACTGGCATCTGATTGCCATCCTGGGTGATGTGCCTGCCTCCTCTTTTCCCAGCACTGGTACTCATCCCAGTTGTTGGAGAACCAACCAAAACCTGACCACTCCTGCAGGTTTTGAGCATGTTGGCTCTGCCAGCTGGTCCATGGGGTGGTAGATGAGCAGCAGCACAAGGAAGGGTGGGACATGACTGTGGAAGTTCTGGTGGGAGATAGCAGTCTTGGTGAGACTGGGCTCCACTGACAGTGGATGACCAAAATGCTCCTTTTTTGAGCATAAACAGCCCACTGCCATCCTAAAAGGCTGAGTGCAGTAAGTACAGCTACAATTCCTCAATGATGTTATGCTGGTTTCTAAGGCAACAGTATGCCAAAGAGAGGTTACAGAAAGTACCAGAAGTTGTAACTTTATACCAATATATCTAGCTGCTGAGGTTCCTGTTGTTCCCTGTAGAGTCAGAGCTGGTGAAAATATTGCAGAACCAGGTCAAAAAGAGGCTTAGCTACACCACTGTCAAATGCCAGAATAAACCTGGGTTATGAAAGGGGTTGAGGTTACAGGAGCTCTAATAACTTGACAAATTCATCAGTGAAATTTCAAGATACTTAGAGAGAAAATGTAGTCTCACATCCCACTTACAGTAGATTTTGAGGATTGACTGCGTGCTAGTATTTTACTTTCTAAATTAATGGTTTTTTAAAAAATACAAACCTGAGATAAGAGAGGGTTCTCTAAACTCCTTTAGGTACCACACCTTATTAGGTGCCTGAGATGTGGTCTCCAAAAGGCTTGACTGCATGCTCAGGAGGACAGGGGCTTGAAGCTCAGCCCTCCAACTCAGGCAGCACCACTGGCAATTCGAACTCACTGTGCTGAGCTGTTCACAAGCAGGCAGCTGTCATGAGAGTTTAAGTGCACCTTGCCCTTTCTTTCTCCAAAAACAAAAAGTGAGCTGAGACATCTCACAGGCTGGATATGACTCATGAATTTGATAGTTTTTGGTGGTTTGTCTCTTGCAGCCCTGGATCACCTTTCCTGTCTCATTGGTTTAGAAGTTGCAAGGTACTGATGTAAAGTTACTGAATACAGTTATGGTCTCCCAGGCAGCTGTGTCCACACAGCTTCTGGAATGGGGAAGAAATCTGAAGGTACATGAAGGGAATTTGACAAGCTTTTCTTCAGCTTGTCAAATTTTTTGGTCCTCGCCATTAGCTAAAAGCATGAGCTATAATTAGTGGAAGACTCTGTAAATGATCAAAGATGACAAAAGGTCTTTGAGATTTAAAACAAAAATTGTAGAATAGTTTAGACTTGAAGGGACCAGCAGCCTCCTCAGAGCAGGACCAATCTCCTAGTTAGAGCCAGTGACAGATACGAGCTCAATCAATCTGCATATTTGCAAAATGGCGTGAGATCAAAACAAACTTCAGCTTTGACCAGTGTAATTTACAGGACCAGAAATAGGGAAGGATCTTTATGACCAAGGACGCCTGAAAGATTATTAGAGTCCCTTTGGGCTGTGTGACCCAAATAGGAAGAGCAGTACATGCAGTGAAGACTCTGTCGTACTTTTTGAGCTGGGGTAGAAGCAGTAGTGTTTCATGTAATTTGGGGATAATTAATGGGTATGCCTAGCAAAAAAATTTATTCACAGAAGAATCTAAGCCATCTCTTTTCATCTGTGCTCAAACGCCCTGCTTGATCCCTGAAGCACCTGTCTGCTTCAGGGAAGCAGGAGAAGGTCTGTGAAGTGCTATGAGAAAAGCATGTGGAATACATGTGGAATACACAGTATTCCAGATTTTCTAGATTAATGGATTTCTTTTCTTTTGGTGAAAATCACTTTGATGTGACATCACTGTTTAGACCCTTTTATATGAAGGTCACTGTGTATAATATGAAATGACAAGATCTTAAAAATGGCAATATGTTCCCATTTGAAAAGGATAAGATGCTGTATTAACCAAATAAGTTGGACAACTACAGGGAGAAACACTTGCTACCCACAGTCTGGAGGACCTCAGTGAAAAATTGGCTGACTTTGGTGTGTTTGGTCAACGTGAAACCTACACTAAGAGATCAATTTAAGATGCCTAGAAACTGGGAGTAGAACAGAACCCATATTCTAGACCAGAAATGTGCCGTTGCTTCCCAGAATTAGATGGAAAGTATTTCAGAACTTCTTAGGGCTCCCAAAAATTTCATTTGGAACTGGTATCTTGAGGTGTTTTGATCAGTACAGGAGAAGGGAAATTCTTGTGAAACTACATGTCAGTGATACAAAAAGTATGATATTTCTGACCTCCTTTGGCTGGGAAGGTTCCATGCATGCTTTGAGAGAGATGCTGAGCAGACCCTTAAAACGTGCTAGATCATGTTTCAGCCTAGAGCAGGAGCCTAAGGTGAAAATGACACAAAATCAGTGAGCTTGTGAGAGAAAATATATAGCTATACTTGGGGCTTTCCACATTTCTATAGCCTTTAGGCAGCTCTTTTAAAGGTTTGACTGAGCAGGGAAGACGGATGAGAGAGAGGGTAAGAATGAGCTCTAGAAGAAAGTGCCTTGTACTCAAAAGGTCTGTAGCCTAAAAAGCCATGAGGAGGTTTTGAAGATGGTCAGTGGAAAGATTAGCTATCTCCCTTTACCTCTCCTGTTTACCATGCCACTCATGAGCCCAGTGACTTTGTAATTTGCAGTGATGATATAATTTCATATATGTCATCACTCTAGCAAATGCCAGCTTTCATGTTACCACTAGGAACTAGTCTTGGAAAGCTGTGGTGCAGAATTTGGATTTCCTGCTGCACTCTCTTGAGTGTGGAAGTACACATATGATAGTACATGAAGAAGTTTTAAGAGGATATAGTCTTGATGTTGATGAGTTGTGGTTATGCAAGTGCAGCAAAAGGAAAATGTATTCAGCTACATATTTTAAAAGTTCCTGGATGGGAGTAGAAAAGGGAGACCAGTTTTTTTTTATTTCATTTGCTAGCTGCATTTTTTTAACAGCCAAGTAAGGGATTCTGTGATGAGGACACCACTAGAAAGCAAGTTCTGAGAGGAAGGGCCTCTATTACAACTCCAGGGAGGTCAGAAAATGGCAGCAGATTCCACTTGTAAGACCTCTGCTACAAGAGAAAGAAAAGCTGCTGTAAGAAGATACCATCCAGGCAGAACCTCAATTATATAAATCAGTGGCTTACAGATACCTAACAAGAGTCACACTGATTCTGAACTGACTTAGCACAATGAAAATAGTGTTGGTCACAAAAGAAAAAAGCATCCTGATAAGAAATACTGAGAGATGCTAAAAATACACATTTAACATATACTAAAAGAGCTGAATGTGGAAAATATTGCACCACTAACCTTTTTTCCTGTCAGCTGCACTCATTACTGTCATTAGTAAGGTACCTAGGACTGTTGCAGTGGCAACAGTAAATTGTGCCGCTGTATTTTCATCAGGGTAGGTAATCATGAGTCATTCAAACCATCTGCTAATAAAACACTCTCAGACTGCTTAGGTTATCAAAGAGAATAAAGTAGCTGAGAAATGTCAAATTAGCTGGCAAAGAAGCATGGCAAATTTTGTGTGAAGATCCCATGTGCTTTGTCATCCACTCAGACATGAGGCCAGGCAGTCCATCTGTTTTATAGGCTGTGAGTGGACACAGAGGTCTGCTAAGGGTTAAATGAGCTGGAGAAAGCATTCCTCTGACTCTGGAACATGTATCAGCCTGACTATTCTCTTCATCCTCTGCTGCTTGCATGGTCTGCAGTGATAACTCCAGATAAGCTGTACAGAGCAGAGAGGATGATAATCACGCTGCCTGTGTGATTGGATGGAGAAAAGCTCCAAATGATGGAAGTGAGCAGACAGATAAAAAGCAGCAAGATCTGAACTGTAAGCGTCACAATCAAGAGTGGAAGTTCCTCCAGGAATCCACCCATGTGTGAGAGGCATGATGCACAAACCTCACCCAGGAGGATATGGTGTCCTTGGTCACAGGACAGAAGAGCAATTCCGTGCCAGTACAAACAGGAGCAGATTCCCCTACAACTACTGACCTGTTGGAGATGCCTCTCTGAGAGTTTGGATTGTTCTGATAGTGCAAGGAGATAGCAGTGGGATGAAGGATTCTCAGGTGTGTTAAATAAGACGTACTACATCAGCTTTAGTCTCATTTGCAGTTACCACATCCTGGTGGGACTAGGGCATGTTGCCTCAGCCCATAGGGATACAGCAGCTAGGATAACAAAGACACTAAGTGGCCTGCTCAGGATAAAGCTCTAGTGGTCTGTCACAGGGGAGGTCCCAGAGAGAATGGACATTCAAAGGCCTTTGCACGAGGCCTTTTCTAAACTTACCTTTATAGGTATGAATATTTTCACACCTGGGCTTCTTGCTGTGTTAGGCTACCCATCCACAGCAGGGAGGTGGCCCTGCTGCAGGCATTGCACATCACAGTGACCGTCTGGATGCAGATGGTTCATGTGGTTGCTCTGGGGCATTGCATGTATGCTAATGGCTTAGAGTCTCTGTGGGGTTTGGCTGCCTGTCAGAGAGGAATGAAGCTGTAGATTTCAAACCAGTGCTCTGTACTGCAGCAGTTCGGTGAGCTACGTGCTCGGCATTTAGTTAGGTTATGTCTGTTTGTGCGTCTGTAGTGACATTCAATTAATTCTCCCATAAAATACAGATAAATATTCACACAGAATTGTACAAAAAGATAAAAAAAAGGGGCTCGTGTTTGTACTTGCCATCCTTAATAGTATCCCCTTAAACAGAGAGGCTCCCCTGAGGGAACAAAGCAATATGAGTCTCTAATGTGGAACGTCAGTGCAGCCGCTGTCACTGTCGAATGAGGCGCTGCAGGCAGCAGCTGCTGTCTGCAGGCTGGCAGCAAATATGGGTGTCTGCATTTGCAGCTATTCTCCCCTAGGCCACGGCTTTGTATGTACTCCTGATTTGGTTTGGTTTACAGAGGAAGAAAGAAGTGTCTTTATGTCATTGAACAATGTAGCTATGGACAATGGTGTTAAAACGAAATCTGCCAGTTTTTGTTTATGTATGTAATTTGTGTGTACATTTATCTATTTATTTATTTCTTTTACTTTGACAGCTGGTATTAGTTAAAGCTACAACTGCTTTGTTTTTAACAGACTAGTTTAGTGAAATCTAAGCAGTTTTTTCCCAGCGAAGGAAAGCCTGAAGCTGTCTCACTATATAGCATATCATTGCTGATGAGAAGCTGTGGTCTTCCTGCTTCTTGCAAGAGGGTTCAGTACCCTGGCAGGCAGTAAGTCTTGTTATTCTTGTCTGTCAGTATGCCAGAAGTTTACATAAATACAAAAGTGGACTGTCCTTTCATCTCCAGAAACATTTCACACATACTGACACAACAGGGGTGGAGATGTCTCAGAGATGCCATGGGTAAGCCTGCATTGCAGCTGACTTAGGTGCTTGCTGCCTTGTGTACAAGTCAGGGGAGATCATTGTGCCAAGGTGGCTTTCAGAAACTGGAATTGCATCTCTGAAAATCATCTGCTGGATGTAGCAAATTGCTTTCTAGGGATTTTTGGTTGTTCGTTTGGTTTTTTTAATTGGCTAAAATCTGTCCATTAGTCCTGTCTTTATTTCTGAAGTTCAGTCTGAAAATACCTTTCAAAGAAAAAGATGCAGAGCTATTTCAACAGTTAAATTCTAAAACTGAATCACAGTTTTTTGTCTGTCCTTTTGCGTTCTAATATCCAAACTCACAGAATTGGTCTGATTTGAATAATTTTGAAGAAAAAAATGAGAACAGCCAGTCAAATAATAGATAAAGTTTTCAGTGGTTATAGCCAGAATGAAATCTAATAAAAATAAACTTTTTAACAGTAATCTAAGACTAATATTACTCTATAAACGACCTGAAAGGAGGCTTAGTTAGGTGGGGGTTGGCTTCTTCTCTGAGGCAACCAGTGACGGGATAAGAGGAAATCTCAAGCCAGGTCTCAAGCCTGGGCCAGGGGAGGTTCAAATTGGACATCAGGGAGAATTTGTTCATGGAAAGCACTGGAATGGGCTGTCCATGGAGATGGTGGAGTCACCATGCCTGAAGGGGTTCAGGAAATGGCTGGACATGGCACTTAGTGCTATGGTTAAGTTGATAAGGTAGAGATCAGTGGACAAAGGTTGGACTCAATCATCTTGAAGGTCTTTTCCAACCTAAATGATTCTGTGATTCTGTGAAGAAATATTTTTAACATTATAAAAATTACCTTATTTTCCAACATTTCATTTGCTTTCATTCTTTGCAAGAAGAATAGAGAGCTTGCTATAAGCAAAAGTAGAGGTAACTGCCTTTGTTCTTCATAAAGTAGCTTTTTCCAGGGCCTTATAAATGAGTGTCCAAGGTAAAAAACAACCTTCATAGGCTCAAGTTTTATCTTTGAAAATTATTTCACACCAGCTAGTAGGACACTAATGTGTAAAAAGCATCAAGAACAGCAGTTGTTGCACTGCAGTTGAGTTTTGTGGGTTGGTCATTTGCAGCTGGTCACCTTTTCTTTTGGGACAGCATATCAAGGTGGGTTTGAGCAATGAGCAAGTTGTACTAAATGGGTATTGAAAGTCTTTGTGCTGGGTTCTTAAGAGTTTAGGCTGATTCATGAGATCAATCTTTTCTGTGATTGCTATTCTCAAAAATAGTACATTAGCTCTTACAAGGTTTTTCTGGGTGTGTTCTTACTTAGGTTTAAATAAAACTATGTCTTTTAAAAAGAAGTTTAATTAAGATTGTGTAAAAACCCTACAGATTCTCAATTAGGACTAGACTGAGTTAAAAGGGTGTGGTTTTAAGGTTCACTGAAGTAATTCCTTAGCTAAAATGAGAAAGTACATGAGCTACTGTACAGGAATATACATACTGCATCAAAACATGCATGCAGGCAGGTCAATTTACTTGCAGTAATATTAGAGTAAAAATGACAATCTGTTTTATTGTTTTTGTTTATAATGCCTTTCATGAGACTCCTTGCAGTTTTCAGAAATTCAAGATGAAATACCACCTTGTTTCCTGTGCTCTCAGGTTTCTTGACAAGCAGGAATGACCCCTGAAAAAGGGTTTGAAGTTCACATCTGACAAAGATGAACTGCGGTTTCTAACCATAACAAATTAATAACTTTGTTTTCTTTCATCTTGCTGCTGTGCAGTCAGCCCTTTGGTGCCATTTCTGCAAAGCTAATCATACATGTATTTGGAGGATGCCAAGAAAACAGGTACTAGGAACTTAATTGCCCATCCCATGTATAGGCCATCCTTCCCTTAGGTGCTTGCTGGTGGGGAGGCCTAGAGACATCTCTCTTGATCCATAGTGGCAGAGCATCAACAATCCTGAGAGCATGAGATGAGAAGGGCTCCCTTTTTGAGGATGTTATCTGTAGTAGCCAGCACTTAAGCCATTGTCCAAGGTAGTATTTTATACAGAGCAGCCTACTTTTTATGTACTCTTCAGAAGCTAAATACTAAACTTGAGCTAGTTTTAAACTTACGAGATTCTGACAAAAACAGGAACTGAGCACAAAATACATTTTGCAAGCTGTTGCAAAATCAGTCACAGGTGGCTGATCTGAGGAGACTGAAATAAACTGTAGAGAGTGGTTGGAAAGCTGAAGGAAGAGGTCAGATCATCAGTTTTCTTAAATAGCAAGGAAATTGAGGTGGGATGAGCTAGAAGAGAGAGGGAAGTCTGCAACACAGAAGATCCTGGAACAGTAAATTCTCGAATTGGGAATGATTTGGCAAGTAAGAGCTAAAATCTCATATGCCAGATAGATATGTGTGCTGTGTATGTGTAAGAGAGGGGGGAGAAAGGGAGAGTGAGGGGAGCAGATATGAACAGTTTTGATGGCAGCTTTCTTAATCCTTCCCATCCTTCTTTAAAGAATGCTGCCATTCCCATGAAGAAACCAAGAGACATCCTTAAAATGTAAAATAGAAATGGTTGAAAATGCTATTTGAGGCCATTTTAGAAATTGAAAACAGGCCATCAGTCTCCCTTTATTCCAGTATCTAGATGAGAAGGTGGGTGGCAGATGATTTGCCTTACTAAATTATATCACACTGTTCTTAACTGGCAGAGGAACAAGAATTCATCATGTCCATAGAACCCTGCTCTTGCTTGGGGTGGGAAGATGGGGCAGGGTCTCTGGGACTGGGATGGTTCTAGGAGCTGCAATGAGTGAGATGATCCAGGGTTGGAGGGGTGGACACAGCTCCTACTTTATTTTCAAATCTTTTAGAGTTTGGAGTGGTAGCAGGCTCTGTTTTCCTTCCCTGATAATGGCTGATGCTTTCCTCTGTGATTTTCTCTAGGTCTGTCAATCTTGACTGTGGTCTGTTTTACTGAAAGTGCCAATTAAGTGGCTGAGCATTTGCTTTGCTTCCCAGATGGTTCCCTCTCCAGCAGGGGAAGCAGTCTGTGCTGTAGGAGAGAGCACAGCCCGGGCTGTGATGTTGCTCCCAGGTCGCTCAGGCAGTTAGCGGTGGGATGTGCATTAACAGCGCAGCGAGCAGCAAGGGGCAGAACTGGGGCCAGGTGGGAGCTGGGGACAAGAGGAACCACCTGATGCTGTTTTGTGGGAGCCTCACTTGCTCCTAATCCCCCTGGCTGTTCAGCCCTGATGGTAGCAGTAAGCCTGGGTACCAGCTGTGCCTTCCCATGGGCTGCCATGCTATTTTCAGCTGCTGTAAAAATGAGGTATTTCCATTTTATTCCATTCTCTAATGAACACAAGATGCATTTATGCCCTACATATTGATGCCTCCCCTCATTTTAGCTCCATTTCTTCCTTTAGGTCTAGCACCTTGTAGTTCAGGGAAAATAACTGAAAGTATCTGCTTATTGACAAGATCTCCTGCAGCTTCCAGCTGCAGCACTGGCATTTTTATTCAGGACTTGGATTTCTGAGCATAGGCTTATTCTCCCATTTAACATCACTTGTATGGCCCCCAGAGATTTTCCTACTGCATAGAAAAAATTTACTCTGCAAAATCTCTTTATTTTCAGAATGTGTATTATGAACTTGCTGAAGAGCTACCTCAATTTTCCTCCCTATTTTTCAGAAGTCTAAAGATAACAGTGGAGAAAATGACCAAGCATGCCATGTTTCATGTGCTTTATGATCACTTCCAACATTTGGTGTTTCAGGTTCTTCCTGGGCATTTAGTCTTTACAGTCCTCAGCTCAGATCAGCTGTAGAAAACACAATGCTCTCCTTTCAATTACTGCCCATATAGCATGCCAGAGAGGTTGCCTGAGCATAAAAGGGTGCACTAAATTAATTCAGTAAATCTATAAAAACATATTTATCAGTTTCTGGTCAACAGATCTGGTTTAAAGAGCATAATTTGCTGCGGAGACGGCTTAGCTAGGTGTCTGGCATGAATGAATCAAAGTGTCTGAAGTATAGGTAGCCAGAAGATAGTATGTATTTTCAATTAACAGATAGGCATTGAGTGTTTTGAAAGTAGATACAAATCTCCTCTGAAGCTAAAAGGCTTAAATCTTTTTTGGTACAATCCCTGAAATGGTAAGAAAGATAAGACCTAAACAAGCCTATCCTCTCAGTAATGGGAAGCAGACAGACACGTACAGAAAATAGTTGCTGTTATCTATGACATGGCTTTCAGTTATTTGGCATGGAGCAGTCTATCATATTTTTGTCCCATACCCATCACTTAGTTATTTGCTGCTCATGACTGACTCCCAGCGCTGCATGTGATTTGGCTGATCAGGCTCAGTCTGATGCACACCGTATCTTAGACACCAGAGTTACTCATTTTGTCTACTACAAACACATCTGACTGGTCTTCAGGCTTCATGCTATGGCCACTCTGGTTTGTGCACTTAGAGTTCATGACATTTTCTAGGAAATCCATGAGTTATTTTGTTAAGCACCTCATTGACTTTTCATCAAGTTTTGTTAGGTGGTTAAGTTTTCTGCTAAGTGGGATTTTCTGATCTCTGAGTGGACCTGACAACAGCCATCTTTAATGGCTAAGGAAGAAAATTTGGTTCTTCAGCTACAGCTTCACAGCCAGAAGCACTTTCACCCCAGTAAATCTCTGCACAACATAAAGTTGCTTCCAATTCCAGTCACTAATTTCATCTGCTTCAAACAAGATTTGAAAGTTGCTTAGCAGCAAGTGCCTGTGGTGAGTGGAAGGTACCTGCCATGCCTGCAAAGCAGCACTTGCTTAAAGCAATACAGAATTTTGTTGTAGTTATTTATACGCCTAGTTTTGTGTTCTCTGGTTGTTATTGTGGTAATTACTGGATGAAACAATAGGAGCGCATGTATGTGCTAGTACTGTATGTTGTAAACATTTTACACATGCATACAATGGGGATTTTTTATAGCTAGTATGTAATAAAGAAGCTTTTACATGACATCCTCTTTCAGGGAAAAGGCTTGTTCTCAGTTGTGGGTTTGTGGGTTTCTATTGTCAGTTTTTGTTGTTGGTATATAAAGAGAGGAACCGAGTGAAGGCTGTGAATCATGAATTTGGAACTGAAAATAGTGACTCTAAATGCCATAATTTCCCAGGCAAAGACATTTTAGTCCTATTTCAATCAAATTTAGTTCTTATCAGCCAGTGGATATTTTCATTGCTGAATCCTACTTTGATTCTTAGAATAATTTCATTTTCAGATTGCAGGACGACAGTGATTTTGTCATTAATTTGATCCTATTATTTGAAGTAAAACAAACCAAGAAAAATAGTCAGTTTCAAAATTGGCTGATTGTTTTAAATTATTACTTTTTAGCAATTCTTTTTCATTCATCACTATTTTAGCTGGGCATTAATGTAACATACCTTGGTAAAATACCGTGTAAGATACCTCGGTTACGGTGCTATTTGTACACTTAATTTATAGTTTTTCATCATACCTTAAATGTTACTCTGTCACCATTAGGCAGGATCCTGGATGGCAGAGAGGTGAGGCAGGGAAAAAGATGTGTCATCTGAATAAAGGTAGCCAGGTGTTTCCTGAAAAGCTACCAATCTGATAATCATTCAGATAGTTCTCCTGTGGGCTGGGAGTGCTGAGTTTAGCCAACCACATTTATCCATGAAATAATGTGGGTGTCAGTCACCCAGGCTGGAGTCATTCTGTCCCTTGTATGTGAATGACCTAGGCTTGTTGTGTTCCTGCACTGTCCTTCTCCAGCAGCAGGATGCCCTGGGAGAGGCACTGGACTGCCTGGACCTTGAAGTGTTATCCTTTTGAGTCTTCCGTTGTTTGTCCTAATCACAACTTTCTTCAGACTTGAGCATTGTGTTTACAAGATGATTGCCTTGGGTGAGTGTCTCCAGTATGTGCATGTCAGAAGGAATACTACAGTTTTAGTCTTTGCAAATTATTTCAGATGTGCTCCCAAATGTACATACCTTGTGTATTTGTACTTCTGTACAGGTGCTTTTAAATAGCAACGCTAACTCATTTTTTATTTGTGGGTGGTGACAAAATTGAAGAAGGCAAGAAATAAAAGGGTCATTTGGGGCTCAGATCAGTTGCCTAAATGAGGCAGCTAGAGCCATTTCAAATGCCCTGGAACATATTTCACCGGGCCACCAGCTGTTAGTTCTTGGGGTATTTGTGTGTGCTTTGTGTCAGTGTGTCAGCTACCCTGTGCATCTCAAACAGCTTTGGATGCACCTGCCTAGACAAACAAATCGAGCTCTTTTTGTCATCAAGAGCTGTCATTTCTGTATTCTAAAGAGATCCAATCGTGTTAAGTGATGTGGGAATCTCAGATTCCTGAGTAACTGCGTGTTTTTGGGGGCCATTTGTTTGCATTTTGTTTTGAGCAGCAGAAAGTGAAAGTCACAGTGATGGTGACAAACTTGGACTCTGGCAAGGCGTGCATGTCAACTGTTGCCGTGATTAACACCGGCTGCTCAGCAGCCCAGGCTCAGGGCTTGTGGAACATGCTGTACTCAAATAATCTGGCTTAGAAATGCCCTCCACTTGCCATTTGCAAGCAGGGACAGAGAGAAGACAAACATTTCTTCCCCTAAATATGGAACTTGCTACAGCTTAGTTGCTTGGCAATCCACTTGACTGTAAAATAAGCAGACTATTAAGCAATGCTACTGGTTTCCTTCCTTCTATGGCTTTGCAGGATGTTCTGTGATCTTTGTGCCGTTGCAGCCTCTGCAGCCATCTGTCTAACTGCAGTGGGGATATCCTACTGCTGCCATGGCTCACTGCATTTTTGGGTGTTTTCTCCTGTTGTTTTTTTCTCTACATGACACTGCATTTCTATTGCCACCACTTCCATTTCTTCTTCTAAGCTTATTGTCAACATGTTGCTGCTATCTACAATTACACTCAGCACTGGGAGAAGGGGAGACACTGAATGAAGCAAGTGCCTGTACCTTCCCTGTAGATTTTCATGTGTTAATGATTGCCATGTATTAATATAAAGATACATCTGGATACCTTCATCATTTATTTCCCTTGGATCAATAAAAAATTATTCTTTCTCAACCCTGTATTGACTAATTAGTAATTCTTAGTCCTTCCTTGGTGGGGAAAAATTGAACTAGCTGCTGTCAGAAAATACATCCATTTCCATATCAGATTATATTTTTATAGCATAAATTTAAATTTATTTCTCTCCAAAGGTTCTTAGCCTTTAATTTTGTTGTGTCTCCAGGGTGCCGGTGCAAAACAGGGTGTTCTTGTTAGAAATTCTTTCCTTGGAAATAATGCTAAACAGCATTATTCAGGAAGGTGGCACGATGTGGGAGAAAGGGTAATATATTATTCTAAAGTGTAAGAAAATGTTAGAAACTATACAGCTATGCATTGAAAATCTACAATATATATAAAAAGCTAAAAATCTTTAGGCACCAGGGTGACTGACTTATTCCCAGCACTGTGGGAATTTTGATTGCAAAATTCTGCACTGTGAGAGAGATCCAGAAAAGGCAGAAGTACAGAGAACAGTAGTCAATCAAGTAAGTTATTATTCTTTAACAGCTATTTCATTAGTAAAGATTCTTGTGAAGTATATTAACACTGAATGAAATGAACTGAGCAGATGTGCAAAATAAAGAAAATGGCTCTGAAACAGATGGGGTTTGTCTGTCAGGCCTCTCTTTGCCTGGAATTTGGGCAAAGATGATGCTTTCTTCTATTTAATGTATATGACTGTTAAGTATAGCCAAAGTGCAAGGAAAAAGGTATCCAAGAACTTTTCATTCTGCTGCAAACACTTAATGATTCCCCTGCATAACTTACCACTCTTAGGCTGACTGCCTTCTGGAGGCAAAATTAGCAACATAGCTTTACTGGGATGTGAGTTTTTTGGAATTGTCAACCCTACCAGGGAAATGGCAGAGGCAGCAGATTGCTAGGGTGAAACCCTAGTCCTGTTAGCATCAGTTGCAGAACTTCCCTGGCATCAAGATGAGCAGGTGGGTTTCCCCTGTGATTCCTGTCTGAGATCAAACACAGACTCAGTGTTCATCATCAATTCTATCTATATAAGTTTTCGCGTCAAAAATGTGAATTTAATGCCCACTGTTTAGCAATGCATTTTGAGATCTACAATGGGAAGGACACTAAAGTGTTAAGCAAAATTTATTAGAAGAGATAATCTCCTTAGATCACTTGTTACATTTGGAAGAAAACAAGTATGTTTCCAACCTGTGAGCCTTTCTGAAACAGAAGTCTTGACACTGGCTCCTGTTTCCTCTGAGTCATAGAGCCTTGCTTTTGGACATCAAGTTTTGTTATATTTCATGTTGTGGCTGCAAAGATTTTATGATTGTGATGGCCTGAAGACAGAAATGAGATGGAGAAAGAGATTACAGTCACTTCAGTAATTCTTTACCAGATGTTGTTTCGTCCATTCAGAGACTGGGATTTGTTCAGATTTTCCTGAATCTGTCCTTTTTATTTGGGAAAAATAACGTACCAAACATTGAAATACAATGGCAAAGTGGAAAGATAAACATTCTTAGAATGAGCAAAATGAATATTTAGGTAAAGCCTGGATGATTCTGGTTGGCAAGAGCTGTTGAGCTCTATGAATTTCTTTGTATACCTGCTTTTAGTCCTGTCTCATGATAGGCAAGCACCAGTCCATGTACTGCAGGTAGAGGCAACACGCACTGCATGCTGTCTTTTCATCAGTATTTCATGTTCTATGGTAATGTGGCTAAAAAAAAACCAAAACCAACAAGTCAGCAACTGGATGTTCTGGCCATTCCCTGGAGTCCCAGCTCTTCTTGCAGTGTGCATATGTGACTTCATTAATAAAGCCTCTTTTACTGGATATCCAAAAGTTACTCCTCTATTAGTTTTATATTAGAAAACACCATTATTATTCTGCAGTCTAGCAGCTGCACTTAATCCCACTTTAGAAAGTGGCTTCAGACCAGACTAGAAATCTAAAGTAGAGCATCAGGATGAGCATAAAGAAAAGAAGAACCATGGTTTTGGGGTGCACTTCTGTCCCTTTAACTCTGATTGTGTCAGTATGAAAACTGACATAATATTAGGCTATTTTTGCAGGATTAGAAAGAGTTTTAATTTCTGTGAAGTGCTCTGAGCATTGAGACAAAAGATGCTAGTGCAGAAGATGGTGTTTATTAACTTTTTATAAAATCCTCATCAAAATTATTACAACATTCATTTGTTACAGGCTTTCAAAATGCTGTGACTTATAAATTGAAAGTAGTATCTGTAGTTGAAAGTAATATCTTTATCAATATCTGTATTGGAAGTTTTTTTACATTTATTGTTGTATGAAAGGCCAGAATATAGCAAGTCAGAGTCTCCTTTTAAGACCGTCTCCAATGCGTTGGGATGGGAGGGGAGGGGAAAGAGCAGGGGATAAACTGGAAGCTTTCCTCCAGAAGAGATAACAGACAAACAGATTGGGGGAAAAAAATCCCATCAGTAAGATAGGTTATCTTTTCCATTTAATATGAGGAGTTCTCAACACAGTATTTTCTCTTCACTGGGAAGAAACATGTGCCTGTTAAGGCCTTATTTTAGGTTGACAATGTCCTTTTACTGTGGAACAAGAGAGTAAATTATCTCGTTCTTTGTGGTTCAGAAAAAGAGATGTGAAAATACTGCTCAAGGCCATGAACCTAAAAAACCACTGAGTGACTGCACTCAGTGACTGAGTGTCATGTATTACTGGGTATGGAGCTGTCCTGAAGCTTTTGCCATTGGAGCAAACAGCTTTGGAGAAGTTCTTGAATTAAATCAAACAATCAAAATCTCACTGAACCCCTCAGTTTAAAAATAGTACAGGCAAATGCTTGGTGCTACACACAAAGGTTTAGTTGCTGAGCTGCTGGTACTCCTAGAGATGGAAAACTAAAACCCTGGACTAGAAGTTTGCTCATTGGAGTCCATCTTAAGCATAGATTATTTGGGAAACTGACTGGAAAATCTGTGGCTTTGCATCACATGAAAGTGGAGGAGGAGGAAGGAAAGCTGAAGAAAAAAAAATACAAGAAGTGAATTTTGGCTTTTCTAAGATAAATTTTCACAAGTACTCTTCTGGCATCAGAAGGTGGGTTATAATAAACCCTACTGTGTTACTCTGAATTGTGAGTCAGAAATGAAGCTACATGGGTGCAGCACATGTGATTGATGAGATGAACTCTGTCTGTGCAGTTGTGTTTGCCCTGAGTACTGGACACTGACACCTGCAGCTGCATCTCTGGTCCAGGCAGCCCTCTTGCAAAAGGTGCTGTGCCCAGGCAAGATAGTCTGTGATAGAGGAGCAGAGTCAGACCTCAAGCCCCTTGGCACTGAACTGGTTTTAACCTGTTTCCAAGTTCGTTCTAAAGGAAAGGAGTGATGTGGCTCTCTGGTCCCCTGGTAGTGCAGCCACATAGCTCAGTCCGTTGGGATGGTGTAGGAAATGGCAGTACCTGGAGGATTGTAACACAAAATCTAGGAATACCTGGTTAAAATAAGGATTTTCTAACAGAAGTGAGGGCAAATAGAAGGCAAACTCTGATTTCAGCATCCATCGGGTTTAGGGGCCAGAGCCAGGGGTTTAGTAGCCCATTGCTATGAGACAGAGTTGGATCCCTCTATACTGCTCCTCCTGATGCTCTGCTGCCCAAACAACATCCCCCTTGCTAAAGGACCTTGTCCAGGAAGGGTCTGCATTGCCCCTCACCTGGGCTTGGCTCACAGTGTGTGGCAACTCCTTCAGTTACTGATTTCAGCTTCTTGGAGGTCCCTTTCAAAGCAAGGTTCAGTAGTACAGAGGCTGCCCTACCTTAAATCAAAAGAAGAAGCTGCTGCAGCATCCCCAGGTTATCTCCATGAATTAGCACCCCTCCAGGAATCCCTCACCCCTCCAGGCAATACAAAAATCAGTTGCAGACTATTCTTGAAACAGAGCCTGGGGAAGTCATGTTTTCCTTTTCTTTAACAGGGTTATTTTCCTTCAAGGTTAAAGGAACTTTTTATTCTTACTTTAAATAAAATAAATATCTGTATTTCCTGGTTATATCCCTTTGTCCTTTAATTCTGTTCATCAGCCACTTCTTTGTAGTTTCTTCCTGGCCTTTTTAGCTGAACTACAGGAATATCTGATTTCAGGGAAAGCTTTATGAAATAATTTACTGGGAAATTGTTCTGTGTCAGTGGGAGCTTTGACTAGAGTTTTGCCCATCAGCATTCATTATCCATTTGCCCCATCATTGGTTATGATTCAGTTAGATTTTAGAAGTGGCAGCTGTTGCTTAACTCTTCAGAAATGGGTGCTGTTATGTATTCCTAGCAGAAAAGACACAAACAGGAGTTTTGCACTCTGGCTCCTTCTTCTTTTGAGACTGTCTCCAATGCATTGGGGATGGGAGGGGAGGGCAAAGAGTAGAGGATAAATCTACTGTGCTATGTTTGAATGACGTTGCAAATTGAAACTAAATTGAGCTAAATGACAGAATGAATAATTTACAAGTCCAAGAGGAAGGAACTGCAGTGGAGGTAAGGAAGTGGATGCACATAACAGAAGTGGAGGCAAGAAGAGGCTTTTAAACTACTGCAGCATGGAAGAAAGTAAAAATGGCCTTGTGAACTGGACACTGGTGTGCTGGGGAAATTAACTTACAAACTCAGGTGTGCCCTGAAGAGGTGGAGGAGCAAATAACCCAGTGCAAATAACTTTTAACCCATGTGACCACTTCAGGTAATCTGACCTACAGACAGCACTTTGGTCCCACTCATGCTGGCCTCAAGCAAAAGATCTTAATGGGCCCATCTGCTAGCAGAGGCTCTGCTTGCCCTGGCAGCTCTGTGCAGGGCTCCTGGTGATAAACAATTCTAAAGAAAGGGGGTATAACTGTGGTGAAAAACTTTGTCTGCTCAGGGCAAAACAGAAAAATCAGTAGTGGTCTACTCAGAAATAAAATGATACTTTTCAAGACTGTCAGTAGAGAATCCAGACATTTCATTTCATTTATCAATTTTGCTTTCCTTTTTTCTGCTTATTCAATCTTATCAGTGAGGATTTGGCAGAAATTGCTTGACTCAGTGTGAACTAAGTGTGAAACTGCAGGATTAATACTCTGTTTTCACTTTGCAGCTGAGCTCAAGGCAAGCTGTGCTGCTTGGTACCAGCGCAGTCTGCATGGAAGGAGCTCCTCCAGCCCCTGAGTCCTTGTCCACTTCAGTGAAGAGGCTTTTTGTAACCACTCCTCAGGAGCTCCTTTTCAAACACCCAGGCAGCAGGCTGTGTAACCCGGGAGGATGTGCTTTAATTATTCATTTGAATATCTGTGCTATCGATTCACTTGTAATTTTGCCTCAGTGATGCTTAGCTTGCCTAATTTCCCAGAATTTTCCAAAACTTGAGTATGGGAAAAATGTTGTGGCCTTTGAGGCACTTCCATACGTACCCATCTAGTCAGCATTTTCTCACAGCCAAGCAGCATTGATGGCAGATGGGGCAAAGACAGCTTTAGTTTTCCAAACAATGTTCTCTTGCCATTTTTTTCTTGCTTTACCTCAGAGGAGCAATCAGGCATAGGAATAAACATGTTTCCTTGTTTTTGAAAACCAGTAAGAGCAAATTGCAGCAAAAACAACTGCAAGTTGTCTGCCCAGCTCTGGTTTGAGACTAACTAATATCTGAAGGATTTACCTGTTTGGTGGTATTAATTTAACATGGTAAGACTGACAATATTAAATTAAATTGTGAAAATTCCTACAGGACAAAAAAAACCCAAAAAAAAAAAACCACTTTAGGGAGAAGATAATGATTTTGTGCTATTGAACTAATTATTAAAAAAATTGAGTGTATTTCATGAGCAACAAGCCTGGAGTAGTTTCCTCAGGAGTTTTACTTTCCAGAAGAAGGTAACCACCATTTTGGAGAAGTCTAGAAGCCTATAATATTTCCATTTCAAGAGGTGCATTTTTCCCACAAAGCCATGATCATAACTCACAAGTAAAAAATAATGGAGTTATTTATTTAATCTGAAAAATAAGTGTCCTCAGGGCAAAGAACTTGTTAATGGAAAAAAAACCCCACCATGTATTTTGAAAAACAGTTAAATATTGGTTTTTAGTGTTATACATTGCTGAGAAAATTGTGAATGTTTCTGGGAAAGGGTTAATTTCTTTCTTGAAGTATTCATGCAACAATAAACAAATCTTACCCCACTGCATGTCAGACAAGTGCATTTTTTAATGCAGCTACAAGATGGTAACGTCTCTTGATACCATTTCAGGCTCACAGACCTGTGGTATATCCTGCCTTTGGTTTCTGCTACCAGCGTTGATTCTGAGCTTGGCTTTGCTGGCAAGCTGTGGTGTGCTGTTTCCTTCAGGCAGCAAAGCCTTAACAAGCCCAGATGGTTTTCCTTAATTCCCCTAAATGATGATGTTTCCTATTTTCAAAGTTTGGGATCTTTTTGCTCAGTGGCAGCTCTTCACCATGGGAAGGATTAATTGCATAATGAAAAAGAGCTCTTTCAAGGGAACCATTCTTCAATAATGCCAATGTTGCTGGAGCTCAAAGAAACCTCCTTTGGGGAGCTGTTTTTCTTTTTATAAAGTAACAAAGAAAAGAGGGCGATCATAGCCAAATACAGGGAGACCCAAACCCAACACAGTAGGTTATATGTTGTCTTCACTTTTTCTGCTAAAAAAGAGGTTTTTAGTCTGCAAGGCTCTATTAGTTTTTTGTTCTAATCACCTTTACATACGCTCTCATGCTCTATCTCCCAACCCCTTTATAGATAGTGAAAAGCAAGCAAGTTTGCTTCACAGACCACCATGGGTGTCAACTACCGTGCTGTCCTGGGGCAGACTGGACTTAGACTGGGTCTGCTGGAGAGTACTGGATGTAATGCCTTCCTTTGGATACAGTCAGCTGTTTCAGAGGGTGACGCCACCAGAATCAATCCTTGGAAAAGGCCAGAGCAGTTCACTTTGGGTGCTGCATGCAAGTGAAGAGTCCAGTAGGGAGACCAGAAATTAGTGCAAAGATCTCTGCTGCTTTTGCACACAAAAGTTATTTAGGTCTCTTCCCAAAGCACAGTCAAGGATCCAAAGCACTGCATGGAAAGACTGCAGGCAAGCCAGTCGTGAAGCTGGGAGCAGAAGCCAAGATCCACTGCAAGTTCCATGTTGCTCCAGTATTATATATCCCTAAGCATATCTCTCTAATGGGCACTTCCAGCCAGAAAGTCAGCTGCCCTCTCGGTGGTATTTTGTGCTTTGAATAATAAGCAATAGGGATTTTGTTGGTCATTTAAATGCTACAGTTCCAAGTCCTTAAACACACTTAGCAGGTTCTGAATCTCTCTGTTTCTCAGCCAAATGGCATTTTGAAAAGCATTAAGTTAAGTAGCCTCCTACAATAATTTTGCATTCCCTGAGCTTTCTGTACCAGAGCCCACTTTGAATGTATTGCTGTATTGATTTTGGTATTCTGCGACTTTCAAAGTTTTATCCTGGATTTTTCCGTTGAAGCAGTTGCTCATTCAGATGTGTGTTCAGAGGGGAATTGGCTCCACGTGGCACACACTTGGAGGTCACTTTCCTCTCACTCTCCCTCAAAGACCGGATAGAAAGTTAGTTCTTGACCACAGGTGTAGGGACAACTGGGAGTGGATGGGAGGTCCCCCAGCTGCCGAATCCTTTTGCATTGGCATTCTCCTACCCAAAAAAACCCTAGAAACTTCTGGTACTTCATTTAGAGAAAACATGGCAAGTTTTAGCTGTAGAGACAACTTTTCCAGGGCAATCTAAATATGTCAAATTAATGGACAGCAGCAAAAATTCCAATGCAGTGATTATCGTAATTAACCACCAGCATCAGAAGATTAGCATAGCCATGGTGACTAGTCCTAGATGCTGTAACATGACCAGAAGAGGAACAAGCAGATGCAAGAAAACCACAGCATTTTGATGGGCTGTTTTTGCAGCGTGGCCTCCTCTGGTCACTGAGTGCAGTGGCCACCAGGTCATGTGCTCAGCTCTTATCAGCCCTAGAGAATGGAAAGCTGGGTTCCTGAGATTTGTCTCACCTCAGTGACATTGCCTGCCTGACCAGACTTTGAAAGCCACTTCCTAATTGTAGATGTTCAGTTTGAGCCATTGTGGCCTGATTTTTGAGGAACTTGCTCTAGTCAGTGTCAAGGGGGGAACTTGGAAAGAGGATCTTCAGCCATTACTTGCTGTTTTGAGACCCAGACCTGCATGATGCCATGGAATGGAAGGGCAGAGTTGCTGACAAGCTGAGCTTCTGGCACACCCTCCCTTTAGCTCAGCATCTTTCTCACAAGCCAGTGTGCAAAAAACTGCAAAACCCAAGGCATAGACATAATCACAACAGGGTTTTTTTAAGTTGTTTTCTGTATCATCATTTCTAGAATCCAGCTACAGTTTTGTATGGTATGACATGCAGAGTATTTCCCGAGAGTTATTTACTAATGTGGGGGTGTGCTCTTCAGCTCCTTGATGCCGGCCTGGAGAATTCAGGCAGGTAAATGAGTGTTTACTTCCACACATTCCTAGCTGGATCTAAATGTGGGAGCTTCCAAATACACCTTTGAATTTTCAAGTTAGAGGTGATACAGTATGTGAGCGGGGCAAGAACAGGGATGAGAACACAGGTTACACTAAGTTCTGTGCGGGTGTTGCTTCTCATACGAGTTTCACATCTACCATGGGTGCCACATTTGGCTGATTTAGTCCTGCATTTTTCACTTGTCCCTCCATGGTGGTTGGCTTTAGAGGAAAAGAAACCTGACAGTAGCTGTCAGGTAACTCACAGTGCTGGGGTTAATGTGTGGAGGGGGTGGGGGTGCTTTTTCTGAACAGCCTGACTGCTGCCACAGGTAGGGTACCTGTTTGAATCCTGTGTGCAAGTCCTGCTCCACCCCTCCTCTGGTCCCTCCTAGCTGCATGAGGAGAATCACCTCTGAAAAGATTCAGTAATTTTAAACACAAGAAAGGAAAAATAAAGAAGACACTTTTGGACAGAATGCTATTACAGTTATTTTCAGCCAAGTCAGCCATGGTCATGTTTGGAATTAAAGCCATCAAATATTCAAAAAGAAAAATAATGGGTGTCTTGCACTGCCTTTTCTCATGGGATTTCATCAAAGGCTACACCAAATAATATAATTATTGTTAATGTTAATGAGGTAGACTAAGTGTCATTTAATTTGTCTTCTCGTGAAACAAAGCTAACTTTAAAGCTATGGACAGTCTGGTTTCGTCTAGCGGGCACACAGGACGGTTAGTGGAAATGGCACTGGAGAGGGACTCACTGCCTGTGGGGGACAGGAGGACCACCCCAGCCGCAAGATGATAATTTTTAAGAAGTCTAACTTCATGCTGTTTGTCCATCAGTCTGTGTGAGAGGAGTGCTCCCTCAAATTCCACTGCGTCATTTGCTTTGCATTCGGTTGGAAATTCTTAATCTGGAGCTTGTTCTACTGAAAATCTTTATTATGCAAAATTCCCCCCTGACGTTTGTCTCCTCATCAGTCAGGTCCTGAATGCAGATTACAGTTCTGTCTGCAGAGTTACTCAAGAGCCTTTTCCATTTTAATAAGTGTTAGATATCCCAAGAGGCTGGTAGACAATGGAGATTTTACAGTACTTGTCAAACCTGCTGCTGTGCTTTCTTTGAAATAACCTAAAATGGAGGCAAAGAGGTAAAAGTTTTCTACTTGCCTTGTCTTCTTTTTCTTTTGGTACAATTACTGTGTGAGTCACACTGTGTTAAGAATATTTTGAAGGGGAAAGCTGATTATTAGGTACATAGCAATAATGAATCATACTTGCTGGAAAAATCATTTTCCCCTTAATTTTGTGCCACATTACCCAGGCAATCAGTTACTGGAAAAATACAAATCCCTGCCTCATATAGAAATTTATCATAGGTTGACATTTCTTATGGGAGAAAACAGCACAAACACCTTATTGATTTTGTAAGTAGGTGAGTTTTCAGTGATAGGATAATGATATCAGCTATTACAGATCTCCAGGGAATTGTCTGCTGCTGGCTCTAGTTATGAATGTTTTCTAGTCACCTCTATTCCAAGAAGCACCTTGCAACTTCTTGTATGTAAAGAGATCAGCATCTTAGGGACTCTCAAAATAGATGTACTACTATATAGACTCAGGCTGCCAAGGTAAGGACAGAAATGTCTGAAATAGAGTATTTCTCCAGAATTTTTTTTTAATGTTTTCTTAAAAGAAGGTTTAGTTAATGTACAAATTTCAACCCAGTTTTCTGATTTTTTTTCCTATTGCTGAGACAATTTTGTTTGTTGCGCAAATCATGGTGCTCCTGTCTTTTTGTATGCTGAGGAATGCGACACACAAGCAAAGATGGAAAGTGTAGCACTGCTCCTATCTGTTCCTTTAGTGCTGGTATCAAATCCTGCCTGGAACAAAAGGAGGCACCAAAGGAGGCTGCAGGGCAGCTGAGGGTGCTTTGTTCATGTGTCTCTTTTGTCTTAGCAGGGCAATACCTCTTCTGAGAAAGGTTCCTGGATAATGGGAACCCATGGGATATTTTCTCTTTTGTGGAATGCTGGTGAAAATGCTTTGCATGATTTGTCTCTCTAGAGCAGATTAGCCTTTGTTATCTCTGGCACTGGAATTAATCACTGTGACAAACTTTTAGTTTAGGATATTCTTTACACAGCTAATGAACCAACATCAAAAAGATTTAATGGTGCAGTTACCTCCCTGAGTGCTGCATGAAAGAAGAGGGCAAAACATACCCATTCTATTGAGAGAGCTGTGCTGATCTGGTACTTGGAACAAAAGCCTTTAATTTTCTTAACTGACTCTAGATAATTAGGTTTAGTAATTGGCTTTTGTTTTAATACAGCTTTGAAAGCCTAAACCACATAAATCTGTGTAATGCCTCAGAATAATCAGCAGTTAAGGTAGCAGGTGTGTTTAACTTTGCAAAGAGTGCCTGTCCAAACTGGATAAAGATCTGGAAATTCAGTTACATGGTGTTAAGAGTAATCTTGAAACAGGGATTTCTTGGAACACTTTGGGGTGCAGAGTGGAAAAGAAGGTATTTTGTTGCAGTGTTTAAGTACATTTTTTGCAATGAAATACGTTTCTAATGATTTTTGGTAGAGTCCAATCGCTGTGCACCCTAAACTGAAGACCTAAAAGACTTTAAAACATCTACCTGATAAACTGTGCAACAGCCATATGCTTGCCCTACTCTTGTTTTCTCTTAAAATGTGTATCCAGGAGAAGGTAGATGTCTCTGCATGGTGATACTCTGCAGTCACCTGAGAGACCTCTTGGGAATCCATCCTCATTTGTCTGTGGCATCACATCGGGATTTCCTTTGCTTTTGTGTTGGAGAATTCGGTGGTATACATGCTGGTATGTGTATGATTAGAGAAGGAAACCACAACCTAATGGTGAAGGTGCTCTCTCCAGTGTATGGACTGGTTCTGCCAGTATGGACTGGAAGACATCCATCACAAATCTGAGAGCACTTATCATGCAGTGCAATGGTGAACTAAAAATTTGACAAGGATTCATGATTCTTGAAACTAAATCTGCAGGGGAGATGTGTATAATGACAGTGTTTCAAATCAATTTGCAAGCAAGCTGATTTTAGAAGAATTAAAGCTGAAAGTGTTGCAAGAGAATTTGACTGACAACCAAGCAACAACATGACTTTATGCATCCACATCTCTAAAACCCAAGTATTAATACCTCTACTCAACATGTCATTACTCATCCTTGATGCCTCATTCTTATTTGACCCAGTCTTTCCTTTCCACTTGTACATTATTAATATCACTAGTCTGCTTTTAGCATTAGGACACCGTGATGGTCATAAAGAAATGCACAGTTCAATCCCTGATAGCTGAGGGCTGCAAGGGAAGTGGTTTCTCCCTTCTTTTCTTTAAATGGAAATGCTGTGGGGATTTTGTTGGTTTGGGAGGAGGGGAGGGGATGGGTGGGTTTTTTTAGAAGGGTTTCTGCTGCCAACTATTAGCAAATCTTGTTGTTCATGCAGCATGCTCTGCAATTAACAGAAGCTGTGTCATTAACTCATGTCACCACTGCATTCTGAAAGCAAGAGCAAATGTCCTTATCCCTTGGCAGGGATATGTGACAGAAAATTTGCATTATAATAGTGACTTGCATTTGGGAAAGTTGATCTTCTTTTCTTCATATTTTTACTCTCCCCAGATCTGCAAGGTAGGGAGCTCATGACCTCAGACAAATGGAGGTAGTGCTTGGACATAGTGATATTAAGTTGGCTTTGGTATTTAAATTCCAAGACAGAATGTTTGCCTTGGGGTGGGTATAGTTACATTGCATTTTCAGCTAGTATGTCTAACCTCTCCGTTCCTGAGGCATAGTGTAGCTGCTGACCACAGCAGGACATTCTGGGAAAATGTAGCTGGGAATGGGAACCTTTAGTAGCACCTTTTGTTAAGGGGTTTAATAGTTTGTGAGAAAAGGCTTTGGGGTGTATTTGGTAGTAAGGAATAACTTCTGGATACCATCCCTTCCCAAATGACCAAAGCTGTTATTGTTGGCAGTCTTATTTCTCCCACTGAAAAGGTACTTCTGACATGCAAAGCATCTCTTGCTGAAGTAAAAATAGCCTTTGTTTGCATTCATGTTGCCTGTATAATTTCTTGTGTCTTTTTTTATTTTTGCTGTTCTTGCCTATACCATCTTCTTTCTATGCATGATAATTTTTACTGCCATTCTATTTTTGAATTTTCTTTTAGCTCATCTCTGTATTTTACTACCTCTTAACCTGGTTTTCTTTTTCCTTTCCCAAGTCACAATAGGGTTTTAAGTGCTTTTTTGTCTCACAGATCTGGTTTCCTTGATGCACCTGTATGCCCTTCTGCCCTCAGCTCTGTGTTGGTTCTTATCTCTTATCAGTTACATTTCCCTGTCTACTATTCACAGTGAGGATAAGCAAACTTACTGTATCACACTGAATGGCTAATGCACTCTGAAGCATGTCGTGTATTTGTCTAAGTCCCAAAAGCTCCACAGCCAGGACAGTCTAATTCCTGCTAGGAAGTGAGACAAGGGTTTGAATCGATCAAATAACTTTTGAACATCATATTATGAATACAGACTTGGTGTTGAAAAGCAAGCCAGCACAGATCATTGTGTCGCTTTGGCCTTCAGATACTTAACATGTTAGCATGTTGGGAAGAATAATTAAATAGAATTTGTTTGCAATCCTCAGGCAGCATTTTTTGGGGGAAAAGATGGACTGAATTTAGTAAGGTTTGTTTCAGTTTTCTGTGCTGGATATAATTTGTTCAGTGGAAAATTGGGTCACAAAATGGAAAGAATGTTAGTTACCATTTTCAAAACTCTTTATTTTTCAGTTATAAGTAAATGAACCTGAAAATATTTGACACATAACTGGTCCTGTGTTCACTGCCATCTGCTCTTTCTTCTCTTTGGGCTGTGCCTTGTGGCTGAAAGCCTCTCCCATCATACCCAATTTTACTCCATAAGCCTGTCCCTACTCACTTTCCCTTTTTATTGTGCCATTCCATTGAAAGGGAAAACCTGCATTTAAGATATGGAAACACAGAAGAGATAGTGTGGTGGTCTTCCATCCAGAAAGTTTTATTTCACTAATTCGAAATATCTGTATGGGCAGAACTTTGTAGTTGATCAAAGCTGAAGTAACAGGAGGCTTCTGGTGCATCACCATCTTCTCTCACCTGGGCTCTGATCCTGTGGTAACTGAGAGCCGCAGACTCCTGGCCATTAGCACAGGCTCCAGGCATCTGAACGTGACTCTCACTCAGCCTTTAGGATGGGACTGGGTGGCTGAGCAAAGTGAGTGGGCATCTGGATTTCCTTGTGCACAGATAAGACACCAGCTGTTTCTGCCTAGAATGGCCACGTTTGTTTACCGGTGAGAAATTTTTTTCAAATTTTGGGAAAATTTTTTAAAGTGGATCAAGACAAAAGGCCTTACAGAAGGAAGCTGCATAGCATCTGCAACAAGTAAATGGAAAATCTCTGCAGCATTCTGAAACTTTTGAATGCTTGCTTCTTCTTTGGTAATTCCTTTAAGAAGTCTGGGTTAAAGTGCTTTTGTTTTTCTGAGACAATACTCTATGCTAGCTTTAAATCTGATGGGATTTGCATTTACATTTAGCTGGAGACCATCACAGTATATAATCAGTAATTCAGCCTGACCCTAGTGTGTTTTCCCAAAAAATAAGCAACATTCTTATGAGAGAGGAGTTGAGAGTTCAGAAAGTTTATGTACAAACAGTTCAATTAAAGTGAAGAGTGTGTAGTGTTTCATACTCAGAGAGGGAAAGTTTATACACTTAGTAAAAGAAGTTTATTGACCTTAATTATGCCCTCTTTGCTGACACTTTTGTTGAAGAGTTCTTCATTGCTGCTACAGCTTTGAACTGGGGAGCTTCATTAATCCAAGCAGAGGCCCCTGTGAAACAAGCCAGTCACTGCCCTATCTTCTGTACTGTGTTGGAACAGCAGCCTGAATGGGTGGTTGCAGTGAAAAGAAATTAAATTGCTGTGTCACAGGTCTCCAATGATAGGTTTCTTAGCTTGTTGCCTGTCTAAGGGATTTGGGACTCTTGGCACTGGTGTTAAAAGTTTGCATCAGTCTGCTTACCAAGCAAATATTATGGAATGCAGAGGAGAAAGTACAGCAGAATTTCTTAGTGACTCAGATATTATAGCCATGATGACCTAAGGTCTGGCAATGCACTCCAAGTGACTACAAACTTTTATATATTTTCTGGCAATTTGCTCTTACAGAATTAACTACTGTACCCAGTTATATTATTTATTTATTTAAGTGATTTATATATTATTTATTTATGCATAACATATTTTTTCATTTAACAAGGTTATTGAGATATATATCATTGTACCTGCATTTTGAGATAACAAAGAAGTGCCATAAATGATACAATCCTGTCTTTGCTTGATCTGTTGGTGTATACAATTTACGTTACATTGCTATTAAATTTTTATTTGGACCTTAGTGTACACTTATATCACCTCACATTCAGAAGTAGGTAATGAGGCTGTCACTTTAGTAGATCTGCATGTGGGAATAGTTGGTAGTTTGCAGTGCTCCCTTCCCTAGTGACCTTCTAATGTAAATAACTGATGTAGCAGTTAATGGGATCCTTTTAGCAGTTCAATCCCAGTATTTTCTACTGTGGTTCCTCACATGCTTGAATTCTGAATGTCTCAAGACCTTGAAGAAATTTATAAAGCAATAGTGGTTTTTATCATCTTGAGTGATACATATTACATGTTTCACGGATTTTGTTACTTGAAAAATACCTGGATTTTTCTCTTGTGTTTAGTCCCAGGGTCAGAATGAATCACAAGTATTGGAAATGAATAATATATATAACAGGAATGAAATAGCATCTGCTTTCAAAAACATTTCAATCACCTCTTTCGATTAGTCTCAACTGGGAATGTTATATATAAATGTTAAATTTTGTAACTTGTTTGCTGTGAATTGAACAGGATGTAAATTCATCTCTGTGAGCATGCACAGTTAATGATGAAATAACAGTCCTTCCCTAGGCAGTGTACAGAAGGATGAAATTACTTACCTTGTAACTTAGGCACTTCTGAGAATGTAAATATGCCTCATCCTGGATGTCTCAGGTATTATTAAAATGAAAGCAATAAAGGGAAGGGAAGAAAGAGGCGACAGAGGGCCAGGAGTCATAAGTACATTTGTACTCATAAGTACATTTGGCTTTTTAGACAGAATTTGTACGTCATGCTGATTTTCTTTAAAAAAATACAAAACAAGCTGTACTGACACACCTAAAATAGATCATTCATTGTCAAAAGCCTGTGCAAATAATTGGGATTTGACAGTAATTTCAAACAATTTGCCACTGTAGGAACATCAGGCAAGTTTCTTTGTCTAGATATTCATTACTTGCCCTTTTTAAGTCCTACCAGGTTACAGGCAAGAGATGATGTTGCGAACTTAATAGCTGCAACATCTTCCCTTTGTGAACAGAAAAAATTAGGCATACACTGGAATTCAGAAGAAATGACATACAGTACTACCTTTTGCTGATGATTCTACCTGGCTTCTTTATTCTGCAGTCATGTGCTATTGACTTCAGATCACATTTCTCAGAAATCTCTCTGCTCCTCAATCCTGCTACATCATCAAATGGAAATACAGAAGTAAAACAGCCCAAATTTAGGCAGATGGACAGGTAGCATTATCTCATGGCTCTACTTTGCTGCAACACACTCAGGAACCCTGATTCCACTGGAGGATGGAGATGTTGGATATGATAGTGATTTCTTCAGTGTCAGAATGCTGATTGTAAAGAAATGCTCCCTTTTGGATATATATCACAATGCAAAAGTGGATTGATTTTTACTCTTGAGATTAATTATTATGAGAACTAGGCCTTGATGTAGTTTCCACTGAAATGATGATTGAATTTTCATTGACTTCAGAATAAA